>NC_090926.1:544678385-545303385 GCF_040938575.1 Ambystoma mexicanum
ACTTCCATATGTCCGAAATCAGCCAAACATGCATTAGATGTCAAAGAAAAGACGCAATGAATACTATTGAATAAAGCCAGGCCCCGTTGCGTTCTAGGGGGATCTAATTACTCCAGTGTTAACGTTTGCAATCTTATCAATAAAAGCGTTTCTGCCACCCGTCAGGGGGCTGCAAGATTGATTAGAGAGAAGAGGAGGCGATTCCCAGCAGATAAAATGGTTCCCGGATTTCGGCTGCGATTTGAGATTGTGCCAAAAGACTATTTTATCTGAACTTTCTCTCGCTTTGCAAATTAATTGCAAGGTAATGCGGCACCCAGAGTTGCGTCTGAATAGAACGATGGCTTGATCTAGAAAACAGCAACATACAAATAGGCTAAACGTGAGTCCTGGACGATTAATCATCACTCTCTCAGCGTCAAACATGAACCGGAATGAAAACAAAACAAGAATGCCTGTATTTTGCAAGGCACAGTCAATCGATATTGCTAACGGGTTGACTTTTAAAGAAAACCTACTTTCCAGAATATTTTGAGGCGAACTACTGTTCTTTCTGAGATCTGTGTGTCTGGCCGGTGCTTTCACAGAAAGACCTGGGCAAGATCTGCCTTATCATCTTCTTACCTGCCAAAAATGACCAGATGCGTCTCTAGGCATCTAGCGAACTATGATATTCATAAACCAAACTACTTTGTTTCCAAACAGTCACAGGCAAATAATGCACAGTACCTGTTCTTTAAAAGGGTCGCTTAATTCCGTAATGAGGCTCACACAATCTCATCTTCCGTTTGCTCCACGTTTTTACCACTGTTTGCCAGAACTATGGATACCCACAAGGGTCAATAATCATGAATGCCATGGCGATGATGCCTGCTGAACTGAAATTGCATCTGCGAGGTAGCAGGGAAGGACATGGCACCTGCGGAACCCTACACAGTCTCAAGAAACCTATCAACAGAGACATGAGAATACACAACCACCACACTCACTGTCCATGACCCCATGAATGTCGTCAACATCACCCTCCCCTTTCCAGCAGCATTCCGTACATCGACCAGTTTAGACAAACACAGCAGGTGGTTGCCCACACATATAACGTTCTACAACATCCTCACCACTCGTCACCTGATCTGACATCCTGCAATATGCACGCCCACACAACCCCACACAGTAAGGACACAAGTGCAAGAGAGGGGAGGTGAGATGAACATGTCCAGTGAGACATTTTTCTGCAATTAATTTGGCTAGGTACTAAGATGAGTTGTATTTTTAGTATTATGTTTCTATATGTGAAAGTGCAATGTTATGTTTTTTTATTGACCCTGTCAAGAAGGGATGGGCACCCTTCTCAGTCTGGGGTAGGAGGTCTGCCAGGGTGGAAGCCAGTGCCAGTCCTACCCAAGAGAGGGAAGGTGGCAGTTGGGAGGGTCACAGCACCTGTCCCTTCCCTATGTGCCAGTGTAATGAAGATTATACCACTCTAAATCACTCCACACCTCTATAAACAAATGAAGGATAGGTGCTCTCTGTGGTTGACTGAAGAGGCAACAGCCCATAAGAGCTTGTCAAGGAATATCAAGTATCAGTGCACCCCAACCAGCAGCCCAACACCTTGAAACTGATGCGCAACATGGACGAACCGACTAAACCAAGTGTCAACGAGTGTGCGGAATACTGACATCTGCTCCTTACAGCAACTGCGCTGACCTGCATCAGGGCAGTGGAGCAGAGTTTAGACACAGACACTCAGGCGCTTAAAACAGAGCAAATGTTTGCCGGTGAAAGAGCTACGGAATGGCTCTTTTGCAAAGAATGCCAACCCAAGGACTTAAACCCTCATAGGATGTGGAACTTTGACCATAGTGGGCTGCCATTAATGATCCGTGTGGATCTGCATGAGAGAAAGGGGCTGGGGCTCAGACCCCCTTATATGTTTTTTATGTATATAGCACTTCCTGGACAGTGAGGTCAGACAAAGATTGCCTGTGGAACCAGAATGGAAGAACCAGGGGAGGCAAGAGGAGGTGGATATAATGGACAACAGGAAACAGGACGGTGTGGGTTGTTTGCCTGAGGTCAGAGGAGTACGAGGCAGCAGACCACCAGATCAGAAGAGAAAGTACCCTGGAAAAAAGTGAGGAAGTGATTTATAGAGAAGGTGAGGTATTGTCTGGTGAAAGAAAGTGGTACAGTCCTGTGAGTGTGCGTGTAAGGTTTGTGATGGAAACTGGTAGTAGGAGAGTAGGGAGTGAGTGAGGGGTGACTGAGGAAGGGAAAGGAGGTTTATTGCAGAGAAGGGGGAGTGGTGTAGTAGTGATGTGAAGGTAGGAGGAGTGGTAGAGTAGAGGTGAGAGAAGTAGGGAGTGTGGAGGCACAGTAGTAACAATGAGGTGGGGGGAGAAGAAGTGGGAGTAGTGGTCATGTAGGGGTGTAGAAGCAGGAGAGTAGCGGGTATGAGGAAAGAAAAATAGTAGGTATGACGGAGAGAGATATACCATGATAAAGACCTATTTTGGAGAGAAAGGGTTTGCGGGGCAAGAGAGGGAGAACGAGTAGAGCAGCAGGGTAAGTAGTAGAAGGGCATGGAAGACCAAGCAAGTGCCCAGAGTGATTAGAAGACACTATCCAACTGGGGCTCCTGATAAGTGCTACCTAGATTGTTCCCAGAGGAAGTCTAGATGGAGAAGACATGTGCCTTCAGTTCAACACTAATAGACAGGTAGCTTTAAGATGTTGGGAGTTACCAATCATTAGTACCATTACCATTAGTACCAGTCCAGGGTTATGGGAGGCCCGGGCTAAGGTGCACTGCCCATCCCTAGGTTAGGGAAAGAGGGACGGCCACTAGGCCGGTTGCTAAATTGGAAATAAAAACCCTTGAAACTCATCTGGGCATTGTTGTGTTCCTGAGAACATTTGTACAGTTCATCTTTGCTAGATCTGTCGAAGCAGAGCCCGCTCTGCTGCAAGTCTGTGAACATGGAAAGCCTGCACAGTGTTGCAGACATTGATTCGGTGAAGCAGAAAATCATTAAAAGGCCCCGAGTCATTGCAGCATAGGTGGAGGTTTTGTTTTGCTGCACCGGAATATTGCTAGATGCCAACACATTTCTTTGATAAAAAAGCACCACAAATCTCCTCCCATCATTCAAATACTATCAGCGTATGAGGGGAATGCATTCTCCAATGTCTTTCTAGATGGCAGAAGGTATCTTAAAGTATAACTCAACTTCATGAACATTATGGAGTGTTCAGCGAAGTGAAAGGGGGTCAAAGTCGTTTAAGAGTAAAGACAGGGATGGATGCATGCCCTACTTGAGCATGCCCACATGCACGTTTGTGCAGTGAGATTGTATGCCATTCTATGGCACTAACCCCTCATCCTAAGGCTCGGCTATTTAAATACAGTTAGGTTGCACAGTCTGCAGCCTCAACATGCGATGAGAATGTTTGCGTCATTCAGGCCCTGCCTGAAAGCTAAATTGGGGCAACAGTCTTGCAGTAATTTGAGACATGGCTGGAGTAGATTGTGTCCTGCTGTGATGTAAGTATGTGTGCACTTATTCAGCCTACTTGGCCCCCGTCTCTGATTTCTGGTGAAATTACATGTGTGTTGTCAGGACTGTGGAGATTCACCTGTGACTGGACTCCAAACTGTGGACCCTTATAGTTTCCGCAAAGGTACGGTCAGCATCTAGAGGGGGCACAAATGACATGTATCAAATTGACAAATTAAAACATCAGACACGATAATGCATCTCCTTTCTCCACACGACGTCCTTATGATGTACCCAAATAAAGTGCATACATGTTGCCTTCTATTTTAACAAGTGAATGTCTCTTTTGTCACAGACCTCGACTTACCATCACATGCAAGAGATAATACTTCAGCTCCTGCGTACAGTGAATAGGACAGTCATGATAATGGGCCGAGAACAAAGCCTTACTGTGAGTAACATCTAATACTTGCGTTTCGCAATGTGCATGTAACGTGGGTTCCTCTGCATCCCACCTGCTAAATTATTGATATTGAATGCAGCAAAGGCCGTGAATCTGCTTGATCGTGTTGCCTCCATTGAGACGATTACATGTTTTCCACATGGTAGTTGCAGGATTGCATTGACAAGTACATATTCAGGTGAACTTTTGCCATGCATGACACGGAGATAATCAACATCAGCTAGATTGTATTATGAATAGCACTGTCTATGCATGCATGTGAATTGTATTTGTTCACAAACAAGCCTGTCAATCATGGGTAGAATGCTTTCCATGCAAATACTGCATTTCATATCGTAATGTGACAGGATGCGCTACTAATAGTATGCAGCATTGTAAGTGTTTAATGAACACACCCATTGAATTGTATCTGTGAAGCATCATTGGGTGCGGACATTCTTATCTTAGATAACATTTTCGGTCTGTAAAGTATACTGTTTGTTTTCTGTTTTGTCAGAGAAGCACCTGTGTCTTTTGGAGAATATGCATTGCAAATTAGCACACTTGTCTGCCTTGCTCTGATCCTAAAATGCTGGCACGGATTTAGCTGACTGGCACTGAGGGCGGTGTATGGTGCTTTAGTGTGCTGCATTATGCAGGCTTTCTGGATTAGTCGGGACAACATTAGAGGCCCAGCTCTCCTGTACTTGCCCTTGTTACGTTATAATTGTTGACTTGGACAGAGAACACCACAGTACAGCACAATCCCCTGCATTTATTATTCTTGCTTTTAAGGAGGTGGGGGTGAGGAGGTGGAGGCTGGACTGCATCACCCTGTAAGCGACCATTATGAGAAACTAAATAGCGTTCCATTCAAAACAGGCATCTTCTTCCAATATTCGCTGCTTTCAGCGTCGATTCATGTTTACTTAATGGATGAGTGCTTCATTACAGGGGGGGAAACAGGTTTGTCAGCTGGTTACTAAGCAACCTCTGTGGATCTCAGGTACTCCTGTGGATGCGGTTGATGTCTGGTTTCATGTATTGCTTCAAGGCAGAACTCACATTGCCACGTGGCAGTTTCAGATAGCAGAACACAGATTTAGGGCACTATTCATGGAATTTATTTCCACGATTCAAAGTGGCTTTGCACTGCCAAAAGTAACCCTTGCACTGCCGCCACAAACCCTGATTCATGGAACTGTGCAAACTGTATTTTTGCAGTGCAAAGTCGGTGCTAAGTCAGTGAAAAGTAATTTTTGCAGTACAAAATGACTTAGCACTGACTTTGCAAAAATACTCTTTCTGTGCACATAATTCCCTTAATATTCCATCACATAATTTAATTTGCCAAAAGTCTGGGAGCTTCTTGTTGAGGAGAACATGTTGTGTAACCTCTTCTACGTGTCTGTCCCCGTCAAAAGGGTCTAGAGACACGTTTTCTGTCTTTGTGATTTACGGCGGAGAGCTATCCATTGCAGACTGGCCATGCCCGCTAGGACAGTACAGGCAGTTCACACCTGAATAAGAGTGCTGCCTTGTGGGTGTCCTCGGCGCAGTGCAACAGTCAAGCCATTTTGTGCCAACTGCTCGTACTAAGTCAACTCTTTGGGACATGAATACATGCGAGGGTTCTGGGGCGCAAGCAGTGTGAATTGAGACTGCATCTTTGGCGCCATGATGGATATTTCAGTAACTTCAAGTCTGCCAACATGTGGCTATTGCTATTAGTGAAGATTTAGGCAGCCAGTGACCCAGACCCATAGCAGTCAGTTGGCCAAATCTCAAATTTGCAACCTCCGGAAAAGGTTATTTTCAGAAATGTAGCATCAGAAATGTACGATCAGACGAAATGGTTTTTATTTATAAAATGTGTTGTTTTTCTAGTCATTGTAATATGTGACTTCACTCATATGATCTTTGACACCTGTTAGGGTTTTCTGCAAGTCCTATTCAGTTTTCAAGGTATTCTGCAAACAACCTTTGGCTGTGATTGGTTGCTTTTCATTTTCCAATAAATGCTAATCTGTAAATATTGTCACCAACAGGCGAGTCATACCGGTCTAGTCTACATGCTGTGCAACTGGAATGGAAATATGCGCGCTGCTTTGCATTGAGACACTGCCTTCCTTGTGTTTGATATTAAGTGAAATCAGAGGTTCAAAATATTCCCTCTTTGCCGCCATGCAAGGTGCTCGTTGATGAGAACAAGTGGCTGTGAGAAAATGTTAAAATATGAACGTGTTCTTGCATCCTGCTTTGAGAGGGACGTATGATATGATAGTTGTTACAATCTATTACAAAAGGTTTGTGTGTGGGCCCGATTCACGGAGTTTTTTGAACGGTTCAAAGTGAATTTGCGCTGCTGAAAAGTGACTTTGCATTGCCGACGCAAACCCTGATTCATGGAACTGGGCAAAGTGTAGTTTTGCAGTGCAAAGTCAGTGCAAAGTCCTTTTGTACTGCAAAATTACTATGCTCTGACTTTGCACGGCCTGTGCCCTGCAAAAATACACATTGCACAGTTTCATGAATCAGGGTTTGTGTCGTCAGTCACTTTTGAGCAGTGCAAAGTCATTTTGAATAGTGCAAATAAGTCCGTAAATCAAGCCCATAGTTTATGCATCACAAAAATATGTCACACACATACACACATACAAAAAAGGTATGATTTCCTTTACTACAATTGGTAGTACTGTGAAGGTCACACATGTAGAGATGTAGATAATGTTATTCACAGGTAGACTATCACCTGCATGGTAACGTCATGGGTTCCGGTAACATGGTCCCTACTCATTGATTTGCATGCATTCTCCGTCTGATTTTAGTGAATTTGTTTCAGTAAACAGTCTGACACTTTCCTAACATGCAATCAAGTCAGCAGATCAAAAATCAAAAGGGCCCCAGCTTCAATTAGAACGTTTCTGGTTCCTGGTAATACATTATGCAAGAGAAACGTATTAAATATTTAGCTGATACAAAGTAACTATGTTTGGCAGTTTGGTGCTCTGCAAATCAAGAATAAACACATATTTAATTTGAATTCATTTGGGGTATTTGAATGTGTACCTACCTCCGTGAAGCATCAGAGCTCTTTACAACAATGGGTAACTAGGAATATAGGAAACGGGGGCACAAGTTACACTAGGGCAGTAATTATCGCATTACAATTAAGCAACAGGAGTTGTAATAAGGGGTGAGATGGGGATTAGCTGGCGGGTTTGGGGGTCTCTACTGTGCATAAAGAAGCTACTCCTTGAAGAGGAGGGTCTTGAACTCCTTTCTGAATTGCATAAGGATGGTTTTGCGTCTAACGTTGACAGGTTTGAGGTTGCATAGCCTAGCGGTGTAGATCGAGAATGCCTGTTCTTGCTTTTTAGTTTGGGCTATTAGGTGTCACCTGCGACAACTATAAGGCACAACGATTGCATTGTAGTAGAGCTATGGAGGAATGGCATTTGAGGAGGAGCACACAGTCTGTAGGTGTTGTTTTGTTATGTGCCCACCCATTGCCTACCCATGGCCATGCTAATCCCTATTGCCAATCCCACCCATTCCTGCCACTCCCCACCCAAAACACCGCCTCATGGGAACTCTGTGAGCTCACTTTAATGAAGAGTTACCATCAGATTTTGCATTCAAAGAGCCTACCAGTGTTCAAAGCAGTCTTCTATGAGTTAATGACTTTATTGGAGTTATAAACAGGCGACTTGATTTATACGCACTCTGCATGTCCTTTACCAAGTCCCGTTAAAAGCAAGCATTGGCAAAGCCACTAAAGTTTTTTTATTCAAGTTAATAGTTGCATAAAAGTCAGAACAAGAATAATACATAGATAACTTTTATTCCCAAATACCCCGTCCCACCCTCTTCCCCCTTCCAGCTCTCTGCCTGAAGACTAGTCAGCTTATTACATCACTTACAAAAAATGTATACATGGATTTAAACCGCTTCATACTTGCCTGTTGTTTAAAAATGGAACTACTCCTTGTGCCTCTTATTCATGGGGAAAGACCTTTTGACCATCACATCATGGATATTTGCACCTCGCTGTCCTAAGTCACACCTCATGAGTTTGCAATGTTATGCAGGCTCTGAGCTTTGCATTTGTTACTCAGACTAAAAGCTAGGAATGGTAATAATCCCCTCACACTGGTCACCTCTGTAGCATTAGAGCTGCCTGACAAGGTCATATGAAGTAACAGTTGCCAAAGAAAAGGCTTAAGCAATAGTTACTAAACCTCTCACCTGCGACAAATCCACGGAAACTCGATAGCTTTTAATGCCAAAAGCCAAATCTCCCATCTTGAAATCACCAAGCTGCATGCATCCAGATCTATATTGTGTGGGAACTCCTGGTTGCTGATCATTTCCATCCTCAATCATGGCATCGCCTTCGGATTTCTGATTGACGCCCAAGTCTTACACCCTCGAGTGCATCCACAGGCAAGGTTATGAGGAACTCAGCAGTCAGATAAAACACCACAGCCCTACCCCTGTTCAGATGCACTAGAGCTGACACTTTAAAACATGACTGCAGCATTTTTGTTTTCAATGAGAGCATATCCAATAACAGGTCTGATTTAAACCGTGCCAGTGTCATGACACCAGTTCATGTCTAGAGAATGAAGAACGCTGTGACTGGTCTAGGACGTCTGGGGATTATGCGCTTTGTGGGTTTTTTGAGATATTTTGATAACTGTTGCAATGATCAGTGGTCGAAGTAAAAAAAAATAGTTGTGGAATTTTACACTATTGCCAAAGTATTTGGTACTCGCATTTGCACAATCAAGCAAGTGCTAAATGTCACCTTTGCACTTGAAAGTGCAAATGTCATGGCTGGGCTATTCGGTTGGAGCACAACTGCACATGTTATTGCAAATACCCAAGCTATCTCTGTGGGGTCTGCAAACAGAAACTAGATGTACCGCTTTGCAGCAGGCCGGTGACACTGTTATGGCAGTGCCAATGCCTGTTCAGGATGCACGTGAATTCAAGCCACTGCCTAGGCCCGAGGGAGTACTCTGATGTGACATGGAATGACGGATGAGTCAGGAATGACACAAACGCAGTGCAGCACTGGGCATGTTTCATGAGTGAGTTCCAAATTTGTTTAATTTTATTTTAATAAGGAACCATTCTGCAACAATTTCTTTTTAAAACAATAGTATGGGAACTGTGACATACCAAAGAAATAAAATGGAGGAGCGCTGCTCTCACTCACTTCTATCACACAGCGACAGTGCCAATGGGTCATCTACAAAGTTCTAATTGTAAATAGAATGCAAGTCACACAGCAGTTCTAGCAAACCTCCTCCCTACCTAACTGCCAGGTCCAGTGGGGTGTTTTTCTATGACAGGCTCATGCTAGTTTGGGCTGTACCATAAATGTAGTGGCAATGTGTAGAGAGAGAATGGAGGCAGTAGGTTGTGGCAGTGGTTTGAAATGTTAGTCAGTCAAAATACTTTATTCGGCAGAGCGCCATAAAAGTCAAAACAACTATACAAAACAATGACATACACAAGCTTAAAACAAGAGCACCATATAATATACCCTAAAATCGTGTCATGGATACATGAAAGTGCAAGTACATAGCATAGACTGCAGTACAATGCCAGACCTACCTTCATGTATCATGTATGTCATTACATTGAAAGACACCATTGATCATATCATAGTGTCAATCTTTGTGGCTCAGTGATACACCATGTCCTCAGGGAGAGAATTTCACAAATGACATCCAGTGCTTCATCAGACCTCCTACACAATGACATAGCCTCACATATTGATCCGACACCGAAGTACAACATTTTATGTTTTGCGTCCATTCTTCTGTACTCAAGCTACAGGGGGCAACTCTGTCCCGACAATAAGGATATTTGGTTGACTCAGCCACATTCCAGAGATGCCGTAGAGCTGCCATTTCTCAGTTTGCTGTAGGGAAATGCAGGGCAACCTGTGTGGTGCTTTGGCCAAAGATAATTAACACCTCCATTATTCAAGGCTTCGTATGCATTGTGCAGCAAAGGTAGCCCCATTTCCACTAGCTATTAGTGAGAAATGCATCTCTGAAAGTACAATTGTGTGTATATGCAGGGCTTGGACCCTGCCTAAATGCTCTGCTTGCACATGTGCAGTCTAAATGCACAATTCCTGTTACCCTTTGCAGAGAGTGGTCTGGGGTCTGATGTTCAATCGGGGCCTTGAAGTCTAAGAGTTTCTGCATGTTGAAATGATTTCTGTGGGACGGCATCCATGGCAGCCAGCCATCTAAGTAAGTGCAGACGTGCTGGTAATGCCAACAGCCCAAGGCTGCCTGCTTCATTTAAGGAGGCTGTGGGGATGTGTGTATCTGCAGCAGGTGCTCGGCACAAAGGATAGAACTGTTGAGCTACTTGTCAGTGGTCGCAAGGAAACATGGACTTGAGGCTTCCATAAGTGCTTCTGCAAACCCTGGTTGGTGGGACCCCTGCAGTGTCTGGAGAGTATTGAGAGCAACGTAACCGAGTCCTCCAAATTGGGTGGTAGACTGATGAAATGGACTGTCCAAACCTAACTGACATTGACCTTTTTAGTTTGCAACACCCATAAGCCGAAACTATTTAATCAGAGTACAAATAGAGAGGATTGGCACAGTCTGTAGCTGTTTTTTGGTTATATGCCCATCCATTCACTGCCTATGGCCATGCTTATCACTATGGCCATTCCCACCCAGTTCCTGGCCCTGACTGGCCAAAACAACCTCCTTATGGGAACTCTCTGAGCTCTTACCATCAAACTTTGCACTTATAGTGCCTGCCAGTATGTTTTCAAAGTAGTCTTCTATTAGTTAATGACTGAATTGAAGTTGTAAACCCACTACTGGTGTAATAAAAATGTCTCACCAGGTCTGTCTTCAGTCACTCGATTTCTAAACACTCTGCATGTCCTTCACTGAAGTCCTGTTAAAGACAAGCACTGGCAAACCCAACAGTTTTGACTTGTGTATAAGTATTTGGCATTTGCCACACACTGCTATTAGATGCCCATGTGCTCTCACCATTTTGCACCTGGGACCATCAATGGCCAGTTAATACCACTACCGCTGTGCCTGGCAAGTGCCTTTCCCACACCTACACACACGCCCTAACTGTTGCCATTTCCAGTGCTTGTTTGTTCTTGTTTGCATTTTGCTTAAATAAATATGTCAATGTCGATTTAAACTTAGAACCAACACTTTCCATTCGCTACTGTGACATCCATCGCCATGCAGAGTATTTAGTAGTGGACACAGTTCCTTATGGAATGTATTGTGCCTGTCCAAGCAAGGTTTACAAGCATTCGCGGTTATTTATTCCAGCGAGTTCAATTTACTAGGATGCGCTGCTATGTATTATATCACCGTTTGACATGTTCGGCTGGAGAAACGCATCTGGGCACGTTCAGAGAAGGGGAGGTGAAGCAGATTGTATGGCGGTGCTGAGCGGCAATACTTCAAGCATGATGCTATCATAGTTGAACGGTTTCATTGCTAATGCTCACGCCTAATATTTTAAATACAAGCTGGAAATCCCTGTTTATAGGTGTATAATCTTTGCCTTTCATGATACTTGACAACATTATCTTCTGAATTGATCTGAGCGCTTGATTTACCAAGCAGAATACTATTTTGCTCTGCATTGCTTCATAGCTCAGGGGCAATGTAGTAGGTGTCCTTACATATTGATGTGTGCAATTCAAACCGTGTTCTCACAGGGGTTAACAATAATATTGATGCACTACATGCTTTTAAAATGGCATAATAATTTGAGAGAGTGAGCGAGCGAGACATTTTACTATCACATTCGACCCTTATTAGACTCTTTGTGTAAACATTTACATGAAAGTAAAACCAGTGGATGAAAACACCGATGAACAAATTCATCAAACATGAAACCGGGTAAGAAAGGCAAAAGCCACTGCCGAGATATGGGGAGGGTAAAGGCAGGATGAGGTGACTGCCATTCTAAGGCACAAGAGTCTGGTCAAGGGATACATGAAAAAAGCACCACTTTTTCTAAACTCCAATGTGTGCAAAGTGCAAAAATATTATCTTCAAATGTGTTTTTTTTATAAAAGTGCAGAGTATTAAAGAATATTTACTCCGTGCTTTTTATTTCTCTTCCAGTTTCACATTTGCTTTAAACACCCTCGATTAAGAACGCATATATGTTCAAACTAGGTTATTATGACTTTGCTGCTGTGGTAATAACGTGCCGTTAGTTCCGTTTAACTGCACGTTTCCGCACCAGAAATACACGTTTGTCGGTGGAGTGGCCGGAATAACCGCCAGCCAAGAGCTGGAGGTAATTCCGCCACCCCACCAGCAAAAATAGCTGCTATTACCAGCACCGGTATTACTTGTTCCGGTAAAACTGGCAAATCCCCTCATCGAGTCCTATGGGTCTCCATGGAATGGGGATTAACATCCCTTACCAGTACTCATAATCCTGTGGTAATTCCGCCGGTCCGAGTGCCAGTAGCAGTGTTACCAGTATCCTGGCGGTCATACCGCCAGGATATCGGCAACCTCGTAATGAACCCATAATGACTCAAAAAGAGGTGTATACTCTTGCTTTGCTCTTTCCCCAGAATGGAAAATAATTAAAAGGAGGAGGAAAGTGCATGCAACGGAGCTAACTTTTGATTTTCAGGCTAACTACCTTTTTCTTATGTCTGAAATGTTTTGTGGCGCAACTCTAATAAAGATTTAAATGAAAAAATCAGTGCAAGTTCAGTGACTATTGCACTTCCCTACTAAGTCATTTATTTATAGAAAAGTTGGCCAATTGAGTGGCTTCGTCAGGCTTCCTTTATCCAGGGTACAACCTGACTTCTCCAAGCCATACTTTCCTTGCTTTCCAACGGTGCAGTAGACATCTAGCTATGATCCTCGTTGATGCTGGATGGATTTACACAAGTAGTAAGGTCATTGGCATCCATACATCATGTAAGGAAGGCAACTGTAGGAGGGCAGACCTTTCACCCTTTCATGAGAGTGGTGTTTCAGGCACAATACCATAATGTATTGAAGATTTTCTCCCCACATAGAAGAGCATTTGTCTAGCCCTGCTTTGGACAACTTCCATGTTACTAAAACACACCTTATTGGCACAGAGCTCTCTTTGACCATTACAAACAGCTTATGTTCTTGCGAATTCATAAATGTGTCCAGGTATGATTGAGGTTTAAAGCAGTCCTACACATTTTGGTTTACACTTTTATGATGTTAACTTTAATTGATTGATTGATTGATTGTTTATTTGTATAGCGCCTATACACAAAGTGTTTCAAAGCGCTTCAAGGAGGTAGGGAACATGGGAGAATACAATTACATTCTTACAAGTCCTTGAAACAGTAAAGAATGAGAAAAAAATAACTATCAAATCATAAACAGATAGTAAAGTGCATGGAACAAAAACAAGGGAGAGGATAGGGAGGAAAGAAGGAGAACACAACTAGCAGTAATATTACTATGTCTGACAACAATTGTTGCAGTGCAAAAGTGACACGAGGAAGGGGAAGGAGGGGAGGTAGGGGAGAGGAGAGAAAAAGGGAGGTGAGGAACAAAACAAGAGAACTATCCAAGGAGTCAATGTCTACTCAAGATAGTACTGGGATGGGAGGGGAGGAGAAAAACAAGAAGGGAAGAAGGCGGACAGACCAGCTGTTATCGGAGGTCGAGACCAGTGATACTTGTAAGTGCTAAGAGTGGTCCAGAAGAGTGGGAGGGGGAAGGGCAGGACGAAAGACAAGACAACTGGCTAAGGATTTCAATGCCGGAAGGCAATAGGGGGAGAGCCAGGATTTGACAGAGGGGGGGAAGGAAAGAGAAGGAGGCGAGAAAGGGGAGAGGAGGGGAAGAGGAGGGGAGGCGGAAGACACTGGCGGGGGCAGGGGGGACACATAGACACTGGCAGGGGGAGGGGGGACACAGAGACACTGGTGGGGGGCAGGGGAACACAGAGACACTGGCGGGGGCAGGGGGACACAGAGACACTGGTGGGGGCAGGGGGACACAGAGAAACTGGTTGGGGGTAAGGGGGACACAGAGACACTGGCGGGGGGCAGGGGGACACAGAGACACTGGTGGGGGGCAGGGAGGACACAGAGACACTGGCGGGGTCAGGGGGACATAGAGACACTGGCAGGGGGGCAGGGGACACACAGAGACACTGGTGGGTGGCAGGGGGACACAGAGACACTGGCGGGGGCAGGGGGGACACAGAGACACTGGTGGGGGGTAGGGGGACACAGAGACACTGGTGGTGGCAGGGGGACACAGAGACACTGGTGGGGGCAGGGGGACACAGAGACACTGGTGGGGGGCAGGGGGTACACAGAGACACTGGCGGGGACAGGGGGACACAGAGACACTGGCGGGGGGCAGGGGACACACAGAGACACTGGCAGGGGCAGGGGGGGCACAGAGACACAAACAGGGGGCAGGGGGGACACAGAGACACTGGTGGGGGCAGGGGACACACAGAGACACTGGCGGGGGCTAGCGGCATACCGTGGTGGACAGGGGTAGACAGGGCCCAGAAGTGGGCCTTCGAATGGTGTGGCCGGCTCCCGCCTCCCGGTTGCAGCTATTGGCTATTAGGGGCCAAGGCAGCCAATGGGAGGGGAGGCAGGGGCTGGCCCACACCAGAACAGTGTGGCAACAAAAAAGAGGACACGGCCATCTAGGAATGGCCTAAACAGGCATGTAGGCACGGCAAAAAAACAAACAAAAGTCATTTTAGTCCCAATGCAGGTCATGGAAACATACCATGCTGGTGACACCAGCCAAAGCAAACGCTGCACAATTTGTAGTGCAAATTCCACCAAGAAACAGGGTCGCTCGAAATAGCGCGATTCTTTCCTCAAATTGAAGCGTTCTTTACCCTCAGCAAATGCGCATCATGATGTTGGTACGGGCGCGATGGAGGGCCGGAGGGAAGAGGGAAGAAGGCTCCATCAGGGTGAAGAGGCAGTGAGAGAAGAGTTTGATGGAGGCAGGGCCCAGGAGTGGGCCTTCGAATGGTGTGGCTGGCTCCCGCCTCCCGGTTGCAGCCATTGGCTATTAGGGGCCAAGGCAGCCAATGGGAGGGGAGGCAGGGGTTGGTCCACACCAGAACAGTGTGGCAACAACAAAGAGGACACAACCATCTTGGAATGGCCTAAACAGGCATGTAGGCACGGCAAGAAAGCGAACAAAAGTAATTTTTGTCCCAATGCAGGTCATGGAAACATACCATGCTGGTCACACCAGCCAAAGCAAACACTGCACAATATGTAGTGCAAATTCCACAAAGAAACAGGGTCGCTCTAAATAGCGCAATGACATCAAAGTATTACCCATTCAATTCAAAATAGTTCACGAAATGAGATTAGCAATCTCATGCCTTGTTAATGAAATATATAGAAAACATATAATGAGAGACAAAACATGGATCACTTAATTCAAAAACGATTTCTCTACCTACATCTGATTAGTAAACATATTAAACATATGTTATCAGAAAAAACATTAATTAGCAGTAGAAGATAAAATAGAAAGAAACTAAAATTAGCACAATTATGTAGAAAAATAAAATTAGATCACACAACTAAAACAGCCAGACTATGAATTATAAACATATGCAAATACAAGTAAACTAGAAAATAAAAGTATAAGACATCCGCACATATAAGTGGAGAGAGGACACACAGTGGAAAACACTAAAATAAGTATAATGTCATATCCTAATCAAAATGAACATATAATACCAGCCGAGTTAATATGAATGGAAATGCCCCATCTACACAATATAATATAACTACTTCGCCACAATAGTGGGCAGTGAGATAAGAAAGAAATTAAGGTATTTCATCTAATGTTGTATTTCAGTATCAGACTTTGTGAGTTTGTGATGCATTTTGTAATCAATATATATTACACATATCATTTCACCATGCCTTAAATGTAATAAATAGAATGTTTCCCGTTCGTAGTAATGGTTTGTATAGCAATTTAAATGAACAAATCAAGGAGGGCAAATATTATTTCCCAATATAACTTCCAATAGCTGTGCTACCTAACAAGATATTTTCAAATGAGTCAAGTTTGTTAACCATTAATATTCTCTGTACAATTTCCCAAACTTGGATCCAACATGGTTTAACATATTTGCATTCATAAAACATTTTCGCTTTTAAAAACATCCTTTTCAGAACAGGACCAGAAATAATCGCTATTAATAAGCTTATCATTGAACAATTTAGAAACGGTCAAACAGGCTGTATGAAAAAAAGGATGTTTGAGATAATTTTGTCAAAGTACAAATACATATACCTTTGTTCCAAAACCGAGACCAGAGATTTCCATCCTACACTACGATTTAACTCTGTCTTTTTCAGAGGACCACTTCTCCCATGATTTGTCAGAATTCAGAATGGAATAGAATAAAGGGGTTTTAATTGAAGAGGACAGATTCATAAGACACATTCTTGCCTGGTCAGGAATGTGTTCATTATAGTGGGAAGTTACCCACTAAGACTAAGGCATTAAGAATCTTATTATATTGAAATAATACAGAAGCCAGGAGGGCAAATATATTTTTAAGCCCATGAAATCACATGGGAACTTGATCATTAACCAGCTGTGAAATGAAATATATATATTTTTTCTCTCCATGGTCTCCACCAGATCAGTAACTCAGTAATCATGATCAATGTATTATGCAACATGAATTCAGAACTACATTCAGACTGTTGTTTTATATAAGAGAATACAAATTATCTAAAGCATCTACAAGTTGTGTTAATACATACCGTTTGTAGGATTTTTGTTTGACAATTTAAGTAAAAAATAACTTCAATAGGAATAGGAGCTCTATATGCCTTCCCTAACACAAGACATGTTGAGAGATTGATATAATTATTAGGAAGAAACAACAGCTGTGCTTGTTTGAGAATAAACAGAGTATGATATAACATAAAATTGGGAAATATAACACCAACGTAATCCTTAAATTGTTTAATTTTGAAAAGTACAATTCAGGATCTCTCTTTCCTCCATAAAATGTTAGTAAGAATAGTCAATCATTTTAAAAATTGAAGAAAGAAGGGGAAGGGCAAGCATGACTTGGAGGTGGAGTACAGTGGGTGAAAGCATAATTTTAATAGCTCCTAATTATCTTCACTTATAAAGAGAAAGTGGAGATTAGGAGTTGACAAAATCAATTAATATTGTAAGCAGATGTGAAAAATGTAATTTGTCTCTTTAATACAAGTTGCAATATGTATTACTCAGTATTTATTACTGTTAGGGCACCATTTCATGCCAGAATTAGCAAAATCCTGTTTTAAACAGTGTGAAGTAAGAGGTAGTAATTATGTTTGATCATTATTTAGTTTATATCAAGCAACAGAAAGAAACAATGTAATGGTGTGGAAGAGGCTATGAAGACAAAAACGTAAAAAATTAACATATTATCCACATATCAGCTAATTTAATCCCTACCTTTTTCTAGAATACAACGGAGATGTTCTCATTTTGTCTGAATAATTCATGAAAAGGCTCCATGGCAAGAATACATAAAAAAGGGGATAATGGACAACCCTGGTTAGTGCCCCATAAAAATAAAAATGACATTTTGTGACCCATTTAGGCTGTTTTATAGCAATCCCATTCATTAATAACAGAAGTGTCTTCCTCTAAATTAATTTCAAAGAACAGATGCTGAAAATGTATCACTGGCAAGCTAAACATTTAATCGCAAAGAAGGGCATCATTAAATCCCCACCTTTTATGAGTATAAGATACATGTACGATATCAAGAGTTGTGACCACAGGCACATGCTCAAATAATACAAGGCTATGTATCCGGGAGTCAACAACAGTTCCAGAGAGGGATTTGGGTATAAATATGTTTTCTATACATTATAAAATATTATATGGAAGCAAATGAAATGCAAATATCAAATCATATGGATGAGCTGAATGCCACAAGGCCTAGCTCCTGTAAATATACATTTTGATTCACTGTTTAAAAATGATGAATTGTATCATTCAAGTCTACACATAAAAATAAATTAGGAAGATTGCACCATTCTTGTTCCATTCAGCCACGCTAGAAATTCATTTTCCAACCCACATTTCATTTCAGTTTGACATTTTGTTGTATCTTCAAATATGTTTCTTTTAAATATTAAATAGCTGGTTTTGATATTATAAGATGTGAAGAGATGCCCTACCTTTTCATAGGATTTTTCAAACACTTACCACTCCACAATACACATTTTAGCTCCACTTTTTAAATAGGTGAATTAAGGGTTTAGAATACTTGTTAAGTCTGGTCATATCCGAAGCAAATAGCAAACTTACCCAAATATAAGTGTAAAACGGAATAGAAATAGTAGGAGCAATAATATAGGATGCATAATGATACATTCAAGTAAGATTGAGTTGGTCAGTTACTTTGATTTTCTCCATAATCATCTGAGCTTGCATGTATTCCAGTACCAAACAAATTGGCATTGTAAAACTCTGTTTATTCTGCATTGAATACATATTTGGACCAATACTTTATGCTAGCTGGATGTTTAGAGACACAGTTTTAGGTAAAGCTAGAATCTTAGAAATTAAGCTTGCCAGAAAACCAATAGGATCTCCTGCTCCTTCCCTTCCATGAATTCCAACACGTCTACTCTGATTCTCCAAATTCTCTGTGTGTTTCCCCAGATCATTTGGAGCTTTTCAGCTTTCAGAACCTTCTTAGTAACATCTTTATCATTAATAATTCACCTCTCCAGTTCTAGTTTTAAAGGAGGACCACCTATCATCTAGTTGTTGTAATTTGACATTTGTAGCTTCCATAAAGGGTTTGAGGGGCCTCAGTTCCATGAAGATGGTTTGGATGGTTGATTCAGAAAGTGATTCTTTAGGGGGAAGAGAGTCCAGTTTGGGTCTTCTTCAAGCACTTGTGGATGTAAGAGGATTCAATTCAGCACTACAGCTAAGTCAACGCCTAGTCTAGAATACTGAATGAAAACCCTTATTGATATATCTTTATGTCCAGTTCATGCGTTCTGGATGACTACCCCTATATAACACCCCTCTCTTGGAATCCTCCTGACCCCACTGAGCCAAGAAGTAGTTCTGTTTTGCAAGTTAAAAGGTTTAATTGATAATTTAAACAATATATATATATATATATATATATATATATATATATATATATATATATATATATATATATCACGCCTTATAATAAATTAATAATTGAATATCACACTTAATCTGATATGATAAAGATTAACAACGGAGAATCTGGCACTAGCACACTTCTTTATAATCACTAAGGAGTTGACATGAAATGGATAAGATAGCAACAATACTTTTATGGTTTCCAATGGATGCAATGTGGAATGAAATGCAGTACAGAAAATAACTTGATAGGATTTCAGCAAAGACAATGTAATCACTTTCTTGTACAATTCACCCCCCCTTTTATGCAATGCAAGGAAAGGGAAGGAAGGCACACAATTCTCAGAAATGCAATTCAAACGTAATTCAGTTCACCCAGCAACTTAGACTACAGAAGTTGAAAACACAGGCAAAATGCTTTGATATGTGCTGGCAATGTAGAAAAAAATATGCTAAAATGCTTTTAATTCCCTCTAGAGGTTCAGGGTGAGTGGTATCTAGTTAATATTAGCTCAGGCTCACTCTAGCAGTGATGCAGGGATAGTTTTTATGAGGCAAACGATTTTTTTCAGAGGAAAGCAAAAGCAGCTATCTTTTTGCAAGTGGAGAAATTTTCAAATCGCGGCAAATTCGCGAATGCGTTTTTCACGATTGCGGCAAAACTATAGGGGGTAGGAATGCGGTTCTAGGTTCGTAGGAAAGCCACGGTTCTCAGCTTCCAGAGGAAAGTTACTGCAAGTCTCTAGCACAAACGGTCACGGAGATATGAGCGATTAAATAAAGGTCGTTTTTCAGATTTGAAATTTTAAAGTTAAAAAAGACAAGTGCAGCTTGCAACTAGAAAATGACAAGTGACAGCTTTACAAATGACAGTTGACAGTTAGGAGGCAGTTCTACTTAGATTAAAATAGCTTGAATTATATTATTTTAACTAAGAGGTTGGTTCTGCACAGTCTACTATGTACTCACACTATATTTAGAAATATGCCTCGCCACGGATCTGGTCAGGTTTTAGACTGGACTCTGGTCTCTGCACTTCACAGTGATCTGGGTCAGCTCTCTCTGGTCCTGCTAACAGTTCAGCTCTACTCTGCTGGTCTGGTCTGGGTCTCTGAAGGTTGATGGAGGTAAAGTATGATTTTCCCGGCAGAGCTTCCAGCTGCAAATGGATTTGAAGGTCCCTATCTGTCCTGTCTCTCTGCTTTTATGTGTTTTTAAAATGGGTGTGTGTGAGCAGCATCACTAGCCAGCCCCTCTCCACTTATCATTGGCCAAGCTTTCATTTCTCCCCTGATTAGGGAAGCTAAGTTGTGTCAGAGTGATGTCATTTTACAGCCTGCAGAAAGTACACTCCTCCTGTCAACTTGCACACAAATCTAGATTTGAACCAAATGCATATTTCATAGCTACACAGTGGTTTGAAATTACATGCACCCATCACATATCACAGGAGGTATCCCCTGTTCCAACTCTGCTCTTCCTGGGGGCTTGCATTCAGAAATGGCGATATTTTGCACTTTTTAACTGGTTTGCAATACCGGACATTACCCCAAATTTACACACATGTGCGCAAGGAGTATGGACATTAGTTGATGAAGTGTCAGATTGTTCACATGCACACATTTTGAGTAATATCCTCTTTTCCGCTAAAACCCCCCTGAACATGCCACCGGTTCTAAAAACCTCTTAAAATGTGGGCAGAAAAATCACAAGAATTATGGCATCATTTATAAAATTTTCACATGTCCGCTCTATGAGTTATTCATCTTTTTAGAGTTATGTTCTGGCCCCAAAGGGGTGTGGTTTCCTTCCAGCACAAGGTTGAATTTCTGGTTTTTCCAGTTCTGCCAAGCCAGCTTGCTCTCACAGGCAGTGCCCCTCCTTTGTCCTTCCAGGAGGAAGCTACATTTACGACATCTGCAATAAACCATCTGCCTGGGTCAGGACAGGGCTTTGTTCAGAGCTCCTGTATTCTGTGGGGGCTCCCCTTAATTCAATTATCAGAGAGATGGCATATCCTTAGTGTGGCCAGCAAAAGGCAGATAGGCCTGGGAATACAGCTGTGACTCAAGTTTCACTCCTGATGGGGGGTAGTTGCCAGGCAAAATTGGAATCTCTTTAAGCCAGTTTTTAGCTACATGTCATTTCTGTTCCCCAGTCTTCTGCATTCAAATAAAACTGAACATTTTTACATATGCAGCTAGAATGCTGATTCTAAGTTTAAAACTATGACATTTAAACAATTGAAACCTATGTGACACTCAAAAGTAGGTCACTCATTTCTTTTAAACATTTAGATTTGTAGTGTCTTTCAGTCCAAATTTACTTAAACTGCTGAAATCCACAGCTCAGCCAGTCTTGTTATAAACTTTCAAGTCACTTCAGAATATAACTTTACATTGGATCCACCTCTCAGTAAGTCTTTCTTTGGCCTGCTTTGGGTTCATTTATTCAGTTTTACACAAAATCTGGTGGTTTTAAAACGCCGGCTTTTGGATAGTGGTGAGTACTGGTACTGCACCCCTTTTTGGGATTTAAGAAAATTAATTCCCAACAGTTATGGGTTTGCTTTTGGCAATCAGCATTGCCACTCCCAATGGTTTCAGACTACTGTGTGGGTAGTCCAATGGTGGTTTTAGGCAGCGTCCTTCTGTGCCCATAACATCGGCAAAAATGAGTGGCAGCCTATTCTTCATGCATTTCCCTGTGCATTTTCTGGGAAGCTCTGGCCATCATGATGTTTTCCATGTCAGAACTGCACAGTTTTGAGGTAGGGCTCGGATGCATGGGTAAATACATCCCACAAGCCCCCTCTTGCGATGGCCATTCGGTTTCACTGATGGGACTCGCAAGACCTCGGATGTTTCCTCATCTTCTTCCAATAGATGGCACAGTTCAGCTTCTTTTTCTCCATCCGGTCGGATCGATCGGTTCTCCTCGCCGGTCCTGATGGGAAAATTGGGCGGTACCCCGGGCCCGTTGCGTCTCCGCTCCCGGTCTCCGGATCGTCCTCCTTGTCCCGTCTCCAGGTTTTCGTTCTCCTAGGACGACAAAGGAAGAGCGGCAATACCTATTCATAGACATTTTTTTCCACCACTGTTGAGATAGTGGGGCAGCATATGCATTTCATCATAACGAAACATTACATTCTTATTTTGAAAAAAAAACAGTATAACTAAGATACAGTTTCATGCAAATCACAATATTTTAGAGACTAGATGTGGTATGTTTTATGGTTGGAACTGAATTAGTCTGAGACAGTACCCGCTAGGATTCCAGAGGATTCCTCCAGTTGTTGCAGAGTGTGTCTGGGATGGCAACATTTCAACTGGTTTATGTGGACCCACTTGTCTTCCCCCTCTGCCAAACCGCCTTTGGGGATGCGGACCTTATAGGCCACAGGGGAGATTTTGTCGATGATCTCAAAGGGTCCCTTCCATGTAGGCAAAAATTTGCGCTGCTTGGCCTGGTTCCTTTGGAAGTTGTATAGATAGACCCGGTCCCCCACCTGATATTCCTTCCTGGAAGTCTTCAGGTCATAGTGGGTCTTCATGCTATCAGCTGATCTTTCTAGATTCCGCTGAGCATAAGCAAAAGCATGTTGAAGGTGTTTCCTTAAATTCTCCACATACTCATGAGTAGTGGAGGCATTTATCAGTGTCTGCTCTTGGGTCCTATAGAGCAAATGCTGCGGAAGCACCATCTTGCGCCCAGTCATCAACTCAAATGGTGACATTTTGGTTGCAGATGAAGGGGTAGATCTGATGGCCATTAGGACCAGAGGTAATCGGATATCCCAACTTGGCCCAGAATCTGCCACAAACTTTTTTAAGATGCTCACAATGGTTCGGTTGTAGCGTTCTACTGCTCCAGAAGAAGCTGGCCTGTAAGCAATATGCAACTTCCTTTTGACCCCCAATATCTCCCGCATCTTTGTCATCACTTCACTGGTGAAGTGGCTACCTCTGTCTGACTCAATCCTTTGAGGTAGACCAAAACGGGAAAAGATGTGGTTAATCATCAAGGCAGCTGCAGTTTCTGCCTTGCAGTTTGGGGCTGGGAGACATTCCACCCACTTGGTAAACATGCATGTCACAGTCAACATGTACTTATTCCCCCTAGCAGAGTGAATCACGGGGCCTACAAAGTTGATTTGTAAATCTGACCATGGCAGTGTCATCCCCCTTTTTTGGAGAGGCGCACGGTGCGTGAGGGATGATGGCTGAAATTGTGCATACACAAGACACCCCTTCAAGTATTGGTCGAGGTCCTGCCCCATGTGTGGCCAGTATGCAACCTCTCTTAAGATTTCCAATGTTGTGTGAAACCCCCTATGACCGGCGGTGGCCGCATCATGGGCGTGACTTAACATCAGGCTTCGGAATGAGGTAGGAACCACCCACTGATCGTGGCCAGCTTTGGATTTCCTTACCAGCAAACCGTCTTGGATTCGGACATTTTTGGACATTTCATCAACACTCTTAGGTCCTCTTTCCCAATTTAATCTGTATCCGTCAGGGGAAAGTTCTCAGGGTCCTCAAGGTGCTGGTAAAATTTGCCAATAATTGGATCCCCCTTCTGAGCGGTAATCAAATCAGCATCAGGGGTCTCCTTACTCCATTGTGCAATTGAAAGGTCGTTGTGAGCATTTGTCTGGGACCTAGTGATAGCAGTGACCTGGATTTCCCCCAACAGGGACTCAATCTCAATTAGATCCCCTTGGATGGCCCCGGTTTTGGCCAGCTGATCAGCTAAGTCATTTCCAGTTTTGTCTGGTCCCTCTACTTTGGAATGACCCTTGATCTTTTTCCAATAGATGGTCATCTCATTCGAGGTGACCAGATCATAAATGTTTTGGATCAACTTCCCATGTTTTGAGGGTTTGTTGTTAGCACATAACATGCCTCTGGTTTTCCAATTAACCAGGTGCTCCACGAACCCGTTCCGTACATAATCCGAATCTGTGATTATGACCAGTTTGTGGAGTTGATGCTGGACAGCAGTGAGGATGGCTTGATGCACAGCCATCAATTCTGCCACCTGACTACTTCGGGGACCAATTTTGTATCCAGCGGAGGGTTCTGGGGACTCATTCACCCATGCATTCCCTACACCGGCCACCAGTTCTTTCTCCCCGTCGTTGTCAACATGGTAAGAGCATCCATCCACATAGACAGTGGGCATTCCCTCACACTTGTCCTCTTCAAAGACTTTGTGTGGGGAATTAAGGTATGCCTCCATGTTGTCCTTGATTTTTAGACTTTCGTCCTTGAGACAGTTTTCTCTGGCACAATCATGCAAGTCAGCCAGACCTTGCGCGAGGGGACTCTTCTTGTTTTGGCCATATCTGGCCTCCACAGGAAGGCCTTGCATTGACAGAATCCAGGAAGTAATTCGGGAATTACTCACATTTCCGGCCCGGATTCTGTCACTTTGGAGATATTGCAGAGGCTGGTGTGGAGTCTCCACTATGATGTGTTCCCCCTGGATAAACGGGCAGTAATTCTTCAATGCCCACACCGTTGCCAGGAGTGCCTTCTCACAATCGTTGAATTTTTCCTCCACAGAGGATAAAGTTTTGCTCGCATAGGAGATTACTTTATTGACCTTGTCATGCTTTTGGTATAATACTGCCGTTAAGCACGTATTAGAGAACCCCGTCTCCAGGAAGAACTCCTTGTTTCTGACAGGGTAAGCTAGGCAAGGCGCTTGCGAGAGGCTTCTCTTGAGTTGTCTTACTGCCTCGGCTTGTTCTGGACCCCATTCCCACTTGACCCCCCCTTCAGGAGATGAATCAGGGGTCTGGTGATCTCTGCGTAGCCCTCAATGAACTTTCTGCTGTAATTAGTCAGTCCAAGGAGGCTCCTTAGTTCCCGCAGAGTTGTGGGGTCTTTCAGTTTCTGAAGTGCTTCCACTTTCTTTTCCTGGGGACAGAGACCCTGAGGAGTAATCTCATGCCCCAAGAAATTAACACGGGTTCTACACCACTGTGCTTTCTGAAAGGAAAGTTTTGCTCCGGCTGCCCTCGACTGTGTCAGAACATAACGGATCTCCACTATGTGTTCCTCCACAGATGAACTTTTGATGAGGACATCATCTACATAAGCCAGGTAACCCCTCGCACCCAGGTCGGGCATGGCCTTATGTAGGAAAATGTTGAATTCATTGCCGGAGTTGAGGTATCCGAAGGGAGTCCGGGTCCATGTGTACTGCTGGCCCCCAAAGGTAAAAGCCAGTTTGTATTGGTCCTCCCTGCTGACAGGCACGGTCCAGTATCCATTGGTCAGGTCTATTGCAGTGAATACCTGTGACCCCTGAATCTGGGCCAGCCCTTGGTCAATGTAGGGCAGAGGCCATCGGGAAGTATGGACCCGTTTGTTGAGCTCCCTGAGGTCGGCGCAGAGTCTCCACTGGCCGTTTGGCTTTAATATTCCCAGCACCGGATTATTGAAGGTGCTGTGGATGGGACGGATTATTCCCCTGGACTCAAGGTTCTTAATTATTTCAGTAAGGGACTCCATTGATGCGAGAGGCAAGCGATATTGCTTCACAAACACAGGAGTCATGCCAGGGTCCGTGGGGATTGTGGTTGTGTGGATGTCGGTGCGACCACAGTCATATGAGTCTACCGCAAAGAGATCTTGGAAATCCAAGAAAACTTGTTTCAACTTTTGCTTTTGTTCCAGAGTCACACAGGCATCAGCTAGGTTGACTCTCTCTTCCACCATCTGCCTGAAGCCTGGAAAGACTTCTGGTTTGCTATCTCCGCGGCCTCCTCCAGCTGTGTGGAGAAGTCCCTGGTCAGAGTGCTGATTTGGACTGGAGGCTTCAGGTGGGAAAGGCAGCCCTCATGGACCTGGAAAATCACCTCATCCCTCCTGAAGTCACAAGTCACATCTTCCTTACCATAGGGGCAGGAAGTGTACACCAGGAAGTTCCCCCCATGCCGGGTAAAAATTCTGTCTGGTGTTGCGTTGTCATCACTGTCCCTGTCAAAACAGTCCTTGGGGATTGGTCCTAACAGTTCATTTCCAAGATCAATGGAGAAATGTCGGTCATCAACCGCCATTCCAATAATGGTGCCTGCGGCTAGAGTAATACTCTTTAAGTCGCTGTTATCCACCTCTATTAGAATGGTGTCATGTTCTATGTAGACTAATGGTGTTGGGTTTACCCCCAACCCTTGTTGTTGGAGAGAAGCATTTAGATGTATGTAAGCATCAGGGTTTTTCAAATGTTGTCCTCTTTTAACTTTCACTTCCAGGGAGAATTGTCGGGTCCTTTCTGGGATGGTGACTTCCTCTTTGATCTGGATTTCAACTGCATAAGGTAGCAATTGAGCTAACCTAAATGCTTTTTCCGGATCATCAAAGCCCATGGGATTATCCGCTAATCGGGACCAAGCTTTGAAGTTTATTAGGTCCAAACTAATGGCAAAGCGATTGAGAATGTCACTGCCTAAGTAAAAGGCGGCAGGGACGTCTCGCACGACCCAACAATTATGGACTATGCTCTTGTTGCCAATGGAGATTTTGAGCATACACCTGCTTGGCAGGAGATGTTTGGAATTGGGTGCTTCCAGGTCCATTTCCCATTTGTCTATCAGTTTGAATGTGGGAATGGCTGGATCTTTTGGGAGTTGGCGGAACATGGCTTCGCTGATGAAGCTCTAACCGTTGTTCACACACACTCGAGCGAGAACAGAGTCCTTCCCATCATTTAACTGGACAGGGATGAACAACTGCTCTCCAATTTGCTGAATATCAGCCAGGCTCTGAGCTGATTTCACATCTTTCTGGACTATAGGAGTGGGAGTTTCTGATTGTGGATTAGTATAGAATCTCAGAGTGTTTCCTTCCAGCGTGGAGTACCACTTTAGGCTGGAAGGAAGGTTGATTTTCAGAAATAGAGAGGACCCCCCATCACCAGTCTGTTGTCCTACTGCTATTACTGTCATGTCTGGAATTTGGCTATTCTGGAAGTGAAATTCTACTTGTTCAGATTTTTGTTCAACCATGTGGCAGGTGCCGTTTAAACTAACATGGTTGACACTCTGTTTTAATTTTATTGGTCGGCTAGTCTGGGTCCAGAGGACCTTGTTTACGCAATCTATTAGGGGTGGCAACCTTCTCAGGAGGTCATTCCCTAGTAAACAAGGGGTGCCCTCTGGGGTCACAACTATGACCGGGTGTTTCAACTTGTGTCGCCCAATTTTAATGTCCAAGTCTGCCGTCCCCTCGACTGGAATTTCCTTCCCGTCAAAGTTCTGGAGTTGTCCAGGAAGAGAGGTGAGAGGAATTTGGTAATTCCCTCCCCTTCCTGCATTCAGTTCATCAAAGGCCCTTCTGGACAGAAGGGTAGCTTGAGATCCAGTGTCCACCAGTGCCAAAATTGTACCCTGCCCCTGTACTTGTACGGGGGCATAATATCTTCCCTCCTTCTCCTCAAGGGGGCACAGATAATGTACATTTGTGGACAACTGGTGGGCTAATTTTCTGGTTTTGGACATCGCTAGCGAAGAAATTTGGGCAGAATTCTGTGGAGAGCCTTGGGAATCTGAAAGAAAAAGTTGGCAACTGGAGATCAGAGCCATTGTGGGTTCCCCTGGCTCCAGTTCTGGGCCGCCCCCCCCTTTTTGGAGGCAGTCACCAGGATGGGTTTGAACCAGGGGATTTTCTTGCTGTTGGTTCTGGGATGAGATGGTGGGCGGCGGTAGCTCAGTCTCCACATCTCCCCAGTCTGGATTTGCATCCCTAGGGACCCATTTTTCTTTGGGAGGAGTTCCCCCCTCTCTGAAGGAGAAGATCCTTTTCCCAGGATCCTCTGAGGATCCCTCTCCCTCAAATTGGAAGATCTGTACCTCCTCCTTAAACTGAGTCTGTTTGGGTCTTTTGTTTCTCCTACCCCCCCTCTGCTCCTTAGGAGGCAGACTTTCAGGGGCAGGAGATTTTATTTCCGGTTCCTGGGTTTCCAGGGGCTGTTTACAAGTGAGGAAGGAAGCTTCCTCCAAGGCTTTACACCCCCCTTCCCTTTGTGCCTCCTCCCTGGGAACCGGTGAGTTATCGGGGTGCTGCCCCCGTCATTGTTCTGGAGTACCAGGTCCAGAGTTTGGGGCATTCTGTGCCGGCATGCCCATCTGAGGGTTCTGCTGCGCCCTCAGTATTTGACCCAGATCCCGTGCCATATTTTGGACCTGGCGCTCTAACTGGGAAACCCGCTCAGGCTGATACGGGGCCCTGTTTTCTCCCCTGGGCTGATCCCGGGAAGGGTAGCTGTCCCTCCTCTGGTAATACCCCGGGTTGGGAAGATTTGGATACCCCTCCACCCTTGGCCTCCCCTCTCCCGGATTCAGTGGTCTGGGCTCAGGGAATTGGGGAAAGAAGGATGGATGGTTTTGGGGCTGAAAGTCGGGTGGATATCTGGGGAAAAAGTTCTGCCCAGGGTTTGGTAAATTTCTGCCCTCCTGTGGGAAGTTAGGAGGGAAGTTCCCTGGGTTAGGTGCTTGGCTGGATCCCCCCCCTTGGGCTGGAGGAGTCCACACATAACCCAGGATGGGTCGATTTCCCTTGTAACGGGGACTTACATAATCAGGAGAGCGAGGGACCCCATTTGTGGGGCTGCCTCCTTGGCTCCCTGTCTGTGACTGACCCGAGGACCTCCTGGGCCTAGCATTATTAGGTGCAGGTAGGTTTTTAGGCCCCCCATCTCCAAATCCAAAACGGGGGTGACCTTTACCTCTGCCACCTTGGCAGCAGCAGGGGTGCTGTTGGCTTTGGGGTTTTTCTGGGCATTACTTTTGCTATCTACCGGTTTCTGCACCTCATAGATCCGGGTAGCCTGTTCAATGACCCAGTCTAAAGATCTTTTCTCATGAAAATCCCTCACGAGCTGGGTCATTATGTATTTGGGCAAGGCATGAAAAAATGTATTAATGAATTCTCTACTGTCTGTGCGCACCCTTCTGGTGGTCTGCGCAAAAGCACGTTTCAGTTCTTGCACAAATTCTTGTGGGGCCTGATCCTCCCCACATTGCAAATTGTAGGCTGCCTTGCGAGCCTCTTGAGGATTTCTGTGAACAGAAAAATGTTTCAAGATGGCCGCCTTATAGGTGGACCATCTTAAATGATTTTGGTCCTCCAGCCCCGCAAAGAAACTGGAGTATTCCGGGGAGAAGGTCCACTTTACATATTGAATACAGCTTTGGCTGTCCTTCAAATGGAAAGTCTCCATCATTTGCTCAAACAACTCTAAGTGCTCCCAAACAGAATACGCTCCTGATCGCCTTAATCTGCTTTAAGGGGTCCTTAAGCAAGGCCCTTTTTGCCTTATTGGCCTTTTTGGCTCGGGTAACCCTTGTCCATTCATCCTCTGACTCAGAGGCACTGCTCCCAGAGGTTCCTGTCTGTTCTTCCAGGTTTTCCCGGATTCTGCGAGCCTGGGAATGGCTGGCAGAATGTGGGGACCTGGTCTCCTGTTTCCTGTGGTGCTCAGAGGAGTCCTCAGATCCCTCCTTGCTGCCAGGATTTGCTGGGTACCCCCCCCCACTGACCTAACTGGGCAGAGGTTTTCAGGATGCCCTTAAGGGGCCTACTCTCCTGGGGTTCCCCACTGAACTGTACTGTACTTGGGTGCCCATACCCGGATGCCCACCCCTCCATTCCTGAGTGGTACTGGCCTATGAGCCCCATACTTTTAGCTGGATAGTAATCTGCCATCCCTGTGGCCCTGTGCTCATGTGCGCCAGGGGACATGGGGGTGGTAGAGTCCAGGGACTGGGAGAGATGAAGGCCCCTGGTGTTAGGGCTCCTGAGGTTATGGTCAGGAGTCTCTCTTTCCCAGCGGACCTCATCTCTATCCGCCCCTGCTCCCTGTTGCAATGCAAGAGCCTGCATTTGTGCTTTCAGTTCCTCAATCAAGGCCTTACTAGACTCTATCAGTCTCTCCTGCATCGCTACCTGTTGTTGGAGCCTATCATTGTGTTGACAGAGGGCCTCATTTTCCCTCTGTGCTTCCTGGTTGGTCCTGGAGAACTGGGCCAGTCTTTGCTGCAGGAGGTTTACCTCCTGAGTCCCATCCCTACTGGCCTGCTCCTTTCTTGCCAGAGCATCTTCCACCCTTCTGGTGTGCTCTACCAAGTTCTGGTTTTCTTTTTGGAGGTCACCCAGCCCCTTGAGGGCCAGGTGATTTTCTTCAATTTCCTTTTTTAAGTGGCAGACTTCCTGGCCTAAAGTGTCTCTTTCCTGACTGAGAGCCTGCATCTGCGCTGCCAGGTCGTCCCTCTGTCGTGAAAGGCACCAGCTTTTTGGCGCTCCTCATCAAACTCTGCCTGGGTATCCAGGTCTTTCAGAATCAGTTTATTTCTCTCCTCTTTCTCTCTATCTAGCTGGCTTTGCAGGGTGACTACCTGCTCCGCGCATGCCCTGTTGAAATTGATCTGTTGCTCCAACTTTTTCTGGTTCTGCAGTAAGGAGTCCAAACTGTCTTGGTGCTCCTTCTGCAGGGCCAGAAATCTGGTATCCTGGTCTGTCTTTTCCTGTTGTAGGATGCCCATATCCTCTTTTATTTTAATGATATATTGCCTACTATCATTTTCTGACTCCTGGCTCCTCTGCAGCCTCTGCTCAGAAGAGGCCAGATCAGATCGGGCCTTCTCTACTGCCATCCGTTGCCTATTTGCCAGATCTTGGCTTTCAGTGCATTTATCCTGCATGTCTCCCATATATAGGTACAGGTATGCTGCTATCCTGGCAATCTTATTGTGTTCATCTTTGGCTTTAGGAGCCATATATAGTTCACTCAGGGCCACATGTAATGGACCCTGATCTCTCCATAGGTCTGACCCTGTTTCAGTGACCGTCGCGTGATGGCCTGCAACCAGGCTTCCTGGCCCTGTTCAATCCATTCACCTCTCACAAATAGTTTATGTAAGAGGTGCTCTCTGGCTATTTTCATGTCTACTAAGGTCGTCATTCTAGAGATTGGTCTCTGTCCTGACTTACAGAAGTTTGTATTTTATTTTTGCAAAACAGACCTTTTCCTAAGAGCGTTCCTATGAGGAGTGCTTTACAGCGTAACACAGCGTGGTGATCCGACCGGATATGTGTATCTGGTCAGCTGGCACGCTGTATTAATCTGCACAAATGGTAGATCTAACCCAAACGTCCGGCACGAGCCCCCAATTTGTAAGAGGATTCAATTCAGCACTACAGCTAAGTCAACGCCTAGTCTAGAATACTGAATGAAAACCCTTATTGATATATCTTTATGTCCAGTTCATGCGTTCTGGATGACTACCCCTATATAACACCCCTCTCTTGGAATCCTCCTGACCCCACTGAGCCAAGAAGTAGTTCTGTTTTGCAAGTTAAAAGGTTTAATTGATAATTTAAACAATATATATATATATATATATCACGCCTTATAATAAATTAATAATTGAATATCACACTTAATCTGATATGATAAAGATTAACAACGGAGAATCTGGCACTAGCACACTTCTTTATAATCACTAAGGAGTTGACATGAAATGGATAAGATGGCAACAATACTTTTATGGTTTCCAATGGATGCAATGTGGAATGAAATGCAGTACAGAAAATAACTTGATAGGATTTCAGCAAAGACAATGTATTCACTTTCTTGTACAATTCACCCCCCCTTTTATGCAATGCAAGGAAAGGGAAGGAAGGCACACAATTCTCAGAAATGCAATTCAAACGTAATTCAGTTCACCCAGCAACTTAGACTACAGAAGTTGAAAACACAGGCAAAATGCTTTGATATGTGCTGGCAATGTAGAAAAAAATATGCTAAAATGCTTTTAATTCCGTCTAGAGGTTCAGGGTGAGTGGTATCTAGTTAATATTAGCTCAGGCTCACTCTAGCAGTGATGCAGGGATAGTTTTTATGAGGCAAACGATTTTTTTCAGAGGAAAGCAAAAGCAGCTATCTTTTTGCAAGTGGAGAAATTTTCAAATCGCGGCAAATTTGCGAATGCGTTTTTCACGATTGCGGCAAAACTATAGGGGGTAGGAATGCGGTTTTAGGTTCGTAGGAAAGCCACGATTCTCAGCTTTCAGAGGAAAGTTACTGCAAGTCCCTAGCACAAACGGTCACGGAGATATGAGCGATTAAATAAAGGTCGTTTTTCAGATTTGAAATTTTAAAGTTAAAAAAGACAAGTGCAGCTTGCAACTAGAAAATGACAAGTGACAGCTTTACAAATGACAGTTGACAGTTAGGAGGCAGTTCTACTTAGATTAAAATAGCTTGAATTATATTATTTTAACTAAGAGGTTGGTTCTGCACAGTCTACTATGTACTCACACTATATTTAGAAATATGCCTCGCCACGGATCTGGTCAGGTTTTAGACTGGACTCTGGTCTCTGCACTTCACAGTGATCTGGGTCAGCTCTCTCTGGTCCTGCTAACAGTTCAGCTCTACTCTGCTGGTCTGGGTCTCTGAAGGTTGATGGAGGTAAAGTATGGATTTTCCCGGCAGAGCTTCCAGCTGCAAATGGATTTGAAGGTCCCTATCTGTCCTGTCTCTCTGCTTTTGTGTGTTTTTAAAATGGGTGTGTGTGAGCAGCATCACTAGCCAGCCCCTCTCCACTTATCATTGGCCAAGCTTTCATTTCTCCCCTGATTGGGGAAGCTAAGTTGTGTCAGAGTGATGTCATTTTACAGCCTGCAGAAAGTACACTCCTCCTGTCAACTTGCACACAAATCTAGATTTGAACCAAATACATATTTCATAGCTACACAGTGGTTTGAAATTACATGCACCCATCACGTATCACAGGAGGTATCCCCTGTTCCAACTCTGCTCTTCCTGGGGGCTTGCATTCAGAAATGGCGATATTTTGCACTTTTTAACTGGTTTGCAATACCGGACATTACCCCAAATTTACACACATGTGCGCAAGGAGTATGGACATTAGTTGATGAAGTGTCAGATTTTTCACATGCACACATTTTGAGTAATATCCTCTTTTCCGCTAAAACCCCCCTGAACATGCCACCGGTTCTAAAAACCTCTTAAAATGTGGGCAGAAAAATCACAAGAATTATGGCATCATTTATAAAAATTTCACATGTCCGCTCTATGAGTTATTCATCTTTTTAGAGTTATGTTCTGGCCCCAAAGGGGTGTGGTTTCCTTCCAGCACAAGGTTGAATTTCTGGTTTTTCCAGTTCTGCCAAGCCAGCTTGCTCTCACAGGCAGTGCCCCTCCTTTGTCCTTCCAGGAGGAAGCTACATATACGACATCTGCAATAAACCATCTGCCTGGGTCAGGACAGGGCTTTGTTCAGAGCTCCTGTATTCTGTGGGGGCTCCCCTTAATTCAATTATCAGAGAGATGGCATATCCTTAGTGTGGCCAGCAAAAGGCAGATAGGCCTGGGAATACAGCTGTGACTCAAGTTTCACTCCTGATGGGGGGTAGTTGCCAGGCAAAATTGGAATCTCTTTAAGCCAGTTTTTAGCTACATGTCATTTCTGTTCCCCAGTCTTCTGCATTCAAATAAAACTGAACAGCAGCTAGAATGCTGATTCTAAGTTTAAAACTATGACATTTAAACAATTGAAACCTATGTGACACTCAAAAGTAGGTCACTCATTTCTTTTAAACATTTAGATTTGTAGTGTCTTTCAGTCCAAATTTACTTAAACTGCTGAAATCCACAGCTCAGCCAGTCTTGTTATAAACCTTCAAGTCACTTCAGAATATAACTTTACATTGGATCCACCTCTCAGTAAGTCTTTCTTTGGCCTGCTTTGGGTTCATTTATTCAGTTTTACACAAAATCTGGTGGTTTTAAAACGCCGGCTTTTGGATAGTGGTGAGTACTGGTCCCTTTTTGGGATTTAAGAAAATGAATTCCCAACAGTTATGGGTTTGCTTTTGGCAATCAGCATTGCCACTCCCAATGGTTTCAGACTACTGTGTGGGTAGTCCAATGGTGGTTTTAGGCAGCGTCCTTCTGTGCCCATAACATCGGAAAAAATGAGTGGCAGCCTATTCTTCATGCATTTCCCTGTGCATTTTCTGGGAAGCTCTGGCCATCATGATGTTTTCCATGTCAGAACTGCACAGTTTTGAGGTAGGGCTCGGATGCATGGGTAAATACATCCCACATGGAAGAAAGAGTTGCAACCTTCCACACATTCCTCTTATGAGAAGCCATGATGACATACTATTGGCTTTAGGAGAAACACTCTTTACTCTATAAAAAAAAGGTCTAAATTATTAGGATCATTAGCTTTCTAATGAAAACAAACCAGAGCCGCTCAATAACAGTAAAACTGAATTCAAAATGATACTTAAATGAACTGAAGCATGCAGCTAGATGATAATGACAGTTTGATTAAAGAAGATTCATGCAGCAAAATACAATACCATAGATACAGCTCTTGGGTATTAGTAAAAACAAGAGAAGAAAATCCATGTAGTTGGAAATCTCTTCAAGCAGAAGTCAGTAAAACAGAAGTCTATTTAAACTAGGGCTTTAGGTGGGCCCAAAGGGAAGCCATCCTGCAAACAACATTAATTCAGTTTCACTGACGTATAGAATTACCGGTATTTATTATTAGTCGTTAAAATCAAAATCAATGCCTCATAGCTGAAGTAACTGTCAGTCTGCGGTATGAGCAGCCTCCACGAGGATGCTCTCCCTTAAATTATGGCATACTTTCAATGTGATCCTGCTGACATGTATCACATACTCCAAATCACTTTACCAAAATATGGTCTGTAAAGATATCACAGGCTAGTCTTGATGAGAACCAGGGGATTTAATTTCTCTGTAGGCACATTCCTCCGCAATATGGTCCCCAGCTCTGTCACCACTCGCTTAAATATCTCGGCAGAGTGGGAGCTGACAGTTCAGCCAGCCATCTCACGTGGTGCCTTGCCACGCCCCCTAGCATCCTACCAATGTTGGTGCAGGCTATTTCTCCATATGCACTATTGTAGAGCTTCGTCCACTTGAATACATTAGACCTTCCTTACAACCTGCATATTTGGATAGGGTAACTTGCTCTTTTGTTAGTAACATGTCTTACCCTGCTTTATGGTTTATCAATTCCAGGTGTTCCTAGGTTTCAAATGTATTCCTTTCCCATCAACTCTATCAACGTGGTGGTTGGTGCAAGCCACCATTATCTTCACTACATATATCTTTCCATGTTGGCTTAGGGGAAAGAGACAAATATTGTTGCAGCTATTGGGAAGCATGAGCAAAATATGCATTCAGGGAGACCTTAACTGGTCATTTATGCATCCTTTGCCCTGACATTTTCCTCATAGTTAATTTTGATGTCCATGCTTGCTTACAAAAAAACATGATGGCATTCAAAGCATGTTGTTTTTCCTATGACTGCCTTGACATGTGAAATACAAAAATCATTTGAAAAAAGACATTGGTAAGTATGTATTAAATGTAAGATTCTCCCCACAATTCTTTATTTTGTGTAATATTCTGTCCATCCTCTTGCTCACTTCTCATTTCTAACAGTATTTCACATTGTAAATGAGCACGGGGAATTTATTTTTCCATATTGAAAGTTCTGATTCAATTGTTGTTTTTAATAAAAAATATGCATTATTTTTAAAGCCAGGTGGAAGTGTGGGAGGAAACATCATGTGATTATATTTGTTCCTGTCTTTTTATTATGTCTTGCTTGAATATAGGAGTTACGTTATATGTCACATTATGGATCCTTTTCATACAATTGGCATTGGAAGGATTGGCGCAACATTACAAATATATTCTTTGATTAAAACGCATATTCTTTTTTGTGTGGCTCAGCAGAATGGTTGGTGAGGGGATTACAGAAAATTTGCACCGGTGCAAGTGCAAAGGTTGCACAGTATTAGCAGTAGGGCAAAGGTTGCCCTACTTAAAATTTTTTTTAAAAAAAAAACACTGGGGCACATTAAAAAACCATTGTACCTTGACAAGTGCAGTTTGGCATATTAAAAACACAAGGGCAAAAATTGCCCTAGGGCAAAAAAGATGCATTTTCACTACATTGTTTGCACCAGGGCAAAGTTTACCTAGATGCAAAAATGCATCAAACATTTATCTTTTTAGCACTAGAGCAATTTTAGCCCTGGTGCTTTTAATATGCCAAACTGCACTTGTCAAGGTGCAATGGTTTTTTAATGTGTCCCAGTGTTTTTAAAAATAAGGAAAACGTTTCTAGCCTAATGGGATTAAAGAAGAAGCCTTAACACATATACCACAAGGCAATCATGTGTTGAACATCTTGCTTCAGCTTTCCTGGCAGAACATGTCATTGGCCCTCATTACGACCCTGGCGGAAAGTAACTGACCTGACCGCCATAGCGTAAATAGCGTTTCCGCCATTGCACGATGGAGTAAAGTGCGGCTAATTCTGACCCATCGGGCACGAGCATTACGCCATGGCGGAAGTGCAAAGTCCGCGATGGCGAAAATGTCCCCAAAACGCCCCTCACCGCCGTCGTATGGCGCCCTAGGTGCAATTCGCCACCCATCATAGCGGTCACCGTAATGAGCGGTAATCGCAAAATACGGTGACCGTAAATATACGGAAACGGAAGTAAAAACATGGGGCCGGAACGGGAAACAGCACGCCGTACACCTATAAAATCAGAATCCCAACACAACCATTAAAAATCCGACCCTTAGACACATCCCAACCCGTTAGCCACCCTAGTTAAAACAATCAAAATGGGAAAAGTTGCTAAAAAAGCGTGCGACCGCAAGCGGCAGGTCCACTTCTCCCATGAGGAACTCACCGTGCTCACAGAGACCCTCCAGGAGAATGCCGCCGTCGTCTTCTCGACGCAAATGACCAGGACGGCACTTGCGAACAAGAAGGCCATATGGGCCCTGGTGGCACAGCGGGTAAGTGCAGTGGGGACCGCACCCCGCAACCCACAGCAATGCAGAAAGCGATGGGACGACTTGCGGATACGCGTACGGAGCATACTATCAGCCAACCGTAACATTGCCACAGCTACCGGGGGAGGATCGGAATCACCCATCAAGTTGACCCCCTGGGAAGAAATCTGTGCCTCCACCATTGGAATGGAGAGTATAGAGGGAGTCGGAGGGATGGAGAAAGGAGTGCAGACATCCGAAGAATCAGGTAGGTGGGCCAAATAAAACAATGCTGAATCCACAATGTCCAATCATGTGAAGTACCATGTGTCCACATAGTGCAACAGAAACACATGTCCAGGAGAACGTCCACATACATTGGCCTGATAGCGCACTTTAACAGTCACATTAAATACATAAATAATTAAAAATCCTAAAAACACCCTCTACACGTGCAGCATGCACACCCTAACTGCAGGCTGAAAAACAACTGCATCCTCAATCCACACAAAAATGAAACCACCTCCAAGGCCCTGACCCAAATCACCCTCAGGTACCACCCCAATGCATGTGATACATTGCCATTCCAATTTCCACAGACCCATAAATAACGCTCGCCCTCCTTTACTCCACCACAGGGTCCGATTCAAACGACGAGCTTCAGGACACCCCTACCAGCACACCTGCAAAGAGGGCCAAGACCAACGGCCAAAGACCCTCTACCTCAGCTGCACGGATCAAGACACGGCAGCAGCACAAATCAAGTGGCAGCACACAGGAGGGGACTTTAACAGGCACCCCAGCAGCCAGCATGCCCACAACAGCAGCACCACAGGTCCCCCCAATGGATGCCACAGAAGGCACTGCTTCTGGTGGCAGCAGCACCATAGGTGACACTGCATTAATGCCAGCATGCTCCGACACAGAAAACGGTGCTGTCGATGTAGGACCCATCCATGACCTGTCTCAATCCCCCTGTTTGTTTCATCCCGTACACCATGAGGATACCACGCAGGGGCACCCACAAGACGACGACTGGCCATCCCCCACAAGCCCTGTGGCAAGGCAACATGAGGTGATCAGCCCCTCTGTGACACCACCGCAAATGGGCATGGCCCAGCAGAGGCAACAGTCCCTCGACCAGGTGATCGTGCAACAGCAGAAACTGGCCACGCTCCTCAAGGAGCATGCTGATGAATGTGGGGGTTCTAAGGCAGCCATAGAAACATCTACTGAGACACTTAGGGCACAAATGGAGCGAAGTACAGAGACACTAAGGGTACAAATGGAGAGAAGTACAGAGACACTAAGGGTACAAATTAAGAGAAGCACCGAGAGCCTGAGGGGGGAACTGCATGCGACGTCCAAAGACGTATGTGGTGAACTTGCCGCTGTGCGCCGTGTGCTCACTGAGCTCTCACAAACCCTTAGGGACATGCATGGACGTGAGCAGGCAGAGACATCATCCGTTGCAAGTTCCGTCCAGGGCAGCCCCCAACGTAGATCTGGGAGGAACCTGCGCTCCACAGGCAGGGGTGCCCCTGATACACGGAGAGGGGGCTTGCAATAGCGTCTGCCCACTGACAATGAGCATCTTTGGACACTGGTGTTCGGGGGGGAGGTAGGAGGGTGGAGGGGGGGCGTTGGGCTTTCTTGGGTGGCGGGTCGATGGGGTGTGTAATATAATTTCACATATGCTATAAACATTTCATAATCATCCAATGAGATGTGTGGACATTGATCTTTGTGTACGAGGCCTTTATAGGCGTACAGTCCACATTGTGCATGTTCCAGACACACACAGTGCCACAAGTCCCGTGTCCATGTATCAGCCACCAGGCGTGAGTGCTAGAAGCATGAATCTATGATATTCTGATGAATTTCACGGGCCTCCTGTGCCTCGCGGACTCCTTGAGGTGCTGCCACATCCCCACCCTCATCATGATCATCTTCAGGTGCTTGCAGTTCTGCGTCAGGGGGCATGGGCACATTTCTACGTACGCACATGTTGTGTAGCATGACACATGCCATGACCATCTTTGCAACCTTCTCATGGCGGTACAGGAGTGCCCCGCCAGACCTGCTGAGGCAGCGGAAATGAGCCTTCAGTAGGCCGAATGCCTGTTCTATGACTACACGGGTACGTGAGTGGGCATGGTTGTAGTCCTCCTCATGCTGGTTCTGTGGGTTCCCGAGTGGTGTAAGGAGCCATCTCTTCAGTGGATACCTGGCATCACCTGTATGTGGACAATAAAGGATGTTTGTGGAATGACATTGCTACGTACGCATCCCCCCCCCTTCCTGCCAGGTCATTGCTGCATCACATACCCCACATTATCATGCATGAAATGAGACTCACCGAGTAGCCAGGATCTGTTCCCTGCGTGTCGCTCCATGTAGCGTGGTATTGTAGAGTTCCTCAAGACCATAGAATCATGGGTTGATCCAGGAAATCGGGCACAACAATGTGTAAAGATCCTGTTGGAGTCACACACCATTTGTACATTAAGAGAATGATATTGTTTCCGGTTGCGGTACTGGACCTCCATGGCATGTGGGACAACCAATTCCACATGGGTGCATTCGATGGCACCAATGCAACCCGGTATGCCGGCAAGTGCATGGAATCCCACTTTTGTGTTTGTAATCTCCTGCTCCGAGCGTGGTAAAGAGATGTAGTCGTCTGCGTGCTTCAGGAGGGCATCGAGCACTTGCAATAGTGTCCGTGACAACAGTGGCTGTGAAATGCCATGCAACTGTCCGACTGTGTGCTGGTAGGTGCCTGTGGCCAGGAAGTGGAGTACAGACACCACCTTCAGTAGGGGGGGGATGGCGGTTGGGCTATCTATCATGCTGACAAGGTCAGCGTGTGTCATGTTCACAATGGCGGTTATGGTGTCCCGGTCCAAACGGTAGAGGGTGTGGATCTGCTCAGCAGTGAGGTTGAACGGATGAGCTCGGAGGCGTGGGATTGCGGGCTGCCTGCGTGGTGGTAGTGGCTGTGCTGGTGGGCCTTGCTGGCCCTGCCTTGCCCTCCTCCTCCTCCTGCGTCTCCTCTGTGCGGCCGGTTGTTGTAGTAGTTGGTGTTCGTCTTCTTCTTGAAGTTGTATAGCCTCCACCTGTGGTGATTCATTCCACCTGTGCCAGCTGCAATCCCCTTTGGGCGAGCACGTCCCGCACACAACGCTGCAATGTGACGCATGGCATCTTGCTATTACAATCATGTATTTAATCCCGATGGCAGTGAAATATTGGTTTATATTTTCATTCTGCTATGGTCCCATTGTTTCACATACTATCTTTGCAGTCGCGAACAAACTTGTGAAGGGTCAGTGGAATGTAGTACTCGATTAACGGTGGACCCTCATGCAGCACTGTACCGAGGTTCACCGACGGACGGGGCGTCCCATTTGTGAGTGAAGCCAGTTGCCATTTTCACACACTGCCGCACTACATGGATGAATTTGTGATTTCAAGCGGTCACAGATGCCTTTTCGACGTGATGTTGCAAATGAGGAATTGAGGAATTCGAAGGACAGTGCTTTCGGTTTTCAGCTAGCGGCGAGGAGACGCCCACAGGTCTGACTGCAAATATAACGTTCTATTGTTTAATGTCCTTGGGACAGGGGCCATGGCGAGAATGCAATGATTGATATGAATAGTATGGGATGCGCAATAGCGTAGTGGACGATAAGGCAGGACGTTCCCAAATACATGTTACTTCACAACACTAGAATTCCGGGCTGGAGCACAGTGGATTTTGCAGACTGCATTACGCACAGACTCAATGGAAATTTCAAATGTTATGTGAGTAAATAATCAGGCGTTTTTATACCGGGATGAGGGAATGATGTATGGATGCATGGACAGATGATTTAATTGAGAGTTTGCCATGTACATGGCTTTTTGGAATCTATCCCCTTCCCCTGCGCTATGTGATGCAGAGCTGCCATAGTGGGACCATCGTCTATCTGCCCTTGTTGAACCCTCCCTGTCTCGACGCGCCTTCAAACACTTGTGTCTATGCACGTTACTAATCCCATCTAATGGATTCTGTTTTAACAGACGCATGCACACAAACACTCGTTTGTAATAGTGTTTTCACCTCGATTTATATAGTTATGATTCGCAAGTGATTTTTTGGTGGAAATAATCCTTTTGAGTGGGCTAGCATGCATATGGCTGTAGATTTAGTGTGATCATTGAAGTGAGTAATACAAATGAAGTTCTGATGCCCATACTATTCTTTTTCATTTCATTTGGGTGACAGGTATCTCCTCCCCTTTTGCTGCTGCCATCTGTATGCCACTCCTGCAGATGGCTTTTACTCACGACACCTGCTGCTTCGAGTTAATCAGTGGAGCACCATTACGATCTTATGGGACGATCGCCAATGGGCCACATGCCCTTACGCAGTACTAGTGGCTAGGAGCAACATATCAACCTTTCAGCTGGACTAGTGCCTACCTAATGGGACGGCCCTGTGGTTCTAGGCGCTTCCATGTTGCCTTTTTGAACGTGAATGTAGCCCCTGTGTACCATGAAGGAACAGGGCGTCACACAAGAAGAAGCTGGTCATTTATTGCGGATGCAGCCCACAGTAATGATAAATATTTTGGAGTTTATGACCTAATAGCTGTATGGGCTTGGTGAATTTGATGTGCATTAAAATTTTATTCTGATATTAACCGTGTAGCGTTATTCTTTGCAAGTAATGTAGCATATTCCTATTTGTGGAGCGATGTATTGTGAGAAGATCTGCATTGGGTTCCGGCTTCTGAGTATAGTTGCGTGGTACTGTACTGGCCGCGTTTGCCTACGAAGCCCAGTAAGGTCAGGGATAGGGGCTGCCATTATGACTGTTTTAATGATGTCATGCTCAGGGGCGGGGGATTAGCTTTTGTGTAACAGATGCCGGTCAGCCAGGTGGATTGGTGGAATGATGTGATTATCAGAAAATGGCTGGTCACAGGTGCCTGTGTTTGCGTGCGTTTCTTGGAGGGAGACTGAGGTCATGTCCATTGGAATAGCTTCTGTATTCGTGCCATCTGTGCCCTGCAGCTCCCATTGGCCCCTCTTGAGATGAGCCTGGCTGCTCAGTCACTCTGCCAACTTGTGTGGTACATGCTTATGCTGATGTTTGGTTTGTTTACTGGCAAGAGTACAGGGCTGGTGCAGTCTCCCTCAGGATACTGCTTTGAATGTTGCCTTACACTGGTGTCAAGCGATGGGGGCCTGTTGTTGTTTTGTCTCATATTTCAGTTCATATTGCTGTACTTGAACCTTCACATGCCTGTGCTGCATCAGTACGGCAATGGTGACATGCCAAATATGGATGGCCACTCACAAGGCACTTGGAGCCCCTACATTCATTTGTTCGTTGGCATGCATGGGTGACTTGTACATTTCACTGGTTGCATTGTGTAACTTCATTGCACCTACGAGGAGTTGTGCAATGTGGGCAGGGAGTGGTGTACAGGCACTCAGTAGGGCCATTTACGGTTGGTTCACGATGCCGTAATTCTCACCATGGCGGAATGGTACTTTCCGCCATGCTTGATGGCGTTAAGTAAATGTCCGCTAGGGTCAGAATTCGCGTACCGTTGCGCCATGGTGGTAATTACGTTTTTGCATGGCGCGCGTGCGCGTACTTGGTGCAGTTAGCGTTGGCGTTCACTATGGTGTCGCTAATGGCATCGTACTTTAAGGTGACGGGTCATAATCGCACCGAGCGGTATTCGATGGCGGTATTACATTTCCGCCATCGTTTTTCGATTTCCGCCAGGGTCGTAATGAGGGCCATTGACTTTGAAGCTTCAGAGTTATGGCCCTGTTACCAACAACAGACATATTACCATCATCTTATGTTTTGGAACAGATAAAATAGATGAGAATAACAATGAATGGCGCACATTGCATGTGTACCATTGAAGAAGTATCTGCAGAGATTCCTTGTTTCTGCATTCAAAACAAAGCTACACTTTCATTCAGTACAGGCTCTCATTAAGTTTGTATTTCTTTTTTTATTTGTAAGTGTAGCGATTGGTCAGCCCTCTGATTTCTCTACAATGTAAGGTGCCCTTTAACAGAATCCTTATACATCTTAACAGCTGCTTTGTCTGTAAATCCATGCTCCATATTTTGTCCATTGGTCCTGCTGGCTGTCTTGCAGGTCATTGATTCATGGAACAGCCTCTATTAATACCTACAAGCTTTACATTAAATAACTGCATTTTTTACATTATCTTGGTTCTGTCAGGAGGCTGGCTGATGTGACATTATCCTACCTCCCTCATTGCCATGGTGTTATTTCCAGAGGTTTTTGAACCCTTTTGTCTAATTCTGTTCCTCGCGTTTGAACAGTCTTTCCATCAGTACCACAGATTCTTGAACCAACTGTTGCTACAGCTGGAGTATCCCCATCGGGTGGCTGAGGGTGGTTCAAAAACTATCATCATGCTGCACTGTCTCTGCACACTTCCTTTATCTTAGATCCCTTATCCCTTAGGTTTTTGAGGTTCCCACCCCATTTCCCGGACTATTCCTCCCTTCTCCTCCCTGTAAAGGTTCCATCCCTCCAACACATCCACATGGATTCTTGGGACAAACACGCTTCCTTGTATCTTCCTGTCCTTATTAGCTAAGTGGTTGTTCTGTAAGGCAAGTCCCAAATCCAAATAATAAAAATTAATCCAGTTAGCCAAAAAAAATGAATGCACGAGATGTGAAAAAAGCAAAAGTTTAATAGACACAACCCGGGCTGGGGAATAATGAAAATACATTCAACCCTCATCTTAAATTGACTGCATTTATAGTAAGAATAAAAGGTGAAGTGTTATAGGTTATTCACAACTCCACCGCCTGTGATTGGGCAATGTCATTTGCACTATAGGTGAATCTATACAATACCTAGCACTATTGGCTTATCCTACACCTCAAGACCTGCTATGACTGTGCTATGACTTCTGTTTATTAATTGATTGATAATGAGACCATTTTCCTCCCCATGATGCTGATTGGATGTTAAACGTTTTCATGTAGGCTTATCTTTTGATTGGCTATTCCATGTGGAGTGTCTTTGGGGCGTGTGACTTGATGGTTTTTGACCAATCCCTATCTGAGGTGTGATGGTGTGGCGACACAAATGATAACTTTAATTCCTTTACCATATACTTCATTGGTTGGCACCAACATACCATTGCCACCATTGTGAACTGTTCCATTGACAGCTAACGTTGCAACCCCTCATTGGAAACATTACTCACTTCCCCTTCTAATATTTCCTTTCTCATGGCTTGCGCATGACTTCATTGACTCTGCCTTCAACCTTATGACCTGGGGACTAAGGTGTTTGTGGATTTCATTCCTTTGCAATGATATGAGCGAATAAATCAAAATAATATAAATGTATTTCTGAGCAGAACTGCGTGTTGTTAGGGTTGTTCCTGAATCTCTATGAAAGAAAGTCAGTGCCTGTTTGATTCTATTCTATTGGCAATGATGTCTCATATGGTTCCTATCTTGGTGGTTGAGCCTCTTCCAGTGAGGATTTTCCTACAGGGGGCAAGTGTTGCTTCTTGATCGCACTTCCTTAACACACATGCGTTTTGATGCTCATTGTTTCATATCCACCGAATTGTGACCTTCACTGTGTTAAGTTTTAATGTCCCAGCTAGGAACATAATTTGTTATTTATCTTTTGTACTCAGGCTTGGGAAATCGGGCTGGGCTGATGTTTTCCAACCAATCCGTATGCAGTATCTGTATCTTAGCTCAAGGGTCAGCTACTTCTTTGTTGCCCATGCATGATCTCACTGCCGAGATTCAAGGCTTAGGAATGTACTCGCCAGCCTGTCTTGGCCAATCACTGCACAGCATCCAGACTTGCTGTTGGAGGGTACAGCTTGGTATGTGTGTGCCTTTTGCAAAGGCCTGGCTGATATCTTCTGCTATTCATGATCATATGATCATTCGTATGCTTACGGGATGGTTGAGTTTGTTTCGAGGCCCATTTAAGTGTTGTCTAGTCAATTAATGTAAAAGCCTACTTTTCATTTAATATCATTATTAGTGCCCCCAATGGTTTCCTGATTAGTAAGTGTTGCTATACTCATTAGGGATGTGTTTATATACTCATGTATATGGTCTGTACCTTCTGGCTTACCTATTCACAGGGACAGTTCTTACTGATGCACTGCTGCTGGTGTGCTTTTGGGCCTGCAAGCGAGTTCCACATGAGTATGGTTGCTTTCTTTATCTCCTTGCTTCTCTTCAAAGGGACCTTCAGAGCTTGTATTTCTGTGCAGCTTGTGGGCATTGGATGTACTCCCTAAAATTCCCGACTTCCGTCCCATTAGGGAACATTCTATCTATATATTCTTTACACTCCTATATTCCTCTTATTTCCAATCATACATAGTCTTGGCTATCCATATTTTGCATATATTTCTTAAATGTCCTCCCCCTTTGGCATAATCTCACGGTACCTTCTGGGCCAATGGGATGGTCTATTGGAACCATTTTTATTTTCCTACCTCTGTGTCTGGGTCAGTTTGACAGCTTTCATCTTTCCAAGTAGGAGTAGCATCGCCTAGCATGACTGCAAGAAGATTTAATTTATTTCCACAGGACACGCAGCATGTCATTATTACTTGGTAAACATACCAGATTATTATTAAGAAAATGAAGATGGGAAATAGAACTCTGCATGTATTAGTAAGCCACTGTGGCATCCAGGAGGTAATGGCTGATAATCACCTCTCATCTTTATTGATTCCCCCTGCTTCTTCCATGTCTATTTTTAGTTTTGCCATCTGTTTAATTGAGATTGTCTGGGTGCTGTTATCTGCATAATTAGGAGGCACATATGGGCAACACATGCTCTCAATGTTATGGCACACGCCACCTTCTATTGGTGTTATTAAATCTAATGCTATCCGATTTTGCAGTGCCATAAGTCGTAGCGCATGCAGTCTGTCACAGATTGCAATGAGTCCATGTTCAGTGGCATTTGACATTTCGATCTAGTTCAGATAACTATTTGGATCCATTTAGCGTTTCTAGCTGTTGGCATTCCAGGGTGTAAGATGGAGGTAAAAATGGTTTCTGTTGTGGAGAAGTCTATATTGTGGCTGTGTCTTCTCCAGTGCATTGTCTGCTTCCTTTGAGAAATAGTTGGACATATTCCTCACCTTAATGCTTGTGAGTTCATTTACCCGGTGACTGTGAGCATTGGGACTATCCTTGGGTAATTCTACATGGCTTCTTGGGATCAACAATACAGGGATATGCAGTGTCACTAAGGAACATAGTCCATTCCATAAGGGGGATAAATGAAAGTAAGCTTTTGTACCACACGGTTACAGGAAGTCCATGAGTGTGTCAGTGCCCTCATCCAAGGCAGGCACTACATAGGCTTTGTTACAGTTACTGTTCTGGCCAACCGGCACACTTCCTTTGCCCCTGAAACAGAATGAAGATCGAGTGAGTTTCTGTACTTTTACTGGTTGTACATGTTATTCACATGCAATGCCCATACATTTCTGCAACTCACATCTGTTCTCATTATAGCTTCTTCTGTAAATCCCATTAGTCTCTCTGTGTTGAATATTGCTTGCTCCTTCACCTACTTTTTTCCCCACTATGTTGCTCCCTCTATGATCATCTATGGTTTTATAAGACATGCATGTATAGGTACATTTTTACCCTTCCCTTTACATTCTTCTTTGGATCTTTGATCCATCTTAATTTGTACTGTGTGTCTCTGTAACTGCCCTTGCACTTTGCACAGTACTAAATGTGCCAAGTACTGTGACTCTAAAGTCGGCACTTCGTTTGATAAGAACAGTCTGGTGTGCTAAGCACATGCAGGATAAACCTGCATATGTAACATGATTCATTCACGTGGGCCCTACTGATTGCTTTTATTGTGTGATACCAAATGTTAGTATTATCAGAATACTTCTCATGCAAGGAGTTACTATTTACTCCTATGTTCAATTGTCTTGTGTGTCTGGTCATGAGTTCATCTCTAAATCATCTACTACTCATCATTTACTACTTCTGTATCATTATTTCCTTTACTTCTAAATCCTAAACTCATTAATGTCATTAATGAAAAAGACAGAAGAAAAGTAGTGAATAGACAACATATCCCTAAAAACATATTCTTAATATTTCTATAATTGTTCATTTTAGCTTCCTGAATATTTGTTGCTGCACAAGGCTGCATTCTCCTAATGTACATTTTCATAGTTTATAAGTGCAACTCAACTTTAACTGCTGATTCCCATTCCGGTTTCAATGTCTGCTTTGGTTCAATGCTGTGATGGTGTTGGTATCCTTGCGTAGATCGGTTAGGCATGGCTATCTACACCTCATAAGGTCCAGAGAACTTGGGCTGATTCTAACTACATGTGTGCTGTCTGGCATAGACTCTGTTGCTTTGCTGTAGGTGAAGGGTTTCCTCTGTTGCTGTGTCATGCACGTCTGTTGGAGCTTGTTGCAGCACTTTGATATTTATCTGGGAAGAGATAAGCTTAGCACAGTTCGACACGTTTTTGAGATACACATTAAATTCCTCCCCCAACAAATCAGCATTTCCATGCGCATCAGTCCCTGTTCGTGTGGCCGCAGCTGGGGTACGCATCCTCCTTCCTGTCACCACCTCATGAGGTGACAAGTGGTGATCTTTGCTTGGCTGGTTGCACAGCCTGAACAGAGCAAGAGGTAGGAAATATAGAAAGCTCATTAATGTGTCACACAATTTTGCTAACTTGATCTTAATTAAGCAGTTCAAATGTTATACCACCCCATTTGCTTGGAGGTGGTAGGATGTGCACAGCTTATGTCTAATATGTAAAAATCATGTGACTTCATTAAAAAAATAATTTACAAAATGAGGGCCGTTATATGACCTCAGTATTTCACAAATACCCCATCTGGGGAACATTTCTCTCACTGTAAATATGGCTGCAGATTTGGCATCTGCATTCACACAGGGTCCTGCTTCGATCCAGCGAGAATAAGGGCACACAACTACTATTACATACCTGTACCTGCTGCACCTATTAACCATGTTGATGTCATCGATGTGGAGCTCTCTGAAGGACCCTGATGGGCAGGGCAATGTTGCTTTTAGTGTCTTAAGGGTGTGTGCCCGGATGAAACTTGTGGCGTGTGACGCGGTTTGACACAAACTTGTCGACTTGTTAGGCCAAGTTGGGCACAAACCAGTCCTCACTGATTTCAGCAGCAATTTGCTGCTTAGGTGTATGCGTGGGGTAATGAAGTGGCTCCATGGTGATATTAAATACTGCCACAGGCATAACTAGTTTACCTGTGCTGTTTTGTATCCAAATGAGGTCAGTGGGTGATAGGGAACAGCCCCTCTTCACCCACAGCGCCTTTCAATTATGTATTCTTTTTATAAAGAACTATACATTTGTGGTAATCGCTCTTGTTGTACTGCTGTAACAGGCATTTGATTTTCCTCTGGAAAGGGCATATAAACTGCCTGTTTGGCGGCTGCATCAGCAATGCATTTCCACGTGAGATCAGGTCTTGGAGTGTGCTGTGCACTTCCTGATGGCTACGTGCAAGGGACATTTCAATGCTTCTATTAACCTGGCTCACCGTAGCCTGTTGGACTGGTGACCCATCTACCCTTCTGTATATTCTCTTCCAGCTTGATAAGACTGAATGTACTGTGGCTGTCATGTAAACTGAATCTGTATATATGGTGACATCATCGTCCAATGATGCCTCTAATGCTGCTTTGAGTGCTACAAATTCTGCCGCTTGTGCTGAATAGTGTGAGGGTAATCTCTGTCGCATCACTATTTGAAATTCTTCCTCTTGCTCTCTTACATATCTTATCACTGCTGCTCCAGTATTTCTTTGGCCACTCTCTTGGTCTATACTCGTTTACCTATCTCAATAGATCACTTCTCCTGTGTCTAGGGCATCTTCACTCACCATGTTTTATTTGTCTGGTTCTCCTTCATATACTGCAAAGTCATGGACATGATCTTGGGGCTCAACTGGTTTAGCTATGAACGTTGCTGGGTTAACAATGTGGCACCTGACTATGGTGATGGCTGGGTTGGTCAAGATTACCTCATAACCACCAGCTCTCTGGGTGATGTGGGTTGATTAGTTTCTTTCCAAAATGGAGAAGACTGCAAGCTCAACATACAAAGTGACTGGGAACCCCATAACTATGGTAGCAGAGTTTTGTACAGCAAACGCTGCAGCAGCTCAGGCTTGCTCGCATCATAAGTGACCCTGCATTACTGCATCTAGAAGACCAGTGTAGTATATCAATGTGATGTGTCTCTGTGATGATTGCTGCGTGTGTACTGCTGTCGTGACCTGCCCATTTGAGTGTGAGAATAAGAAAAATGGTTTGTGGTAGTCTGGAGTTGCTAGTGTTGTTGCACTGCTGATGGCTGTTTTGAGGTCCTCAAAGCATTCTGTCATCACATCTGTCCATTCAAGTGTGCCTTTTATCTTTTGTGCTTCTTTGAGTGCGTGTAACAGGGGTCTGACATATGGCGAATAATCAAATACCCATGTTCTACAGTAATTACACAGACCTAGGAATTGATGCATTTCTATGACTGTTTTAGGCTGTGGTGTTTTTCTTACTGCTGTGGCTCTGTCTGGGCTTATCTTGCTGAGGATATGCTCTGTCCTAAGAATATCACTTCCTTTTGACAGTACTCCAAATTCTTTCCTCTTTGTAACCTTTGTCTGCAAGGATTGTCGGGAGTTGTATTGTGTCTTTTCTGCACTGATCTTCTGTGGTGCTGCATACTAATAGATCATCTACGTACTGTTGCACTGTGCTGGCCATGTGAATGTTTCCTAGATCCAGATGAAGGACCCTGTTGAAGACACTAGGGGATTCACAGTGTCCCAGTGGTACATGAACATGCTAGACTCTTTTTCCACGCTACAAGAATGTGATCAGGTACTGGGAATCTGGATGTAATGGTATGGTGGAGAATGCATTCTTAAGGTCAATTGCAGTGAAATAGACTGCATCTGAAGGTATACTGCATATTATCAATGTAGGGTTTGGCACTAGCGGGTATTCTGCTTCCACTATGTCATTCAGAGGGCAGAAATACTGGTTGAATCTCCACAATTACCCTTTTACTTTTGTATATGGTCTATATAGCTGTGTTACATGTGGAGCCTGAGAGTACCATAATGCCCTGGTCAGGTAGTGCTTTGATGGTGTCATAGACTCCCTCGTCTGCCTCTTTAGATAGTGGGTGTTGTTTTACTCTTGGGAGTATTTCTCCTGGTTGAGCTTGATTTTGTCTGCTCCTATACAGTTCAGTCGCCCTACATCTGTCATGACCCACAGGACGCGCCCCTTTTGGTCTTCCTGGTCCTTATCGCAACGGGCCTTGCATTCCCTGACACTCCCAACATGGCCGTCCAGCCTGACACGCCTTCTGCGGTCTACATGTTGGACGTAATGTATTCTACTAATAGACCGTACCCCCACGGCTCCGCGCGTCTCAATGCTATTGCCAAGTAGCGATCAGACGTGTGCTCCATAGTTCGCAGTATTGCATTCCCGGTTCCTAGCTTTTCTACTTCCATTCCTTGCCCCTTTCCCTTTTCCTCTTGCTTCCTGGACTCGTGCGCCATTAGCACATCTTCTTCATTTCCCGGATCCCCGGATTGCTGCATCCCAGAATCTTAAACGCACGCTGGAGTCGGAAGAGACTCACTCAGCCTATTTCAAGTCCAGGTCTGTCCGCAAGAAGACACCGCCCACGGAGTCCAGCAAGGATCGGTCTCAGGTGAGAAGGGGGGAACTCCGTGACAACATGGTTGTTTGTGCATAGTCGACTGGGCACTTTTGCCAGGTCCGCCAGTAATTGTGAAGATGTTGCTGTGGCTATCATTATTGTATGTGGTACTTCTCGGTGTTGCACTACATGTGGCCGGGGATGCTTATTTCAAATATTAGCTCTCCTTCCATTTCCATGTCTGCAAATAACTGTTCGCCTGTGATGTATGTTAGTGGCAGTGTGGTGTCAATGCACAATATTGTCCTCCATTCTATTTCTTCTTCGTCTTTGCCTGTTAGGATGATTGTATCTTTCCTCATGATCACTGCCTCTATGTGTAATGTACAAATAGCCCCTGGAGCTGTCTCATGTGGTAGTGCTGGCCTGAAAAGGAATTCTGCTGATAGACAAAATATAAGAATCTTCTGGTGGGGCTCAAATTGCATTTGTGCTACAGAGTGCTTGTATTACTGCAGCTACTCTCTTGTAAAGCATGCCTGGTGTGGAACACATGATTCCCTTGTCAGTACATGAGATGGTCATTTTTAACTTCTGGATGAGGTTACTCCCTAGTAGATTCACTGGTGTCTCTGTGTTGAAAAGTAATGGTGATACTATTTCTAGAGTACTTATAGTAAGGGGTCATTCTTCTTTAAATGGAACCGTTCCAATAGCCCCAGAGAATCCCTGTGTGTCCATACTTTGGTTTGACAATTGAAACCATAGGGTGGCTCCTGTTTCCACCATAAAGGTGAACATTCTGTCCCCTATCCTCACTCCCACTTTAGAATCTTTATCTTGGTCTCGGGTGATTGAGAGGACAAGACACATCAGGGATCGCTGTGGGCTGTCCTATTGTGTATATGTGTTTCACCCTGGAAGAGGAAAAGCATTACTTCATTGGACACAAGCTCCATATAATGTGTCACTCATGGTACTGTGATTGTTTAGAACAGTGTCTGATGGGCGACATTCTGCATGATATTTGGAGTTGGGTATTGTATGGGTTGTCATAAATGAAGTACATGGTAGAAGAATGATACATTCATGCCTAGAAACACTTGTGTACAGGCATGTTATAAATGACTCATTATATCATATCCCTCTGTCGGTGTGTTAACTTGCACTGGGCATACGTTCTGGGGTTTTGCAGATTGTGGGGCATACACAGGTCTTCTGGCTAAGGCTTGGTTTGGGACATAATCTGCCTGTGCTGGTCCTGAGTATGAGGGTCTGGTGCATAATATGGAGTTGGGGTGCTCCCGGGTGGTACTGCATGGAAGTGCTTCTTCGACAATCCCTGACTTTGTGCCCCATCTTTCCACTCACCCAACATGATACTTCAAATTGTGGTCGTAACCCATCCAAATCCTCTCTCTCACCCCTATTGTGAGTTGCTCCTTGCTCCTTGATCCCCACCCCTGTCTCTTTGATGGTTATCTAGATTATCTGACCATCTTTGGGATGGTTCTGACTGCTGTAGGTCATGTGTGGGATTTGGTTACTACTGTGCCTTCCATACTTACCTTTGCCAATATCTCCTGTACTAATTTTAATTCTGCTCACTGCACCTTTTCTTGCACTGCCCTTTCATTCTCATGGTTGTGTTTGCAGAAATGTATTATGTGTGCCTGTATTTTGCCCCACCCTTTTGTTTCCATACCTACTATTCTATTTAATTCTACTTGCACCTCTGTAGGAAGACCCTTTTGTAGTACATGGTAGAAGAATGGTACATACTTTTCCGATGTCTCCCTTGGCTCCTCTCGCCACATTTCTTGGATGAAATGAATATATGAAGCTGAGTTTTCATCGTGTTTCATTGTACATGTAATGATGTAACCCACATCTGGTTTATCTCGGTATGCCCATCTGAATTCATCCCACACATGGGCTCCACAGTTATTAAATGGAACTTCATTGTATGTTCACTCTCTAATCAAACCCTGTGTATCCTGCTCTTTCCCAAATGGTGTTCGTCTGATCCCCTATTATAACAGCTGATAGACTGTTCATATCGCCTAATGCTAAAGTGACCTACTGTGTGTTTTTCTAATGCATAGACAGCCTTGCCCTCTCCCACTGTAAGAGTGGGTAGGTTCTTTAGCAAATGATTTTTGTCAATCTGGGGCCATGATATGTATTGTGACCCATCTACCTCTTTCTGTATTATTGAGAATTGCCTACCCCTTTGATGGCTATGATGTGTCCTAGCCTTCTACTGCCCTTTAACTAATGCCAGCGTTTTGGGTCGAGACCTTAATCATCTCTCACATGGAGTTCTCTCTTCCTGATTCTCCTCGGTTCCCCAATTTTTATCATGATTCATTCAATTTTAATAAAATTTCTCCTGCTGCCCAAGTGTCAGCATCTACCCTGGGGAAAGGCAATTCCCCCTTCCTTGCTCCTCTTTGCAATTTTTCTTCAGTTTTATGTATGTTTTGTGAATATGCTGGGTGTTTGTATATCTATTTAAGGGCAGAACAGTGAAGGATGAATACCACCCACTGACAAGCCTATTTGTCTCAAAAGGGCGTAACATTGAAGGGTGAAGACCAGCTATTGATTTTTTGCCTCTTATCCTTTGAGCCTTTGCGTTTGCCTTTCTCCCTGTTGCACCTGTGAGTACCCCAAGCTTCCTAATTGCTGTACTGTCTCTCCAGACTGTGCTACTCAACTATATTGCATTCACTCCTGATCCTCCTGCTGCACCTCCTACTCCTCTCCCTATGCTTTCTCCAATCAAACTACAACTTCCTCATTTCCTATCACTATTATAAAACTCCCATTATTTCATCTCTCTTCCACCTCCTTCCAACAAAAAAAGTCAACAAGCTAACCATACCTCTTCTAACTCCTATCGACCTTGCCTCGCTTCCTTTGAGAATCAACTTCTCTATTCTTCCCTAATTTTTTTATTTTAATTTTTTAGTTGTGATTAGTCAACAAAAGACTTTTCACAATTTATGGTAGAAAAATACATAAAATACATATAATACACATACATGTCAAGTTTGTGGCATTAAAAAGAATAATAGAAAAATCCAGATATCAATATGGTCAGCACGTAAAACACACCCCCACACTCATTGGTGATAGTGCCTTCCCTAAAGTGTTATGCAATGGGCAGTTTCAGTTCATTCAGTACTCTTACTACTTCCAAGGATAAGAATATTTCCCCCCTGGCTGATATTCTGTTCCAAAATTCATCTGAATCTATCCAATCAATTGTATGGACAAAACGGGAGAAATAATTTACTCTTTTTCTTTTAGTGGCCTCACATGAAATTAAGAGATATTTGACACATGTGCCCTCTCCATCCATTCCTTTATTCTTCGTTCTTCACAATTCTCTAGTGTCAAAAAGGTTCATATGAAACCTCAGACATTCTGCACACCACATGGGTTCAGCAAAGTGCCTAAGATACGATAGCACACAATATCTAGGTTTATCCATGATTGGAACATTCTTAAAGAATTTATTTTCCGAGAAACCTGCCTTCATCATAATTCTATCATTCTGCCTGAGAGTTTTTCTTTTTCTCTTTAGGGGATTCTCTGTCAGCATCTTTTCTGTCACATCACAATTAGCCAACACCTTGGTAACTTCTTCCTTCAATACCGTTAAGAACACATTACTACCTCCCGTGAGAAGAAGCCCAACATCCTCATACAATGAGTTTTTTTTAGGACCTATAATGGAGCCATAAAGCATAACCCTTCTCCACACCACATGAGACTGTAGAGATTGTAGGCCCAATTCATAGAGTAAATACCATACATCAAAACCGGAATCACTTTACCCTTATAGAATTTAATAAGAGGGAGCAAAGTAAATCTACAGTATGAATGTAGGATTATTTTCATTTGGGATACGAGTTGACCTAGTTTGCCCTCTATTTCCATCTCTGAGTTTTTTAATGAGGGACTAGATCTGATAATGAATCCTAAATACTTGATTTTGTTAACTACTATAAGTCTCTGGGAATCCAGTTCCCACCCAAACCTGGCGCTCTTAGACATGTTCAGGTGATTACAAAATATGACAAATGTCTTCTTTATTATGATCGTCAGGTCATTTCCCAGCTAGCAATACAACATCGTCCGCGAAGGCCAAACCATTCACCTTTGGTGTGCCACTGTGGGCGCTACCATCACAAAGGGTCTGAGGAAGTCCCAGAGGTTGGGCAGTAAGAGATTGAAAAGGCAAGGAGCTACTTTGCAGCCCTGTCTTAATCCTTTCTCAGTTCTTACAGGGCGGGACAGAAGACCCCTCAGGTCCAGTCTCACTTGAATAGATGTATTATTATGTAGATATATTAAGATCAATAGGAGGCCCTCTGGGATTCCCCAATTTTTCAGCTTCCTCATCCATTTTCTATATTTATAGTGTCAAATGCCCTCAATAGATCAAACCATACACCATAGATAGGGGATCCACCTTCCTACTCAGATTTAGTGTATTTAATATGAGGCCATTCAGTGTGGTTGGCATACCTTTACGGAAACCCGCTTGGAATTTCAAGATGAAATTAGACCGGTTGGCCAAGTCTTTCAATTCTTTTGAGATCTATCTCGAGAAGATTTTACTCTGGACAGCCGTAAGGACAATCGGGAAGTAGTTTGAGGGTTCTGCACAATCCCCCTTTTTATGAATTGGAATGACTATGGCTTTATTCCATGTAACTGGACACATCCTCATCTCCATGATGTTTTTAAATAAATTGAACAGAATAGTGGTCCATGTACTAAAAGATGTTTTCAAAATTGCATTAGTGAGGCCATTAGGGTCTGCCGCTCTTGTTCTGGAGGAAGTGCGTATCAGACCCTTAATCCTCTCTTCATCAAAGAGGATTTCCCATTTTACATTCAGCCTTACTTCACAGCCAATAGGGTTCCTTCCTTCAAAGACCCCCCAAATATATTTTCTCCTGTACTTTTCTGGGATAACATTGGACTGGACCAATACCTGGTCTGGAGCCTGAGTGGGATTATGCTGCATACATTCATAGAGTTAGATTCTGTTACAGCCTTCAACATGTTCAACCCAACTATATGGTTTCTATCGTACCTTTTTTGTTTAGACCAGTTACGATAACTATTACAGAGGTTTTTCTTAATCTGCATGTAGGCCTCAATATGAAGTTTTTTAGATGCCAGGAGACGAAGTTCTCTTCTCAATACCCTCCTTCGGTCACAAGTTTATTGATCAAAGCTATGTTGGTGTTTCTTATGCATGTGGCACCCCTTAGCACTTGGCTTATCCAGGTCCCAAATGAAAACTAGGCAGCCCATAGGGTTACATAGTTCATTAAGGGCCTGTCCCTTTCCTGTGTCCAGTAAGTCTGCCAACTTAGAAATCAAGTCCCCGCCACATTTCTGAAATCTAACCGCATGGTTACCTGCCTTATGTGTGTATAGCCGGTTGTCCCTCCCTCCATGGCTCATTCCAAAGGATGCCTGAATGGGAATATGATCACTCTTCTCCATATCTTTGATCACCATATTGTCACATCTGCAAAGGAGGTTGGGGGACAGAACCAAATAGTCAATTGTTGAGCTCGAAGAACCACTCCGTGATGTTCTCCCCGGAGGAATGTCCCCTGGAACAGTTCCATTGGTAATGTGTAAATTCCAATTTGTAAAGAATCTAAACAATATAATTCCATTGGTGGGAGCACTTTTGTTGCTTGTTCTTAACCGACAAAAATTCAGGCAACAGGAATTCAGATCGCCTGCTACCAAAATGCTATCACCAGAAAAATGGATATTTGCATTTGTAAGAATTTCTTCCAAGTTTATCAAGAAGATTTCCAGGTCTGAATGTACCAGGCTTCAATAGATATTAATAACCACCACTGATCCCAGCATAGCCTCATCTTTGAATGAAATCCTCACAGGGAGGATCCCTATTCTCTCTGAAGTTAATCGGTCCCTGGATTTAATCCAGTGGTTTCGAACAGCGACTGATAGCCCCCCAGAGCCTCTTCCCCAATTTAAATTGGAGGCAGCCTGGTGGATGATTGTAAATCCATACAGAACAAAAGTCTCTCGCAACTTTGATAGAGAATCAGGTCATGCCCCTGGAATATGAAATTCTTAATTTCCTCAACCTTGAACGAACTGGAGCCCGCATATTCTATATAAGAAACTTCAACTGAACAAAAACTAAAGGGAGTTTTCCAGACCACTGAATTTCTGAAAGACCTCAGTGAGAATGTCCAGGAGCACTGCCCACAGCTTGTTTCTATCTCCTCCCTTAATGCCCGTTTTCTCTTTCTCCTTGGTCACTCTGGGATCCCTTGGTTTAGACCAGCTTTTTTCATCTTGGCCTTCTATTACCCCCCCTCCATCCTATTACCCTTAACCATGTTTCATTTCCCACCATATTTTCTATGTTCTAGGCTCTTTGGTAGGAAATACAACACTTTTATGTCCAATTTCTTAAAGTCTAGGACTGAGTTAAGGAGGGCATTGGCACCAGTTCTAGATTTCATGATTACCTCTACAATTGAGGTGACATGGTCATACGGAAAACTTGTATGATCAATAAAATAAGATGAAAATAAGAACAAGTCTTATATCTGTCTTCTCAAAGCCAAAATGGCCCCTCGATTCAGGCCCCTGTGTCCTTGTTATGGTCAGCTTTTCTTAACCATATGGTCGGTAGAGCAAAGGGGCTAGTGTCTAGGGTGTTGGTTAAATTGTATCCTTCTACGCTGTCGTATAGTGTCTCAGGTTAATTCAACGGGCCATGCTCCTCTTCCCTTTGAGTATCTGAGCTGGCTCTTCCGACTATAGGTGTGTCCTTTTCACCTTGAACTTGGGGAGGTAAATCGTCCTTTTTTACTTAACAAAAGTTTGGAGCCAACAGAACAGGTTTTGTGTAGGGTTTACCATTCACAGGCCAACACAAATGTTTGTGATTAGCCGGACAACATCTAGATATGTTCTTACAGATCCAATACTGTTGCACCAGCTTTATCCCATGGAATTACTTTCTAGGAGCTCATGTCCACTTGCTGAATGAAGGAGTGATTCAATACTTCCCTTTTATTTGTTGCTAAGGGCATTGAAGAAGTGCCTCTTTTCCAATTTCTTTTGTTTTGGTTGTTTCTGGCTGTTCGTTTTTTGGGTCGGTCTTACTGGTTCTTCAATTGGTTGGCTTTTTTTTGCATAAGAGCTTTGGAATTTTTCCTTTCACGGCCTTCCATATCAGTTTGTGAGTTATTTTGTTCCAAGGCCTTTAACCATGGAGGGCCTGATGGGTCTACCCCACTATTTTTACCATGCTTTTGACTCTCTGGTTCACCCAAGTCAAGTCTGCGATCGCTCACAGCTTGTTAGTTCTCTGAGTGAGTCTCCCCAGTTTGGGCCAACATGATGAATTCTTCCAGGGTCGACTGAGAATGCGGAGTGTCATCTGGATAAAGTTGGTCGACATCCTGAGGGGTGGGTTTCGAGAACAGTGGAATTTCCTCAGCTCCTATACACCCCTTCCACCCTGAGCATATTAGATGCTGCTTTTATTTGTTGTCATTCTTGCTCAAATCCTGCAAACTGTGATTTCAGCTCCTTGGATACCCAAAGATGATCCTTATTTTCTGTAGTCAAGGTTTTCATATCTGGCAAGAGAGATGAATTGATTAGAGTGGAGAGGCCCACCATAAATGACTCACAAGCTCCGACTTCTTGGGTCAATTCTACAAGTGTCCCCACCTGTGAGTGGACTTCTGTTTTCAGGAGTTCAAAAACACTGACCAGGGAGTTGAGCACAAAGCTTAGGGCACTGAGGGTCGAATCGGAGGTTGAGCTATTTGGCGGGTAGTCTGCTTTTGATTGGGGCAGAGTGTGGTGGGAGACCAGTAACATGGGTTCCAGCGTGGAGACCACATTAGCTCAGCCTTCTCCCTGATTGTTTGAGACATCATGGCCCCTCTCCATCTCTCGACATGAGATAGATTTTCCATTTTTTGGCCCCATACAGCATCTCCTGTCTATGAGGATCATTTCTTCTGCTTCACCCTCACTGAGCGAACTTCTTTTATGTTGCAGTTCTTTGCTGATGGTCCTCTTCATTGAGAATGTTGAGAGGGTATATTCCAGATTGGTCCTCAACATGCCCCCAATGGGCAATTCATTCTAGGATTCAATGCACATGGACTTGATGTCCAAGATGTCATTTGATCTGCTGGTGGAATAATTTCTCCTTGCAGAAAAAGGTCTGATGATGATGACCTATTAGCTTCTTTTGACTCTTTTGCCTCTTTTGTCGACTCACTGGACATCTCTTCTATCTCAGGCGCCTTCAGGTCGTCTCTCCAAACGAGGCTCCTGCTTCTCAGGTTATAGATATTTGGCATCCGTTTACCTGAGACTTGGTATTTGAGACTTAGGGGACCACTTGATGTGTGTAGACTCCCTGGCCCATATCCAGTACTACAAACTGGGGCATTAGGACTCAGCCTGAAACTGTATGCTGCACCCACCACCCCCTTATTGTGCTTTTCCAAAATGATTGAGCTCTTTTTCTCGTTTTGGGGACTTTTGAAGGTGGCGGAATCGAACAGGATTTGTCACAATAGTATTAATTTTGTTAAAATTGTGGCAACACCCACACTGCAGCCCTCACTGCCGCTGACAGCAAAAGGCAACTATAAAATGAAGAAACGTTACTTAGCAATTGGGACTTGCCTATAGCTTTGCCTGTTGCCTGAGTTCTGGTGGGTCAAGGTCATCTGGTAGTCGAGGAAAACACAAAAACACACTCTCACTACACTCCACTACGCTCCACTCCAAAAGTGAGCGTTTGAGAAGTTGGCTCTGCCTCCATGAACAGCACTGTGAACAGACTTCCAGACAGTAGAGCACAGTGAGGCAATAGCAGGGTAACCACACGGAAACACACTCTCACTACACTCCACTACGCTCTACTCTCCCTTACCTCATCAACTGAACATTGCACTTTGGAATGCTCAGTCTGTATGCAACAATACTTTCTTTTTCATTGACTACTTTCACTCCATCTGTCTTCCTCTCGACATTCTTGCTATCACTGAAACCTGGATTTCTCCACCTGACACTGCCACTCTGGTTGTCCACCATAACTCCAAACTATCCTTCATTCACTGTCCCTGAATGACTGTCAGAGGTGGAGGTGTTGATTGCCTACTCTCTTCCCAACTCAATACCTCACAAATCCCCAATGCCACATCCTCTCCTACCTCTTTCTTTTGAATTCACCATCTCTACTATTGCTCTGGCCTACCTGGTTCACATCATCTCCGTTTATCATTGCCCTGGTCCCACTGGACCATTCTTTTATGATCTTGGGCAACTTCTTGATTCCCTTTCCACTAAACATCACCTCATTCTCTTAGGTGACTTTAACCTTCCCTCTCCAACCACTTCTCAGAAATCTGAACTTCAGTCTTTTCTTAGTGACTTTGCTTGCAAACCCATAACCTACTTACCCACACAGGGGATAACTTTTTGGATCATGTATTCATCTCCACCTCTCTCTTAGCCACTAATGCTACTTTCACACCGTCCATATCTGATCACTCATTTGTTTCCACCACCATCTCCTTTCCACCTTATGACCTTTCTTCAACACTTACTTCACCTATTACTAAAAGGAAATGCAAACCTTCTGCCATTCCCCCTTTCTCTCCGACCTACAATTCTCAGTCGCCTCCTTCACACCTGATGACTTTTGTACCAATACTGCCTTCTCCAGCTTCTAATCATTACTATACGACTCATTCTCCTCCTACTTGCCGCTGTTAACTTTCACCACTTTGCCTCAGCATCCTCAGCTATGGGTCATCCAATTCATACACTCTCTCGGCACAGAATTGCATCAGCTGCTGCACACATGGAGGCGTGCTGACTCGCATTCGGACCTGAAACTCTATCTGTCTGACCTGAACTCTCTCAAAACCACTCTTGATATAGCAAAAGGGGAATTCTACCTAACCCTTATTGACTCTTACTCCAACCATCCTTGCTGGCTACAGGGCACCCTAAACTCACTCCTCCTAAGTCTATGGCTATTGACTCCACTCTCGCAGCTAATGACCTAGCTGAATTCTTTCTGCAAAAACTTCCAAAATTATACTCTTTTCTGACCTTCCTCACACTCCCTCCTCCTACATTTTACACTCTGCCTACTATACCATCATCCTCTGCCTCTATCTCCCACTTTAGCCACACTGATACTGAAGTGCTATCTCTACTGATGAAGGCTAACCCATGTTGTGCCTCATCGGGCGCTCTTGCTCTCAGCTAGTCAAGTTTATTGCCCTTTTAGTGGCATATCAGCTCACTGATCTCTTCAACCTGCCCCTTGACTTCACTTGCTTTCCCTCTGATTTCCAAAACAGCCACAGTCATCTCTCTCTTAAAATAGCAAGGGGATGACTCAAGCCTTTCCAGCTAACTTTTGACTCTCTTCCGCACTACTCTACAGTGCTCAAAAGGGTTGTGTTCAACTGTGTTGCCAATTTCTTGGACATCCACAACCTTCAAGACACCCCTACAAGCAGGTTTCTGCTCCTGTCACTGCTTGGAAACTGCTCTCATGAATGTGCCCAACTTTATTGACTCCTCTAAGCACGCCAACCTATCATCTATTGTAATTCTCCTTGACCTGTCTGCTGCCTTTGACACTGTCAATCACTCTGATTTCTTTAATACTCTCTGTCATCTTGGGATTTGTGATTGATCCCTTGCCTGGATTGAATCATACCTTGCACCTCACCAGTTATCTGTCTCCTGGAGCCACAATACCTCTCAACTCACTCCTCTTTAATGGTTAGTGTTCCACAAGTCTCTGCATTGGGTCCACTCCTCTTTACACTCTACACCTCAGCTCTTGGGACACTATTCTCCTCCTTTGGGTTCTCATACCAACTCTTCACAGATGACACACACATTTTGTTCTCTTTTTGTGAACTTTCCTCTGATCTCTCTATCAAAATGTCCAACTGTCTCTCTGCACTTAAATATTGGATGGCTTCACACACTCTGATGTTAAACTCTACCAAAACAGAGCTGCTCTTGTTCCTTGCCAAAAGCTTTCTCTCATCTCTTTCTCTGCCTATCCAGTCCCCACCTGATACTCTGCCCTACTCTTCCTCAGCTAGAAACATTGGCATCATCTATGACCCTTCTCACGCCTTCTCTACTTTTATCTCCAAAACTGGAATATATTAGGAAAATCAGGCACCTCCTTCCTTTCAACACCATCAAGCATCTCTTAACCATTCTTGTCTTCTCTAAACTGGACTACTGTGCCAGCATCCTCTTTGGTCTTTAAGATCATTAACTTTACTGCCAGGATTCTCTTTGAACACCCTCATTTCACACCCACTTCCTTGTACCATCACCAGGCTGGATGGATGATGATGCAAAAAATGGCCAGATTAAATTTCTTTTCCTGGTTCACAAATCTATCCACGGTAAGGCACCACTGTATTGTAAGTGGTTTCAACCCAGCACTCCAACTAAGTCAATGCCTAGCGTGAGATGCCCAGCTGGAACCCTTAATTTATATATTTTTCTGTCAAAATTTCTTTTATTTCTGGACGATGTACCCTTATATAATGCCCCTCTCTTTGAATCCCCCCCCGGTCTCACTGAACCAAGAAGTAGGTTGTTTTGCAAAGTTAAAAGATTTATTTGATTAATTAAACAATATATATATATCACAGTTTTATGAATATGAACAATATCTAGGTATCACACTTATTAATATTTATGCACTGATCAGCAAAGGGTGATATCACAACAATAAACAATCTCTTTAATCAATAGGAGTATGGGCGAGAAGAATAATGTAGCACATAATAACTTTGTGTGGGTTCAATGAAATGCAATGATATGAAATTAATGCAGCACAGAAATAAAACTTGATAGGAATTCAATCAAAGACAATGTAATCACTTTTTCCCCCTGTTACTCAATCCCCTCTAATATGCAATATGAAGAGATGAAATGAGGGAATACAGGTTTCAGGAATATACAATCAACAATGCAGTTCAATCCCAATTCCCCAGCAAGCTTAGAGAGAACAGGAATTATTTTAAAACAGGTCAAATGCTTTTGAATGTGATTTGAAATGAATGGGAAACATGCTAAAAATTGATTTTAATTCGCTAAATGGGATTCAAAACTAGTGGGAGCTGCTTTGGATAGGTTCAGGTAGACACTAGCAATGATATTTGAATGACTGGCAAATAGGAAACTGAATTCAGAGATTGCAGGAAAGAAATAGCAATTTTATATGGAATGAAATTGAGCCAAATGCAGAATCGCGGCAAACATTTCAGCGCGCGAGAAACGCGATTACAGAAATACTATAATGAGTGAATTTGTTTGAAAGCTGAGGATGTTATCTTCAATTTGACATTTAAATTTCGTTCCTTGCACGTACGGTTCAGAAGTTACAGAGGTTTTAGTAAAGGTGGATTTATCAGAAAAAGAGTCAGGATTTCAAATGAGAGATGCGCTATTGAAGATTACAAACAAGGATTTCTTGGGGAGGCTATGAAGATGCGAGATACCAACGGTACAGCCACCAGTCCAGAGGCGCCTCTGTCTGATCTTTGTCCGCTGTGACACTTGCCTTCTTCAGCAACTATATTAGCGCAAAGATGATTTATCACTACAATTATCACAGGATTATGTGGATGAGAGAAGGATTCAGGATAGACAAAAGAGATTCTACAATACAATCAGGATATGTTGGAATGGGTTGGATAATTACTTAAAACTAAAAGATGGCTATGGACCGTTCTATGCTAAATACTCACAACTATGGCTTTGGAATGGAATAGGCCCATCAGGATCTGGTCAAGGGTTGTGGACTGGAATCTGCTAGCCTGCGGACAGGATTCAGGCACTTGCTTCTTCTTTCAGCAAGAAACTCTGGTCTGCACGGCGTCCTGGACTGGGTCTGATGGGTTGGCTCTGGGTACAACTCTGCTCTACTGGTTTGGATCTCTGGGTTCTAGCAAGGGTTCTTGGCAAGAAGCAGCCAAAACAGCACAGCCAGGCTGTTGGATTTGTGATGCCCCTTGGAAGTTTGGGGTTAAAATCAGGTTGCAAGATTTTAAAGGCCAGCTGAGAAGGGTTCAGCTTTTTGGATTGGGCCTTTTGCTTTAGGGTTCTGGAGTTCTGAAGTCTGGATAGTTCTGGAGTCTGCATAGTTCTGGATCTGGATTCTCCTTCAGAGTGCTTCGCCAGTTGATCAGTGATGGGTGAATGTGTGCGTGTCTGTGCTCTCAACAGTCCCTATTTATGTATTTCTGAAGGGGGTGGGTAGGCTGATTATACTATGCCCAACCCTCTAAGAAGCCGATAGGTCAGAGAATTTCCTCTCCCCTGATTTGAGAAGCAACAGTGTGTCATGATGTGTCATGATGTGTCATGTTTATGGTCCAGGGAGAAAACCCTCCCCTTTGTTTCTGTACAGTATATCTTATTTTTCACAAAAAACATATTTATAATGTCACTAATTTACTAATACTACATATTTACATCCCAAATTAAATATGGCACGCATCCGTCAAAGTCCCATCTTCTGGAGAGCTTCGGTACACAAATGACAGTTTTTCACGCTTTTGGTCGGCTACTCAATGTCAGTTCTGTACCCATTTTTTCACATACATGCACATACCAGCTGGGCATATTCCTGTAAAGTTTCATATTTTTAACATTATCACAACTGCTACAAAGTCCACATTTTGAAATTTCTGTCTCTATCGCACAAGTTCCAGAGTAGTTTCTACTTGTGAGCAACCTTTTTATTTTAATAACCTCTAAATTCCATATTTTTACCAGTTCGGCACCATTTTCTATAAGTCTTTTTCTCAAACATATTTTTTGTGCTTTCTGAATACACAAATTGTTTGTCTCCGCCTCCAAGGTCTTGGCTGGGCTAGAGAGCGGTCCCAGGCCTCTCTGACTTTGGCATCTGGTTTCAGCCTACACTCGAATTAGCATTTCCTTTGAGTCAAAGGGAGTCTTTTGTCTCGTAGCAGAGCAACAGGCCAAAGTGCTCCTCCCTTTTCCTTCCACACCTCCCTGCCAGTTCCTTAGTAGAGAGCAGGGAAAAAGATTCCTTTGTTTGGGAGAATGTGTGTAATGTCTTTGAAGCCCAGTGTAGCTGGTTTAACTTTTAACACAATGTTTAAAATAGTCTTATCCTAAAATACAAATTACATTTTTAACACATATATCCACCAATCTCTTAATTCCAGCCTTTTTAAAATATAGTTTTGAATTGTACCCACCTCTATTGCTTTTGATAGCAAGTATTTCCTTTTCATACTATGATTTCAATTTATCAGTTTAAATTGACAGGTTAAGTAATCGCCAGCTTCTGACACAGGCGAGTAGCGGTACTGCACCCATTTTTAACATATTCTTCCAAGCAAGCATCTTTAATTGTGGATTTACTTCTGATCAAATATGTTTCTGCTGACATTGTGCTTAGGTGAATTCTTTATACACAGTGATGTTTAACACCCAACAGGGATGTTGGATCTTTTGTGATGTTTGAGAACCAAGATTTTTTGCACTTTCCACAGCCAAGGAAAAACAGATTTTTAAACAGCTCTGTGTTTCTCTTGCAATGCAGGACTGCTTTTTCAAATAGTTTCATTTTCCTCTGTGGGCAGCCAAATGATAGGTTTTGGCAGTGGTCTCCTGTGTTACCACGGACATAGTCAAAAGTGGATTGGTGGCCTATTTCTCGGGTTTTCCTGCGCACTTCTGCGTGATTTTAGTATGAATAATGCTTTCCAGCGGCCATTCTGAGGTTTCTGATGCACGCGGTGCTCAGTAATGTTGCAGGGCATGGACTAGTGGGTTAAAACATCCCACAGTATCTATCCTCCTCTATGCAACTCTTCAAACCTTCTTGTAATCTCTGCTCTGCCTCCTTGACTACGTTTGTGACTGCTCACCCTCTGTGTGCTTCCTTTCACTTCCTCTCTTTCTCTTTTCTTGCTCCACTTGCAGAATTCTCTTCCCCCGGACATCCAAGAAACACTCCACACAGATTTGTTCAAAACCAAACTAAAAGCCTTCCTCCTCACCTCTGAGGTCTTTTAATCTATCTCTCATATGTCTGCTAGCTGACATTTGTCCCCTGCATCTAACTAGCCTCTGTCCTTCACTTTCTCTGCTCCGCTACAGTGCAATCTAATTTAGTGCCATGCCTCAATGGAGAACATGTCTAGTAAATCACCTGGCAGCAGCAAATCTAAAAGCAATACATTCTGCAATAGAAATAGGTCCTGTTAGGTTGAAGGAGCTTTATTGGCAGCCTGATGAAGCAATCTGTTGCATCATGAAGGACTGCCACAGAGATTAGCAAATTGGTCGGACGGTTGTCAGAATCCTATATAGGAGGGACAGGCATGAAGAGAGACATGCTGGAAAATGGAGGTTGAAAGGGATCACTGGGATAGCATCTGATGTAAGCAAAGCTACATCTTTCAAAATATCTTTGCCATTTTCTTTTCTTCTCGTATTATTTTGATTACTTTTTCTTAACCTCTCTTTTAAATGTATTGAATGCATATTTAAACTTATAGGGCCTCCATGCATATTTAAACGTATAGGGCCGTGTCCGCCTTGGCGGATGGCGGAATTACCGCCCTACTCCAAAGTGAGCGGGGGCGGTAATTCCCCATTCACCAAGGCACTTCCCCATTCCCATTTTTGCCCCCATAGGGCATAATGGGAATGGGGAAGGCGCTAATTACGGTACCGCAAATTGCAGTACCGTAATTAGCACCAAGGTCCCTTTGCGGCACCCTACTTTAACGGCTGGTAAAACCAGCCATTAAGGTCGGGTCCCGCAAAGGGAACTCGTAGTAAGGCGGTAAGGGTTTACCGGTACCGGTGCCCTTACCGGTACCGGTAAACCCTTACCGCCTACCGTGTAATGAGGCCCATAGCCTTGATAAACAGAACCTTGGGAATAAAGGTTATTTTGATATTTTAGGCGAACTGATACATTGGGAATGCCATTGTGAAACTAACAAAAGAAATATCTGCAGAATTTCCAAGTACGAGTATTTGATAGTGGTATACGAGCATTTGATTGTGGTAAAAATGAAGATATGTTTTATGTTCTTGTATGCAAGATATACATCTTCACTTTAAATCTACACACATAATACATTAAACAGAATTGAATATGATTAAGAGTGTGGGACTAAATAATAGAGCTGATTGAGACACAGAAAGGGGTTTGACAGGATGCAGCTGTGGAGTGTGAATGCATATGCCTTCTCCCATGCAAAAGCAAAGTTACTGCACAAACTAGAGAATACGACTCATTGGGTACTTGTTGGCCCAACAGCCTTTAATGTCTGCTTCATCCATTGTTTCTTAGTTTCCACATGGCTTCTGGATCTACTCTCATGACTTACTTTAGTGCAGATTTGGTAAGAACCTGTCAGCCCCCTTGCCTTGGGGGATAATCAAACTGGTTTACCAGCTGTAAGGGTGCAGAAGTGGACTCGGGACACCAAGGTGGCATGCTTGTAGGCATGCACATTTATTTAACAGAAGATAAGAAAGAATCCTACCTATCCCTAAAGCTAAGAGGGGTTTCCCTGCCTCAAACAAAATTAAGGCTGATGTCAGAACATCCGTCAAAAGTAAATCGTCCACTGCCCTACACTGTCCTATGTCCGAACTTATTTCCGTCCCTTACACATAACAACAAAAATCTATGTAACAGGTTTCTCACGACTCCAGAAGGGTGTCTCCTTCCTTCTTCATGGTTTTAGGGAGTTCAGAAATTATGGGGGAATTTCCTCCTCCACCTTTCTGGCACCAGGCCTTTCTATATAGTTTAGGCAATTTGTTAATGACTGGGGAATATCCTCCTTTCCCAGGTCATCACTAGGCTGTTTATATAGTTCCACACAGATGGGTGGTATGGCTGCTCTTCCCCAGGCCTTCTCATGAAACTCTTTATAGTTGCAACAAGATGGGGAAAATGTCTCCCTTTTCCCGAGCCTCGTTCAGTCTCCCTTTCAACAGCTGCAATGATATTAGTATTTTTACCAGAACATATATCTTTCCTCCTCTTATCTTCCTTTGACCTCTGCCAAAGTATGTATTTCCCTTCCTCTGGTCTTCTCTTGAATTTAACTAAATAATGTTTCTCTTTTCTGTTAGCCTTCTTCTGAGCTTTGCCAAACAACATTTCTCTCCTCCTTTGGTCTTCTTCTCTGGTTATATGAGTCCCAGACCCCTTTGTCAGGTTTATAATGTCTATTTCAAATGGATTGTGTCCTCCCACGTATTCCTCATGTTATGACATCTTCATTTCAAGCTTCAGCTGCTTCAGATTTTTTTTCTCTCGGCAGAGGGTGTTGTGCATCGAGACCGTCGACTCAATGTCCATTGAGTGCTTCTGTCTCGGCTTTCGTCACCGTTGAGTACATATACCACGTGCAGCACCCGTTGGTTTCAATTTCATTTTTTCTGAAAATGCAATTGCTTTGAGAATTACGGTGCGCTTCAGTTTTCTCCAAAAACGCATCGAAAATGGTCTTGTCTTCAGCTTGAATCGTCCAAAGAAAGGTTTCAAAAAGTGCCTAAAATGTGCCACCAAAATGTCCATCACAGACTCATAAGATATGTGTCTGGTGCCTGGGCATAGAGTATGTAACCGACGACTGTCTATCCTGTCAGTCGATGACAGGTAGGGCCTTGAAAGAGCGAAAAGCTAAACTGTCGGTGGGTAGGATTGCCCCCAAATCCCTGTGCACTCAATCTAAATTTGGGTCATCCCACGAGTCAAGAGATTCCTCTCCTTACAAAACTTGATCAAAAATCTTTCCCACTTGAGGAGAAGACAATCCTCGTTGTTATCTATAAAATCGAAGAGAAGGCACAGAACACCTTCTACTTCTCCATCTTCTTCTTCCCCATCTTCTTCCTCAGAAAGGAGCGTCGGCTGTCCGAATAAATCTTCCTCACAAGAGGAGTGGGAACGCAGTAGGAAGATGTGTAAAATCATCAGGCCCCCCATCCTCCTCGAAGCATAAGAAAAGTGGCTATGCTATGGTCATTGACAAGCATGAGGCCAAGGCAAAACCCTGCAGGCCCTCGAGCCCGGGTCATAAGCTTAAGACTACTCAAAATCTTTTAGTACTCGATGAGATGAGAAACGACAAAGAAGCCATGGAGTCGTGGGTTAAGTCCCGCGAAGCATAAGCCCAAAGTCAAGCCGTCAACACCATTGATGCCACTGACGTCAACACCATCGATGCCATTGAAGCTGATGATATAAAAAACATTGACGCTGATTGTACATTCTTCGACACCTCTACCATAAAAAAGCCATGAAAAGGTTTTTAAACCTTTACCTAAAAAGGATTTATTTATATCCCTGACATCCATGTATGAAGGCTATGAAACCTCAGATGTTACCCCTACATGTGGTCTCCAATTGAATACTCCAAGTATTTAAACAAAAAAATGAAACTTACTTGAATGTTTCATTTCAGAAGAGACCAGAGTTACGGAACTGCATGATACCCTACAATAAGCTGCAGGGCCATGGCAGCAAGAACTGACATACGCAGATTTGCGTGGTTGAGGAAGTCAAGATTTGCACCTGATGTAGACTCTAGACTCCTTAACATGCCCTTTTGACGGCTCCCATTTATTTGGAAATAAGGCTGATGAAATCCTTGAAAAGCTGCAGACCTCAAATGCGGCAGCCAAGTCTTTACATGCCTCAGTCAGGCAGCCACAGCCTTTTCACCTCAGCAGACCATCTTGGATGGGAGGTCTTTTTGTTGCTACTCCTCAGTTGGAATAGCGAGAGGACAGGCTGGTCAAAGAAGACAGAGAAAGTTCCATCATGGTGGAAGAGGGAGAATTGCAAAGCCCACCCAAGCAGCAGCATCTTTATCATTACCCGCTGCTTCAGCTGCCTCAAAAACACTCTGACGTCTTGGCTCCCGACAACCTGGTGGGAGGCAGACTATCACAGTATCTGAAAGAGTGGAGAGGTGTTACTTTGTATGCATGGGCACTGGAAACAGTAGCCCAGAGTTACTGCCTCACCTTTATACAAAGACCTCGGGATCATCCACCAGGAAATCATTCGCTAAATGTTCCAACTCCATTCCTGTTGCAGGAAATGTAGACCCTGTTAGAGAAAGGTGCTATAGACCCAGTACCTGGGATGGGGAGGAACAGAGGATGGTATTCTTACTATTTCCTAATCCCCAAGAAGGACGGAGCACTGAGACCTATCATGGACTTGAGATACTTGAAGAAGTTGCTCAGGAAGGACAAGTTGAAGATGGTCATACTTTCTCAGGTCCTTCAGACCCTCCAGCTCCAGGATTGGATGGTATCATTGGACCTTCAGGATGCTTACTTTAATGTGCTGATACATCACAAGCACAGGAAGTACCCAAGGTTTGCCGTTGGCGGTTCTTATTATCAGTTTCGAGTTCTTCCTTTCGGGCTGACCTCCGACAAAGGGTTTTCACCATGGCAGTGGTGGCAGCCAGTTTCAGGAGAGAAGGGATTCACATCCACCCTTACCTGGACAATTGGCTATTCAGGGAAGGTTCACCCGAACAGGCCCAAGAACATCTCAATATCACCTGCCATTCCCTCCACAGACTGGGCTTCTCCCTAAATGACAAGAAGTCTCCCATGATACCATCTCAGAGACTCCAGTGTTCTTGGGAAAATCCTTCCCACCTGAGGTGGGGGCTCAAGACATTTTGAAATTGGTCACAAAATGTCAGAGTGCCCAAAGTCTTCCGGCCTTTGACTTTTTGAGGTTGCTTGGCCCCATGGTATCCTGTATTTTTCTGGTGCCAGAGGCTCGCATGAGAATGAGATCCCTTCAATGGGCTGTCAGAACACAGTGGTCCCAATTCTCATGCAGGATGTCAGACCTCCTTCAGATTCTGAGCAGTGTCTCACAGGACCTTCTGTGGTTGGACTGTGAGGACAACAATCTGAAAGGAGAACCTTTTTGGTGACCATGGCCACAGATAACAGTAGTGATGGATGCCTCACGCACGGGGTGGGGACCCCACGCCAATGATCGTTGGTCTCCATCGGAGTCCAAACTACACATCAACCATTTAGAGCTGATGGTAATCAGACTAGCCCTAAAAGCCTTTCTGCCCTCTATACAGCAGAGAATGTCCTTATAATTGACAAACAACACAGTGGCCATTTACTTCCTCAACAAGAGATGAGGTGTCCACTGTCACTACCACTGTGCAGAGAAGGAAAACAGTTCTGGTTCTGGGATATGCAAGGAGTCATCTCTCTATCAGCAGTTCAGCTAGCCGGAGAGGAGAACACAGTGGCGGACACTTTGAGCAGGCATAGTACAGTCTCCCATGGGTGGGAACTAGCTCATGAAGTCCCTCAAGAGATCATCACCCTGTGGGTAACCCCTCAGGCAAATCTGTTCACAACCAGTGTCAACCGGAAATGCAGACTGTTTTGCTCCAGGGAATTTCCTCCGAGAGTAGCTCTAGCTGACACGTTTATAGTGGGCTGGTAGCTTCCACTCCTGCACGCATTTCCTCCAGTCCATGTCATTCCTTACGTGATCAGAAGGTTCAGAAAGTTCAGGCAATCCATGATCCTAATTGCTCCAGATTGGGCTAGGAGGACGTGGTGCCCAGACCTTCTGGACACGTCCATCTGCCCTCTGAATATGTCTTCCACAAAGAGAGGACCATGTTCTCCATCCAGAGGTCAAACCACTCAGCCTTCACTCTATGTTTCTCAGAAACTGAGCTACAAGGATTGGGACCTCCCTGATGACATAATGGAGGTTTTGATTTCGGACAGAAGTCCAGCAACAACATCTTAAACCTCTGCTGTTGGAACGAGTTCTGCAGCTGGTGTAGGGAGAAGGATGTGGACCCTTTTCAATGTGATACACCTACAGCGTTATCTATTCTCTTCATTTGGCAAATTTGGCTATCCAGATTGGAACAATTAAGTGTTATCTAGCAGCACTTTCCATATTCAAGCGCACCTCGGGAAAGAGGCATCCTATTTCAAAATACCCTTAACAATTCAATTTCTTAAAGGACTCACAAATGGGTTTCCTCCTACACCATTCCAAATACCAACTTGGGACCTTAACTTAGTTTTAAAGTTTTTGACGTGTGCTCCTTTCAAGCTACTCCATTCCTGTCCTTTAAGGCGGCTTGCTTACAAAACCATTTTATTAGTAGAGATAACATCAGCCCTCAGGGTGAGTGAGTTGCAGGCATTATCCTCCAAACCTCTGTTTATGATTTTTTTTTACATGGGTAAGGTTGTCCTTAAGGTCAAACCCTCTTTTCTAACTAAGATTGTATCGGATTACCATTTAGCACAGAAAATTGTGCTTCCGGCCTTCTATCCTCCACCTTATGCTAGCAAGGAAGAGGAAAGATTCCATAGACTCGATCGGAGGAGAGCTCTAAGCTTTTATATTTCAAAGATGGCAAAGTTGCGACAACACAACCAACTTTTCATTGGATACACAGGACACAAACTAGGTCTGTCAGTCACCAAACACCCCTATCCAGATGGATGATACTGGCAATTTCGGAGTGCTACAGACTAGCTGGGAAAGGTCCCCTAGAAGGTTTAAGGGCTCATTCCACTAGGGGTATGGCAACTTCCTCTGCCCTTCAGAGGGGAGTTCCGATAAAGGACATCAGCAAGGCAGCTAACTGGTCCACCTTCCACACGTTCATAAGACATTATTGTTTAAACACTTCTAACAATGAAGGAAGAAAGTTCTATGCTCCATTCTGGAGAAATAATAATTCAATTCTTACTCCCTCCTGCAAAAGAACCTAATACTGCTTTGGGTGAGGAATATGTGGGAGGACACAATCTATTTGAAGAACAAGTTACTTACCCCTGGTAACGTTCTTTTGACTGGATGGCCCTCCCACGTATTCCTCATCGCCCTCCCAACCTACTCCACTGTAGAATTTCCAAGCTTTAGAGCATGCGGTCTGTTAAGGTTTTATAATTTAAAGGCATTTATCAAGACTGGTAATTCTGCATATGGGTGGTGAAAAAACAACTGAAGTCAAGGGGCGCATGCGTGTGCTATATATACTTCACGGTGACGTCAGCCAAGATGGAAGCCCTCGAGGGACATCAAGTCGACTGTCTTGACGCACAGTGCCCTCTGCCGAGAGAACATATTTTCTTAAGCAGCTGAAGCTGGAAACAAAGATATCATAAGATGATGAATATGTGTGAGGAACATCCAGTCGAAAGAACGTTAACAGGGGTAAGTAATTTGTTCTTCTCAGGCCAGGATCACTATCCGGCCAGGCACTCTATTGCATATACAGTTTTTCTAATCTCTTAAACTTCTTGTCCCAGACACCCTCTTCAGGTTTATAATGTCTCTTTCTCTGGACCGGTTCACTAGCCTTATCTCTTGTCTGGTTTCATTGGGGTGCCCTCTCACCCTGTATGTTTTGTTTCTTTGTTTGGTCCACTGGGGCTAGGGAGATGGTTCTGCACTTCCTCTTGACTGCAACATTTAGGGATTCCCAGTGCCTTCCCAGTCGCCCTCTGTGTACCTTCTGCTTGGTCTGCGAAGGTCCCGGTCCTTGGCAACACCGGTAAGATTCTCTGGCTTCCCCAGAGCTCTCGCAGTCTGCTCTTGGTAGCTCTGCCACTCTGGTTTCTCACCGTATGTTGGGACCACTCTGATTTTTTCCTTCCTGTCATCAGACACCCGGTTTCCCAGCTTTTAGGTGAGCCCTTTCTCCATTCGGCTTTCTAGGACACTAGCTTCTTTCTCACGGTGTCTGGCTTTGCATCACGTTCTCCCTGCGTGGCTTTGCTCCCCAGCTTGATGCTCCTCTGGGGCAGGACTGACTCTGAGGAGATTCCTTCATTGGTTTTTATGGTAAGCCTTCTTTCGAATCCCAGACAGCTAGTATGTTTATCTTTATCTGCGCAGGGCTCTTGATTGCCCTGCTCTTCTTCATGTCAGTACTTCTGGAGCCATCTAGTCTCACTCTTTCCTCAATCTTCCACCTCACAGTATTGTCTATCTGATAGACAGGGCTACCATGCATGAAGTAACTAATAGAAGAAAGTTCTATTCACCCTCATGGAGGGTGAGGGTGCTTAGGCTCTATCTGTGTTCCTGGGTGACCAATGCATGGAATCAAGGTGGTTAACATAGCGCCTTCTCCCTTGATGGTCGCCCCTTTTGCCATGGAGCGAGGCCCCTCCCATGGTATCCTCCCGCTGAGTACCACTCCACAGGGACTATTGGGTTGTGGCTTCACCTCCCTGGCTTCATGAGAAGGGTCCCTCTCCCAGGGAGAAGTGAAGAGACCAAGGGATTTGTCGCACAACCAGGATTCTGTTATTCCCTATTGCTTTAGGGAAACTGCAGAGTGGTTTACCTCAGAGATGCCTCCCCCTGCTGCTTTTCAGACTGAAGGTATTTTCACCCAGGAGAAAAGGATCGCCCTTCCAAGGTTCAAAGTCACACCAAGGTCCAGATTATGAAAGATTTTCACTTGTAAAAAAAGCAGAGCAAATTAATTTAGCATGGATTTTGCTGCTTTGTTATTAGGGAATGGTGCAAAAAGGTTTAGCCCCAATCTGTATTATCTCAAATGTTTTCACCTGGAGAAGATAGGAGCAGACAGTTTTATTTATGATGTGTGCTGCGTAACATGAAAAGAAATGTAGTAGGCAACTTTTGTTGTATGTTATGCAGCAATCATAGAACAAAAAAACAGCCTGAATCATTTTTGCCCACGTGCAAACGTTTTTAGGTAATAGGGATTGTCACAAAATCTGTTTGCTAAATGTTGTATTCTGAAAGCATTTACTCACTTTTTAGCACCAGTGCACATCTTTGATAATCTAGCCCCAGGCAGTTTACCCTCTTTTCTTGTCCTCTGTCTCCAGCAAAGAAACCGTGCGACTGGCCGACGTAGCGTTGCAATCAGCGTATTTCTTCTGGGACTCCCTGACTCCAGCTAGGCCCTGGGCTAGTCTACCTAGTAGACTATTTGAAATATGCTTCAGAGTTTGAGCTTTTACCCTCAGGAAATGGTTCTGCTCTCTTGCTCTCACTTTGACTTCTTCACCATCTCTCCATCCAAATTCACACACCAAAGGACACACGGCTGCCTCCTTTTATACTGCTCTCTAGTTCTTAAGAGCCATAATGACATTTGGGATTAGGTGGCTCACTTACCTAACTTCACCACATGTCTGATAAGTCATAGCTGCCTAGTTCCACCCCTCTTACCTTATGTTTTCTCTCCAGTCCACCATGTAGCCAGATGTTGTAACTCACCCTCCCGATTGTCTTCAATAAAGACTTCCTGGTCATGAACCAAGTACTTAAAAAAATCAGCCCCCATTTTGAATTCAGGTTTTCCTGACATTTAATTTATGTGGCTCCACAAGTCTCCTTTCTGCCGCTCAGAGGACTGCTGCAATAATATTTGTCCTGTGTTTGCGTGATGCAGTTTCGCTGCCACCTCTCATGTCTGGTGTCTGTGGTTTGCATGAATAATCTCATGAAGGTAAGTCCATGGTTGGCTGGCCATCCATCTGATAGTGCAATGTTCAGTGACCTTCTTATTATGCAGCCTCTAAACTGCCTGTATATGACTGTGATGTCTTCACACAATGCTATGGCTGCATCTTTATCTTACCCTGCAGCTCCTTTACAAATTAAGTTTGGGGGGCGGCGGGAGGCTGGGGATCTTTCCTAAACCTTCTCCACGGGTTGCTTCACCATATCGGTGTCTTTTCCTTTCCCCCAGACAGAAACGATGTTCCCCTTCCCTGCAATTTACTTGTGACTTTGTAACATTATGGGCCTCATTACGACCCAAGCGCTAAGTGGTTAACGGCGCTGTAAAAGGCTGCAGCGCCGTTAACCACTTAGCACCTTACTATGAGGTCCAGCCGTTAAAGGAGGGACCCGCAAAGGGACCTCGCAGGCAATTACGGTACCGCAATTTGCAGTACTGTAATTGCTGCCTTCCCCATTCCCATTGAGCCCTATGGGGCAAAAATGGGAATGGGGAAGGGCCATGGTGAAATGGGGAAATACCGCCCCGCCAACCTTGGAATGGGGCGGTATTTCCCCATTTCACCATGGCGGACTCGTTACAACACCGGCACCAACCATAGTGCTAATAGCGCCATGGATTAGCGCCTGTGTTGTAATGAGGGCCTATGTGTGTTTGTAGATAGCTAGATAGTTAGCATTGTAAGCTAGAATGATATATAGATAGATGAATCGATTGATTGTTAGATAAGATCGCTATATATACAGTTAACATTAATAAAGTAAGGTGATCTAAATCCGTATATTGCACCCTACTGCCAATAATATTGTCTTCGACCAGATGGGTTGTCTGATAGGGGGTGAGTAACGTCTAAGATTGCAAGTTATTAATGTTCTTAAGTTTGTTGGGTCATGAAAGAGATGGAGGTGAGGGGTATCTTGTTTCCTGGTTATATGTTGCCGTGTCTTTTCCTTGGGTTGGTAGATTGATGGATGTTTTCAGAATCATGTTGTGAGAGAGACATACAGTCCAGTGCGTCTTTTATGAGTAAAACAATATTTGCAAGTTTGTGTAGCTCGAGCTGGTACTGAGTGGGAATTTGGTAAGGGTTGCACAGGCTATTGATCTATCATAGGCTGTTTATATATGAGATATACATTTGCAAGATTAAAAAGTAAACCCATATAACTTTCAGTGAGACTACGGCTGTGAGTGATGTTCACAGATTCAATGTCTATTGGACTGGTCTGAGTTTGTAGACTGATTTTGAAACAGGCTGGACACCTTACCCTTTTGCGACATGTACACATGTGGTGGGGGATTGTGAGGTTGTGTAGTTGCATGAGTTTTGCTTTTTCTACAATTTTCTTGTCTTGAGTTGTTTCCTAAATGTCAAGAGGTCCTTTTCTATGTGGAGATGTTTAATGAGGGTGTTCTAGAGTTTCTTGTCCAGTAGGGAGAACGAGGAGTCTTCTTGTCATTTTTCGTTGGTGTTTCAGGACTCGGACTGGTGCAGCGTTACTGGAACGCATTATCCTGGAAAAGAAAAGGTGTAGTGTAGCACTATCCTTCTGTAGTATACGGGCCCTTTCCATGGTGGGTGAGGGAGATTTCTTTGGAATGGATCCTTTTTGATGACAGGGAGCCATGGACTGTGCATAGTGCTGAGGAGAAGTGCTTGAACCTTTTCATCCTGAAGAGACGTCTGGACGCTGTAGCCTAGTATTGTAAGGTAGCGTCTGTTTCAGTAGTCCAGGCTTGTTAGCACTTGAGATGTCACAGCCATGACCCTGTAGTGAATGATGGGTCAGGTAAGAATGCAGAATTGGAGAAAGCAGTGTCTAACAATGACTCTCAACTGTGGTTCGAATGTGAGAACACTGATCATTGCAGTTCTGAGATTCTTTACTGTGGAGGACCGTTTAGGACATGGGCCCATTTCTCAGGCCATGGATTCATGGAAGCGTTTGAAGGAGATGAACTAGATAGATAGATAGATAGATAGATAGATAGATAGATAGATAGATAGATAGATAGATAGATAGATGGACGGACGGACGGACGGACGGACGGACGGACAGACAGACAGACAGACAGACAGACAGACAGGAAGATGGAGAGACAGACAGACAGATAGGAAGATGGAGAGACAGATGCGTAGATGGGTAGATAGGTAGATAGGTGGTAGATTGATAGATTGAATATACTTACTGTGGGATTAGAGTAAATGTGAACTAAAGTCTGGATGTGTTTTTTTTTCTGTCCAGCTCATTGCCATCTGAAAGTGCATTTCTTGAATTAAGGCAGAATAATATATGGACTCAAACAAAATATCAGTCTTTACTTATCTTAAAGGTCCTTAAACAATCAACTGTGAAACTATTCTTTGAAATAATCCACTGTGAAACTATTCTTTGAAATATATGAACCATATAACTCATAAACGTACATGGTTTATTGGTATGTGGAGCTCTGAGACTAAAATGCTTTCTAATATATCAGTACACAGGAGACATCAGGCATTTTTGATGAAGATGGCGATCCCATCCCATCCCATTTGGGCTCGAACCATTGTGCCCCAAGGAAGTTCACGATTTCCCTGAGGAATTGAATGGTGAGGAAGGGGACTGAAAAGACTGTTCAGTTGACTTGCAGGAGGCAAGTGACTTGGACATTTCCCCAGAGCTGACATGCTCCCTGCTCCAAACAACTGTTATATGTTTCCCATGGTGCATTGTATCAGTGAGGCTTTTTAGTAATACATTTTGTTCTTGTATTTAAAAAAAAAAACATTTTAACCGGGTGCAAGTGATTCCCGCTATATTCCCGAGAGAAGCCGAAAAAGAAAAGACATCTATATTATATTTGAAGGGGGAAAAGTGTAGTTTTATATCAGGGTAGTGGTGGAGAAGGGGAAAGAGGGCTGCATGTGTAGTTGGAGAGATATAGGTGGGTTGGGGGGGACCCACTTCTACCAGACAATTTTTCCTTACCAGGGGAATCAGAAATATTGCAAGATGTGCTAAGAAAACAAAGATGCTTCACATGAACCAGCGATAAGAGAAGGTGAGGGAGGATATCTGGTTAGGTAGTAGGCAGTGGTGATGAGCCTCAGACTTTTTTAATACTTGGAGCAACATGGACAGTGGACAAGGCTTGTGACCTAAGCCCGTGGGTGGTGGGATTTGCTACTTACTAGGCAGGGATATCAGTCTAGACCAACGTTCGGGGTCCCAGGACATTGCCAAAGGAAATGGCCAAGCAGCCTCCATCCTTTCTAATGATTGCTGTAATCTGTTTAGAAAATGAATCTGACTGTTGCTCACATTTTGAGTATTGCCTCTAAAATGTTGTTGACAGAAATAGAGCAAGCCATTTGTCTGGCTGATCCTTAACACGAATCAAGATACTTCATACGGGGCAGGATACAAAATGACAGGAGATTTCACATGTGCACGCCACAGTGTTGTGTATTTAATTATGTGTTTGAAATGCAGCAGGGGGCTACTATGTTGGGGAGACAGGCTTACAACTACATAAGGGTTTGAATCTACACAGGAAAATGTTTAATTGACGGATCAAGGAGGCATCCATCGCTGAAAACTTTTTGGAACCAAATCACCTCCTGTGTTTCCTATCCCATACTTAGACATATATGGGCATGGTGGGGAACATGCTTAGTTGAGTATGCCACTCTGAACCCAGGGATAAAGTAGAAGATCAGACTTCACCAAAGCTTCAGTGTCAGAAATCTGGGTGAGATATGACATTATCCCTTTTGAAAACATTCCTACAGTAACCAGTACATAATCCATTATTACAACTTTTTGTAGCTGAATATCACACTGTATTCTTTAGATGGGCGCGCATGGGGCAGGGTGCACTACAAGAGGAGCATTTACCAATGTTCATACATGTGTTTGCTGACAAATGAAACACTGGAATACCAACAGTTCAGCCACGTAGTAAGAATCCTAGAGCATGGCATTCTTCCTCAAGCTGCACTGTCATTTCTCCGTTTCCACATGTGCCACGCCATGCAATGCCCGTACCAAATAATACTGGAACGCTGTGGGAACAACTAAATCAGCTTCACTTGAGCGCTAGAGCTTATCACTGCAAAGAGAACACCCTGGCCTTCTCCAGGCATTATTTGCTCTATGTGGAGCCTGCAGACAATTCAGATATTTCAGACAATTCCTCACGTGCATTGTAAGGTGGAGGGATAGAATGCACGCCCCTTTTTGGCATGATTTTCTTTGCCAGTGGTTTGCAAGGAAAGAGTAGTCGCTCTTGTTTGGTCTGTGAGAGCAGTCCCCCGACTAATGTCATCTCTGTGGGTTCCGTGTGCTGCACTTTTTATGAATGTTTGCTTCTTGGGTAATCGTATTGATCCTAAGATAGTGTTTACGTGAAGGGAATTTGTAATCAGTGTCCCTCCTGCTGTTAGACACCCTCTTTTCTTCCTGTGTCTTTTTAAAAAACATGTTAGGTGAAAACGCAGCCAGGCACCGACTGCTATGTTAATAAAATGCACATTGTTCAGATATTCTGTAGAAACTAAACATTCTTTTTATTAATCACTTTAGCAGATCATATCACAACAAAATCCATTCAAAGTGAGAGTAGAGGGTGTGCAGTTTTCCAGCTTGTCCCCTTATTCTATGGCCCCTTGTCTCAGGAATAACATAAGGTGATGCAACCTCAACAGCTGTGTCCTTCCTTTAGCATTACACCACAACCTCTTCCTCCCAACTTTCATGCGCCTGTCACCCTGCGTGCCAGATGCACATAAAGTACCCTGCGTGCCAGATGCACATAAAGTACAGTGTTATTTGTAAGCTCATCAGATATTTAACCATTCAGAGTGGTCAGCAAAGGGAACAGTAGTGAAAGCAGAAGCAGGGCAACAGAATTGCTTGACTCACCAATATAGAGCCAGACTACTTAGAGTACAATGCATGACCAACGATTTTAGGACCCCTTTGAGGTGGAGGTTAATTGTGAAAACAAAAGCAGGCCTCATCGTTGCCTCACTCACACCTTTAGGGTCTGACAATGCAATGTTTGTTTCCACTAATGCACACCATGGTTGCCTGGTACTGGATAACTTAAACATAGCACAGGGTTGTCACTCTAAAATAACAGGGAATGTGAGGATCCCAGCAAATCAGGCAGGAATGAGGAAGGAATGCAGCCTGAGGAATGAATGATCACAATCACACATGCATGAAGCTGGCAAACAACCACCTCTGAGACCAGAAGCTGCATTACCATGCCAATTGTAATAGCAAATAGCCAGGTTTTCGTTCTAGGTGAAATTGCAGATTGCATCCTAAGGGTGAGATGCAAAGTGCTCTCTTCAACAGGGGTGGGTGGCTGCTTTCAGGTAGTTGGGAAACACACACCCACATTCACACTATCTCTCTCTCTCCCACTCTCCCTTTGTCCCCCCCCCCCCCTTTTTATCGCTACAAAGACAGGCTGTCTCTGCTATACTGGGTACAGCAGGATAGACACATCCCTTCAGAGAACAGTGGAAAACAAGAATTGCCCTCATCCCCCAGCTATAGATAGTAAGTGGGCTGTGCCAGTCCCTAGCATGAGAGGGCTTAAGCCCTCCCAAATGGTGGAGGTCGTTTTGTGAAACTAAATATCCTGTGAATGGGGTGTGAAATGCCTCTAATGGATCAAATAAAAGCATAGTAACTATTCAGCCTGCTGGGCATAGAAGAGGGGGGTCGGCAGCCCAATGGGTTATTGGTCCCACTAACGACCAGATTTCAAAACTGTCACCCAGAACCCCAACATTTTGAAGCTGACTCCGCCCCTGGTGTGCACTGTCCCCTAAAAAGACGAAAAGCACAGTTTTAAACACCTCCGACTTGGCAAGGAAGTGCAAACTGTAACCCAACCCCACACCCAGCTCTGAAGTAACAACTTCCTCGGAACTGAACATTTCAGACAGGCTTTATGGGCAATTAGTTTCTATGTCCAAACGGGGCTGTCTAAAGCACACTGCACCAAAACTCTGACATCCAATGGCTTCTCTCTTGGGGATCCCTCCTGCACCTCTCATTTACATTCTTCACCCTCCATCCCGAAACACCCTCCATTTGCACTAAATGTCCCTGGCCCTCCCCTATCCTGCTCTCCCTCCCCTTCCATTTCCCCAACCCTGCCCGCCACCTTAATTGCTTGCACCTTCATTGAATGACATGATGATGTCCTCTAAATGTACGAAATTGTGAATAATAAAATATTATGTTTGCTTGGTGAGCAAAGTGAGAGGCGCATGGATGAAACAGGCATTGTCAAAGCCAATAGGGCTTGCTTTGTGCATGAAGACAATGTAAAGTGTTGTTTAAAGCCCGCCTTTCTAAACTGGGCAACAAAATCATACCCTCTACACGCATAATGCAAAAGCTAACGGTTTTGCTATTTCTTCTTGTACTTGTGCTAGCACCGACATTGTAAAATGAAAGTGAATGCAGAACTGCTTTCTTACTGGTCACACCCCAGTTTACCTGCTCAACGTGGAGGTGAAGATATGGCTTGCGAAGTCCTAGTGGACTTTGTTAGCATGCAGTATTTCGTCCGCCTTTTTGCATCCGTTTTTGCATCGATTTTCAAGCTTTTTAAATATCATCTTTTCATTGCTAAACATACTTTCATCCTTATGGTTCCTAGTAAAAGAATCCGTGAATTGCACCCAGTTTGATCACATGTCTTACCAACGGAGCAATCCTCATTCAACAAGTCAGATATATATTTCGTGTGAAGAGTCACTGTTGCTTGTTTATCAGCTAACCTACATTTGTTGTAGGTCACGTGTTTTTGCCTTCTTGTAAGGTGAGAGAAGGGTAATAGCTGGAAGAATATACTGTTCAATTAAACAAAAAAGAATGCGTTACCACTTATATTTATATGAGCCATAATCTGCGGTATAGCCGCTTTGTCTCTCTAACTTTAATAACTTTGCGAAAAGTTTTCTTTGTGATGCAGGCAGGCATTAGGGGGTTGCTAGGCCTTCGTTTGAGTGCACAAAGCAAGCATGTGGCTTCTTTCAGACAGATGGGTACGCTGCTGAGACATAAGATAAGAATGATGATGTGCTTTACTGTGTTATAATTGGTTTATATATTTTTGTATTCTGTACTGTTTTTATAGATAGTTTTTTTATGCATATCCAAATAAACATGCTGCTTATGCTATTTGCACTAGTCGCAGTTGATCAGCTATGCTTTATGTGTTGTGCAGATGAAATGAACACTGTACATATCTAATGGGCGAAATAGTGGTCGATCCTGCATCTCTGTAACATGCCTCCTTCAGTATGCCAGTAGCAATAGCTCTGTTTTCAGTGCTCTCCTACGCAGAAGTAATAATGTATTCCTTCTCGGCTGAGATCCGTGCCAAAGTAGGGCTGCTGCATGGAGGGCTTCTGCAGCTGTTTAGAATTCAGCCCTCAGAGATATGTGAGAATTAATTACTGCATTGATAAGTAATTTCGTTTATTGCCATAGTTATACAAAATCCCCTTGCTTCTTTTTGGACTGACCGAATATTTAGCCGTAAATATTTTCAATACTATCCTGCAATTTTCTGCACTTGAGCACAGGGCAGGACGGAAAGGTAATTCACCTAATATCAGTAAACGTTCTATATCTTTCTCTTATTGTCCATATTAGACAATTGCTTTTTCTCAGGTACAAATCAGGGACACGTAAATTATCACACATCAATAATTGTGAAGACATATGTTCAATTGAAGATTGGAGTCCTTCTGTAATGTAAACAATGTTTGTAAACATAAACACACAGCTCACCACCTTTCCCCACACACATCTTTGGAATCGAGTTTGGTTTTAGGCACTGTCAAGTACCTTTTCACACGCAAATGTTTACATTATGTCTGTGATCTAATCACCTTCCATTGAAGGCAATTAAGAACACAACCCTTTCAATTTGCAAACATATATATATATATATATATATATATATATATATATATATATATATATATATATATATATCCTAAACCAGGAGAAGGTAGACATATGCATCCTCCAAAGTCCCATAGTCCACAGGAAAAAAAATGTTCACCCCTAATCCTCGGGGCTCTTAAATGAGTGAAAGGAATTAAGAGGTTAAGAAAGTGCTACTGATAGTGTTTCCTTCGAGTCATGGTGTTGTGTCCAGGATATTTAAATTATTTAAGTACTAATGGGGGCCTCTCTATAGTTTTAAAGAAGGTGAATGGAAGACTGTTTAGGCTTGTGGACCCCATACGGATGTTTTCAGATTTGTTGTTGCTGCAGCAAACGTTATTGTCAGCTCTTCCGTCTTGAATGTTTGTAGGGCAGGAGTTTATATTGTGAGTATCATGCAGGTTTATTTCCAGTTTGAGGGCTGCTTATGAAGCACTGCATGAAGTTGTAAAAATGGTGTTAGTATCAGTGATTGAGGCCACGGTTCCATATGTGGATTGAACAATGGAGGAACAGGTCTGATCCTTGAAGAAGTCAGCAAGAGAGTCCATGTGGGGAAAGATAGGACGTTGACAGTTTTCACTTGTGTTTTGTGCCTTCCCTGATGAAAAAAGGTCAGCCACATTGTTGTTAGTGTGCCTCGTCCCATGAATTGTTGAAGTTAGAGTAGCAGATTATTGTAATTTAAGTATTTACACAAAGGCAGATACGTTCAAAAGAACCATTACAATGGTTTTCTTTATCCTTTTGTGCTTTGAGATCTCACAGATCAAGCAGTGTGGGCTCAGTGTCTATTGATGGTCTAAACCCTAATTGCTGGTCGAAGAGGTGATGGTTTTCTTCGCTGTAAGATTGCAATTGATGTGTTGGTATAGTCTATATGAATTGTGACATGCAGTGTGGGTTTGATGTAGGGTGATGGACATTAGTGTCAATAATGTTTAGGTTTTTTAACAGAAGAAAGGATACATTTTGCTTTTTTTCATGGCTTCCAGTATCTCGCCCATCTTAAAGGTAGCACTGAACATTCTGTGATGGCTGTACCAGTGTCAATATTGTTTGATGGCAACGACAACTTTGGTTACGCAGAGATTCTAGTAAATTCTAGTAAATTCTCCAACCAGTGGCAGCTGGTGAATTGGTTGATTGGTGGGATATACACATGTCCCATGAACATGCCGATGTGATCCTGTTTAGCATGAAATTCCAAACCAAACAAGACATTTTGGGAGTGCCCCATCACCCTCCACCCAAACGCACAATTTTCGTGGTTCAATGATGGGTTAAAAATCGGTGTATTTTACAGTATACCTTCTGTGAAAAATTGTTTAAAAAAGACACACAAGTTAAAGTGTGTTGTGTAGGTTAACACATGGAAATATCCAGTAGATGCCAAACAACAAACTATGCAGAGGAGTGTTTTCGAATGCATTTTCATGATACCTGTTCCCACAATATATGCAGGTATTCTGCCATTGTAAAAACATCATATTGGCTATTGCCCATCAATGTACATGGTGGCTGCAGCAGTATATGCCAGTATTCCCACATAAGAACATACTCCTGTTGGCCTTGCTCAAAATGCCAGTAATACATATCATGCCACTATAGGAAAGCATGTCCAGACCGCCTGCACCTGTGTATTACAGTTTGGCTGTGTAAGTGCACTCATCCTGTTGGCTTAGTGAGCAACCATACTGGCTGTACACATTTAGGCCAGTATGCACATGAAAGAACACTCATCTTGATGGTGTTGCAAAAACAAAAAGCAATGCCACTGTCAGAAAACATGGCCATATTTGCTGTGCCAATGTAGACCACAATTGTCATGTAAGAACACTCATAATATTGGCTTGTATGTAATCCTAATAAACAATGTTATTGCACTCTAACAAAATATGTCCATTGAGGCTGCACCAGTGTAGGCCAGTATGCTCATGTAAGAACACTCATTTTGGATTTGCCCATAGTGACAATAAACATGTCATGACACTGTAAATAAAACATCCCTGCTAGCTCGCCTAATTTAGTCCCTCCCGGTGTAAGATCTCTTATCAAGTTGGCTATAAAGCCAGTACAACATGCCATGACACTATAGTCAATGTTCATACTTTCTGCTGCAATGTAGGGCAGTGTTCCACGAAGGAAAGCAATCAGATTGGATTTGGCCATAGTCCCAGGAAAATGCCCACCCTGGATGCTCAATGTAGCGCCTTCCACCGATACGTAAAAATGCTCATCAAGTAGGCTCATGACTCATTGTGGATGAGCTGCCACTGCTTCCAACCAATGGTTAGTTGGTAGCTAAGGGAATGTCCATGATATGTTGTCTTCTTAAAATTGGGATCTTAGCCATGTGCATTCCAGCTTCATACCATTTCTTTTCACCATTGTCATTTCCTTATTAAACTATATGTTGCGGCATCATTATTGATGTTGATTGATGTTTGTTCTTTTGATCCTTGGCTTATGTATTCCTTGTTTTATTTCCAAATAGATGGTATTGAGAACGGAGCTTAGGATCTTTTGTTGTGTTTGTGATTACTGGAGAACGTTGTTGTTGGCAAAGTTTTATTTTAAATTCCTGTTAGTGTCTTTATTATCATGGTTTATAATTATTGGCACTGTTAGTCCAGTTGGTTGTCTAGGGTGTAGATTAAATCACCCACAGTGTGGTGCTGTTGGCACATGGTATTGCACACTAATTATGCAAATAAACACATTATAATGAATTGCTATTGATCAAGGTATACTACTTTGACTAAATAGAGTTAAAACGTCAAAACAATCAACATATAAATGGGCATATTTATAGAACTATGAACTGGATGGAAGCAATAATTTAGGTTATATGCAATTTGTATTCAAATAAGCATGAAATAACGTGATCCAATAAAAGGAATAGCCAGGACATATGGACGTCTGGTGACATGCTTCTAATACATGCACAATGACAAGAAAACCAACGTGTAAATCTTTTCAGAACTAATTTGAATTCCAAAGGCGTGCACGAGAAAACATGAACATTGCTGGTATAGATTAGGCTTATCAAATATTCATCTTGATCTTTCTTAAGATTGGCATGTTCACGCAAGAAGCCATGCATAGGGCAGTTTGGCAATCAACGCTTTTTTTTCTCCCATCTGTACCTAAAAGAAACCTTTCGTTGCCCATATTTACATTTTTATAGGAACATCTAGATATTTAATTTGTTCAGCTCTCAAACCTCTTAGGGTATCAAACTCGTAACTCCTTGAAATAGAGAACACTAAGGGTGACTGCAGGGAGGCTAAAGCAAACTACACATGTGGTCTTCTTGCAGCATACTTGACTATTCGCTTTGCCTGTCGGAATCCAGCGCCTAGAAAAAGCAAGTGCCCTATACCTTTTCTGTGAGCCAGTGGTTAATAAGTGTTCTGATGTGAGCGGCTGTCAAATCAAATTGTTCCACCTGCAGGGGTCCGTTTTACTCTGTACTTGTGAGCATGCAATGGAGGCAACTCGCATTTAAAAAACAGTAGAGCACAGCAAGCTGTACTCTGTAGAAAACCCAGATAGCCCACTCCAATTAAGCATTTTGGAGTGATCGTAAAGGGTAGATCATATTTTATACCATCATGGTTTCCATACAGTTCCTGCAATGTTCAAATACGAATTAGGAGGTTTACTATAATGCGATTCAGCCTACGGGAAAGGTCACACCAGAAGTTAGGGCAGTTTGAGAGGAGGAGGTCGAGACCTAGGATCCTGGAGACAATGCAGATCATGTTGCTCCTACCCTCTCCTTCCTCAAAACATCACCTGCCAAGCTCACGCCAAAGCCCATGGGCAAGGGCATACCAGAAGTTGGAGCAGAAGTGTGGATAGAGCATGATGACCCTGGGGAGAGTGGCTGTCCTGCTGCTCTTGCCCTTTTCCTCCGATATAATTCACCAGTCTAGCAGGCGGCAATGGGCAGGCTGATATTCAGGGCAGCTTGTGATGCATCGGTCGCATCAAGGTCCCTTGCCTGCTTTCCGGTTTCTTCCATGCATTTGTAACACTGGGGATATGCTGGTCTTCGTTAAGTACCGTGAGCTGCCCTCTGTTGAAACAATTATTCTTATTATGATGCCTCTTTAACTGTTCACTGGCTGATGTGGCAGAAATTGACGAAATGGTTGGTCAGCTGGGAAAGTAGAGTTTGCTATCTTCAGAAGCCTGTGTATTTGTGTGATTCATTGTACCTACGATCTGCACGTTTCTTGTACAGTTTATGCATATCTGTGCTGTGGATTATACTTAAGACCATCACTGATTTATAGGACACGAATACTGCATTGATCTTGATGTATTACCATCACTCTAGTTTTCAGTTGTATTCCCAATTGCTCTAGCTACTGCATTCTCTAGCATCTCTGACACCTAGCGGGAACATTGCATGTAAGCGACAATATGTTTAATTAATACTGCTGTTATATCTGCCAGATAAGTGTACTATACACAGTTGTACTTCTATTCTGCACAGTTTGGTCACCTCCCTTCATATTCAACAAATAACGATCTCAGTACTAGTTAATACCAATTTAACAAATAGCACCATTACCAGTTAAAGTCTCTGTTATGTTATTGTATGTTAAAGGTACTTATATAGCACAACATCACCAGAGGAATTAGTCCCCAGGCGCTCTGGCGGATCTGTAAACAAGAAGGAGGGTGGGGAGAGTTAGTCAGGTGGAGGGGGAGTTGGAGAGTGTGAGAAGTGGTGTGCTGTTGGCGGCTTCTGTTAGGTACACACTGTGCGCTGTGCTTTGGTGCGAGCATCAGATTGGGCGAGACCTTGTGTGCTGTAGGTGTTGTTTATGTGTTGTTTGTGTGTTGTTGATGCAGTGTGGAAAAGTGTGTGCGGATTGCTAGGTGAGAGACGGTTGTGTGAGTTTTGGGTGGGTTGAGAATGCAGAGATTTAAAAGTTGGGTTAGTGAGGTCTGTATCCTGGTTCTAATACTTCTTCTGTCTGAGCTGTATTCCTGTGGGTGAGGCAGTTGCTGATTCCTTATATGCCGTCTGACTGTAGTGTGTGATGGTGCGGCGCGGTCCCAGTTGTATCCTGATTAGCATTGTATGGTGTGATAGGTATGTCTGATTTCTCTCCCTCAAGTGTGGGAGCTGAGGTTAGGTGCTACCTGTTCCCTTGCTATCTATTGTGACATTAGTCTGTTGGACTTTGGAGTGGTTCAGGGCCAGGTTGCTATTGATGAAACGTCCTGGTACTTCCGTCTTGGTCAGCCTATGTATTCAGTCTTTAGTTTCCTCCTGTCGTGGCTATCTCTCTGCCGGTATTGTAACAAGTCTGCCAATGTTAAATGAGGAATTAACACCCCATTCCAAGGTTGGCATGGCGGTAATTCCCCATTGAATATTGGTCCTTCCCTATTCCCATTTTTGCCCCATAGGGCTCAATGGGACTGGGGAAGGCGGTAATTACGGTACCGCAAACTGCGGTACCGTAATAACCTCGAGAGTCCCTTTGCGGGTACCTACTTCAACGGCTGGTCCAGACCAGCCGTTAAGGTCGGGTCCTGCAAAGGGTCCTCGTAATTAGGTGCTAAGGGGTTAACGGCGCCACAGACTTTTACGGCACTGTTAACCCCTTAGCGCCAGGCTCGTAATGACCCCCATTGTTTGGTAGTTGCTTGTGTGTGATGGTACGGCACGCTCACAGCTGCATCCTGATGAGCATTTTATAGAGTGATTGGGTGTGTCTATTTCTCACCCTCTGAGTTCAGAGCTGAGGGATCGGTGTTCCCTATTCCCTTGCTATCTATCGTGACATGGGTCTGTTGGAACATGGCTATGGTTTGGGCCAGTATGTGCTATTGATGATTCGTCTTGGTCTTGCTACGTATTTGGTCTTTTGGGTCCTGTCATGGCTGTCCCTCAGTTAGTCTTTTGGTTTGTCGTGGACTATCTTCCTTAAAAATCTTTTCCCAATTGATTGCTTAGTGTGGATCGGGATCTGTCTCTTCGTTCATCATTGTTTTAGTTGTGTGTGTGTCCATGTGGGCGGTTTTCTAGTTATGAAGTGAAGAGCCATGTTTTAAGTAGTTCCCTGAATAGTAGGTGGTTTCTTGTGTTGCATATGTACTTTGGTAGGTTGTTCCAAGTTTTTGGCGCCTGGTGAGAGAAAGAGGATCCTCCTCTGGCTTAATAATACAAATTGAGTTTGATAAACAAGAGAAATCAGTTATATACATGTAGTGTTTTATAGAGGAAATAATTATAAACACAATAGGAAATCTTATTGGGTGGAGTGATGCCTATCATGTTTTGGAACATGATATGATGAATCTAATAATTTACTGCTTCCTGGAAGACAGATTTGCTACTTATGTTCATAGCTCTCCTTGAAAGACTGTGCACAAAGCAGCACTACTTGACATATCATTTTCTGCCTTATTTCTTATATATTCTTGAATTATTTCCAGAAGCAACACATATATATATATATATATATATATATATATATATATATATATATATATATATATTACATGGCCATGGTAGTGGGCATGTAGTTATGGTTAAGTTGCTGTTTCCATAGGATGAGCACTTTTTGGGTGGCTTATAACTTCCCTCCCCCTGGACCAATCCTCACCAAACATTGCAAAAAAAAGTATATGGCCCACTCTGAATTTTTGGTGGTGTTTGGTGCTGGGGCGAAAAAGTTATAGGGGGGGTCTCAAAACGTATTTTTTTCTCCATAGACTGAATGGGGGAAAAACTTTGCACACGGCTACAGGCCAGACCGCTGCACATATTTTCACAAAATTTGCGGCAGGGGCAGGGCCTTGGGCCCAAAAGGATGCTTTTGTAAAGTTGGTGCCCTTCCGTGCAATACTTTTCTTTAAAATGACTAAAAAATAGCTGCCAGAACATTAGTGATATCTATGTCCTCTTCGCAGTCACACTTCCCTGTTCGCTCTTTGTAGAAGGGTTCAATTGGCTAATCCATGGCGTGCTGCACGCAAACAAGTTGTGCTTCACCGGTTGGTTCCGCCACAGCCTGCAGAGCGTCTCATTCTTTAGATACGCCCGGCATGTTCATTTCGCTTTGTGTTGTACGCAGACATCGCCGCAAACAAACACTTATGGGACACTGTGTCGAAAGGTGAGTGTTATTCACATGTGGCAGTAGCAAGTCAAACAGTGGTTTATTCTTGTTGCGACAGTCATACCGTAAAGTGGAACTTGGTAGTCAATGTGCAACAAGGTCATACAGCGTCTATGTAACAGGACATAAACAACAGTCCTGCGGTCAGACTGCTGTCCTACCGTTTCCATTCTGAGGCAGCCACCTGCACTGTTTCGTACACACAGCGCTTCTGCTCATGTATGGGAGTAACGTTTCTCATGAATGCCTGATGATATGTTGTTGCAAAAAGAGCATATATTTCCATTCTGAGTGAAGGTCACTAGGTTTCATTTTTGCAGTACACGCTCCATATGGCCGCTGATGTCTCAAAACCCATAGGGTCCGTTGTTTTTTTACCTTGAGGTACAGGGAAGCAACAGAAAGAATGCAGGCAGTCACAGTTTGAACCACATACCGTTTTTGATAATGTTATCCTCCAAAAACCTTTGCACGACACATGAAATATCAGTTCCTGAAGAAGGTTTCCAGCAAACAACCTACTCTCTGCCTATAGCGGACGCAATGGAGCCTGTACACATAGTGTAAGTTTCTTTTTGACGCCTGTAGCGCAAACTGCCATTACCTTGTTAATTTCCCACAAAAAACGTGTGCTCTTACTAATGAAATACAAGGTTTCTGTGCCGCTCCAATTTTTGTTCCCATTATGCAGATTGCACATTCTCGCCGTTTGAAAAATGGCTCGCCCTTTCCAATCTTATCATTTTTATGTACTTCAAATCTTATGTTTTACAACTTTGATTTCTGCAGAGGTTACCTACGCGCTACCTTTTGTATTTTCCCTTTGTCGCTTAGCTACTACCATACAACAATTTTTATATTACTATTGACATACCTCCCTTATGCAGATTGCATATTGCCATCGTCTGTAGGATGTCACTACATTTCCTTCCATTGAAATACAACATTTCTGTGCCATTGCAGTTTTTTTACCCATTATGCAGATTGCACATTGTCACCATTTGTATGTTCGTTCTACAATTTCCCATCGAACATTACTATTTATTACAAATGTTATGTTTTGCACCTTTCCTTTTTGCAAAGGTTTCGTATTGATTTATTTTTTTTCCTTTCTCCCTCAGCTATTTCCTTCCCTATTGCGATTGTCATGGCTTCCAACGTCCCAGTGATGGTTTTTTTAACCGTCAAATGCAACTTTTCGTTACCGGTTGTTTGTCCATCATTATTGAATGGGATGACCGCATTGGACCTCTATGTCTGTACGCAGCTCTCACAATAAGAAGTAACATTCCATCCTTTCTGGTGTCGTAGATCACAGCGGTTGACGTCGTCCTGCAAATGAATGAGTGAGGAAATGACTACTGTGCCTACAACGCACAGTTTCCGTCTGGGTAAACAACAACGTGCCCAGTAACATTAACATTTTCAATAACCTACCATCCTTTCTGATGCAGTACAGCACAGCGATTCATTTCGTAATGCCAATGAATGTGAGAGGAAAAGAACTACAGTGCCGACAACGCATTCTTTCTGTGTTCCAAACCAACAACGACTCCATCACCATTACCAATTTCATTGTCCAGCACAGACACAAACTTTCAATTTCTATGCAAATAAGGCGACCATTTCACACAGTGTATTGTGAAATAAAACTACGATACTAATTCTTACATGTTAGTGTTTTTTTTTTAAAAAATGTGCTCTTCTACTTCAAAATGTGTCATGCTACCTTGTAGATCCCAGCATAGTCATTACATATTTCCATACGCTGGCACGGTACATTACCGCGAACGGTATTGAATACCACTTGGTTTGGGTACGCAACGGTCAGAACCATCTAATATGCATCTAATATGCTTTCTAATACGCCAATTTCTGTCACCCAGATGCCCCAATGACCAAGATTAGTTCAGGCTTCACACGCTATGTTGTCACATTTGCTATCTTTCTAAAAGAGGTAAAATGAGGTAAGGTGCACTACAAATGTTTCCTGTACAAAAATGTTTGTAAAATAATACATGCTTACACCCTCCCACTGGACACATCTTCAAACCTTTCGACATGTGACACTTACAAAATTATGTGTCTAAAGGTCTAAAGGTTAGTGGCAATGGTCTTCTTTCACTATTTCTGACGTAATTGCGCTTCACTTCAACAACTTTGCTAGTATTTTGTCCAGATGTAAGAAGCCTACTGATTTGCCTTCTCTACGCACATTTTTATGCACAAAATGTACTGCCAGCTATAATGGAAAGCGAAAAAAAGGGTTTCTATGCAACACCCGCCTTCCCTTTCCATGGTGGCCATCGTGGAAAAGGATTTGTTTTCTTCAAACGGGAACGCCGCAGGTGTTCCGGTTGAAGACAACAAATCCTCTTTTTTGGTAACACGGCTTACTGCCCTACAATCTCGCTTGTTAATGGCATTCTACCCCCATTTTTTTTTTAGAAGGAATGGGGTTTGTTCTTCCAGAGACTTCAGTATGCACTCTTGCTTGTATTGTGCTGCACAATTGCCCTGTTGAGTGGTGCATGGGAAGTATTGCGGTTATACGTTAGTGCAACAACATACAATGTCCTTCCACCCTATCAACTATATACACATGTTATTGTGACCTGTGTATGAGTTTTCCAACACGTCACCATGCTATGCGCCAGCATATGCTAATGTGCAAAACTTTGGCAGGTTGGCAGTTAAGTCAAATGTTCCTTTACACTATGGTTATGTGTTACAATTAGAATTCTGATAAATGCATTGTAAACATTTTGGTAAAGTAATGTTATCATTCACTTACAGTACTGCACACCTACGGAAATCAGTGAAAAACAGTTTGCCGAAGGGACATTATGGTTACGTTTTCCTTCTAAAAACCTGCAAAATTCACTACATAAAAAACTTTGTTAAAGGGACGTTATGGTTAATAAAAACCTATGCAATTCAGTAAAAAACATTGTTAAAAGGACGTTATGGTTACAAGTAAAAGCGAAAAACCCCTGAAATTCGCCAGTTATGGTAAGCTAGGCAACCATAACTCGCACCACCACCATGCACTGCTAAGACTAACACCCAGGACATCAAAGATGACATCACAAATATCATTGATGACATCAATACCCCGGATGATACGCAGCTCATTTTCAGGCTACCCTCGGCCTCCTCTTCCCCTTCCCTCATCTCTGACTGTCTGTCTGCCATCCAGGAATGGTGTGCCGCCAATGACCTCTGCCTTAATGCCAGTAAGACTGAGATTCTACTCATTGGCACACCCACTCCCTCCTTCCCTGCAGCAGTCTGGCCAACCTCTCTTGGCCCTCCTCTCACTCCCACCTGCACGGCTAAAAACCTCGGGGTCATCTTTGACTCTGCACTCTCGTTCTCCCCTCACATCTCTGACGTCTCTAAGAAGTCACACTACCAGCTGCACCTCCTTGGAGGTATTCTTCTTTTCCTCTCCTTCCCCCAGAAGCTCACTGTCTCCAGAGCCCTGGTCCACTCCAAGTTGGACTACTGTAACAGCCTCTATCTAAACCTGTCTGCCTCCACTCTCCACTCTCTGCAACTTATCCAGAACAGGACTGTGAGACTTGTCTTTGGCCTCAAGCCCAGGGATCGTATCTCTCCAGGACAGAAATCTCTGGACTGGTTCCCAGTGGCTGCGAGGATTAAGTTCAAAACCCTCTGCATTGTACACAAGGCCTCTGGGGCCTGGGGCCGCAATACCTTCAACTCTCTCTTCCTAAATACCTTCCTTCTCGAGCTCTTTGCTCATCTGCCTCCAACTCCCTTAGGCAGGGCCGGTCTTACAACAGATTGCACCCCAGGCGGGAAGCATCGTTGGCGCCCACCCCCTCCGACCTGTGATCTCATGCATGTGTCGTGGGCTGAGCAGCGGGAGTGGGGACTATGAGTTAACACATTTGTCAATGCTGGCATCTGCTGAATTTCATGAACCTCAGAAAACAGCAATAAGAGGGTCAAACCCGAACAGGCCTGGTTATGTTAGTCTGCTTTTGCTCTTCATTTTTAGTACCAATGACCAGTTTGCTGCTGTGACTCAGGTCAGAGAATCGACAATTTCAGATCTACACTAATGTAATTCGTATGACCTCAAACATTTAGACATTCTTAAAAGGTGATGAACTGGTCTTGAACAGTATTACTCAAAACTACAAGAACAAGCACCTGCAACATACCCACCGATATCTGTACAAGCCCGTCTATCTCAGCATTAAAATACATGCATTTATGCAATATGTATTGCATCAAATATTTCACGGGAAGTTAAATATATTTAGGAGGGTCACACGTAAACAATATCACTACTCCATGTGAGTGGTAAAGTCTACTTTAAACATGCAGAGAGTTAACATGCATGTACAATTCAACATAGCTCCCAATGTTAATGTTGGAGAGGTGGTGTTCTAAAATTATGACATTACAATGTGGACTTTACATTGAAACACACTGCAGTGCATTGCAGTGGAAGAAAAATGGCAGTTCGAGTATTGGGGTTTGTTTCGCTCATGCTTGTGAACTCTCAAAATACATAAATGTTTCCTTCGTGATCACTCATTTTAGCTCCCGACAGCACCTTGAAACTGTAAGATCGCAAAGAGAAACAATGTCTACCATCCCAATATAAAAATAAAAACAATCAAATTCTTAAAGGGTGGAAGATGACCTTTTCTTGGGACTCCTTAAGTTTACTTTTTGTAAATTACTAGTCGCGTGCTGCTTGAATAACAGCAGCCTTTGCACATTGTGCAGTGTATAGATGAATTTCATTTCAATGGACTTGGAGTACTGCGGATATCAGGGGAAGCATCTCCAGTGTACCCCAAGTGCAGTGTGCTTTGCCCTCCACCCTCACCCCCAGCCTTGCAGCCCTGCACTTTTTTCTCATTCTCCATTATGGTAAAGAACATTGTCCCAAGCTTGGGAGAGAAAGGGACTATGCAGAAGGAGCAGCCTCCCAAGGGTGTGTTTAGCTGCTGGTGTATCAAATGCAGAAATGGGTGGCATGAAGAGCCCCATGCTCTGAAACATCTTTTGCGCACTGTTTGGTCACACGACAGAAAGTGTGAGCAGGTGATTCCCCAACCATTCTTTAGAGACCTGGCTTTGATTAATGTGGCGTTAGCTAGTCAAGGCCATTTCCCAGCATTTGTGTTAAAGTAGATTGGAAGCTGCACTCTGCGGGGTATTTTAAAGGCCATGAATTGATGCTACAGCATGTCGCCCCCAATGGAACAAAGAAAGTGAAGCATGCATCCTGCAAGTCTGGGTATTTGCATTATACGGAAGAAGGGCCAACCGTCCACGGAGACAGTTTCTACTGTAGTTGCTGAGTCGATTTTCCAAGCCAGATGCTGTGCGGACTTCGCTCAGCTTTTGGTTCAGCGCCTGCATCCATCCTTCACACCATCATTCACAAGGTGCGTTTGTGTAGGTGTTTCTTTATCTCCTTAGACTAGCCTGATTGCTATTCCAAACAAAAGAAACACAACGACAAAGAAGGGTATAAGACAAGTCTGAGCGAACAGTGAAATGTATGAAACTCTTGCACTAAAATAAAGTCAGCAGTGCTTGCCCAGGAAAGAGGGAACGACGAGCAATATGCTTGGGAGCGGGAACTAGGGGGGAGTAGTAACCCCCAAACCAGCCCAAGAGTGGTACCGGCTTCCAGGGCCATGCCCTCGAAGTGATTTTGGCCCAGCCAACAGACCGACCAATCCAACGCCGCTGGAATGTGCAACTGTCTAAGATCTGCTGACGGTGACACGCTGCCCAGGTCTTCCGAGAACCGGCCTTTTGATCTCCTGAGGAGAGTCCACCACCAGTGATCGCTTCCTTTTTCATGACTAATTGAGCCTTGACAAAAGTGTCTAGCTTTGTGGCCTCCAGAGGCTCTTCTTGGATGGCCCAGTCATCTCCACAATACCATTTTAAAATAAATAAAACGCCTATGCAGCAATAGGCCTCAACTACGAGGATGGGAGCAGGAGGAAAGAAGTGTGCTTGCCTCGACAGGCTGTAGGTACTGCCGGGTTTCCTGAAACAAGGCCAATCAGCGATGGCAGGATGTAGCAACTGTTTGTATTTGCTGATTCTGCTGCTGCTTGGCAGTGTGTGCTTGTGATGGGAACAACTTCAGGATTTAGTGACCCACTCGCTCCTCTTTTCTGTAATGGCTGGGGCAAAGAACACCAGCCAGCCTCAATCAAACCACACTTCAGTGTCAGTACGTGCCCATAGCTTGGAGGAGGGCACAGCGCACGTGCGCCCATGGGCCTGGTTGGCGCCAGCAGCACCGGCGCCACCCGAGGCTGGGGGAAGGAAATAAAGCAACACATGTTGCTAATTTATTTGCCAATTGCCCTGCCCTGCCTGAGGGCCGAGGTCAGGCCCGTTTCTTGGCCCGGACGAGGTGGGCAACTGCCCGGGGTGCAATAGCCCAGGGGGTGCAATTGCCCCAGTCCTTGGAGCCTCTGGAGGGGATGGAATTCCCCAGTTTGTGGGGCGGCACATTGACATGGGAAAAGTTCTGCAGGTCAGGTGCTGGTGCTGCCCCTTCCGACTGTAATGTCACATAGTACAAAAGTACTACGTGACATTACTGAAGTCAGAGGCTCCCTCTGACCACTTTAGCACCACTTGGGGTGGGGGGCATAAGCACACCATTAAAAACACTTTAGGTCCCCCTGCAGCTAAGACCAGCCCCTTCCATCACAATGCCGGCAGGAATTTGCTAATGGTGGCCCATTAGTCACTAAATGGTTTCGTGCTGGCATTGAGATGGGAGGGGAGGTGTAGTGGGCTGGGGGGAGTGGGCGTGCTTTGCAGGGATGCACCGTGGGCCCATGGTGCATACCTGCAAGCCCAGAAAATTGGCAAAATAATAGTTTAAAGCAGCGCTATTTCTTTCAAGCCGCTTCTTTTCCAAACTATATATCAATTACACTTTAAACCACTTCATTGGCACTGGTGATGAGATAATTCACTATGCGGATAATAGTTTTGACCAGTGTTGCTGAGTAAATATTCTTTAAGCTACGAACCGGTTTCTTTATTTATTTATGCAATGTTTGTCGGGTACATGGAGACGGATAATTTATTTATTTATGCAATGTTTGTCGGATACCTTTATCTGACATACATTGCATAAATAGATAAATATGCAGGTACCCGACAAACATTGCATGTATAAATAAATAATCCTGGTCCTTGTATCCTTACAACAGTCAAGACTTTTCTGTATCAAAGCATAAACCTTGATTCCCATTCAAAGAATGTTAAAGTGATAGTTTATTGGGTTCAGGTGTCTTCTTGTCATTGCCCTTTTGGCTTAGGTTGCCTCCAAACCCCCTTCAGCATCTTGTGTTCTTTGTTGGTTGTATATACTGCATCCTGTGCCATATTCATGGTCTGTTGGTTGGTGTGCCCAGTCCTCATTATCTGAAGCCTAAGTGGACTGGTGCATAAAATTGTCTTGGGCACCAGTGAAAAAGTGGCCCTCCGTTGCAAATGGCAATTCATTTCCTGTGTGATGGACTGTTTGACTTTGGGTAGGAGTTCCTTAACGGTGTAGTTTGGGAATGGCGCGCAGGGTGCAGTGGGAGTGGTGCGCAGGGTGCGGTGGGAGTGGTGTGCGGTGTGCGGCGGGAGTGGTGCGCGGGGTGCGGTGGGAGTGGCGCATGGGATGGGGTGCGGGGGGGCGTGCATTCCTAGTGTTTCAACCCTGGGCACCAAATGGACTAGAAACTGCCCTGGCCACAGAATACACGTGTAGTTTCCTAACATTGTAAAAATGAACAGGCACATTCACTTTTATAATGTTAGGAAATGAACGTGTTACACGTGTATTCTAGCACTGCCCTGCCTGAGGGCCGAGTCTGCAGCCTGTAGCAGTGCCAGTGGTAGAATACACGTGTAACACGTTCGTTTCCTAACATTATAAAAATGAACAGGCACATTCACTTTTATAATGTTAGGAAATGAATTTGTTACACGTGTATTCTAGCACTGCCCTGACTGAGAGCCGAGGCTGCAGCCTGCAGCAGTGACAGTGGTAGAATACACGTGTATTCTAGCACTGTGGACTGCTGTTGCAGCACCCCCTAGAGTCTGACTGACGTCAGGCAGCTGCCTGGGCTGCATGATGCAAAGACCGGCCCTGCCCTTAGGGTCAGTCGCTTCTCCAAGCAACGAGTTGGTGGCAGATCACTCTCTTCTGCAGGGGCCTCTCTCTGGAACAGCCTTCCTGCCTCCGTGAAACTCGAAGAGAACCATCTCCGGTTCTGGAAACACCTCAAAATCTTCCTATTTGCTTCTGCTTTCTCTCCTCTCCTCCCTTGCTGAACTCCTGACTGAAATTGCACTGGTTACCTGGACACCCTTTCTGATCTCTGGCCCAGGTCCCGTCAATTACCCACCTGCACTGCCTCCCTGGCAACCCCTGCACTTGGGGACCGTTTTTCAGTATCCCTTCAGTCCCCCTACCAGCACTTACGTCTGCACTTCCTTGCACTTGCCACTAGCTGGCTGTTTTAGGTGTCGTATTTATTCCACTTCCCATGTACTGCACTTTCCCCTCTCCCCTCCCCCTGCACACTTTCCTTCCCCCCCCTTCCCATGCACTTGCGCGATCTGAATGAAACCTGGCCTAGTAGGATCGCTGTCTGTCCTCCCTTTGTTCCCCCCGCCTCGTCACACCTTGAAACACTTGTGTATAGGCGCGTTATAAATGCCATATCATATCATATCATATATAAAGCAGGAAAACATTTTCGGGAACCCTGAAATGCAGAAGGGCTGCCCGGGGGACACATGCCCTACTGAGGAAAGCCACGCTAGTGACTTTAACACCCTCCTTACACTGCGAGTCTTACAGTATGTAATAGGAGGGAGAATTGGTTCCTGCTGCCTTCATGGACTACAACTACCAGAATTCGATGAAGCTACATACTTGGATTAATTTGTAACAGCTAATTTGACTGTCTCCCAGATGAGTGCCAGAGGAAGGAAAACGCTTGGAGGAGAACATCACCTGGACTGTAAAAGGCTTAATTTACTGGAAACCAGAGTGTGCCCCTCCACTCCCTTAGTGTGCAAGAAATATTTTGGAGCTCTGGACTCCAGGGAGGCGGCCCTATTTCTAAAAACACTGGGACATATTAGAAAACCATTGCACCATGACAAGTGCAGTTTGGTGTGTTAAAAGCACTGGAATAACATTTGCCCTAGAGCAAAAATGTAAGTTCCATTGTAGTGTCAGCGTAGATGGCGTGTTCAGTGTTCAGGGTCATCTTAACGTCATTTTTGGCCCAGGGCACAGATAGATGTTCCCCTGCTAAGCCCTGAAACCCTTTCCCTCCAAATCAATGTAATCTAGGGATTGGATGCCTCAATTGGTGTTCTGCAGTAGGAACACAGCCCACTTGTTCGCTGAACTGTGTTTCATTTACTGAAACTGATGGTGTCGCAGGTGGAAGGGCAAGGGATGCACACCCCCTCTGCTGTGTCTGTTGCCCTGTAACATAAATGTAATATAATCCACCTCGTTTTGTTGAGCACCAAATTTAACTGCCAAGTACAACTGAATGATGATGATTGGAAAGACTACAGAATTGATGGTCAGAAAGACTTCAGTGGGAACGGACTATTACCTGCTTAAGTTATGAGGATACAATGCATGATGTTTAACAAGCTACATTAAACACATTATCTATTTCACTTGAAGTACTTTGCCAATAGGAACGTTGCAATATGGCAATAACCTGCCCCTTGAAATAATGTTAATGTTATATAATGTTATATATATATATATATATATACACATTATCAAGGCTTTTATTATTTTTCCATTTGCCGAATGCAGTGATGGAGAACCGCACGGCACACGAGATCCTGAGCAAGCTTGCAGACGCTTAACTCGAATAACCCAATGGGACTACAGGGATATATATGGAACCTGATAGTACCAAGTGTGACTAAAATTTCAGCAGGCCTCGAGCCACTGAGTATGAGACGAGCAAAGATGATTTAGGCTGTACATCGAGCAAGACAGGCCCACAACCAAGGTCAGAGATATGAGGGGACATTCCAATCTCCAGACGTCAAGGGGACCAGCGACAGAGAAGCAGAATATATCCTCATAAATGTGAGCTGAAGAGCTCAATGTTGTAGTCTCTAAACACGTGGTACAGCCGAACGAGACAGTGGAAAACCATCCGTGGTGGCAATGGGGAGCCGATCCCGGAAAACAAGACACAGATTGCAACAAGTGTTGTGACGTAAGAAGCATATTCTCATAGGCAAAGGTGGTACACACAAGTTACAATACAGACACATAATCGTTCACATCACCTTGAAGAGGTGCACCGCAAGCTGAAAACTCGATTGAGTCCTAGGCCTGGGGAGATCAGCTCTAACCAATCACAGTTTAGAAGCCCCGGGTTGGATGGCAAGGGGCAAGAACCAATGGTAAGCCCACTACTCTGCAACAATGTAATAGACAGTGTCTTGGGGATGGGACAGGCCAGCCTCCTGGCATGTGAGGACCAGTAGAATAACACCTATAGGGTCCCCCATAGGTAATAATACTCTCTATACCCTATCCTTCGTGGTGATAGTTTTTTTAAGAAAGGGCCAAAGTGGTGACGCCAGAGTCACACAAAAGTGGCCTGCACGTCATGGAAAGTTGAGATGTACCAGAGACTTCCTGTTTTCTTGCATTGATCCCAGTTGATTTTATTTGCAATAAACCACAGTTTGTATTTGCCGTTGACTGAGGCCCCCGTTTATTCTGGGGATGGTGTGAGGCCTTTGAAATCCGCCAGCCTCGCTCTGGAATACCTGGGAGTTCCCCCCAAACAAATGACTGAGTCTTACCACCCAGAGATCAAAAGAATGTTCATTACACAGTGCACACATGTCTCTATCTTTCTCTCTCTCTCTCTCTCTCTCTCTCTCTCTCTCTCTCTCTCTCTCTCTCTGACTGACGAGAGAGAGAGAGCATTTAGCTGGCATAGCTATCGCCAAAAATTTACATTTTTGAACTAAAAAATAAATGTTTTTTTGTCGTAATAAATGACATCAGTAAATATATTGAGGGAATTAGTTTGTAAGCTCTACACATACATAACAATTACACAGAATCCCATTTGATTTTTGTAATATTTATCTTTGATGTAAAAAGATTTACCTGGAACTAATGTTGACATTCTCTTGGTGGTCGCAGAGTATGCATCACCTCAGGTCACGTTATCAACGGGGGGAGGCCTGCACACAGGAAGCTACAGAACATAGATACATTGTACGTTTATTTTCAGTTCAAGCAACCCAAACTCTGCAATGTATGGCTCTGCTCTGCTCTTTAAGGCCAGCCGAAAATCCGAGCTTAGGCCCAAGCAGGCCACTGAAAAGAACGGCTAGCTTAGACCTTGCTTGCTTTGGGCTCTAGGTTCAATGCGTTCTTGTAATCTTCAGTGCAAACTAATGCTTGCAAACTTTAAGCCCAGCAACAGGCCCAGTGAGACACATTTCAGCTAATGCCAACTCTCCATTTGGCACGGGTGCTGCAGCAGCCTCGTAGTGGAGAGGAAATGTGCTGTTTAAGTTAACCCCCCGCCAGTGGAGCCCCAGAGGGACAACTTTTCAAGAGGTGTGTGGCATGTGTTAGCTAGGGTTAAGGTTGCCCTCTGCCCCCCACCCACGGGGATTGAGGCCTTAGGCATGTTCCCCGTTTGTCCACTCATAAAGAGGTCTATGTTAGTTACATTGAACATGTGACTCATGAGCAAACAAACTCTCCACCATGGTAATGTGCTATGTTATGGGTGAAGGCAGGAATGCCAGCAATCGTATGCGCTTCACTTTAATAAGTGAATTATTTCCCTTAAATATACATTTTCTAATTTAATTACAGTTAATCACAGTTCAAAATAATATAAGACATTTACCATCTAATGGTTATGATGATCAGCTTAGTTTTGCAGAGAAGCAATGTTTGTTGTGCTTAAGCCAAGTTCTGTCACAGCCATTTCTATTGTATGCATTATCATGTAATCGCTATTCAGGATTTTATGTATGAGCTTAAGGTTTATAATTCTGTTTAATCAAATGCACAATAAAAAAAAATAAAAAAATCATTATCATGTATTTCATTAGGGAGAAAAGTTAAAGTCTACCTACATGTTATGGACATTATAGTTCTGTGGACCGATTGTAAATGTATCTCGGCTTAGGAATTGTGTTCAGTAACTTTCACCTTGCTGTGCTTTGCTGTCTAATGGTATGTTTTGTTTTGCTATGTTGTATGGCATTTCGTTTTGTGTTTTCCTGTGTTGCTGAAATGTTCAAAGACACACCATGAACCAAATTGTATTTTAACATGAACTGTTAAAAATACAATTTCTCTCATGTGTAAATACAATTAAAACATTACAAGACCTAAACAGGAATACACATTTAAATACACTGTGGTGTGAATGATGTGAACATGTTGGGCATGTCCCTTTGTGATCAGTACAGCATGTTTGCACTTACCAAATATGCTTACTTAATGGGTCTCAGATGGACGCACATTCCAAAAATGCCTCATCCCCCAATAGTTAGGTCTAATAACATTAGAAATGCATTCGAAGTTAATTTTACAAAACAACGTATTGCCAAATTCACGGCTTGTAATATATTAACAACACTTTTACCACAGTGTTGAATTATAGAATAACCAAGGTTTTAAAAAAATCATAACTAAATTAACAAACAGTATAAGACCAGTCTTTACATGGCAACATAAAAATATCACAGATATGTGGGTGCAGATGGGTGATGCTCTATGCCCTCGCACCTATGCTCCCTCAGACCTCAACTTGCAAGCCCAATTCACGCAGGTGGCTATTGAGGCAAAATAGCGACAGGATGCAGAGATAAGCACCTTCGTTTAGCCCTCCAATGCATATTCAAGCATTGAGTATATTCCTGGCACTTGAATATGCATTGGCTGTAATAATTCCTGTGGTGAGTGACTGCAGTTCAAGGCAGATTGACCTTGGTGATGCCTATCGCTTGAATGCAATGTTTACACTGCCATTTCCATCTTGTTAGTGGAAATACTAAATTCAAGCATGAGCATTTCTATTTTGAACAGATTATTGTAGTCAAAGATCTTTAAAGACCCCTTGAAGATGTGTGTGTTGTGCTTCACTTGGCTTGCAACAGGGGGGACCAGATGCAGAGAAGTGGCTCAGACCTGTCAAAGGTGTAGACACAGCCTATTGCGAATTGGTGTGTGCTTTGATTGGTTGTCCACCCACCCTGACCCCACTCTGCACTTGGGCTTCTTCACAAAAGTGAACCTGCCCACGTATATGGGAAGATAACTGTTGTGAATCAGCATAAACATAGAATGCATGATTGTTGTCGACATAACATGTGTGTAGGCCTCCGTTTAACTTGCTTAAAACAGCGTTACTGAACAACACGAAGAATTTCAAAATGGATATTTTTATGGAGCAATGGTTTTCATTTTCTTTTTTCCCTTCATTTCCTTTTTATGGAATTGAACTTTGGAAGACATTTTTTAGGATTATCATTTATTGATTTTAATTTGAAAAGGGACAGCGAGCTTAATTTTGTTTTTTTTTACTTGTGTATTTTGTTTCATTTTGATTGCCATTACTGTTGTTATTAATACATTATTTGGATTTTTTAATTCTTCAATGTGTGGTTTCATCTCATTGTTTTCATGCATGTCATGATATGGGTTTTCAGGTTCACCTGCAACCATTGTGTGTGTGTGAGACACATGTGTTGATTTACATTGTTTCCATTGGAGTAGTATCATGGGTGCATGTAATACTTGGTTGTGTCTTTGGGCTGTGGTGGCTGGCCATGAGGCCCATGCTTGAGGATTGTCAGGGCCTGTGGGCAGGGGGACATGGGTGGTGGCCTGGTGGGGGATGCCCATGGTGGCTGGGGGGTGGGGGTGGTGGGAGACATGAGTGGGGGCCTGGTGGAGGGTGCCCCTGGATGCTGGGGGGTGGGGGTGGTGGGAGACATGAGTCGGGGCCTGGTGGGGGATGCTCATGGTGGCTGGGGGGTGGGGGTGGTGGGAGACATGAGTGGGGGCCTGGTGGAGGGTGCCCCTGGATGCTGGGGGGTGGGGGTGGGTGGGAGACATGAGTGGGGGCCTGGTGGGGGCTGCCCATGGTGGCTGGGGGGTGGGAGGGAGACATGAGTGGGGGCCTGGTGGGGGCTGCCCATGGTGGCTGGGGGTGGGGGTTTGTGGGAGACATGAGTGGGGGCCTGGTGGGGGATGCCCATGGTGGCTGGGGGGTGGGGGTGGTGGGAGACATGAGTTGGACATGAGTGGGGGCCTGGTGGTGCTGCCCCTGCACTGCTGGGGGGTGGGGGTGGTGGGAGACATGAGTGGGGGCCTGGTGGGGGATGCCCATGGTGGCTGGGGGGTGGGGGTGATAGGGGCCATAAGTGGGGGCCTGGTGGAGGCTGCCCCTGCACTGCTGGGGGGTGGGGGTGGTGGGAGACTTGAGTGGGGGCCTGGTGGGGGATGCCCATGGTGGCTGGGGGGTGGGGGTGGTGGGAGACATGAGTGGGGGCCTGGTGGAGGGTGCCCCTGGATGCTGGGGGGGTGGGGGTGGTGGAAGACATGAGTTGGACATGAGTGGGGGCCTGGTGGTGCTGCCCCTGCACTGCTGGGGGGTGGGGGTGGTGGGACACATGGGTGGGGGCCTGGTGGGGGATGCCCATGGTGGCTGGGGGGTGGGGGTGGTGGGAGACATGGGTGGGGGCCTGGTGGTGCTGCCCCTGCACTGCTGGGGGTGGGAGACATGAGTGGGGGCCTGGTGGGGGATGCCCATGGTGGCTGGGGGGTGGGGGTGATAGGGGCCATAAGTGGGGGCCTGGTGGTGCTGCCCCTGCACTGCTCGGGGGTGGGAGACGTGAGTGGGGGCCTGGTGGGGGATGCCCATGGTGGCTGAGGGGGTGGTGGGAGACATGAGTTGGACATGAGTGAGGGCCTGGTGGTGCTGCCCCTGCACTGCTGGGGGGTGGGGGTGGTGGGAGACATGAGTGGGGGCCTGGTGGGGGATGCCCATGGTGGCTGGGGGGGTGGGGGTGGTGGGAGACATGAGTTGGACATGAGTGGGGGCCTGGTGGTGCTGCCCCTGCACTGCTGGGGGGTGGGGGTGGTGGGAGACATGAGTGGGGGCCTAGTGGGGGCTGCCCATGGTGGCAAGGGGGGTGGGGGTGGTGGGAGACATGAGTGGGGGCCTGGTGGGGGCTGCCCATGTTGGCTGCGGTGGTGGGGGTGGTGGGAGACATGGGTGGGGGCCTGGTGGAGGCTGCCCCTGGATGCTGGGGGGCGGGGGTGCTGGGTGACATGAGCAGGTGTGCAGGGTGTCCCACCCTGAGGTGTCGGCTGCCTGCAGGGGCCGTGGAGGGTGTACAGGGAATACCTGGGAGCACACAGCCAAATCGCGTGTAGAATTTCCCGCGTACCCCTGTAATACACGTACCCAGCCAAATCGCGTGTGTAAATTCCCGTGCACGTACCCGGCCAAATCGCGTGTGGAACTTCCCGCGCACCCCTGAAATCCATGTACCATGCCAAATCGCGTGTGGGACTTCCCGCGCACCCCTGAGATCCACGTACCCAGCCAAGTCACGTGTGTAAATTCCCGCGCACGTACCCGGCCAAATCGCGTGTGGAACTTCCCGTGCACCCCTGAATTCCACGTACCCTGCCAAATCGCGTGTGAGACTTCCCGCGCACCCCTGAGATCCACGTACCCAGCCAAATCGCGTGTGTAAATTGCCGCGCACGTACACGTATATATACATTTTCAAAGCCCTTATTTGCCCTATGCCAACAGTTTAGCGTAGTGAGTAGGGAACAAAGTGATCATGCCGTTTTGGTACTTCATGTGAAATGGGCCTATATTGGTAAGTGTCGTAAAATCACTTTCCCACTTGGAATAATAATGGAGCAGGTAATAGAATAAAGCGGTGCCCCTCCCCTGTTGAGTGCCTTTAATAAGGGAATTTCTCCTTAATTTTCATACTCATGTTAATTTTAAAGAATATTTATACTGCACACTATCCCCACTGGAGTGGTCCCCTGGTGCTCTGGTGGATCTGAAAGGTAAGAGGGTAGGTTCAGTTAGTAGGGTCTAGCGGGATAAAGATAGAGCGAGATGTGTGATGTCCTCTTGTCAGCTTCAGTTCAGTTAGCACTGTTCACTGAGCATGGAGGCAGTTTACGGATCTGTGGTCTCCCATGTGCTGTTGTGCGAGACTATGTGTGGTTATTTTGTTGTTACAGTGTAGTGAAGTGCTTGCGATTTGCAGTGCGAGAGAGTGGTTGTGTTTGTTTAGGGTTTGAGAGGTGTGTGCAGAGAGAGGTGAGTTTTTAGCAGATGGGTTAGTGGAGTTACCTTGTTCTTTCAGGAGTCTGTGTTGGGTGTCTTTGGCCTTACTGTCCGTTGGAGCGTTCCTCTGTGGTTCATTGCCCTGATTCTGCGTGAGGCGGTGGCCTATCTCTGTGGCTGTCTAGTGATCTGTTGGTGGGAAGGTGGTGAGCGGCTCCCTGAGCCAGGGTCGAGATTGCTAAGGTTGTGGGATTCTCTTTGGGCATAAGTGGGCTCTGCCTGGCATCACTTCTCTGAGCTCCTAATGCACGGTCCCCTACCTACAATTTCTAAGCACTCCCAGTACTGTTGGGTGCTAGTTTGTGAATAATGCTCCTCAGACCCTGTCCCAAGGGCTTTGCCTAGCGAAGGGGTTAGGCTTTGGAGGGTTGAGTCCTGGGGTGTTTATTTATTTATGTTTTCCTTTCAGTTGGGTCCGTCTGATTCTGTGGTGAAGAGCCACAGAGATAGGCCACTGCCTCACGCAGAATCAGGGGAATGTGGTTTTGGTTCCATGCGGATGCCGTTGCTTGATCTGAGTGTTCTTGTCGGTTTGTAAATGTTTTTTTTTTTTGTAGGAATTATGCTCCTTGGCCTTCGATTGCTCTGTGTGTCATGCACATCGTTTTGAAAGTGATTTGTTGCTTGATTGTGAGCCAGTGTAACATGTATTAGTGCTACAGTGATGTGGCCTCTTTGTGATAGCTTAAGGAGAAGTCTGGCTGCTGCGTTTTGGATGCGTTGCAGTTTCTTCAGCAGGTGCTCAGAGTGCAAATAAGAGAAACCTTCTGCCCAGTTAATTATTCAAAATGTTTTTTCACTAGATGACAATATGGGATCCAACCAAAGAGCCAGTACAAAAGCCCAAAGAGAGAAAATATATTTTTATCATTTAGTACAATGTAAAAAATGTAAACTTCTTTGAAAACTGAGAACATGTTATCGCATTAGCCCTTTGGTTCAAATATACTCTCTAAAAAATCAGCTGAGGCAGGGTTTTTATAAAGTGGTTGGTAGTTTATAAATATCTACTAATGTAAAGGAATAGCAAAATTATGTTAAAAAATGTTAACAAGAAGAATTCCCAACATTTCTGAGCTCATGTTAAAAAGGAGCTAACAAATCAGGCCGAGTTTCAATTAAATCCTGTTCTAGAAGAGTCTTGGGCACTGTACCTTAAACAATATTATGTGCTTCCCATCCAGAGTATCTGCACTATGATTACCTCTCCATCAGCTATCTGGGATCATGACTTAGATAACATGGACATTGCTGTCCTTATAATACATTTAAATAATTCTTGTGCAGTAGGTCCAGATAAAGTTCATAGCATGACCTTGAAGGGTAACCCAGAGCTTTGATGAGAGCGTTTGCCAAGTTGTCCTAAATGGTGTTTTACCAAAAACTTTTAATTTGTGATATAGGTTCCTATACCCTTGACCCTACGTACTGTAGACTAATTGTTCTAATGGACATTAGAAGCAAGCTTTTTGCATCATTGGTATTAAAAGATTTGGAGTCTTGTGCAGTGTCTACAGGAAGACTACATATATTTCATATGGGCTTCTGAAAACATCTGTGAAGGACCCTAAATGCAATCATATTAGCTTTTGTACAACATCATGCATGCCAGAAGGGAAAGTGCAAGCTTTCTTGGCATACATTGATCTTTCTACCACATTGTACTGCAGTAATCAAGGTCTTTTTTGGAAGAAGTTAGCTGATTGAGGATTTCCAGATGGCCTTTGAGGTTTGTTGATCCTTCTCCACTGTAACACTCAGATTCAAGTGAGACTGAATAGTTCAGGAATGCTATCTTCTACGATCAAAAGGTATTGAGGTCTCAAGCAGGGCAGCATTTTGGCACCCTGTCTGTTCAATCTCTCTATGTCAGATTTTGGAAATGACATGGTAAAGTTTAATCGTGTCCCCCTCTTATAGGACACTGGACGTTGAGCTGGTTGGCTTATGCAGATGACGTTACATTACTTGTTCAAACTCATTCGGTCACCAATGCACTTTAGACTCATTCCAGCATTTTACAATGAGAAATGCATTGGTGTATAATACTTCTAAATCAATAATTCTGTCCTTGACTTTGAATACAAAATCTATTATTTTCCAATACAACATTGATAATAAGGATCTGGAAGTTAAACAGAATCTGGTGTACCTGGGGTTTCACTTTCTTTAAGAATAATAAAATACATGCTGGAATTGAGAGATTAAGAACATGAACCTGAAGTCAGTGAAAGCTTGTTTACTATTGAGCAAAGATCATCTTTGATGATGGATTACAGAATACAGCTACAAAACAGGTTCAGGGTTTCCAAGGCCATCCCAGACGCTACAGCATTGAGAAATATATGGAAAATTGCATGTTTCTAATTTGTCCAGTGATATTTGATCTCTTATGTGTGCAGGTAGGTGTGGTTTTTATACCATTTTCTTTCGACATTTCTGGCTATAGTTTTAAGAACATGTACGTTTTTGGTGTACCAGGATTTATTTTGCTTTTGACTTTTGAAATGTTTTTTTTAAGGGAGCACCAAGTCCATTGAGGATTTGATAAACATAATTATAAGAACTATTTCAGTGAGCTAAGTATTGGTGTCAATAGCATTGAGTCTAGTGTGTAGTTCATTTGCAGCATCATTAGAACACATATTACTTATCCTGTGGTAACTGACAACATGATTATTTGGTTAAGCGTGGATGTTAAAAATGATTCCATGTTGATTGGGTCCATCAATGTTTTGTGCCAGGAATGTTCAAGGTAAAATCCAGTCCAAGGTGTGACCTTTAGCATGTGCAACAAAGGATATATTTTGTTTAAAATCAAGGCCCTTGACAGCTGCCCTTAGGTCGAGAGTGGCCCGGTCTGAGGGATTTTCAAAGTCGCCAGGGATAATTCTTTTATTAGCTAATTTCAAGGTGAATGTGTGCGGTGGTGGAGAACAAGTGAATACTTAATATCCAATACCTATAAATGCGGGGACAGGCAAAAGATCCATACTACCAAACAAGGGCTGGCCCCCCCGTTTTCCTGTTACAGAAATCCTATCTGTCTTCTTTTGCATGTGGGTCCGGATTCCCAACCAAATGTGAGTTTAGATTGTTGTTAAATTGGTCCATCATATATAAAAAAAAAATCTTTGTCATCATCCCGCCATAGGAAGAACGAACCTCAATACAGCTTTTGACTGGTAAGCAGAATAATGAGTTTGCTTTGTCACAAATAGGCTGATGACATGCTGCCAGTTAGAGTACTCCTAGCCACAGTTTTGGAAGCACCAGGTTTCACTAAATTGAAGACATGAAGTGATGAAAAAGTCATGTTTAAGCTCAGTTTAAAGATGTTGACACACAACAAAAATGTATTAACTTTTGGAATGTATTCATCCTTTTCTTCAAGTAGGCTTGTCCTATTATTCTACTACGAACGTTCTGTACAAATAATTAGGAGTGATTCTACAAAAATGTGTAATGTACCAATATGTACATGCTTGTTACTTTAATTACATTATTATTTTGAGTGCCCATGTTAATTGTGCTTATTCTGAGTGCCCATAGCAATGGCGTGAAAGGGCAGAACAAGATTTAATATTCCTGCATACCAGCTGCTTTCTGGAAATCACCTCACCTCAAACTTAACCCATCAAAGACCAAATTCATCCGCCTCAGTCCCCCTGCTAAACAACAACTTGACCAACAGTGGCACCAATGATTTGCGCCTAGAAGGATTTGATCCATATCTCTGAGATTCTGCAAAGTCCTTAGGGTTCACCATTCGCAGCAGTCTCTCTTCGAGAAACACATAGCCAGGAAGACCCAAATAACTAATAAAACAACCAAGAGGTTGTTCATGTCAGACTTCATTTAGAGGTGCCTAGAACATTTCTAATATTCATATATTCAATCAATGTATCATAAATGCTGGCAAAAGGTCTTCTATATTAGTCTATGGGATACAAGTGAGAAAATAACATTCCTAAAAAAAAAAAAACACTTCTTTCATTCAAAGTTAAATCATGAACCAAGGTTGCCCTATCCAACAAGGAATTTATCTCATGGCTTCTTGAATACAAATCACAAAATATTGCACTAATACCAAACATGTGTAACATGCACACTCTTTTGATTCCATGCATTTGCAAGTATAAACAAAAATAACACCATCAGGTGCAAAAAAGACACAACAAATAAATAACATGTATTACATATTTTCCAAGTGTGCTAAACTAAACGTATTTGAAAGACAGACTTAATGATAAGGTCGCCATGGCCATGGCACTACATTTTGGCGAACAATAGAATGTACTGCTTTCTACAGGACCAGAAACTCTGTGAGAAACAGATATAAAGAGGAAGAGTATACAAATGTATGTCTAAAATACACAGCTTAGTATGCATACAAGTGTTGCCAGACTGGAAGGGGCAAAAAGCTCACCATAGTTCATAGACAATGGGCACCCCAATGTGGGCAGTGTTGACAGAATATCTTCTCATGGTATTCACTCCTTAGCAGTCAGAGCTGGTGGGTGTTTCCAATGTATTCTGCATGTAATAAACCTGATTTTAGAACTCATGACTAATAAGACTGTTTATTTGCTATTTAGTTTTGTGCTGAAGAATCAGTCACATGTCTCTCATCTCATGACAATGCACCATGTCTAGACAGCATATGAAGTCATCAAATGCAGTCAGCCAAAGGGACTATCTGGGCGGCAACATCGATAGCTCTCAATGTTTGCACTAAAATGCTCCAGAAAACTGTAAGAAAGACAAATGTGTTTGCTCACAATTCCTGAAGAAACCTATCAAATGTTTACTGTGGGATTTACGCCCTACTGTTGGTTGGACGCTTCCCATGCGGCATGTGCTTGGTTTGTAGATTCACACAAAGAAACACATCCTTTGAGGTTGATCACAAACTAAGATACATTGGCCAAACTAGTCGGGCTGCACATGTTTGGATCTCTGAGCATCGTTGATGTATTAAATGCAAGAACATAAATGCACCTCTGTTTGAAAAATATTTGGCCCACAAACACTCGCCAGATGACATAAAATGGTAGATTGTAGACACAGTCAGAGTTAGATGTAAAACTGGTCAATCGTTGCTAAGAAAAGAAACGCTTACCAGGCTCATGCTCTGTTCGCGAATGTAGTCCCAGGTGCTGTTCTTCTGGAGTCCAAAGCACTTGAAGGAGAACACCACCAGAGTAGCCAGGAATACTGAGATCTGGAGTGCACCCTTTATCTTGTGTGGTACAATTCTTTTAAGAGATCTGGACTCCAGAAGGGCAGCACCGGGGCTACTCCACCCCACTTAGGAATGCTGCACTGTTAGTGCCCCCTCCCCCACTGAGGCTCTAGTAATGCAGTAATGGCAAAGTGCTTGTTCTCAGCACCTTGCAACTACAGGGGCCAGAATTCCTTGCACTAATGAGGGATGAAATAATCATCAACACCTAGGACTGCGTTCCTGAAGAGAGCATAAGGCTCAAAAGCGCTTGAAGGAGAGCACAACTTCCTTTGCCAGGTATATTGAGAACTGGAGTGTGCCCTTCATCTTGTGTGGTGCAACCCTTCCTCTTTCTATCTGTTTCTTACAGTATTTTCTATCCTGAAGAAGGCAGCACATTCTATTGTTTACCGACACATAGTGGCATGACTACTTCAACCCTGTAATTAAGTCTGTTTGATATAGATTTTGTTTTGGAAAATATTTAATACATGTGTTATTTGTTTGTTTTTTTGTATGTTTTGGAGGTATTTCTATTTATACTTGCATTACAAATTTGAACTAAAGAGTGTACACTTTACACATGCGTTGAATTGGTGTCATGTTTTGAGATTTGTTTTCAAGAAGCTTTGAGAAAAATTTGGTATGTTGGATAAGATTACCTTAATTCACTTTGAAAGGAATGTTCTTTTGAGGAATGTTCTTTTCTCGTTGGTATTGTGTACACTAATGTATCGGACATATTTTGCCAGCATATATGATACATTGATTGAATATATGAATGTAGGTAATGCTGTAGGCACCTCTAAATGAAGTCTGACATGAACAACCCCCTTGTTTTATTTTTCCCCAGTTCCAGTTAGTGTAGGGGACCTTATTTCACTTCCGTAGTCTCATAGGAAGGCCCAAATGGTCTGGCTCGAACTCTTCACCCTTCTCAAAATCAAATCCTTCACCTCGCCGCAGGACTTCCATACCATAGTGCAGGCCGTTGTAGTCTTGCTAATTGATGGGGAAATGCCCCCCTTACTAGGCTCGCAGCTGCTCACTTGGCACCTCTAAAAGCAGTCCAACATATCTTATTATGGGTGTGCAGAACTTTGACCAAATCACCCTGAACTACATTGGCTTCCTTTCCAGCCCGGGATACTGTTCAAGACTGCATGCATCATCTATAAAATCTACGAAGCAGTCTTGAGTAGCACACCAACGAAGGTGGATCCTCCCCATATATTGTGACACGATCCCAGCAAATCAACCAGCTGACTTGAATCGTAACTTGTCCACAAAGCGAGTACCCGCAAACATTCATTCTCTTATCACGCATCCACCCTCCCTGGAACTCAATCCCGGTATCAGCACAGAATGCCCCCACAATTTTCTAATTTTGTAAATCTCTCAAAACGTGACTTTTTCAACAATACCTGACCAAGTACTAATCCCAAATGAATCACAGACTGACGCACAGCCGGCAACTCACAGTACTATGCTTCTTTTAATATATCTTAACCCAAAGTGGTCCCACCCACTTTGCCCACCTGACCGTTGAGCTTTCGCCCACATAGTACCTGTACATAGACTGTCTTGATCATATTTTGTATTTATTCTGCATGTAAACCGCAATTGCTGCCTTTCCGTGATATTTTGCATTCTATAGTTGTATTTTGTATTTGTACAGTGTATGTATCCCATGACCCCACCCTGCAACCTAAGCTTCGCATTTTCTGTACTGCTGCACCCGGTTACCTTCGGGTCTGGTGCGCATTATAAGTGAATAAAACAAACAAACAAACAAACAAACAAACACCGACAGCCCTCATCTGTACAGCGCCCTGCTGCTCTCAAAGTAGGTCTTTGCTTTAAAGAATAAAATATAAAACATTTACAAAGCAGCATAGTTGCCATAATTTAAGTGGTAGCTTCGTCACATTGAAAGGGTTGTGCCTTTAGGGATAAACACCCTTTAATCTGCTGATGAATAATCATCTTCTACGTTCCAAGCAAGACAAAAACCTGAAACGTACTGTTTAAGATAACGTTAATGTAAAGTTCCACCCAGCATTTGTTAAACAACAACTTAAATTTGTAGTTTCACTTGCACTTTTCGCTTTTCTGAGCTAGTGAAATGTATATATTTTTCACTCTGGAGACTCAAGTTGATAAATTATTTCATGAGCAACAATTGTTTGAAATTACTTAAGTTGAAAATTAAAGTAGATATGTGAATCAAAATTTGAGCTGATGTGCCTTCTACTCCCCTTTTTGTTTATGAGAACTGTAGAGTGTTTCTTTGAGAAAATATGATACCGCACCCCTTTCCGTGCTAATAGAAAAGTCTAGAGTTGGATGCAGCAGTGATACTACCAAGCTGAGATGTCAAAAGATCTATGCCTCATAACTTAATAAAGAATCCTATTGCCCTCTGGAAACATCAAAAAGGTTTTATTTTACTTTTTAAATTGTCAGAAAAGGTAAACCTGCTTAATAGCATAGGGCCAGATTATGAGTAAATTACAGTAAACCTTCCAAATTACTGCCAAACACAATTACTATTGCCGCCACTTCGTCCTGTGGGTTTACCATAGGATTACAAGTCATGGTAGGTTGATTTTAATCGCCATTTTTGGAGTCCAACGTGAGTGGTAACTCCACTGTGGTAAATTCTGCTGATTTTTGACTCATGATGCTAGCACTGCATGAGGTTTCAATTGCAATCTGTAATTAGATGTTGAAAATATCATTATTTGCCTCGTTTGTAAGAGCAATACATTGACCATTTTACGATCCATTCTGACAAAAATATGGTAATGATATTTCTTTTACCATTGAAATCCTATGGTTTTGTGACATCTGATGATATCCATTACATTCTCTCCTGAGAAAGACATCTGTATTTCCAATACATTACCAACTTACACTGATAGGTTGTGACATTAGATTTGCAGCACCCAAAATGTACCTTTTATATAACTACCACGTTACGTCATGTGTCTGTACATTATTTCACAAAACTCTTAAACAGCATCAAAAAAGGAGACAAAAATGACATTTCCTTCCATGTAGACAAAATATGGTCATATTCTTAAAAACCTACTCCTATTAACGTAGTGCAATTTTTTTTTATATTATACATTGTCTTATTTCCTATACACGCTCACCTCAAAATCACAACCTTGATCACTAAACATCATTTACCTCAATTTAGTGTTTGCATATTCATTGTATGTTTTCTAACAAATCACCACAGTGAAGAAATAAATCAAGTGGTACATAGTTAAGCAAAACGATTGCAACTCTTAACTGTGCTTATTGTTCTCTGTATACAGAAACACCTGATTCATGGAATATTTCCTTGGTTCAAAGTGAATTTGCACTTCTGAAAAGGGATTTTGCACTGCCGACACAAACCCTGATTCATAAGGAACCATGCAAAGTGTATTTTTGCTGTGCAAAGTCTGGGCAAAGTCAGCGCATAGTCATTTTTGCAGTACAAAATGACTCTGCCCAGTCTTTGCACGCAAAAATACACTTTGCACCGTTCCATGAATCAGAGTTTGTGTCAGCAGTCCAAAGTCACTTTTCAGCAGTGTAAATTCAATTTGAACCAGGCAAATATTCTAGGAATCGGGGCCTTAAGCTGCAAATCAAAAATTATGTTGTTAATCAATTTAATTTATCATAAACAGATCCAAATGATGTAATAGCTATGATAATCAACTATGAATCAAGGCAATGCTACGTAGTGGGAACATTAGATAGTGTGTTGTTTTGTGAATGCATCTGTTGCTTGTTACATTTTCCTCACACATTTAAAAGTTGATTACACTTCATCAGTTATTGTACGTTTTAAAGTTAACAATTGCTCATAGATGTGAATAACCACTCCATAGATGAGACTTGGATGTACAACAGTTATTCTTCTTTAGAAACAAAAGTTGAAACATCAGTGTGCCCTATCATGTCTGTGTAACCTGAAAAACAGCACCACTGGCAGGGCTACTGATTTTTTCTGTAAAAGAATAAAACCATGGCTAATTAATCCAGATAGCCTTAACTTACTATTGGCATTACAAACCATTTTTGATTCCATACAAACTAATCGGAACTCTTGTACTTGTTAGAGTGGAGTTGAATGTAAGGAGGTAACAACAAACAGAAACTTCAAAAGTATTTTCTAAGTGTACTAAATTACACATTTAGAGAGCAGTCTTTTTGCTATTCTCTCCACAACATACTGTCTATTGGATGTACCCTCACGCCTAAGTCAGAGATGACTTATTTCACAATGCTTTTATGGGCAGAATGTTGTTGACACACAGAGTTTTAGCATCATGAGCTACTATTTTTCCGGCCTTCATCAGGACAGAAGAAATATTGATGTGTCCTACTAATGGATTTGTGTGTGTTCAGCACCTTATGTGATATTCGTTTTAAGGCATTTCCTATTCGGCAGTTCTTCTATGGACTCTCCCAGGCTTTCACTAGCTCCATGTTGCCTAATGGGTCTGCATCTTTAGAGGCATAACGGGATAACGGGAGAAACACTACAATGACGGGCTACAGAAATAAACTTAATGGAGCTATGAGTGAAGGGAACCACAGAACACATTAGGTCACCTGTGTGATTTAGTACCAGCAAATACTTTTCAAGTTTGAGTTTGTTGTTTCCTGTTTCACCTTGTTTATCTTGTTTTAACAGTAGTGTGTACAGTGAAGTTGTTACAGGTGTCAATATATTTGTAGTGTTTTAAATGTGGATCGTGATTTGCACTTATTGGTTGTTTTGACATCACAAACAGTTTTGTTACTTATATGAAGAAAAAATAAACAAGATAATGAATACAACAAAAAAAATGTGGTACATGATGACATGATGCAGCTGAGTTAATTTCACCGCAGCAAGTTTTGATGAATGGTCTATGTGAATCGACCCTGGTCATTTTGTATTTTACATGTGTATAGGAACCTGAGAGATAAGGGTCCTTACCAGATACCCCTTGTTCAGACATCTTAATAGATCGAACATAAAGTCACCTGTTTAGTGTATGAATGATTTTCCTGTGAGTAGAATCACTTCTTATGTTCGAAAATATCATCACATTTTTCAACACTGACTCTTGTTTAGGGCAATAAAACAGTTTCTTCGAAGAATACTTTAATATCAGAAATGCTTCCTAAAAGTAGTATTGTTTTAATCCTAAATAAAGTTATGGATAATAGTGCTGCAACACAGGTGTGTTGCCTCACTGTTTCCAGGACACACAGATTTGTTTAATTCTGCAACTGAGTTTATTTTGACATTTACTCACATGTGTGTTCATTTTCATGAACTTAAACATGATTGCCTCTATTACCAATTGTGCAAGAATGTTAACAGTCAAACATTTTCAGAGTGTTAATTGCATCTCTGGGCCTTTTACATAGGATGTTTCAAGGCTTTTTAGATATTGAAAAAAGTCGTTTATGAAAATTAGAGCCACCAAAAACATTTCTTTTTAACTTTTTTAGCTTTCCTTTGTATGTCCTTTTTCTCGGGTATTGATGGCTCTGGCTCTGTCTTCGGTACAGCCAGTGAAACAGGACTTAGTTCCACTTGATCAAGAGTTTTGAGGACTGGATGAAATCTGCCTTCTTGTTGTCTGAAGTCATATTCTACACTAAATACAAACAGGAAGAATGCATTAAACAAGGTGTGAACATATATATATATATATATATATATATATCTATACATATACATGTATATATATAAAAATATATATAACATAACATCCTAAACATTGAAATGAAACACCAAAAAATGTAGATTGTATTATATACACCTGTGTATAGTTATACACATGCATGTTCAGATATATTCGTATGTTTTTGCATACATAAGTATACATTGTATGTGACCTTTCATTAGAACACTTCAAGCAATACATGTGCAGATATTTAAATATAGTTAAATGTGTATCACAAACATTTGTACACATTAACACTTTGAAGACACTAATACAAGTAGAATCACTAGTTGTCCCTGCTGTGTCATACGATGATCTATACCTCTCTCTCTTTTTCCTTACTCTTTTTTCCCTCTTATTCTTACTGGCTTGCTCCCTCTGTCACTGTCTGACTCTGTATCGCTTTCATTTTGTGGATGATGGTCCTGTTGTCAGGTGCAAATTTGCAAGATTCGCCCAGCCTTTGCTGACATCAACAAGACCAGAGAAAAAACACAGATAGCTTCAAAGGTGGAGTAAATGTTGTGTCTGTTTTTTAACACATCTATAAAAAGGACATTATTTAATTGTACTAACATTATAAAGTGCCTCTTTTTAAAATTCTACAAAGTTAATTTCTAATGATCATTTTCAGTATTTATTGTAGTCATGCCTTACTGAGAAAAGCATGTAATGAGTACACAGGATAACCATATGCATTTTCTTCTGACTGAAGGCTATTATTGCAAGATGGACAGTCTGTTACTTTGCAATTGTATTCTTTGTAAATGCTGCTATGCAATAGGTGGAGAAGGGAACAAATAGACCCAATGATTGTTCCATGCTGCTTTGCATATCATCAAAACACATTTTGGTTATGTAAGAATGACCACTGATCTATAAATTTGATGAATGTGTCTGTGATTAAAGTTTATATGCTTGAATCACTAAGTACATCATGCACCTTGTGCCTGGTGTTTATTGTAATTTTGACGCTCATTCTAACATTAAAATGTTGGTTACTGTGAGCCTGATAGAGTCCCTTATAGACTACAGATTTGGTTGTGAGGTTACAATGGCTGCGACATCTGTCACTCCACTGGAAGTGTTTTGCTTCTTGTATCCAAAGGATTTTAGAAGAGGTGCAGGGGTTGGACTCAGAGCATGCCGAGTCCCCAATTCATAGACATCCTTAGTGAGCTACAAATGTGGGATATCTTTTAAAATAGTTGAGCAGTTTGCCCTCAAAAATACATTTAGATAAATGTATTCGAAAAGCTATTTGCTTTGGGTCAAAGACATTTATTTCTTTGGGTTAATGTTAAAGGTTGCGTATTCACAATAATTTTGATAGAGAGTAAATGGAGGTAAAGAAAGTCTTATGTTTAAATGTGTTTAATACTGTTTTCTTGATTTGTTTCTTTTGCTCTCATCCAATTATCTTTGTTTTGTACGTTATGTAACCAATAAAACATTTTAATTAAAAAAAGACATTTATTTCAAAGTTTGAAGGAACTAATGAACATGTCCTATTATTTTCTTCGTTTTTCTTCATCTCAGCGTGAAGGCCAGGCTATGAGCTTGGAAGTAGTGCACCTGGTAATAACATGCATGCACTAATTACTAGGTGGCCCGATAGTTCCATGTGATTGCGAATCATGCTGACACTACCATTATTCCGCATTTTACCATAGAAATCATGGGGATCTGGTAATGACCACATGTGGGTACTGCTTTTGTGTGGTGATAAAATATACACAAACACGCATATTGAAAATGTTGTTTTAAAATGAAACTTATAGTTTGCATGAGAGGTGGGGGGTAAAACATCTGATACAGGCAATCACCAGGTATTTTAACCACTACTGCCAAATTTATAATCGGACCCAAAATGTATCAATTTACAACCTGCAATGAGTTACTCACAAGCCAAGGGGTATGAAGCAAAAGCAAAGTGATTTCTCTCTTTGTTTTATGATGTATAAGAGTATGTATGTATATGTACCTTTCAATGATTTGATGTGAATCCTAGAGCTCTAAAGGATGATTGGTGGAACTAGGAAATGTTCCTTCGTGCTTAGGTTTACTTTGGCTTCTGAGGTTCCTGGTGATGCATTCAAATGTTCACAATCTAATGAAAGATTCGATATATCCATTTCTTCTTTGAGATGTCATTCTGTGGATAGTTACCTCAAAGCCACATTTTATTTAAGCTTTACTATTAATTCCTTATAGTTTAAGAAATGCTATTGGTTTCTTTGGCTATGCAGTGTGGAAACAATATGTTAAGCCCAAATGCACACCCAACCTTTTGACTCGTTGAAAAATGATGAAAATTGAGTGTTTGAAGTAGAAATTAACATTTTCCCATCATTGTTTCAGTGCCAAACCCCAGAAACATTGAGAAAATAAAGATCATAGCATGTAGGATCTGAATATGTGTACACACATTGTTATTGAAGAACATAGCCACACTAATGAGGTTATAATGCAATGGACATTTAATAAACAAGCATGGTTTCACATGCCAATGAATCGGCATTTATGAGATTCAGGCATGTTTGAGGCTTCAATCATTTTCTTTTGCAGCCCAAATCTGTCAAAATAGCCTTTAGGAATCACACGTTTCCAGGGAGGCTCTAGGTGTTCAGGACAGGTTTGGGCTGCTTTGGTTTGAGTACAAGAAATAACAAGAAACTTCCAAGAGTTAAGTAAGTAGTATGAATGGCGGTGACATAGGAGAGGTGGGTTTACACTTGTGATGGTTATTTGCAGACAGAAAGATTGTCCTGTACATCAGTGAATGTTGTTCAGATAAGACAGACCATTAAAGTATGCAGTAAAATATCCCTATAGGATAAAGCACCTACTCAGAAACCTGTGTGTATCTTGCAGGTCACATGCGTGTTGCTTGGTAGGAATTACTCCGCTTTTCATCTTTCTGAGGTTGATAAAATTAATGTAAGTGAATCATTGTGAGATTTGATGAGCAAATAGTAGAGCCAATCACTTACCAGGCATACAAAGAGTTTTCCTTGTTTGGAGTATGGTGCACTACGTACTGTAGCGCTGTAAAATGTTATAATATCGGTAATTCAGGGTACATATGAACCCTAGAAAATACTTTAGGGTAGGGGAAGAGTCAGTCATGCATTAAAGTCCTTCCCCCTCCTCCTTCCGCCTCCCCAACCCTCCCCTGCAACCTGATTGGTGCTCATTGCATTGGGCCTAGTGCCGTGTCTCAGCTGCTGCCCTCCATTCTATCCTCGCCGGAGACTCGGCAAGTGTCCCTGGGCCTGACTTTGTCCTCTGCTCCACCCGGGGATATTATTAATATTTTGTCAGGCCCACTGCCCATGGATTTTCCCTCTCTCTTTCCCTCTCCCTTCTGTGTCGATCCCCTCCTCCTCCCGCCTCCACAGCCCTCCTGTGCACCCTGATTGGTGCATATTGCAGTGGGCCTAGTGCCGTGGCTCAGCTGCTGCCCTCCATTCTATTCTCTCTGGAGAATCGGTAAGTGTCCCTGCGGCCTGACTTTGTTCTCTGCTCCACCCGGGGATATTATTTGTATTTCGTTGGGCCCCCTGCCCGTGGATTGCCCCTCTCTCTTTCCCTCTCCCTTCTGTTTCGATCCCCTTCTCCTCCCTCCTTCTCCCGCCTCACCGGCCCTCCCCTGCAACCTGATTGGTGCACATTGCAGTGGGACTAGTGCCGTGTCTCAGCTGCTGCCCTCCATTCTATCCTCGCCAGAGACTCAGTAAGTGTCCCTGGGCCTGACTTTGTCCTCTGCTTCACCCGGGGATATTATTAATATTTTGTCAGGCCCGCTGCCCATGGATTGTCCCTATCTCTTCCCCTCTCCTTTCTGTGTCGATCCCCTCCTCCTCCCACCTCCGCCCGCCTCTACAGCCCTCTCCTGCAACCTGATTGGTGAGATCACTTGTCTTAACAGACCTTCTTAGGGCAGCCCTCTGCCCGGCAGCCCCTGTGGCTGAGAGCCCCAAGGCAAAGGGCGGCTCCAACAGAGGTGGCTCCAGATTGTGTCTGCAGTTGTCAGCAGGGGAACCCAGGAGAGGCCAGGGTGGGGAGTAGAGCAAACACTATAACCTTGGAACAGTACTGTGATTGTTAGCTTGTGCCCCTGAAATAGTACTGAGATCACTAGCCTGTGCCTTTGAAATAATACTGTGATTATTAGATTGGACCGCACCTCCAGCAGTGTCTAGGCTTGCACTCAAAGGGCATTGTTAGAGGTAGACCTTCTCCCCCGGTACTGGATGATCAGATCTAGCTGCATTTAGTCCTGCACTCGAAACTAGCTGTGTTTAGTCTTGCACTCATATCTAGCTGTATTTAGTCTTGTACTCATCTTGCACTGTTAGGTGTAGGCCTTTCTCCCACTATACAGGACTCTCAAATCTAGCTGTGTCTAATCTAGCACCCAAATCTAGCTGTGTTTAGTATTGCACTCAACTCCAGCCGCGTTTAATCTTGCACCCTAACCTAGCGATGTTCCGTCTTTTACTCATCTTACACTGTTAGGTGTAGGCCTCTCTCCCACTATACAGGATTCCTGAGTCTAGCTGCAATTAGTCTTTGTACTCAAACCCTGTTTAGACTAACTTGACACACATCTAGAGGGGAACAGACTGTGATAGTATTGTACCAACCCCCACCAATACCTCAGAGAACAACATAGACAGCTACCAAATTGAGTCCTAGAGCACCCGACAACCGTACGCCTAGTACCCCCAACTCCTCCGGACAGTGCTCCCTTGGATACATACCCACATTACCTGATGAACAGACAGCACCAATAAAGCACCCCAGCTAACCAGCAATAGAGGAATCACCAGTACTGCCCTAGCACAAGACATTACAGTTGACCACTTGACCCGTTATCTCGGCACTGAGCACCAAAATGCCCCGGAACAGGAATGGGCACCGAGAAAGAACACAAGATCATTCCACAATGAACATGGACACATAAATACAACTCACCCCAGCAGTAACAGATTCAAATGCCGGAGACAGCCTGCCAAAAACCAATAGGATAAGAACAAAGTTTGAAAGAGAAAAATCCTTATATTGCACACAATACCTTGCAACAACCCCAGAACCTGGATACCCCAACTACAAAGAGACATTGAACCACAGAAAGAATCATCTGAGACAGCCAGGAAAAAGATGGGAGCACCCAAGAAGAGGGTGGGAAAATTCCGATCCCATCACCCCATACATCACAAGAACAGAAGGGCACCACCAACACCCACGACACGCCAGACAAAATGACGAAATAATAATAACCAACAACTCAACCATTAACCTAACAGACCGATTCAATGAAGAAGAAGCTTTTGCTGATTTTCAACCAATCATCAGGAATAGGGAAGAACCGCTATTGAACAGCCAAGCATTCAATCTAGCAGACCGCTTCAATGAATATGCAGCCCTCGTTGATCGGCATCCTCGTCCAATCAACGCCAACAAAGATGCACCGCAGCCAAACAACTGCAAACCAAAAGAAGGAACAACTAATAAAGAAAACCACAGCAAAAAGATCCACTGCAACTTAATCAATGGAAGGTCAATGTCCAAACATGCCACCAAAATATAAAATCTCCTTTGCGACTGAGGGATTGACATCCCATTTGTAACAGAAACATGGCTAGACGACAACTACAAGATCACCCTTAACTGCCTTCCTTAAAATTTCAAATGCGTCCAAACAAACCAAATAAACAAAAGAGGCGGATAGGGGGACTGGCAATCATCCACAAGGAACACCTGTCTATCACATTGGAAGACCCACAAAACATTAATAAATGGGAATCCTAATCATCTGCCTTTCAGTAAACCCCTAAACAAACCTGAAATTCATACTGATATACAGACCACCAACCTATGATGCAACCTTCGTAGATGCCCTCACAAAAGCAATCACAATCCTAGCCATCAAACACAACCACCTGATTGTCCTTGGAGATTTCAACATCTGGTTTGAAAAAGAAACCGCAACCACACAAAAATCTCTAACCAGCCAACTAGCAGCAATGAATCTACAATGCAGCTGGTGATTCTCCCTGCCTTGATTATTGACACAGGAGGGCCCTGGGTACCTCTGACACACAATGCAGGATTCCTCAGCCTGGTTTCCTGGTCTTACGCTTTCTATTCTCGAGGCTTTGTGAAAGTAACGGTTCCTTGTTGAAAAGGTCAAGGGCACTTCCCTCCTTCTGATCCCCTTCTGTTTTGCAGTCTTTCTCCTCTTGTTAACCTGCCATCTTGGAACTGCTGTTTCCTCATATGCTTTGCCTCGCTCAAAGTGTGTCCTCGTGCTCTGCCTTTTATCAGTGTTAGGAAGTGTAATGGAAGTCAGGTGTGTGTGATGGTCAGTAATTGCCTGACCTTGCCTGACCATTGTATTGGAACACTTCAGGTATACGGCTCAAGTGTTAGTCTGTTTTCGCTCAGAGCGTGCTGTCTGTGAGAAAGTGTTTGTGTTGTAAAAGGGGGAGGGTGGCTGAATTTCTAAATATCCTACCTACCTGGTACAGATGTTATAGGGAAGGGGATACTGTGTCTCACCATTCAGTGTCCCACTCACACTCCCTGAAGACCCCTCACCATGTGATCCTCCCGCACTTGTCCACCCCCAGGAACTGGAACCAAAAGCGATGGCCGTGCCCTGGCCACCTGGATGACAGATCCTCAGGACTAGTGGGTGAGACACCTTCTGAATTCCCTCTACATTGTCTTGCGCTAGGCACAAGTGGAAGAGTTTCACAGTGTGGTGCCTGGCGTGAAAGATAACACCACTGCGAGTAACGGTTCTGCAGCTCCTCCCATACCTGCTCTCACTAGCTAAAGCTGGCTTGGCTCATGCCTCCATCAAGGTTCACCTGGCTGCCATAGCCCGGTACACACAGGCTCTAGGAAAGCTCTCCCTGTTGTCACACAGGCTCATTAAAGAGTTTGAGAGTCTTTTTGGGACTCTTCCACTAGTATGGGCTCCTGCCCTGGATTGGGAGCTGAACGTGGTTCTGTTTAAGCTCATGGGGCCTCCGTTTTAACCAATACATCGTTCCCCTTTAAAGTTCCTATCGTGGAAGACTGCTTTCCTGGTGGCGATCACCTCAACCAGGTGTATCAGGCAGATTCAGGCCCTCTTCTGTAAGCAGCCATACTTGCCCTTCCATGCTACTAAGGTGGTGCTGCTAACTCATCCCCTCTTAATGCCAGAGGTTCCATCAGACTTTCATCTCAACAAGCCTTTGGTTCTGTCAGTCTTCCTTTCAAACCCTTCTATGCCTGCTGAAAGGGCATTGCATTCACTGGACATTGCATGTGCCCTCAAGTTCTACGTGGCACACAATAATGACTGTTGGAAAACATCTCAGCTTTATGTCACTTTTGGACCTGTGGGACATGGGAAGGCCCTGTCTAAGGCTTCCATAACCAGGTGGCTCTCTGGCTGTATCATACACTGTCATCATCTGGCCAAAAGACCACTACCAAGCGGGCCAAGATCCCACTTCACCAGAGGCATCACAGCAACAACAGAATTTCTCTCTGGTGTTCCCCTGCTCAACACCTGCAGGGCTGCTATACAGAGGTCTACCCACACCTTCACGAGATTCTACTGCTCAACAGGGATTCCAGGGAGGAGTCCCGGGTTGGCAGAGCGGTGCTAAGCAGCCTGTTTGTTTGAGGTGAGTCTGTTCCAGGGGTACGTTCATTTGCTTCTGTAAGCCTTGCCATCTCTCATGGCTGTGCAATCGTATTCATGAGCATTTCAATCCATGCAAGACCCCATGCTGGAGAAGGTACAAGTTACTTAGCTATAACTGCTGTTCTCCAGTAATGGCCTTGCATGGATTCATATGAGAACCCTTCCTCCCTGCCATCTGTTGGTTCATACTGCCACTTTACGTGCACTACTAAATCTGAAGATGCCACCAGAGGTGGAGCTTAAGAGGATGAGCGTCATTGGCTGGGGGGAGTATGACCCGATGCGTAATATTCATGAGCATGTGGATCCATGCAAGACCCATGCTGCAGAACAAGAGTTATGTAACTTGCACCTTTTCCAGCTCCTGGAAGACAATCATGGCCTCTCACGTCCTGCTTTGTCATCTTGCTAATCATGGTGATGTTCTGCTTGGCACGGATGTGTGAGCAGTGCTCATGAGAGAGCAAACACGATTGCTTGTTTTGGCTATGGTACAATTCAAATCGTGCTAAGAAAAATAAGTCATTATGCAGTCACTCTCTTTGTAAGTAAATGCCATATGATCTGCATTGAAACAGTAGGTAGGGAACATGGATGATCGTAGTAATTTACATCACATTCTCATTGTCCACGTTTACATTGCAAATACGATTAACTGCAGTGCCTGCCTATTACAGTGGCTATCTGGGGCATTCAACATCTTTACAAATAGCATGAAAAAAATGCCCTATACCTCCCCCTCTACATGAATGGAATTGGCACAAACTGCAGGTTATGGCATCTCTAAAATGTTCCTCAGTCTGATCTGGGAAACGGAATAGAAATTTTACATTGATTCCATCTTCACTTGAAGAGCTATGAGTTTCAACCTCTACTATGCAAGACAAACTTGCTCGGAGTGAAGGGCAATGTTCACATGTTCAATGTTCACATGAATAACAAATAGAAAGTACCAGCTGCAAAGAGTTCCTTTGCAACAGACACAACTTTCCAAACCACATCCACATTTTGAAGAACCAAGCCAAGTCCATGGATCCCCAATCACAAATGCCAATAGAATTTCACAGAACACAGTTATTTCTTGACACTCCACACACCTTGTGAACAGGCAGACACGTGCCCAAACTAAAAAACACATCAACACACAATTCAAAACCCCAGAATTCAACCAGGTTGTTTGAAATTCCCTTCAATCAATGATTCGGCGCTTTATTCGAAGTTAACTATTCCATATAGCATATTCTTTAATAAAAATAACAAGAATTCTACACAAATTCATAATTTCTTAAGGTTCGTCATATCAATAACCTCTAAAATCAGACATTGAAATCAGCCATTTGTTTTTACACAGGAACAGCATATGACATGTGCTTTCTAGGATACCTGTGAAAAAGGACCATACACTATTACTTTGTCACACATTTGGTTTATCTGGACTTGCACATGTTGATATTTAAACTGTTCAAATCGACGCCTAATAATCATGCACATATATTTTCGATGCATGCTTCTAACTAAATAAGGCTGAGGCTTAAGCATCAACTGAAAAGGGCAGACTCGCCCAGTTAAGGTGTTTACTGTATTCAAACTCTTCTTTTTGTTCTAGTTAATGTCTGCTAGGAGATCGTATGCTGCACTGAGCTGCATTTCCTTAATTGCATGACTTGTTAATACCGTTAAGATTTAAACATGTAATAGCTAACTGAGTTTGCACATATTCTGCCCTGGATTTACAGTAATTCGATGCCTCTTAAAAAAAAGTGCTACAGGTGCCAACTTTATAGTTTTAAAAATGGCTGCCGTGGACAAAAAAACGTAGTCCGTTTTTTTCTTTCCGTGGCAGCCATAGTAAACAAAGAAAATGGCCACCATGGAAAGGGAGAAGGAACAACATGTAGTCCCTTCTCGCTTTCCATAGCCACCATTGAAGTACATTAAAAAAAATAAACAAAAAAATGGCTGCCATGGAACTGGGAGAATGGAATATACGTAGTCCCTTCTCCCTTTCCATGGCGGCCAGTCGCCAGAAGAGCTCCAGGCCGCGCGGAACTCCGAGCCTTCTGGGGCAGGTAAAGCACGGGCGAGGGCCAATGAGCTTGCGTTTTACAAGCTCATTGACCCTCGCCTGGTAGTAGTTAGCAATAACCCACGTATTAAACTCAGCTAGCAAAATGTCCATGGTAAGCAACAAAAACCATGGTGCAACTTTCTTTGACACAACTAAATTATGTCTGTTGGTATACGATAAGGGCATTCCAACCAACAGACCCAATGTTTGTAGTGCATATGACTGCACTCAGTATAGAGCACCGAACAAAATGACAAACTGCTGTACATTTACAGCCTGGCATTCCATACATTTTCTCTGGCACAATCAATAATTTAGTTTCCCTTCTTTACAAAAACAAATTATGTTAATTAAAAGGGAAAGCAAAGAGCCAAGTGATGGCTTTATAGCACGCTTCTGTCAGCTAAAACATCGTCAACGCTTATATTATGGACTTGGCACAAATCATTTTGAACAGCATGAAATTAGTCAACTCCACAGCTTTCTTAAACACATTGTATTCCAGTTATGATCTTGTTTATTCAACAAAGTCTAATTTCTCTTCTCGTCCATAAGTACCTTTCCCAAAACAAACACAACCCATCTTGAACAAAAATATCTTGCATAGCTTGTGTATTTTTTCAGAATATGTTCAACAGTTAAAGAAGGCTCAATGATCGCTTGCCAGCTAGGAAAATATCATGTTCTAACCTCTTCAAATCTCTTGTTAAATGTAGCTATTCATTAATAAGTTTTGATTTCCTGAGCAGGTCGTGCCTTTGCAAATGATGTTCTGGTAATAATAAGGCGTTTTAATGTAGTGCTTGGTACTACAGGTGTTTCCATTTTATAGAACTACTTTTAACTTATTGTTAATGGCTTCAGTTTATGAATCCTGGAAGGATAACAGTTAGAGGAATCTTTCCATGTGGTGCTGTACTGGTGGTCAATCCCAGTGTCCCATATCAAACTGATGAAGGATATCGTCTGTAGTCTGGCAGCTACAATAGCATGGTTTCTACCCTGCCTTCAATGATTCAGGGTAGAAGGAGGTACTGTTGCACCGGCACAGCCGATCGTCAGAAGGATGCTTGCCCTACCCTGCTGGAGGTTTCTTATGTGGGCGAGACCAGCAGAAAGTCTCACACATATCAGCCCAGATTACAACTCATGTTGGCATTCCGAGCCCCCCTTCCCTTTACCAAATGATGGAACATTATGAAGATTTTGTGCCAGACTGTCAGCCCAGCAAATTGATTTTTACAGAAATATTGTAGGTTTCCTCCCTCTAATCGTTTATCTGTACTAACCATATACTACTAATTATAGGCCAGGCCACGTCTTCCACATACTACTATTCATCCACCCAAAAACGTTCCACTACATTAACTGGTGTAACAAGTATGCACACTTTTTTATTTTATTTATGGTGTATTTATAAAGCACCTGTACAATAAATGGTGTTCGTGCAAGTACAGTAACAAGGAGTGCACGGGGAGGACAGTGGGAGGGTGCAGGTGGGGGGAAGGCATAAGCCTAGGGTGGGAGGGAACATGCAGGGGGAGTGGAGGCATAAAAGTGCTGGGGGCAGGAGGGGAAGAGAGGGCCCCTGGGGCTAGGCAAGTGCTAAGGGGAGGCCAGGCGGGCAAGTCCCAGGGAATTAAGGGAGTGAGAGCCACATCCTAAGTGCAAGGAGGGGATGGACCAAGCTCGGTAGGGATGCACTCCCTGCCAGGATAGTCAGGGGAAGGGGGCCCTGAAGGGCAAGTGACGGTTGGTGGGGTAGTGGGATCAGGGACTACGAGGTGCTGGGGTAGCCTAGGAGAGGAGGGCCTGGTGTCCTATAGGACTCAGAAGGGACCAAGCAGCCAGTCAATGCGGCAGAGGGAGGCATTAGCAGGGGAGGGGGAGAGGGAAGGAAGAAGATAAAAGGAGGGTCTTGAGAAGATTCTGGAACTTAAGGAGATCCGGTTCAAGCATGAGAGGGTCAGGGAGGCCATTCTAGAGGGAGGCTCCTGCCGAATAGAGATGTATGCCCCACTCTCTGCTTCGAAAAACATCTGATCTGCAGAAAGTTGGAGCTAGAAGACCAAAGGGCTCTAACAGGGAGGTATTTAGGGAGAGAGAGTTGGATGTAGTGCGGTCACTGGCCCCAGAAAGCCTTATGGATGATGCAGAGGGTCTTGAACTTGAACCTCACAGCCATCTGGATCAAGTCTACCTGGCTCTACTCTCCACCCTGCTCTGCAACTAATCCAGAACAGGACTGCAAGACTTGTCCTTGGCCTCAAGCCCTGGGGTCGTATCTCTACAGCTCTGAAATCTCTCCATTGGCTCCCAGTGGATGCAAGGATTAAATTCAAAACCCGCTGCATTGTCCACAAGGCTTTCATGGCCTGGGTCCAAAATACCTTCAGCTATCCCTTTGCAAATACCTCCCCTCTCGAGCTCTTCACCCCTCTACCTCTAACTCCCTCAGGGTCAGTCGTTTTTCAAAGAAATTAGCTGGGGCTAGATCTGTGTCTTCTGCTCTAAAACTTTAGGAGAACCATCTCCAGTTCCGGAAGCACCTCAATACCTTCCTCTTTGTTCTGCCTTTGCTCCCCCTCTCCCCTGCTGATCTGTTCTCTCTTGGCACTGTGCACCTGGCCACCCTCTGTCCTATGGGTCCAGGTACCTGCTCACCCTGCCACCCTTCTGCATTGCCTCCGGGCCACCCCTTGCACTGGGTTCTGTATCTGTACCCATACAGCCCCCCACTCCCTTTTATTCCTGCACTTATCAGACTTACCCTGTCTGCCTTAAACCCAGCACTTGCCACTTGCTGGTCGCTCTACAACTGTCTGTTGCCTTTATTATTTATTTATTTATTTATTTATTATTATTTATCTGTTTCTCCTTTTCTCCACACTTTCCACTTCTCCCCCTTCCATGCACTTTTCCCCTCCCCCTCTCCCATGCACTTGCACATTCTCAATGTCACTGGGCCTAGTAAGATTGTTGTTTTGTTCTCCCTGTACCCCTCCCTTGCCATGTCGCGCTCTGAAACACTTGTGTACGAGCACAGTAGAAATAAAATATCTATTCAATTCAATTCAAAGTGTAGGGATTTTAGAGCTGGAGAGATGCAGTCCCAGGGCACGAGGCCAAGGATAAGCCTTGCAATCCTATTCTGAATTAGTTGAAGGGGGCGAAAGGAGGATAACGGCAGATTGAGGAAGATGCTTTTGTAGTAGTCCAGCTTAGAGAGGACCAGAGTTCTGGAGACAAGGTCTGGGGGAAGGTGAGGAAAGGGAGAATACCTCTGAGGAGGTGCAGCTAAAAGTGGGCCTTCTTGACAAGGTCCACAATTTGAGGAGAGAAGGAGAGAGAGGAGTCGAAGATGACATCAAGGTTTTTAGCCTCAGAAGAGGGTGAGGGGACGGGAGGGGACCCATGGAGGGTGACCAGAGAATCGGAGGGAAGGAGGGAACAGGGTTCCCAATAAGAACAATCTCAGTCTTACTGGCTTTAAGACAGAGATTGTTAGCAGTGCAGGATGCCTGAATAGCCGTCAGAAAGTCAGGAATGAGAGAGGAAGAAGAGGAGGAAGTGGAGGGAAGCTTGAAGTAGAGCTGTGTGTCATCCGCCTAATACTGGAAGTGAGGAGAGAAGCTGGAGATCAAGTGGGCCAGAGGGGCAAGGTATATGTTGACGAGCCATGGAGAGAGGATAAAGCCCTGAGGGACGCCACAGGTGGAGAGTGTTGTGGAGGATAGGAAATGGCCAAGTTGAACGTGGGAAGGTCGGTCAGATAGGAAGGAGGTCAACCAGTCCAGTGCCAGGTCTGTGATACCATGGGTATCACAGAGCCGATTTATAAGGGTTGAATGATTGACCATATCAAAGACAGAGGAAGGATCAAGAAGGATGAGAATGGAAGGAGATTTTGAATCAAGATTTGAGAGCAATTCTTCACGGATGTTCAGGAGAGCAGTTTCCATGCCTCTGCCTGCTCTGAATCCAGACTGGTGGTCGTGTAGACAACCAATAGAATCAATGGGCCTCATTACGACCCTGGCAGTACAGGGTTAATGGCACCGTAAAGGGTGCTGGCGCTGTTTACCCCGTACCGCCTTATTACGAGGTCCCCTCGTGGGACCCAGGAAGTAACGCCTGGTCAAACCAGGCGTGCTTACCGGGTCCCGCGAGGGGAAGAGGGAGCGAACAACGGGCCAACTCGTAATGGCCCGTTGTTTGCTCCCTCTTCCATTCCCATTCAGCCCTATGGGGGCTGAAATGGGAATGGGAAGGACCGGGTCCGAATCCTTGGAGGGAGGAATTACCGGGCCTTCCGAACTTGGAATGGCCCGGTAATTCCTCATTCTGTGGACCCGGACGTGATTTCGGCGGCAGCCATGCCGCCAATAGCGGCATGGCTACCGCCGAGGTCGTAATGAGGCCCAATATGTTGGATCAACTGGGACATGGGCAACTTCTCCAAGAGTTTCCCAGTGGTAGTTAGCCGGGCAGGAATGTCGGCAGAAGGCTTTTTAAGGAGAGGGTGCCCAATGGAGTGCTTGAGAGGTAATGGGCAGGAGCCAGTGGCAAAGGAGTTATTGCAGAAATCAGCCAAGGTGGGAGCAAGGGAGGCAATGTTGTCCTTGATAGTTCTGGAGGAGCAGTGGAGCACCTGTTTGGAGGAGACTTTCATAGAGAGGACTTGTTTAGAAACTTCATACGGTGCTATGTGAGAGAAGGAGGTGATTAGCAGGGAAGAGTGTGGGGGGCCAAGGGAGGCCTGAAATTGGGCAAGTGGGGTTGTAGGGGAGTGGAGGAGTGTAATGACAGGATGTCCTGAGTTTTAGTTGTGAAGTGGGAGGCCAGTGCAGTGTAGAGGGCCTGGGATGGCAGAAGAGAAGTGCAGACTGCGGTAGAATTGGCAAGTACCTTGCAGAATTTGAACAGCTCAGCCGTGTTGTCGGTGACCCCAGAGATGCAGGCTTGGATATGGGCCGTCTTCTTCGAGCGGCTGAAGAGTCTGTTTAGTCTTTGGAGAAGGCGGCAGGCCAGTCTGTCAGTGGATGTGATTGAAGCCAGCCACTTCTGTTTAGCAACTCTGCACTTGCATTTCACAGAGGCTAAGCCAGAGTCATACCAGGTGTTATGCTTGGAGGCAGGTTTCATGCAGATCCTCATGACGGGGGCAAGGATGTACAGGGTGTTGGGGATGGAGAGGTGGAGGTTAGCAAGGGCAGTGTCAGTGTGAGAGTCAGTGGCTGGAGTGGAAGTGGGAATGAAAGTAGTGGCAAAAGCAGCAACTGACACCCGCTTCATTGGTCGAATGACGTTGAAGGAGACTGGCAGTGCAGGCAGAGGCTTAGCAGGGGGACCCAAGAGATCAAGATGAGAGGACAGGAGAGAATGGTCAAACCAGGAGAGAGGTGTAATGAGAGGGTTGGAGATGGGGATGTCTGCTGAGATGAGAGCATCCAAGGTGTGTCCGGCTGCGTGGGTCTGAGCGGTGGAAGAATGGTGAGTGAAAGAGAGTCACAGAGGCTGCAGAAGAGTCAAGTGTCTGCATCCGGAGAGTCAAGGTGAATATTGAAGTCTCAGAGAAGGAGAAGCTTGGAGGTAGAGTCCAGGAGAGAAGAGGTGAGGTCAGAACAATTTGAAAGTAAGAGGGAGGCCGGAGCAGGGGTCCTGTAGATGGTGACGATAGTCAGCAAGAGGATTGGAGAGACACCAAGCCGGCAGACTAGGCATTCAAAGGAAGGGTTGGACTGACAGGGTATGTTAGTTGCAGGAACCCATTCAGGGAACATTAGGGTCACTCCGCCTCCAGACAATTTAGGCCTGGGCTTAGAGATGATTGTGTAACCCCAGGGAGGAGTGTGTCAAAAGCAGTGACAGAGCTGGCAGTGAGAGTGAGGACATCAAGTTCAAAGTCTTCAAGGATGTGACCGATGTCAAAGGAGTATTTAACGGCAGAGCAAGAGTTGAGGGTAGCTAAATAAATCTGGTTTCCATCTTTGAAGGTCTTCCGAGGGGGGGTACAAGGATATGGTGCATCCGTCAGAGGTGTCGCAGAGGCCAGGAGGGTGGCAGAAGTAGGAGTGGTACAAGAGGGGAGGAAGTTGAGGAGAGATGGGAGATGCCTATCAATACGGAGGAGGTTGGGCTAAGAGCCGTGGGCCATGACAGTGCCATTCTGCTAAAAATTAATGATGCACGAGAAGTGTGCCACGAGTACTTCCCATCTTGTTCCACTCTTATTGGGCAAAGAAGAGAAAGAGGAGAGGACTGAGATCATATGGGGTGTCCATAGATCCGGAGAGGGAGCAACAAAGAAGATGTCAGTGACAGTATGCATGGAAGAAGCATTGAGGTAGGTGTCAGCAATGGGGAGATCAGGGTTGAAGACCAGGAGATCTTTCTTGAAATGTTACCCTCTACACTTCGAAACGGGGGTAGGATAGGTGATATAGTAGCAGTTAGAGTAAATAGGGGAGATAGAGAACACCATGGGGGGAGAGGGTAGAGAGTAGAAGGGGGAGAGAGAGGGAGAAGGAGAAACTGCACAATGCACAATGAACTCACCAGGCTACATAGCAGCAAGACGGGCACAGACAAATCATGTGCACCATGGCACAAAGGTCGCTGAGAGGGGCACTGCACTGCTCCAGCAAACAGATGAGGAAGGAAGGGGTCAGCTGTGGGAACAGGAAGCCTAGCAGCAGGACAGGCACAGACGAGTCAGGAGCATGAGAGGGAAGTCCAGCTCAGTGAAGAGAGTCCAGCGGCAGAGGGAGATCTCAGCAAGGAGGCTAAGAGACTTGATCCAATGCCAGTTGATACAGGTGGCCAGTCGGGCCGCAGAGTGTATAATCCTGCATGCCAATGTGAGCATCTCTAGCAGCAAGACAGAATGGGCAAGCCAGAAGCACAGAGTTAGAGGAGGCACAGATGAGAGGCGACCTCCTGCAAAGAGTGCAATCCCAGCTCCTGAGTCACAGATGGAGGGGAAACAGAACACCGGGTGAGTACACCAGTCATAGAGGGGCAGATCTTGTACTCCAGCATCAGATAGCACTCAAACGGACCAGTCCAGCACTCCACCCTCAGCAAAGGTGCCGGCGCCGGCTAAGAGAGCCCTAATCAAGGCCTGCAGAGACAAATACATGCAGCACAGGGCCCGCACAGAATCTCGCTCTGCAAGGGTGTGAGCCGTGAGATGTCGCTCGTAGATGCGTCTCATAGTTAGTTTGGGCAAACCACATGAGACTGCATCCCTGGACAAGAATGAACGCTTTAATTGGTGGAGTTAATGGAGTCAAAGCGCTAATAAAGCACACAGCCAAGCACATAGAAGCCGACACAATAACACAGAAAAAGGGCAGAGGGATGTTCTCAGGCAACCCATTACTAGTCAAAGGGCTTGCAGGTTCTCAGAGCCCCTATTAGCGTCAGCAATGCTGCGGTACTCCAGTAAACTCCAATGTGTTCCAGTAGTTCATAAATGAGGGTTTGATAGAAGATTGCTGCATGTGGGGGAACACTGCTGCTTAGCACTGTATTGCACTCTAACTGTTGATTCTTAAAGCACAAATCTGCCAGTTCAAAAACAAACAAGATGATTGATGTCGATTTCACAGCAGCCAGGGGCTTGTTACAAGCACATTACAGTACCTCTGTGTTTCTTGTCAAGCGGGTACCCGAATAGATGTAACATAAGCACTGATTCTGGTGTTTTCAGTAACAAGTAACGAACTAACAGTGTCGGCCCCAAACAGCTGCGCACCGGCAAGGGTTCCTGGGATATGATATCATATGATATGGCATTTATAATGCGCCTGCACACAAGTGTTTCAAGATGCAAAGAGGCAAGGGAGGGGAAACAAAGGGAGGACAAAGACAACAATCTTTCTAGGCCTAGTGACATTGAGATTGCTTAAGTGCAGGGGCCAGACGAGGGGAAAAGTGCCAGGGGAAGGGGACGAATTGCAAGTGCACGACACAGGATCAAAAAACAAGTATTGCAGCCAGCAGGTGGAAGTGCAAGGGTTAAGTGCAGACAACAAGTGTCTGATAAGACCAGTTAAGGGACTGTAGGGTTGCAGATACAGACCCAAGTGCAAGGGTTTCCAGGAGGCAGTGCAGGTGTGCAACTGGGCGTGGACCTGGGCCCGAGGATCAGAGGGTAGCCAGGTGACCAGTGCAGTATCAGACAGGAGATCAGCGGGGAAGAGCAAGAGAGAAGGCAGAAGCAAAGAGGAAAGTCTTGAGATGCTTCCTGTACCTGAGATGGTTCTTCTCAAGTTTCAGAGAGGCAGGGAGGCTGTTCCAGAGGGAGGTGCCAGCAGAAGAGAGATTTGCCAATGACTCGTTGCTTGGAGAAGTGCCTGACCCTCAAGGAGTTGGAAGTGGAGGAGCAAAGAGCTTGAGTAGGAAGATATTTCTGAAGAGAGAGTTGAAGGTATTGCGGTCCCAAGCCCTAGAAGGCCTTGTGGACAATGCAAAGGGTCTTGAACTTGATCCTTGCAGCCACTGGGAGCCAATGGAGAGATTTCAAGGCTTGAGGGGTACGATCCCTGGGCTTGAGGCTAAGGACAATGCTCTAAGTCCTGTTCTGGATGAGTTGTAGAGGACGGAGAGTAGAGACAGGCAGATTTAAAAAGAGGCTGTTGCAGTAGTCAAGCCTAGAGAGAACCAGAGCTCTGGTGATAGAGAACTTTTGGGGGAAGGAGAGGAAAGGATGAATACCTAGAGAAGGTGCAGTCGGTAGTTTGACTTCTTAGAGATGTCAGAGATGTGAGGAGAGAAGGAGAGTGCGGATTGAAGATGACCTCGAGGTTCTTAAGGATGCTTTTAAAACTGTATGAGACGATCTCCAACGCCACAGTCTCAGATGGTCACAGCTCACACATATGCATTGTGGCTTGGCTATCGAGTCCAAATGCTTACCTGTCTCGGCACAGTCCTTATGTGCATGTCCCCTGCAGTGCTCAGGAGCCATGTGAACAACACAGGGTCAGCCACTATAGACAGAAACAGTCCCATCCCATTTGGCACTAAGGAATGACCCTTTCTTCTTTTTAGTGATCCAATTATAGTTGGCTCTAAGGGTTCACAGTTGTGTTTTGTCCACATGTCAGAATTTTGTTTTAATCATTATAGTCATTAATTAATCAATCTTGTATAACGCATTGAATACCAGAAATCAGTCTCTAAGAATCTGCACGGGATTCAAACCTGTGTTTCTTTGAATTTTTTTGCTTCCAGCACAGATGTGTTGACAAACGTTTTGACCTTGTGTTATCCTCCTGTTCATTCATTAGTGGATAATAAAATAACTAATAAGTGTAAAACAATTCCAGCTAAGCACATGCTGCTAGATCGTATTGTTCTGTAAAGTTAAGTGCCGGGTCATTGATCTACAAGATCAATCACAAGATTACATCACTCTTGGCTATCACAGAAAGGTCTATTGTTTCAATGTCCAGGGTTTTTGTTCTACTGTGTATGCTACATTTTGAGGGCTGGAAAGGGAACAAAGCCGCTACGGAAATGTATTCCGCTTACAATGCATTGTAGTCTCACGTACGCTCGCATTAGTGGGTTAGTGGGACAATATAAATGGCACTACATTAAGCACAATAGTACAACTTCACTTACAACATCCAAACCCTTTGCTCAGGCCTGAAATGATGGTATAATGTTGGATACTTGTGCTTTACATTTGAGACGTTTGTCGTCGTACACACTGTATTTAGGAATTGCTGTTTGCGTCAGACATGACTATCATATGGTAACCAGCCGATAGGTGTTAAGCACACCACACAACATCCTCCGCCAACATCTTTCTAGAATCTGTGTCCTCAGGAGAAGTGCTCATCTGTCAGACATATGGGAGCAAAGGGGAAGGAGATGTTCCATTGGGAACTCAGGGATTTGGAAGGATGGTGAAGAGGAATGGACTGTTGAGCCAAAATTAAAGGACATACATATAATGATGGGGCTCTGAAATTACAAGGAGTAAGGAAAAGAGGAACCTCGGGAAAAGTGAGAGAAGTGGAAAGATGGGTCTCAGTAACAAAGAGAGGTGGAGAAAGACAGGGAGGAACTGTAAACGTGGAGAGGAGACAGAGTACAAAAAAGAAGAGGAGATGGATTGCTCACATGGATTATGAATGAGAAATATGTACTCTTGGAAGCGAGAAAGAAAGGAAGGTTCACAAGAATTGCAAAGGAGGAAGAAGAGTAGGGATGGAACTCTGAACATGAGAGCATTGAGAATGGGATGGAAATAGGGGAAAACCTATTCTTCAGAAACACATCTGTTGTGACACAGAGCCAAATTAAGACACTTTTTTTATTCTCTTAAAAAGTTCACCAATTTATGTGAAGTCAATAAAAGTCTCTAATATTACACGTTTGGAAGGGTATGAGCATGCAATTATTGCCCAGCTTTCAGCCTCTACAATTGCATGTAAAATGGGAAAGAGGGCGAAGCAGAAAGAGGAAGCAAAACCATTAACCATACAATGTGCATTGGATCTGTTTTCAGACATTTAAAAACAGTAAATCACCAATGCGAGCATAACTCACAGTATTATGCATCACAATATCCATCTAAAAGCCGCCCAATAAAAGAATGTCAGCATCAGGGTCGGACTGGGGCATACAATTGTCTTGGGCACCAATGAAAAAGCGGCCCACAGTTGCAAATGGCAATTCATTCCTTTTGTTACAAACTGTTTGAGGGAGGGAGATTTTTGATACACTGTGATTCAAATTGTGCATTTTAAAGAATAGTTCTTCAATAACAGTGGTTAAAACTACTAGCTGCATGGTGAAGTGATTTATCAATCTGGTCAGCATGGGCCCAAAAAGTGGCCCACTTTGACCAGAAAAACGGGCCCACACTCGCATTTTGTGTTTTTGGTTCGGGCCTTGCCCTATTGCCCTATAGGTCAGTCCGAGCCTGGGCAGCATGTTCCAAAAATATGCTGCATTAACCATATTACAGCAGAGACAAATTCTTATGCAAGAGCTGACTCAATCATGGATCTTAAAATAGTGTTTTCTCCTAGATTACATATTATTTGCACCCCATTTCCCTGTATAGCCGCATGCTTTCCTGGCAGATGTACATTTGTACCACACATATAGCTCTGTCAGAACCTATAGCATTTGCCCACATCAAATGTAGATACAACGTGGTGGGCCTCAGATATGTAGGTGTCTGATATGAGCACTGCCCTAAGAAGGACCATAAGGGGGCAGCTACGGATATCAGCTTGCCCTTTGAACTCCATGCTGCAGATTTGGACTCACACGAGACAAAGAAGGAAAGCTGCACACTAAATGTAAGCCTGTAAAAAAGTATTTATTCAACTGTACACAAGAAAATAGCCAACACGTTTCCAGCCAAGTGCTTTTTTAGGGTTAGAGTCAAACAGTGAATAAAACAAAACAATGGGTTTTAAAAGCCGATATACATGGTTTATGAATCTTTCTTGGATCTGTAATCTTGAATGTGGAATCATTAATTAGCAGTTCAGGAGAGAAGGACTGAAAATGTACTCATTGTTTAGAAGCTAAGAAGCCTTTCCTGTGCTCCTTGTTTGAGAACTGAGATCCTCTGATATGATATGATAAGTCATTTATAATGCGCCTGTACACGTGATTCTAGGCTGCGATAAGACAAGACAAGGTACGTAGGGAGGACAAGACAAACGATCTTACTAGGTCTTTTTTAGATTGTGCAAGTGCGGTAACACAAAGCGCAGGGTAAGCGGACGGGGGAAGTGCGAGGGGGAGGGCGGGAGTGTAAGTTCAATCAAGGCAGCATTGCTCTGAGCGAGTACAGCCAAGACAGCGCGGCTCTGGGTAAGTGCAGGAGGCAGGGGACTGTAGAGGTTACAGATACAGCATCTAGTGCATGACAGGCCCGGACGAAGTGGGTGGAGACCGGTCAAGAGTAACCAGGCACCCACTGAGACTCTGAGAGTAACCAAGCAACCAGTCAACACAACAGACAGGTAGATCAGCAGGGGAGGGAGAGAGAGATGGCAGAGGAGAAAAGGAATGTTTTCAGCTGCTACTGTAACTTCAGGCTTCCGGCTGGAGTTTGGGAGAGACAGGGAGGCTCCTGTAGAGGAAAGTGATGACAATTGATTCCAAGTGGAGAGTCAGTTGGATACACACCAATAGCAAAACTACATTTCCTAGCATGCTATAATTTCAGGAACGCATCGATGACAAAGTTGGACTGATACTTTTTATAAGCCAAGCTTAAAGTGATGCCAGAGTTTGGAACAGTGTTTCAAGTGTGATACTTATACCATCCCTACCAGTTCTTGCAGAGATGTGCATAGTAGCAGGAGCTCTCTTTCCAGGGGGGATTGAAGGCCCAGTGAGGACATGCCCAGAGGAAAGAGATGAAGAAAAACCTGAACCAGAAATAAATGGTAAATAGTTTATCCTCAGTGGGGATCAACTATCTCAACATCAGAGCCTAGATTGGTGATCTGAATATGAGAGAACTCTGGTAATCCAATGTAATGCTGTCACCACTGCAGAGTTCCCACCCCACAGCGCAAGACATGAAAAAGGAGGTTTTAATGTGCATATTTCATTTTATTTAAAATAATACATCGAGGAATTGAAGGTGGTCATCTAACTCATGACCATGCAAATATCACCCACACATGTTTGAACAAATTCAGGCAGCTTGTTCACAGAAAGGAGAGCACAGCCTGCCTACCATTCTCGCTCTAATATTTTCATTTAAAATCACACCACAGCCATACATAGAAAAGCAAATACGGTTGGCATCACAGAATAATGTTGGACACTATCTTTGAGACTCTATTTCTAGCTTGGGCAGCTATGCTATTTTAAAACACAGTATTTGTTCCAAAAAAATCTAAAGCTTTGAGGTTGCTTCGGATTCTGCTTCTTTTGGAATGCTGAGACAGCAAGGGCCTTCCACGCTCACTAGTCTCAAGGAATCAGGTTCATCCCCACAACACCCCCATTCAATGCATTCATTAGGGAATAGATTTCACTTTCTTTATTGACAGACACCAGTCAAAAGGCTTGTCATTACACATTTCAATTTGAGATGTCTAAGGCTACTAGAAATCCCAAATTGCATGAGAAAATACGTATTATGATGATATTACCTAGCATTTCTGGAAAAGTTTCTAAATACTCTGTGGTCATAGTACTCAATATGTGTGTCTTTCGAAGGCCAAGGACAAATAGGGACACTGACTGGCTTCAGGCAGCTCCGTAAGGTAAGGCCTTTCTTTCAGTCTGTCAACCTTCTCCCAAAATCCCCCTCAGGTAATGTGGTCCTGCCTTAGAAAAGGATCTGTATTCAATCCAATACGGGAAAATGCCCTTTTAAGGAGATTTCCTCATCAGTACAACCAGTTTAGCTACTCGCATTACTCCCAATAACATATCATGCAAATGCACCATGCTCCTGCTTCTTAAGAAAGGCATGTTCTGTAGTCAAAACGAGAGTGTGCATGTATGTGTGTGTCTACCCTCAATAGCTAGCATGCGAAAACAGACTTTTTATGTCTAGTTCACAACTGTTTTAACGTCGCTCGTGGATGTTGCAGAGTGACACCTAGTGTACTGAAACTGTTGCCATTGGAGTATGGATATAGGAGAGGAAATAGATATGAGGAGGCATACATTGCCTGTGAGTGTTGTTTGTATATAGAAAATAAAGTGTGCATGTTCGAATAGAGTTCTTCAACGCTGAACCCAATGAGTGGTTTTCTATTGAAAAACATCTAACAAAACAAAAATGAAAATACATGTTCTTCAGAGATCATTATTATTTTTCCTAAAATAAAGTCTATTTATTTACACATGCACGCATGCATGCACGCACGCACACACACACCAATACATACACTCCGCCTACTGTTATGCATACACAAATATCAACCATAGAACTGCACATACTGCCCATAGCCCTGAACATACACTGCCCCATCATCACACACAGCCACAATGGAATCTACCCTGTTCAAGTAATACGTGGGAATACTGTAATCATGGGATCCTATGCTGTCAGGACATAATGGTGACTGCATTTACAGTGATAACTGTAAATAATTAAATGTGGCCTTAATGTGTTAACTGGGCGCAATGGAATCTGGCACTGCTGTTGCAACTGGGCATAATAGCTTCTGGCCTTACTGAGCAAAATGGTCATTGATATCCTAATTGGTCATAACAGGATCTAGTTGCGCTATGCTAGATTGTAATAGGTGATTTGGCACATCTTAGATAACTGTATATAAAAGAATATGCCACTGCTATGCTAATCGTGTATAGTAGTAGTAGCACTTGTCATTTGTATAGCGCCTTTCACCATTGGTATGGTCCAAATGCGTTGTAGGTTGAACGCCCACAGGGAACCGTTGTACAGGCATGGGAAATCATCAGAGGAGTTTAGAATGCGTGTGTGCATTTTAGCCAAAGTGAGTTTGGGTAGGGGTGGCCAGGTCCCTACTAGCTACCGATATCAAACTGGCAATTGGATGGGTACTTTGAAGTTGACAAGAGAGAGATTAATTATGTGTCTAGCTAGACCAGAATTTTGTCCTGGGGGATAGCTGTAGTCTAATTGCAGAAGTGTTGTGTAATATGTCTTTGGGGATCTAGTATGGTTGGAGAACGGTGTGGGTGAGTGGCCTTGCCTTCGATTATCTTCCATAAGCATGGCGTGCGATACGTAGATGCCTGCTGTTTCTTGATTCTTGGATTCATAGATGCGCCATTGACTCTCTCCTTTCTTCAGCTGCAGATTGGTAGATTATTCTTGACATCATTTGGTGAAAGCATGTAAATTCATTGCTGCCCCCACCTGCCTTGGGTGGTTGAACTGGCTCATGAGGGCAGGGTTTCACTGGGTGCAACAGGGACTAGCCATGTCTTGAGGGCCCTCCTGAATGCCAAGTGGTCCTCTATGCGCTGGATGTGAAGCAGCATGGAATTCCAGTAAGTGGGGGCTTGGTCAGAGAAAGTGCAGACTCCTATTCTGGTAGATTTGAAGGAGGGGGTCATTAGGAGGAGTTCAATGCCTGAACACAGGTTTCTGTTGGGTTGATAGAAGGTGATTTTCTAATAAAGGTATTCTGGGCCTGTCTTGTGGAGTGCATAGTTTATGTTTATGTTTATTGAATTTATATAGCGCTTTAAGCCAAAGCGCTTTACAATATAACAACAGGTACAAAGTGAGAGAAGCATATTTACAAACATGAACAGGCCATTAGAACAATAAGTAGAACTATTTACAAGGGGGGAGAGAAAGAGGGGGGAGGGTACAGGAGGGGGTAAGTGATGCGAGATACGGTGTAGAATATGAGCTAGGGGAAGAGGGAGGGAGGGGGAGGAGAAGGGAAGGGGGAGTGTTCTGGTGTCCTCATTTGCCTTAAGTAGTATTTGTTACCAATTTAAGGTCAGGGGGAAGGGGAGAGGATGGCGGGAAAGGAGGGGGGCAAGGGTAGGAAGGGAGGGGTAGGTAAGGGAAGTTGGGGGGAGTGTGATGCTGGAAATGCCTCGGAGGGACAGGGCCGCCGTATCCTTGTCCTTTACTGCCTTTTTATCGTGTGTTCTGTTGTGTTTTCCGCACTGGAGTTCATGTGGGACTCCTGGCGGTGCGGCTCTCTCTCTTTTGGTTTGGTGAACAGACCCATGGGATACCCTTATGGCACCCATGGGTGGGGGTACAACCCTGTGCCCCTAGTGTATGTTTTTGGTCACCTGTTTTTGGTGCTCTGAGTATCCTCCATTTTGAGATACCCAGGCCCTGCCACTGGAATCAGTTGATTCCTGATGGAAAACAAGATGGCCCCTGTGGCCTCTTGCTTTCTATTGCTGGTTACCTTGTTTCCCAAAGTCCTGGGAAGCCCTGACTCTGTCCCTTCCCCCTGACTGGCTCTTGGGTGGAAGTTCCATATATGGTGTTATTGTGAAGTCCAGTCCAGACTGGCTGGAGTCTTCCCAGTGGCTGTATGTTGTGGGTACACCCTGTGGGTGGGACCTGGGTGAATGGAGTGTGTGACCAATATGCACTTCTTGTTGTGGCTGTCTGGTTTCTGGTATGAGAGACAAAGACTGAGACAGCCCTGCTCGAACTGGCCTGGATGCAGTGTGTAGTGTTGAATGGCTGGGTACTTATCCCAATCCACAATCCTTGTTGTGAGTGTCTGAGAGGGAGGAGGATGGCCTGAATGCACTGTATGCCTGATTGACTGACTGACTGACTGCATGAATGCCCTTCTGTATGATTGGCTGCTGAGAGTGACCCAGCAGTGTGGATGAGAGACACAATAGTATATCTGGGGACCTCTCACCACTGGAAATTGTTCAGAAGCTGTGTCTACACTTGAAGAGTAACTGGAACTGCTGATCCTCGACGCCCAGCTGGAAGAAGAAGTCCTGCTGGTGCATTTGCTTCGACCTGATCTCAAAGCTGCCGAATTCCTCGAAGACTGATCCGAGAGAGGACCTGCTAAGGCGCCCTCTTCCCGTGCTCCGAGGGACCATCGAGCACCGCTAACCTTCGCCGAAGTTCCCTGGAAGTCAGACCCTCGAAAGGCTGCCGACCCGAGACGGGACTGCTGAGGAGAACGAAGCAAAGCACCCGGACTTCACCGCTGTCGAAGTATATTGCCATTGACCAGGGTTCGCAGGTTTGTGTAACCGCTGGAGGCCCATCAAAGTTGTGTTGCCCAGCCGTGGGGACCACTTGACGCCGTGCCGCCGACGACTGGAGCCGCCCGCTCCTTTGCCAAAGAACATTTGAATCGAAGGACGCCCTTGTCCGCAACGTCGACCGCTTTGTCCCGCCAGAGAAAGTCGAGGACGACCAATGCGCCAAGGAGAATCCGCCGGTGGGTTTCCCGCCACCTGAAGGCCACAAAGACTTCGACAACTCGACGCCCTTGCTGGGCCACAGTCCTTCTGAAACTCTTTGCGGTCCTGAACAATCCATCACCGAGGTGCCCCGCACACCTCATCCTCGCAGGACGTCGCTGACGAGCACCGCCTGGATCGACATTGTGGTCTCGGCACCCTTGAACATCTCATCGACGCCGTCGACGCCAAGTTCACCATCTTCGACGCCTCTCGACGATCCGTGCCTCCTGCTTTAAAGGGAGTCACTCAAGAAGGAACCTTCGACGCGTCTTCGAAGAACTCTACTCCACCAGGTACATTAGGGGGGGTAAAACATTATAGGAGGAAATAAGACTATTGAACAATATATGGACTGGGCTTGTGCTATATATATGTATTTTACAGGTTGCCCAGATGGGAGGATTTCCACACAGAACTGTGTCTAGTGGTGGGGGCCAGAAATCTGCCTATTGTTTCAACCCTCTTGCATTCCTTCCTATCTCTATTTTGGTTTCCTCGTTATTGATCTGTGTGACATTTTAACCGTACAGTTGATGCACTTTAATGAGATTTGATAACCTTGGTGGTACCACTTTAGAAATGTATATATTTATAATCGTTGATTTCCGAGTACCAAGTGTGTTATTGTGATCGTGTACATACCTTTGAATATTAATTATATAAAGACTGTATTTTCAGTAATACAGTGTGTGGACATTCCTTTGTGGGGGTTCGGGGACTACACTGTACTTAAGAACCAGCCCACATCACCTCCTGAGAAGCTAGGCCTTGATTGCTCGTCCATTGCTACCTTATAGAGAATCTTGGCTGGGGTCCTCCTTGCCTCTCCTCTACCATATAGAGAGCGGAAGTACAAGCACCCCCCACCGGTATCTTTACAGGGAGTGAAGGAGATGGGCTTTCAGGGAGTGGCAGAAGGATGAGTAGGTAGGGGTGAAGTGGATGGAGAGCGGGAGGGAGTACCAGTGTAGGGGGGCCAAGAGTTGGAAGGAGCGGAAGATTGCGGAGGCACATGGGGCTGGGGGTACAGTTAGGAGGTAGAGGTTTGCTGAGCGGAGAGAGCGGGGGGAGTAAAATGAGAGGAGGGAGGAAAGGTAGGGGGGCAACAGGTCATGGAGAAATTTGTAGACAAGACAGAGGAAGTGAAATTTCAGTTGTGAGAGTAAGGGAAGCCAGCCAAGTTGAGAGAGGTAGAAAGAGTCTCGAGGGCCGAGGGGACATAAAGTATGGATAGAGGAGTGGTAGATGGATTTTAGGGGAGTTATGTGAGAGACAGGGTGAGAGACATAGTGAATGTTTCATGTGGCTAGAAGGCGGGCCATCGACCGACCGGTTGCCAGTGGCAGACACAGAGGGCAGGGGTGATGTGCTCCCTGGAGCAAAGAGGATCCAAGATACATAGTTCCTGAATCTTTGGCGCTTTCTGAATTTATAAGCAGGGGTGCCCAGGTAGAGGGCGTTGGCGTAGTCTTGGCATGAGAAGACAATAGAGATGATTGCAGTGACTCTGTGGGTGTAGCGCAGGGGGGATGGGTTCAGGAGGAAGGCCAGGGGATGAGTTGGGGGAAGAGGGCTGTCTTTCTGCATAGCACAATTTCTGTTTTTACGGGGTTGATGAGGAGGTGGTTGGCTGTCATCCAATGATCAATGTCAGTGAGGCAGGAAGTGAGGTCAGGGCAGGAGGTGGAGATGGACTTGGGTATCTTAAAGATGATTTTTGTGTCCTCTGCGTAGCTGTAGCAGTTGAGGTTGTGTGAACCGATAAGTTAGGGCAGAGGGCTCATGTACAGGTTGAAGAGAAGAGGAGATAAGCAAGTGTCTTTCGTGACTCCGTTATTGATGGGGCGGGAGGTCAAGGTGAACGGAGGGAGGTCGGTGAATTGGTGTCTGTTGGTGAGGAATGAACAGATCTACCTTAGTGACCTGTCTCTTATGCCGAGGGAGTGGAGTCTGTCAATGAGGATGCTGTGGTTAATAGTGTTGAAGGCCGCAGAGAGGTCGGGGAGTATGAGTGCGGCGCTGCCCTCTGTGTCTTCATTGTTTTTGAGGTTGTCCCCTATAGAAATTAGGGATGATTGAGTTCCATGAAGGGGTCTGAAGCTGGACTGGGCAGGGTCAAGAAGGTGATTGGCTTCCGCGAATATGCCAAGCTGGGAGTGGGCTGTCCGGTCAATGAATTTGGCTAAGAAACGGGTGTTAGAAATCGGCCTGTAGTTGGCAGGAATGAAGGGTTCAAGTGAGGGTTTTTTAAGCAGAGGTTTGACATTTACGGTTTTGAATGCTGCTGGAAAAACACCTGAGGTGAGGTAGGAGTTAAGAATGGATCTTGTGATGCTTCACTTCAACTTGATGATGACAAGTTGAAGTGAAGATTTCTTTAAGGAGTGTATGAGGGCATGGGTCACTCAGTGATCCCGATGGATAGTTGGTGGCCAGTAGATTAAGTAGTTTGCCTCTAGACATGGGAGAGAAAGAGGAGAAAATAGGAGGGAAGACGGGTAGAGCATTGAAGAGGGTGAGTAGGTAATGGGGTGGGAGTGTTGCTAGTTTCATGCTGATGGTGCATGTTCTTTCTAGGGCCATGTTGTGGAAATTGTCTGAGAGGGCATCACAGAGAGATTGGGAGATGTGTGAGGGTGGGGAGGTGCAGGGGGGCATGAATTCTGCAATGATCTTGTGAAGTTCTTTGCTACTATTACAGGCATTAGAGATTCTGTTTCTGTAAAAGGATTTGTTGGCCTTCTGAATGTCAGCTTTGTAGGCATGGGTCTGATGGGTGTAGGCTGATCTGTTTTCGGGAGATGGGTTGGCCCACCATCTGCGTTACAGGGAATGGTTTAGTGTTTTAAGGGATTTGAGGAGGGGGGGCTAACCATCTGGGTGAAGGACCTTGTCTGTTGGGGCTTGATCTAGAGGGTGTGAGAGGTAGGGTAGTGTTGGAGAGCCATTTGTCGAAGTGACTGATGGAAGGTAGTCCTCCTAGGACTGGTAGGTTAGGGAGGGAGGAAAGCAGGCAGTTGGACAGGAAAGGGGATACTAGGACCGTGTTCGAAAGCGGGTCACGGGTGTATGGTCCATATGGCTGGTCAAGGGCGGGGGGCATGGAGATAAGGTTGGTGGAGCTGAAGATTGCATCAAGAGTATGTCCTGCTGTGTGAGTGGTACTTGGCATATTTGGATAACTATGCATATCCATGACAATGGTTTCTGAACTGGGAATTGAAGCAAATTATGCAAGTACTCAGGTGTTGATGGCACACATGCCAATGGTTTGACTTCTTGGGATTTTCATAGAAAACATTGAAATGGTGTGAATACTTGGACCTTTGCTGGCATGACACAGTATATATGAAAATAATAACGGGCATGTCACTATCTGACAAATACTGGTGCTTCCTCTGCTTACAAAGGCAATAGTTATTGTGGTTATGTGAGTACATGTCTCTATACAACAGGTCAAAATCTTTGCTTTGTCTACACTTGTTTCAATTAGCTGACATGCAATTCCAAATGGTTAAGCCTTCTCTGAACTTTGAAGGCCTTAGAATGGCGCTGCAACGGGAAGGCTGTTTTGGACATGTAGCTTCAATTATCTGCTCATTACGGATGCAATGCAATTTTCATTTTAACAGCTTTTTCCTGACAATTTCTGTCTCATAAATTGATCACATTCCTCATTGCAATTGTGCTCTAATTTGCCCTAACTGAATGCCAAATATTTCTTAAAGAAACCAAAGAGCTTCAAAATTAATGGGGGACTAAGCAGAACATGCACTTCTATGCATTTCATAATCTTCTGTCATTTGCAATTTGACCAAGGCATTCATTTTTCACTCAACATGATTTCAAGTAAATGGTATTATTCACCATTCATCATCAATACAACTTTGACAAAATGTAGTCTGGATTCTCATAATGCGATTAATTTCTGGTGTGCACTTCATATAGCCGCTGATGTTCAGCACAGACGCCTCAATCTTGTTATCCAATGCCAGACATATTGCAATATCATAAACAAGTCAAGTCCGAATTTCCATGTGTTGCATCTCTGAAGCAGCTGTGATTCATGTGAGGCAGGCCCTGAAAATCCATTAAAGTCCCACCAGAAAGACACGTGTGCCACATGTGTCACAAAGAGAGATTTCTCATTTCGTTGACAGTTATATTTTCCTACATGTATTTTGTGGGTAATAGTTTTCAAGTATATCTTGCAGAATGTCACAATAAAATGACTCATAGGTGAACAAGGAATGCCTGGGAAACAGAGATGGGAGCCAATTATTTTTTATGCGTGAGCCATGACTCGCATAACTCTTAAGTGGTGAAGCTTGGCAGAAATATGCATGAAGCGTGCATGAGTGCCCACAATAATTTAATACTACCTATATGGTCTGTGCACACCTGTATTTTGAAGACAGTCACACTTGTTTTATGAAAATTGTCATCTGAATATTTCAGCCACATAGCTAACAGTATAATGATTTGCTCATGGGTGTATTGTATACAGTGTTGTCGAAACTACAGTGATCGTGGTTTCCTGGTGCTGTGCAGAGAAGCAAGAGTTTTATAGGCTGTCTCTATTTTGATAAAGTATAACGTAAAATATAATAAAATGTTATGGCATTTAACCTGGACGAAGGATCTACGGGCAGAGTGGGGTATGGCGGCCAGGCCGAGGTTATAGGAAATGTTCCAATTAGCAAAGTTTATTCAGGGATGGGTACCGGCTCGTAGCTGTTTAATCTGTTTTTTATTCACATGGGGCCATGATTGAGATACACACTGGATATGGGAGGGGTTGTGAGACCGGTTCTGCTTTACGCTGTTGTCATGGAGTGAGCAGGAAAGAGGCTCAATTTGCTGCCTAAAGTATTTAAGATATGTGCACTTAAAAACATAATATAAACATAAAAACAGTCTAAACTCTAAACCTCTGTTGAAGGGGAGGTGATTTCTGATCAAATCTAGGCACAGGTCTTGGCTAATGAAACAGTAGAAATATGTGGAATATTATTATTTGAGTGTTTTGGGTCTTGGACAATGGTATTTGGGACCCTCGGTTGATGATATAACCCTGGCACTCAAACAGGTGGAAGGGATAGTTAGGCACTTCAGTGTAAAATGTGGTCAAAGAACAGATTATGGCCCACTTGAGTCCTATAGGGCTAAGGTGGTAGCCATCGCCCTTAAATGCTCTTTCCTCTCGGGGTACGCTAGTGTCATGGCCCCGGTGAAAGCAGATAATACATTCTTGAAACATTTAGCATACCAAAGGGTGGTCAAAAAGTCAAACAACAACCACAAGCTGAGTGTCCCTCTTTACATCCCAGCTCTCTCTTATCTGTACTTCAATGCAATTTTTTTTACATTTTTTTAAATGTATATAGCGCCAGAGCCCACAGGCATCAGAGCGCTTTACATAAAGACAAGGATGACAGTGTGACGGGATAGCATAGAGAGAAGGTCAAGTGTCAGTGCATAAGAAGAGTTGAAGTCAGGGATCAAGAACTATTATTTAAAGACAAGGATTTTAAGCTTCTTTCTGAAGCTTAGGTAGTTTGATTCTGCTCTCAGATTAGAGGGTAGCTCATTCCACCTAGTGATTGCTTTGGAGGATAAATCCCTACCCATTCCGTTAGCTCTTTTTGATGAGGTAACAAGTAGGAGACCTTTGTCCCTAGATCTAAGGGCGCGACTTGGCTCGTACCGCATGAATTGCTTCTTTAGGTATGCAGGGGCATCCCCAAACAGACAATGATTGACGAGCGTCAATGATTTAAAGATAATATGGTACTCTACAGCCAGCCAATGGTGATCTCTCCTGTCACCTGTGATATGCTCTCTCTTAGATTTACCTGTGATGGTTCTTATGGCATTATTCTGGATTACCTGGCACTGTTTCAGGCATTTGCAGCTAGCACCTAACATCAATGAGTTCCCGTGATCAAGCCGTGAGAGGATGGCTCTGGCAATGGTTGTACTCAGCAGAGGCCTAATACATCTCAGGAATCTTTGGTGGTATTGGCAGTTGCGTGTAAGATAAGCAACTTGGGCTTCTGGTCCCAGTGAAGCTTGCAAATAGACACCAAGAGTCTTGACTTTTTCAGACACTTTGATTACTGAATCATTGATCGTAAAGGAGGAATAAGTGGTGTCAAGTTTATTTCTGGCATGAGACGAGCCGAATGTCATTAGCTCAGTCTTGGTGCCATTGAGGCACATCCAATTTGTTTTCATCCATCTTTCGATGGAACTGTATATGGCGATAGCTTGTTGCTATCCCTGGTGTAGTTTCCACATAACTCAATGATTAATTGCTAATCGTCTGCAAAATTTGTAAAGAAGACCCCCATGTTTGCCAGTAGGTTTCATAACCAGCGTAGATACAAGTTAAAGAGCCGCGGGGAAAAACTGGCTCCTTGTGGCATGCCACAGTCCACTGGTATAGATGAAGAAACGTGTTCACCCCACATGATCTTGGAGCATCTGTCATTAAGAAAAGAGGCCGCCCAGTCAATGGCATCCTGGGAGCAGTTACCCAATGAGTCCAGGGCCTCTCAGAGCTTTTGATGATCTAGCAAATCGAAAGCTGCCAAGTGGTCCGAGAGAATCAGCAGACCTGACTTGCCTTCATACAGAATTATAAGCATCCGGGACTGAAGGTCCAGCAGTGCGGATTCTGTTCTGTGGGCTCTTCTGAAACCCGATTTTCGTGGTTGAAGGAGGTCGTTATTGTCAACATAGTCCTGAAGTTGGCCTGTGGCAACTTTGTCCAGTATTTTTAAGAGGAAATTACAATTTGTAATTGGCCGGAGATTTGAGGGATCCTGTTGGTCGAATCCTTGTTTTTTGAGCAGAGGTGTAACCATGATGGTTTTAATTGCCAATGGGACTGTACGGTCCCTGAATGAAGTATTGACCATTCTGCAGAGGTATGGTGAGAATATACAGAGATTGGAGTAAACTGAAATTTCGGACCCCGTAGTTGTGGGATTACTTCCGATGTAAACGAAGGACACAATAGGTCATCAACTTTGCATCTTGTTATTTTTTCTCTGGCTTTTATGATTTAATTTTGAAAAGCTGTCTGGACCATTTCACAGTCTTCTGTAGAGGGTTGAAATAGGGGAGAGAGGGTTGTTGGCTTTTCAATAGATTTCAAAATTTGAAATAATTTTCCTGTGGAGTTAGCAGCAGCAGTGATCTGGTAATTGTAATGATTTTCTTTTAGTTCTGTTAGTTTTGTTCTGTACATGTTATCCAAATTCTTCCCATTCTCTTTGTTAATCTCAGTGGGATCTTTGTGCCACCTTCTTTCTAATTTTCTTTTCTCTTTTTTAAGTTTAGCGGTTTCCGCATTGAACCAGCTATGATGGTTAGAATTAGGTCTAACTTAAATAGTTTTGGCTCTTAGGTGGCGCAAAGAGAAAAAACAAAAACAGGACTTGCACATGTAAACAAACTCACCATATAACCTATTTACAAGTCAGACCTAACAAAGCACCACACCTACCTAATAGAAGAAAATATGCTAGAAAATAACACATGCCCAAGATTTCACACAATTTTCAGCTTGCTGCCCAACACTAGCAATCATAGTTCATGATGTACAATCAGACAAAATCGAATTTTCTACATTGGCTATTTTAATAAACATATACAAATCACACATGTATTGACTGAACCTACTCACACACATTAAAATCCACCAATGAACTGTACAACATCCAAAGAACAAGAACACACATTAATTGAACATGAAGGTAGCAGCCAACACTCTTGGAAAAACATGAATTGCCTCAATACTATAAATGAAACATAACACAAGAGAACCCATATTTGAAAATGCCAGCCATGTGTCTCTCAGCACTGCATTAACACAAGAAAGAGAACCAGATGCAAGAAACGCTGAAGGGTACACCTTTAACATCAAGCAACTGTCAAGACAATACCAACTGGTCCTCTGTACCCTCGCAGAATAAGTTGAGTAGAATAAGTTGAACATGCAAACACTCAAGGAACCATTGGTGTTGAGTTTATCTCAGTATATCTAGAACATGTATTATTATTATTAGGGTATGTATTGAGTGCATACCTAGCTTTGCAAAGCACAAGAGCGCTTTATAAATCATGGCAGGGCAAAGTAAGGGAAGCAAAGGTACAAGGGAGCAGTGAGCCAACATCTGGGTAGAGGGAGGATCGGCAATTTGGCAGCAAAGGATTTACAAGCAACAAGGAGATGAAACGGGGTGGGGGGGATGGGTCAGATTGCCCAATCTCATGTTAGGTGGGGAATGGAGAGCGTGTTGACGTAGGTGTTAGGGATCAGCTTGCCCTTCAGGATGTGGGTCTTGAGCTCAATCTTTAAATATTGAAGCAAGGGGGTGAGTCTTTTGTTGATGAGGAGGAGGCTCCAGAGTCTGGAGGCATAGACAGAGAAGGCCTGTCTTCTGGTTCTTGCCTTCTTGCCCCGGTGGAGTTCAAGTCTGCACATGTTTTTACTTCTGGTGCATCGTAGGCCACCAGGGATACTGAGTTTCTCGGTGAAGTAGCTTGGAGACTTTAGGGCGACAGCTGAGCGCATAATGTAGCTGGATTTGAAAATGATACGTGCTTGCAGCAGTAGCCAGTGCGGTACAATGAGGGTTGGGATCATGTGATAGAATTTGCAGTCATTTGATGAGTTATTCTACAGCATGTAGGACACATTTCAGGGGTTCCAGGGTAATCACTATAAGGCGTTTCAAAAACACATTGTCATCATCCAGGTGGGGGAAGACTAAGGCTTGGACAGCAGAGCTGAAGTTGTTTTATCGGATACATACATGTACATGCTCACAATAACACACCATTATCGCAGAACAAACCATATAAGTAAACCACATGCAAAAATAAAAGGTACATCTCATAGACACACACATCATATATTATTGGACACTACTTTGGGAATCAAATACTCATCTTACCCTTTAGCACTAATCGGATCTATGTAGCATAGCCTTTAAGACACAACTCCTCCATCACATGCATATAAGGTCCAGCGGCCATCCCAACGAAGGCAGAAGACCATCCTTGTTTCCTTGATTTCAGCTGATCTGTTGCTCATTTTATGCTCTGGAAAACTGAAAACTGAAGTGGCTTTCTTATATGTATGCTGCAATCACTGTCCATAGTTAGCACCACTCAGCTGCTCAAATTGTCTTGCTCTGTTGTCATCACAAGATGCTGGTTTCTCATAACATCCCAGAGAACCCCTTTGCCATCTTGCAACTCACAGTCTTTGTTCTCTGAACATAGTATGTCAACACAACATATTTTATTCAACACTAGGCATGATATGCACATGTTTCCAATGATTCATAGGAGGTATTACATTAGGAAACCCCATGTTTTGATTCTCTTGCAATGGCCTTCGGTTATATGCGTATAATCTTTTTGTGGGTGGGAAATCTTTCCCTGAATCACATAAACAACTTGGGAAAGGAGGATATACCTCATCACTCGCATAGTAGTCTACCTCTAAAATGGAATTACTCAATCAGGGCAAGGCCAGGGACGTAGAGGTGGGTCTCTTTTACTCTGACCCTCTCTTGCCGCATTTAAGCTAATATCTCTCCACATAGTTCCCTGTTACAACACTTTCCTGGAAGCTAATGTCACCTCTAGCCCTTGGGTGGAGTCAGGCAGCTGGCTTTGACTCAGGGGTGCAATTTCAAGTTGGTAGTCAACATGCAGGTCTGGATATGAGCTTGAAGTATCATATTAGTCAATGCATGTCATTATTTTTTCTAAACGTTATCCCTAAGGTTCTATTGGGGCCTCTAAGTCTTGTTTCTGTTGTCGCCAGAACTATCAGGGTTAGAATGGCGTTTGGCATTTGTTTGCTAGATGAACTGGGCTACGGACAGAATAACTAATCCTCCATCCCAGAAATATGCCCAAGTGCCCCTTGTAGGAGGCAGCTGTAAGGTGCCGGGACCTAAAATAGCCTCTGAGGCCAGCGGAGGGTCAGATCGCTTCTTGTGCTTGGGACTGCTGATTTGAGTTACAGAAGTGCGTGTCCTCAGGCACCTTTAATGCCCCCCCCCCCCCCAACGCCGGTGCTCAAAATACACCCTTCTCATTAAACACATTAAACTTGCCCCTCCAAAATCCACACAGCCATAGGCAAGAAGACTCTCCTCTTTGGGACCTGTTTGAATGTGTATGTTTTTTTTATTAACATTTTCCTCATTTGGAAAGAGCAAAACCAATAAAAGGTGCAATATAATTAGCATTGTATGAACATGTCCCTGACATTTTAAATTATAAAACAAATTAAGTAGTGCCTGACACAAAGTAAAATAATATTACAATTTGTGTTTCCACTGACTTTAGCATTGGAAACGTGTTCCCCCATCACCCTTTTTGTTATTTAAAGTCCCCTGGATGTACTTGGGCACCAGAATGGTTCATTGAGATGCCTACCTTGAGGATGTGCTCATCAACATGAATAGTTTATTTTGACTTTATAAATGGCTCAGACATTTTTCATTGTAAGCCTATACCTTTTTTACACAGCCAAAAATGTGTGGACACCACATTATCGGGGCTCCATCAAACATTTCAACGGACTCAAATCTCGTATTAAGGTGCTGTTCAGTCCCTCATCTGTTCTTGGCGAATAGTATCCCTACATCAATAGTTTAGCCGCATTCATCTACACCTTGAGATGGCATTAAAGGATGACTGCAGTACCACCATTCTTTATTACTATTGTAACTCTCCTTTATTGTTCGGGGACTCAGCTGGAATAGAAATGCAAGAACATGATGGGTTCAGGGTCCCAGAGAGACTCTGTGCCAGAACTTGGATGAATGCCCTGTAATAATGCTTTTCAGTCTCTACCCCTCAAATCAGAGACAACGCTTCTCTATTTGATTGTTTCATAGTTTATTCATATACACACGTGTACTAACATTTATGGTAGGAAGACCTCATAAGCATAGATACAATCCCTAGAGTGTGCTAAATCCATCCATGTTATAGCATGTTTCCTTATTTGAGACAGAAGACTAATAATATCTCTGTAATGCTGGCTCCAGAACTTTAATTGCATGATACAGAATTTACATTCAAACTTTTTCCTAAATGTTTATACATTTCCATTTCAATAATCGTTTATGTTGACACAAACAGTTTATCATGTACAATGCATGTCATGCGCCTCCCACTCATTCATTTCTTTTTCCCGATACAAAATTCCCCTCAAGCAAATCAAATGACGCTCTCTATTGTGTTGCACTAACTGCACAACACACTGCGCTTGCACAAGCTTTTAGCCACACCTAACATGTCACGTTATCTACTGCCCTGATGGGTAGACACTCAATGCAATCCCCATTATGGATCAGACTTCCTAGTGACATACAATGTTGAGCTTAAGCCTGTATACGTTTGCATGTGCTTCTCATAAACATTGTGTACAGATTAGAACACACGACTTGAAAGGGAGCTTTTTTGAAAAGTGTATAGAAATAACCATTACAGGTGGGTCCAACGGGAGGCGCATATGGTGGTGGACTTTGGTACAGTGACTGATGTTAGGTTTATCTCCAGTTCCCCAAGGCTGTTTTTATCGTGTTCAATGCATGACCCCAAACCCACCTAAAATGCAAAAAGTCCATCATGGCTTCCGGGCAGTGATTTTTACACAGGACACTGATGACCATCACTTGTCCTAACTTGAAATGCAATGCAGGCAACACAGTGTGGGCTAGGCTGGTCACCTCCCCTAGAATTGATTGACTCTTCATTGTCCCCTGGCAGACGCATTTCCAGAAGCTTCTTCTGCCCCTCTCCCACATCAGCCAGCCTAAAATTAAAAACACCTTTGAATTAAGATGTAACAAAATACTTCTGGTGTGAGGGATGGTGAAGGGGGGCTGAAAGTGCTACTCAGTGGTAACTATGCAAGACATCTGTCCATTGGCCGCATGCTATAAGGCAGTGGTCTGCAGTCTACAGCTCTCCAGATGTTTTGAACTACAACTCCGTGTTCCCTCATCATTGACTATTCTGACTAAGGCTGATGGGAGTCTCTTTCCAAAACATCTGGAGAGCCAAAGTATGTAGACCCCTGCAATAAGGGAATCAGTTTGATGGTGTGGATTAACACCTGCCTGGGCAGCCAGTGCCCTGGAGAGCAGGTAGCAGGGTAAAGACAGGTATCAATTCAAAAGATTGGATGAACTACTGTACAATAACCAATAGAATCGACAAACATCTCATTTAATGCATTTAGATATTTCCAGAATTCAATGTATTATTTTTGTCTTGTTGTATGCAGTGGATGTGTGATATGGAAAATGTGTTTCAGTTTTCCTAATCATATTATTACTACTGTTGGAGGCCAATATTGCTTAGTCTATTCAATTGATCTGAACCAAGACCATGGGGGTCATTCCGAGATTAGAGGTAGCCATGGCGCTATTTGCGCCATGGCCGCCTCCAATACCGGGTCTCGCACCGTCTGGTTGAATGGGGATTTACCGGGTCATTCCGACACTGGAGGACCCGGTAAGTCCCCATTCAACCAACCATTCCCCATTCCCATTTGAGCCCCTGTATGGCTCAATGGGAATGGGGAAGGTGCTAACAACGGGCCCGCGAATATCAGGCCCGTTATTAGCGCCCTGGTCCCTTAGCGGGACCCGTAAAGGACGTGTGATCAGACCACACGTCCTTTACGGTTCCCGCTAAGGGACCTTGGAATTGGGTGGTAAGAGATTACCGTCACCGGTCTCCATAGCGGTGCCGGTATCCTTTAACGCCCAACTCATAATGACCACCCATGAGTCCCAAAAGGCATTTGGTAGAGGCATGAAAGTCCATACTTTTGTTGTACGTGTGCAGTCTTTATCTAGGCAAAAAAGATAGGTTACTAGGGATCCAGTGGAATCCCTCCACCACGAGTGAGGGATGTACTAGACTAGGTTTCTAATACATAATACCTTTATTTGCTATGTACTTGAAAGTGAATGGCTGTGCCTCCACCTGAGGTGTACAGGTACACCTTAGGAGTACCTTTAAAGCAAACCAAATCATATTAGTCTGCAAAGTAAGTATTCAGCTAATACAGTGGCAACATCAATCTATAGGATACAACTAAATAAAACACTTAAACAATTATGTAATTGTTCTCAAAGTAGAGGTTGCATTTGCATAGGGTACAGTGTGCCTATTTAGAGAACAATAACAGTGTTGTTTTATGAAACATGAAACCCAGATTCCTCTTTGGCTTCCTTTTACCTTAATCCCCATAAAAAATAAATGTATCCAAGAATAATAGATTATTCTCTTCTAAACCAGAAAGGTAAGATGCATTGATGAGGCAGTCAGCATGAAATATAAAGCATGGTTTCATGGGATTGTACTTATGCCAGAAATTAAACAAGCAAGTTGTGGCAGGTCAGAATAAGGAGTCGGATACTTGGAAGACATGATTCAATTACTTTTAATGCAAATTGTAAGTAGAAGGCCTATTTTTCCCTATTGCTAAAGGGAGTACCCTGCCTATCTAAAGAAACTAAAGGTGGCTGTCCGCCATCATAAAGTCCAAAAGAAAATATGTCATCCATCCAAACTATCCTATCAGGCTCTTCCATTAATGACAACTAACTTAAATAGACTAAGGGAATGATCTCTCCTGCAGGTAATTCAATATTGCCTTGAATTATACACCATCTTAGTAGAACATAAAGTCTCAGTGATCAACTCTTCTAGCTCCTCAAGAACACTTTTCTTTCTTGTGATTTTAGTGATCTCTGTTTTATGTCCTTTAAGATAACCTTTCTTAATACTCTGAATATTGTTTGTAATTTCTTCCCAGGCCGTACCTCTCGGAGTACTTTATCAGGGCTTTCCTCTGCCCCGTTCTAAGCTAATATTATCATCAGTCCTCAGTCTTATAATGTCTCTGACTTGACTGGTTATATCCCAAGCATCTCTCATCTATGCTTTTCACCTCTGGGTTATATCCCAAGCATCTCTCTTCTATGCTTTTCACCTCTGGGTTGAGTATCTTGTTGATTATTGGTCATACAACAATTGTGTGAAATCAACCCTTCTCTTCCAGGCTTTTCACTTCTTATTTGACTTCATTGTACACTTGACAACTCATCCTTTGTACTGGTACGAGGTGACAGCTTCATCTAGTAAGTCTTGTTCCTCTCTCTGTCACTCATTGTTTGTCTCCAACTCCCATGAGATAACTTTAGCCCTGCTTCCTCGTTCGTATGACCGGGACAAGTTTTCTCATTGTAATAGCAATATCCGGTGGGCCTCCCGCTTCTTGGTAGGTGCTGCTGGTTGGGCTCAGGTCTCACTCGGGACTCCTCTCTATCAGCTTCTCACCTTCATGTTCTCGGGTCCGTGTTGTCAGACTCCTGCTCCTCACTGGTGCTTCTGGTTAGAAGTGAGCCTCGCTTCCTTCACGGGCCGTATTGTTGGTGTTGTTCTTGGTCGACCCGAGTCTCTGAAAATGCTGTTTCTCTGGTGGCTTGCCCTCATGCTCTCTCTCTCTCCACAAGTCGTGGGCTCTGCGACTAGCTTGTGCTATGCCTCCTGCTGGCGTAATGATGCTGGGGGCTTCCTCTGCGTATCAGGTTCCCCTCTCCTCTTCCTCCTCGGCACAGTTAAATATGTTTCTCACATTAAGGAACTATCTTCTTTTTCTCGTGCCATTGGGTTAATTCTTGTATTGCCTTCAGTCCAAGACAAGAATGCCCTATTCTTAGGCTTATCAGGTAGTACCTTGTATGCAATTAAATTCATTGGTGTAGGGCGTTCCTCACTGAAACGGGAGTCCTTATACCAAAAAGGGAGTCTCTCCCAGTGAGGTCCTACTTGCCTCCACCCCTAGGGAGGGTTTTACAGAGCGGGCTCACCTCCATAGTCTCACAGGTGGAGGACACCCCCTTGGGGAGAAGGGGAAATTCCCCAGCATTGGATCTTTCATAGATTCACATGCTGTGAATATTCCCCGCAGACAGGCTGGGAATCCTCAGTAACATAGAGCAGCTTTTTTAAACTAAAACTGAAAGCTTCAGTCACCTTTGTGCTCTAGTGCAGTCACTTTTGGGTCATACTGCCCACAGCAGATTGGAACAGCTCCCTTAGCTCCACTCCTGTTGGCCATCTTCAGATTTGTTTTACAGCACGTGCATGTTGGGAGTCCTCAAACATTCGCTACATTCACTAATTATAGAAAAACATATTTATATACTAGTTTTCCAAGTTAAAAACATCTTTCAAAGACACGTCGACACCCACGACAGACCCTTGCGCCTACGGATTCCCATTCCCCCGGCATCAATTGACGGTTTGGGCCTACTCATGGCAGAGACCACGAGAAAGAGCCTCTACAAGGCCTGTGCCCATTGTGGATTGAAAAACCTCTTCATAGAAGATTTGCATGAAGATTGCCTATACTGTCTGCACCCACATCATATAATGCAGGCTTGTGACATTTGTCAATCAGTTTAGAAAAATAAAACTCAACTCTGGGATAGTCATTGAAGGTTGGTTGCATGGCTTGAGGATGCCGGTGGGCCCTCTGACTCTGCTTCAGTATAGAGTCATGCCTCACTTAGGCAGGGTTGGTTGACCCAGCTAACCATCTCTAGTAATAGGTCAAGGTCGCAAGATGAGTGTTCTAGTGGCTGAAGGAGAACGCACAAGGAGCCGTCGAGGGACAGGCCTCGTACGCCTTCAAAGTCATCAGAGAAGTTACCCTTGCCATCCACGGCACCCAAGGTAGAGCACCATCCATGTCAAGAGAGAAGAGTATAACCGCAACGACCTGCGTGCCTTCTTCGTCTTCATTGCCAACATTTCTGCCACTGTCAATGCCATAAAAGCAGCATCGTCACATCCACGACCAGATCTGCCTCATCATAGACTTCAACACTGTCCATGATGAAGACATCAACATTGTCCATGGCAAAGACCTCGTTGATGCTGTGAACTCCACCGTTAACCACCCTGTTGACAACAAAAACCAAACCGCAGTCAATGACAGCACCGTCCATTTCGAGGCTCATCTCCTCGTAGGCGCCGTCAACAGACATTCCATCACCAGCTGTGAAGGTAGTTGCAGTACCAGTTGCATGAGTGGATCCAGTACCCATATCCTTGGAGGAGGAAGAAGAGGAGAGTGCCATGTCAACTCCCAGTTCCCCCTTTGCTACTCAGACACAGGACAATCCTATACCTCCTAAACATGCACAGGATCAAACTAGAGCACAATACAAGCTGATGGCACCACAACAAGCACAGGATGAGCCTGTGCCACCATGTTTGAAAGGGGAACAGGCCCACCCTGGGCTACTCCACCAGCACCAGCTCCTACTAGGGATTTCTTCATAGACATCAGGAGCACATTAACCCTTTTGGTGTCCATGCTAAAGAAAATATTGCTGGCTCTGTTGCCTCCACCAGCACTAATGCTCCTGCTGCTGCCAGTGGTATTCCTGTGCCACCTCGCCCATCTAGAGAGGAGAGGCAACTTACACAGCCACTACAGTTGAAGGACACTGACACTGAGTCCAACCATAACCCACACGAATATGTTATGTCCATTCACACAACAAGCACCAATGAATATTATGATTTCATCCAAGCTGACAGTGAACCCAACAACATTTCGATCAGGGATTCTCCTACAGATGAAGTTGGTTCATTTCACTTGCTCATCCACAGGGTGTTGAAAATGTTTAGTCTTGCAGCAGAGGAGCAGCAAAAAGACAGTTTGCTGTACCAACATCTAGAACAGGTGAGGAAAGCCATCATGTCCATCCCACTACTTGAAGATATCTGGGAGGAGGGCCTGGTCACTATGACCCATCCCGCCACTGCACCTGCAAAGAAGGACAGATTTGAGAAGAAGTACAAGGTCTGAGACTCTGCACCTGTATGCCTTTGCACGTGTCCCACACCTGATTCAGTGGTCTATGCAGTGGCCCGCAAGAGGTCAGCTAACCTGTCCTCCTTGTGCTCCGTCCATCCAGATAAGGAGGGTAAGTGCTTGGATGCAATTGGTAAATGAGTGATAACAACAGCGCCACCACAATCATGGCGGTTAATGCTTTGCCCATTCCCACCAGATACAATCATAAGTCATGGTATAAGCTGGGCCCCCTGCTGGATTTCCTTCTGTAGGACAAACATCAGGAGGCTATAGACATTTTCCATGAAGGAGAAGCAGCGTTGGATCATGCCATTACTGTGTCGGCAAGATTGCTGACACAGGATTCCGTCAACTCACAAATGGAGCTGTGTTAAGACATTAAGGCTGGCTTAAAGAGACAAAATGTTGTCCGGAGATGCAGTCTAAAGTCATGGACATGCCCTTCGATAGAGTAGACCTTTTTGGTTAAAAGGGTTTATGAGACTCTATTCTCCATCATAATGGACACGGAAACTGCCTGCTCCCTAGGCACATTACAAAAATGGCAGCAGTCCTTTCAGATGGAGAACACCCAGTTTGGCAGGACGTCACAAGATTTGCACCCCACATACCAATCCTCCTACCAATCCTCCTCATACAAGACACCTGAGTACCCGTCAACGGATCAGCACAAGGGGAGATCCCAGTCGTATAGAGGCATTCAATGCTGCCATGGCTCCTCCCCATCCAGGGGACAATTGACGAAGCAGTCCTGACCTGTCCATGGTCCCTCCCTCCCAATGCAGCACCCCAGTGGGAGTAAGACTACCACAATTCTTCAACGAATGGGGAGAAATCACATTCAACGAATGGGTGCTCGCCCTGCTCCTGCAAGGACATTCACTGGAATCTTTCATCTGTCGAAATACCACTAGACTTTCCTCCAGTGTGCAAGCAAGTACATTTAACCATCTGCTGCATCGGGTGGTGCAAGAATTACTATTCAAGGGAGCAGTGGGATAGGTCCCGACAGCACAGCTGGCATCAGGAATCTACATTTGTATTTGTCCATGTAGGCTTCTCTGAAAAAACCAATCAACATCAACAGGTGATCGAAATACAGAAAAAAACAATTATCAGAATGCAAGGAAACCCTCCCATTAATACAGACAAATAAGAATGACCCACTGGACCACCATTCACATCTTTTTTCCTTTGAAAAAGTCACTCTTGTTATTGTATAGATATTGGAGGTGATACATAAACTAAGGCCATCTTCGTGTCAGGGAGATACTTTCCCCACTAACCTATTCAAGGAGTATGCGGATACCTTAGCTCCTTGGGTAGTACAATTTGTCAATCAATCATTTGAAGAAGCCTATGTTCTTGCTGATCTTAAGGAAGCTTGGATTATGCCTCTTATAAAAAAAAGAAAATTTAGATCCATCGATACGTGTTAATTATAGGCCCATAACTAATGTGCCGATTTTAATCAAAATTATTGATAAGATTGCCTTCCTGCAGTACCAGAAGTTCATGGATGCAAATGAAAAACTGGCAAATGAGCAAACCGTATTTAGGGCCAGTCATGGAATGGAGACTGTACTCTTGGATCTTCAGGTTAACATTGCTAATATCATTGAAAAAGGAAACCCTGCTTTACTTACGTCACTTGATCTTTCTTCAGCATTTGATCTCATAGATCATGATCTCCTGACCGACAGATTAAAAACAACGGGCAAATGCTCCTCGTCAGACATAAACTGGTTTAAATAATTTTTGGGCCCAAGAAGGGTAATTTCAGCTCCCTGAAAACGTTGTTGACATGCAGCGTACCGCAGGGATTGTGGTTGTCACAGTTACTCTTTAATATCTTTTCCAAACTTTTATGTGACATGCTAAAAAATATGGGTGTTCAGTTTACAAACTATGCTGATGACATCCAATTGGTTTTTGAACTGACAGGTTCATGCTAAAACGATGTGCAGAGAGTTAAGTGTTTAATGCCATACAAAAATGGATGGCCAACAACTCCCTTGCCCTTAATGAGGCAAAAACACAACTGTTAATTCTTGGCACTCCTCAGAAAATAGGTAATTTAAAAGAACAATTCAAAAAAATTAAGATTAATAAAAATTGAAGTTTCACAGCATGTCAAGACCCTGGGGATTTTTATGGATTCTCATCTCTCTTATAAAAGACATGTCTCCTACCTTAAATCATCTTATGCATTTCACACCAATCTCATCTGGCAGATTCGACTTTACTTATCTGAGAAAAATCTAACACTGATCGCAGGAGCAATAGTAAATTCAAAATTGGATTATTGCAACAGCCTTCTAATGGGCACTTCCAAAGGCAATATCACTAAGTTGCAGACAATACAAAATGGTGCTGTAAGGGCTGTGTTGGACTAAATAGATGAGAAAAAAATCTCAGCAGCCAGAAAAAAACGTCACTGGTTACCGGTACAACAGAGAATATAATGTAAATGCTCGATTATGATCTACAAGTGCTTGGCTGGCTTGGCCCCAAACTATCTTGTAAAGAGACTTAACAAGTCCCCTTACGAGGAAGTCTTCGATCAAACGGGAAACATAACCTACAACAATCACCGAAAACATTGACCAAAGTTGGTGGTACTAACTTTCCTCACTGGTTCCCCACTATCTGGAACCCTATGCCCCCTCTGATTAAAAACAGTGGGCCTCATTACAGGTCGTGCGGTCCAGAAATAACAGTGGTGGTAAACCCGCCGCCACTGTTAATTCCGGACTGCCCGATCCCGACTCCTGCAGGCGGGAGGTGATGTTCCCGCCAGGTCGGACCTGGCGGTTTTAACACCGCCCGCCTGCAGGCGGTCGTGGAAACACCAGCACCATCACGAGATGGTGCCAGTGTTTCCACTTCCCCATTCCCATTGAGTCCTATGGGACTCAATGGGAATGGGGATTAACCGAATTCCGCCTCCGGAATTCCCGGGACACCAGGGTCGTAATGCCCTGGTATTTCCGGGAGTCTGGGAGGTGGAATGGTAATACGAGTCCGGCAGTAACCAGGTGGTTTTACTGCCTCGGTTACCGCCGGACTGGTAATGAGGCCCAGTGTCTCTCTCACCACTTTTCAAAAACTACTCAAGACTCATCTCTTTGAGGAAGAGGAAATCTAATAGCTCTGGATGGTGTATGGACGCTTGAGTCTTTTCTTGTTTTATGTTGTCTCTCCTCGTGAGTGCCTTGAGGAGATAAGGCGCAATACAAAAACTAAAATAGACAGATAGATAGATTTGTATTTATTTATGTTTTATAAAGTGCCTTAAGCCAAGGCGCTGCACAGAGAAAAGGTAACGGTACAATAAAATGAGTAAGCGAGAAATACAGCAAAACAATCAATAAAGCATGTTGCAGGAGGTGAAACTTCAATTACTTACGAAATAAATAATAGACATATATAGAACGAAGGGGGTAAGGAAAAGTGTTCCAGTGAAGAGGAGCTAGAAGCATGAAACTTTGAAAACGGGATTGATCACAAAGGGGGCGAGCTGCCACCAGGAAAAATTGAGAAGAGAATGAGAGAGGGGTATAGAAGTATACCAGAACAGAGAGATAATTGGGAGCAAGACAATAGAGACATTTAAAGACAAGGCAGAGAACATTACATTTAAATTGAATATGAAAAGATAACCAGCCAAGAGAAGAGGAGATAAAATATCAGAAAGGAAGAAGGCAAAGAAGATCAATAGAAGAGTTTTAAAAACAGATTTACGAGGTGCGGGACAGGAAATAGGAAGCCAAGAAAGAGCAGAAGAGCAATAAAAGAGTTGGGAAAAGATCAAAGAAGAAATCAACAATTTAGAGGCTTGAAAAGTGAGAAATGGACGAGCTTTATGAATATTTTGTAGGTGAAAGCAGCACATGTGCCAGGTTAGAGAACTGTGATGAGAGAAGGAAAGACTTGAGTCAAGGTAGAGCCCAACATTTTTGGCTTGTGGATGAGATTGAGAGCTGGGAGGGGGGTACGAAATAAGATGCGAAGGAGAGGGGAAAGGGTATTAGCAGGGAAAAAGAGTACTTCACTTTTCCCAGCATTAAGTGTAAGATAGTGAGAAGACATCCAAGATGTAATAGCCAGAAGATAGGCAGAAAGAGCATGGTGAACCTCGGAATAAAAGGGAAAAAAGGAGAGAAAAAGTTGAGTGTCATCAGCATAAAAGTGGTGTGACAAACCAATGGACAAAATAACAGCATCAAGAGGGGAAGTGTAAAGAGAAAACAAAAATGGGCCCAAGACGGAGCCTTGTGGAACGCCATGGGCGAGCAAAAAGGATTGAGATGTTTTGCCAGCCCAAGAAACAGAACACATACTTTGAGATAGATAAGATTGAAACCAAGAAAGAACAGAGCCTGCAAAACCGAAGGAAGAAAGAGACGCCAGAATACGAGATACATACATTATTTTCTGGTAAGGAACGCTGAGCAAAAAGTCAGGTGGTTGGAGACCCATTTTAGATCTAAGGGTGCTCAAACAATTGCTCAAAGGACAAAAGTTTCATATGGGGACACTGCAGAAGGTCTTCTCTCAGTTGCAAGAGGGAGACTTCCTGGCATCCCTAGATTTGGAAGATGCATATTTCCACATTCCTATTTGACACTCACAGCGCTGCTACCTGCGCTTTGTGCTGGCCAGGATGCATAATGCATTCACGTCTCTGCCCTTCAGGCTACGTTCAGCCCTGTAGGTCTTCACAAAATGCCTCGATCCGGTGGTGGCATATCTGCGCCGAGCAGGCATACATTTTTACCCGTGAAGACAGGCATAGAGAGCGGTAGACACGAGCAACGTCTTACACCATGGCAGGAAAGAACACAGCGTCAGCGACTCATTGTCTGAAATTCCTTGGGTTCTCCATACATTTCCCAAAATCTTGTCTAGTGCCAGGGCAACAAGTGCTATACCTGGGAGTGCAGCTGGACACACTTTCCTGCAGAGTGAGACCACTGTCAGAATGGGTCACCACCCTCCTTAACAACCTACACCAGCTCAGCAAGTTGCCAGCGACATCATTCCACAGCTGCAAGTGCCTGTTGGGCATGATGTCGTCTTGCATCCCTCTAATCGGTCACTGCAGACTACGCATGCGCCCCCTTGCAAGAGTTTCTAGAGGATTGCTGGGTACAGATTTCTGGGTCCTGGGAGGAATGTATCCTTCTGACCCTGTAGTTCAGATGCAGCCTTCGGTGGTGGTGGTGCTTTTCTGGCAGTCATAACATCGGCCTGGAGATTTATACAGACAACACCACTGCAATGTTCTATACCCACAAGCAGGGAGGAACCAGATACCTACAGCTGTCAATGGAGGTGCAGTCCCTGTGGCACTCTGCGTTGCAATACCTGATGTTTCTGCTGCCTTTCCACCTTCCGGGCATCCAGAACACCATAGTGGATTCTCTGAGCAGGGAGTTCTGCTCTTGCCACGAGTGGGAGTGTCACAGCAATCAAAATTCACCATGTGTTCCAGTGCTGGGGCATTCCAGAGATAGACCTCTTTTCAACCTATGAGAACAAGAGGTGCAAAGCCTTCCCCAGCAGACTTCCTCACCCTAAAAGCCTAGGCGATGCTTTTGGGCTACCATGGGAAGGTAAGTTCCTAAATGCGTATCCTCCAATTCCGCGAGTATGGCGAGTGATCACCAATTTCAGACTTTTATCTTTGCAAACTGATATGAGTGGTCCTGTGTGGCTGAGAGTACTCAGGCCTTCTTGCTCTCAGTCAGGCTCCACACACACCTAGCACTGCTTTCCAGGAACCAGGGAACAGTGCTCAAACACAAAACACAGCCTCACACAATCTGACAGCCTTGCTCTGGTGTTCTTTGAGTTTGGTTCACTGCTGCTACCACAAGACTGCCAAGAGATTCTTGCCTGGATTTGGGCTCCTTCCATGTTGGCATGCTATAAGAACAAATGGAAGTGTTTACATGTTTGGTGCAGTACCCACAACTTGCTACCCCATGCCATCCAGCCTCAAGATATTCTTCCTTACTAATTGTCTCTGGGGCGAGCAGGAATGGTGCACTCCTCCATCAAAGTCGCCCTGGCCTCCATCTCCAGGTACACCCACTCAGCTGGCACGGTCACAGAGGTTGGTGAAGACATTTTTTCAAGGTTTGTTCAGATATTTTCCACCGGTCAAAAGATCAGCCTCGGCATGGGAACTCAACGTTGTCCTATCAAGATTGATCAGACCACCCTCCAAGCCTCTGCACAGGGCCTCTCTCAAACATCTCTCCTGGAAAACTGCTTTTTTGGTAGTCATAACATTGGCCTGGAGACTGGGGGAAATTCAAGCTTTCTACATCAACGCACCTTACCTGACCATTTCACTGATCTAAAGTCAGCCAGCTCACTAAACCTACATTTATGCTTAAGGTGCCGTTGACATTTCACCTCAATCTTTCGGTAATACTTCTGGAGTTCTTCGGTTCTCTTACCTCACTGGCTGAGCCTTCCTTACATTCTTTGGACATGGTGCATGGCCTGGGGTCCCAGTTATAGGTCTGAGTGCAGCGACAGATTTCAAGTGAGCCTTGGCACCATTGCCTGATAGGTAATGTGCCCTCTCATTGTGGGGTTTATATCTAGTAGCACGCCGGCATACTTTCTAAAGCGCTGATAGTGCTGTTTATTTATTTAAGCTGAGAAATGGCACGGTGGACATTTCACACAAAAACAAATACAAAACAAAATGGCTGCCATGATTGTAGGGAGAAGGGTACTACAGTTACTCCCTTCCCTATTTCCATGGGCCATTGCCTCGGAAGGGTGGGCCAAAAACAGTGAGTATTCCTGGACCAGCGAAGGACAAGTCAAAGGTACATGGGGGGGGGATTGGGGGGTGGGGAAGAAGGAAGTGGAATAGGCAAGGGTGTGTTGGAAGGGCGTGTGTTTACACTAGGGACAGTAACAGCCTTCCACTTCTGATGCAGCTCGGAAGGTGGGCAATAGCATGAGGTATAGTCCACCTTCCAAGCTTCCTGATAGGCTGGGAGGCCCACCAATTTAGTATCCTCGACTGAATTACCATAGATTTATCATGCAGATCTGAAAAGTGCATGTTCTGATGCTGTATGTTTGATTATTTGCAGTCCAATAATACTCATATCAGAAGGTCGATGTACACCCAGGCTTGCTTATTAGTCACCTCCCCATATTTTGCAAACACTGAGTGTGCTTTAGCAGATGTGATAGCCAATTTATGTACAATGTGCAATCTTGACAGAAACGCGGGTTTGCAGTTTCCACATATCTGCCTCCTGTTTATGTGACAGTCAAATAGATGTCAAACCAGTTTAGTCCACAATACAGTTATGTTTTCTAAAGAACTAATGTATGGCACTTCATCATGCGTGCCTTCAAGCTAAATACACCATAACAAACACTAAGCACAAAAGCATTTAGGATTTCATCTCGGTAAACCTTGAAGCCATATCCTTTATCATGATGCTTAAGTCAGCATTTTGTCTTCTCTAATGCTTAGTTCACTTGAAACCCGGAGAAGGATTTTAAGCACCACGGTAATGAGATTTTCCCATGCTTCTAAGTATATTTAAGAAGGCCAATTTCTCTGACAATATTTCTAGAGACATATTCATCGAAGGCTGATTAATAAGGCGATCAAACGGGCATCATTGTTCTCCTTCTAAATGCGTGCAACTGTGATGGAGGAGCTTGTTCTGGTATTTCTCTAGGCGAGTTGCTCAAGTCTGTTAATAAGGGGTTCCTGTAATATTTCTTAATAGTCTAGGTGAGAACAGCATGCACACCTGGATTTCGTAATCATTGGGATTTAAACAAAAGATGCCAAGATTCCCAGTGAATGCTAATTTGTCTTGCAGCCGCTAAGTGATATCGCCGCAATGTATTTTTCATGTTACTGTGCAGAAAGAGATGGAACTTGTACAGTTACAATGGCAATGAGGAGAATTTCTCAGGAACTCTATTTAAGTATTCTTTTGAGGTCTTTGGTCGCTGTTCACAGAAATTCAGTTCCACACAATCATTGGTTCTGTCCTCGAATCAGTATGTTGCAGATAATGCAAAAAAGGAAACAGGCACGCGATACATTCTAACTTCGTATCACACAATTTAGGTGTATTTTAAGAATCTTAATTCTTAAATTGGGGTGATAATGCATGACTGTGCTCGATAAGATGCCTCCTTGACACTCTGATGTCTGTCTGTCTAATTTTCACAATATGCAATGACTGCACTGCGGTCATCTCCTCTTCACCTGCAACGCATCGACTATAAAGGAACACACATATTTAAAACGACATAGCATTCAACATGAATTAATGCTTGTTCAAATGTTTTGGCCCACCACTGTTAACTTCCATTCTTACCCTAAAATGATAAGAGGTGGCTAGCCCCATAGCACAGTCCCTTATTCCACCTGTGTCAAGTTATTTAATGGGCCAAGTATCACTATACGATTTTGAAAACAAATACGTTGCCACTCTCTAGGCCTCATCACGAGTTGGGCGGTAACGCCGGCGCTAATAGCACTGACGCTATCTGCCCTACCGCCAAACCCCTGGTGCTATTAGCGCCGGATCACGGGTTTGGCGGTAATGGAAGCCCCCATTCCCCACTGAGCCCATTCAGGAATGCCCCATTCCCCATTGGGCTCAATGGGGAATTTTCACGCTCATACTGCCGGCGGATTTCCTGCTCATACTCATTCCTGCTTTCATACTCATCTACAGACCAATGACTTACAACGCAACATTTGTAGACACCTTCATAGAAGCCATCACGAACGTAGCCATCAAACACAACCATCTGATAGTCCTCGGCGACTTCAACATATGGTTTGAAGAAGAGAAGGCAAACTCTCAAAAATCACCAATCAAGCAATTTGAGACAATGAAACTATACCAGATGGTAAAAGGAGTGACAGACACAGCATGACGCACTCTCGACGCAATCTTCGCCAACAAAAATCTAATCTCTACGGCCCCCCCCAATACAAATACTATGGAGCTATCACCTCATCATATCATTTGTGATCCAACTACCAGCTAAAGTACACAAACAGCCCAGAAGCTCCCTGCAATATGCAACAGAAACTGGAATACCATCGAAAGTAGTAACTTAAACGAACAACTGGAATTCTCGGAATTGTCAACCTCCAGCCTGGACAGAAATGATGTAGACAAAAGAGCAGTCCTTATCCCGAAATCGATCACAGAAACAACAGCATCCCCCTCGGAAAAGACCTTCATCCCTTCACAAACGAAAGTTTGGATGGTTCTCACCCCACCTCAGTACAATGAAAAAAAACAACCATAAACTTGAACTAGAATAGAGGAAAAACTACGACTAGGCAAAAAGAATAAACATTTCAAAAACAAATCCGAGCATACGAAAAGGAAATTCTCAAAGCCAAAAATAAATACTATGACAACCGAATCACAATTGATATTGATATTTTATTTCTATCGCGCTCGTACACAAGTGTTTCAGAGCGCAACAAGGCAAGGGAGGGGAACAGGGGAGAACAAAACAGCAATCTTACTTTGCCCAGTGACATTGAGAACGCGCAAGTGCGTGGGAGAGGGGGAGGGGAAAAGTGCATGGAAGGGGGATAAGTGGAAAGTGTGAAGCAGAGCAGAAACAGATAAATTATAATAAATAAATAAATAATAAAGGCAACAAACAGTGGTAGTGCAGCCAGCAATTTGCAGGTGCTAGGTTTAAGGCAGAGGACAGGGTAGGTCTGATAAGTGCAGGAAAAAAGGGGGAGGGGGGCTGTATGGGTACAGATACAGACCCCAGTGCAAGGGGTGGCCCGGAGGCAGTGCGGGAGGATGACAGGGTGAGCAGGTACCTGGGCCCGGAGGACAGAGGGTGGCCAGGTGCACGGTGCCAAGAGAGAACAGATCAGCAGGGGAGAGGGGGAGCGAAGGCAGAACAAAAGCGGAAGGTCTTGAGATGTTTCTGGAACTGGAGATGGTTCTCATCAAGTTTTAGAGTGGCAGGGAGACTGTTCCAGAGGGCGGCCCCAGCCGAAGACAGAGATCTACCCCTAGCTCGTTTCTTTGAAAAACGACTGACCCTGAGGAAGTTAGAGGTAGACGAGCAAAGAGCTTGAGAGGGGAGGTATTTGCGGAGGGATAGCTGAAGGTATTTTGGACCCAGGCCCCAGAAAGCCTTGTGGACAACGCAGAAGGTTTTGAATTTAATCATTGCATCCACTGGGAGCCAAAGGAGAGATTTCAGAGCTGGAGAGATACAATCCAAGGGCTTGAGGCCAAGGACAAGTCTCGCAGTCCTTTTCTGGATTAGTTGCAGAGGGCGGAGAGTAGAGGCAGGTAGATTTAGAAAGAAATCCTTGCATCCACTGGGAGCCAATGGAGAGATAGCCACCGACACGCAAAAATAACTACTCAACATCATAAATGAGATGAAAATTCCACCTGGATACAGCAACACACCTGTACCTTCACAAAAACTTCACAGACCACTACAAAAATAAAATCACCAGCATACATCCGATCATACAAAGCAGACCACTCGACCAGACTGAGCACGATGCCCCACCAACCCTGGAACCACAGAATAACCTACAAAGCTGCACACAAATATCAGTACACATATTCATCAAGCTGGTGAAACTTAGCAAAAAAGCAGCATCACCAATGGACCCCTGCCACCAGACATCTATAAATCAATCCTTACATAAGGCACACCATTGGAATGCGACGGAAACCTCTTCAACCAATCACTCTGAACAGGGAGAGTAACGTCGTCTTTCACATCTGTGTATATCAAACCACTCCTCAAGGATACTATGGGCGATGTGGAAGACCTCTCTAACTACAGACCGATTTCAAACATTCCCTATCTGGCAAAACTGCTAGAAACCCATGTCTACGAACAAACACTGGAACACGTATAAATACACCAACTATTGGACCAGGCACAAGTCAGCTTCAGACCTATGAGAGGGATGGAGACAGCACTTCTCTCTATCTGGGATGACCTAAAGACCAACTCAACCTCCAACACAACCTCTGCAATGATACTACTTGACATCTCGGCAGCGTTCGCCACAGTCAGCCACACCATCCCAATCAAGAGACTGCAAGAGATAGGGATCACAGACACGGCGCTGCTCTGGACTAAATTGTTCCTATCTGAAAGAACAGAAACAGTATGGATGAAATCATTCAAATCAGCGCTGTGAGACACCGCCTGTGGAAAACTGCAAGGATCCTCCCTTTACTCTTCTTCAACATCTTCTTCACCCCACTAATCAACCTCATTAAAAGGCACGGCTATGCAGATGATACCCAAGTCATCTACAAAATCAAGATGCACAAGAGCAGAACAACACTAGTAGAATGTCCTAAAGATGATGAACACAAACAGCCTCAAACTCATCCCAGGCAAGACCGAAATCCTGATCATATCCAAAAACCAGAAAAGCAACCAATACAACCCATGGCCAACAGAACTAGGAACAGCTCCCCCTGCCATCAAACATAGTCAAAATCCTTGGAATCCTAATGTACAATGAGCTGACACTAGAACCACAAGTAAACACAATAATCAAGAAATGCTTCTTCCACCTACACACAATCAAAATATCCTACCATTCCTCTCCTCTATACACAAAACACTAGCCATTGTTTCCCTCATGAAGTCCAGGATAGACTACGCCAACAGCCTATACCTAGGAATGCCGGATGATCTACTGAAGAAACTGAAGCATATAGAGAACACAGCAGCCAGACTCCTCCTCAAACTCTCACAAAGAGACATCACACCTATGCTAAAGTGTCTACATTGGCTGCTAGTCAAAAAACAAATCACATTTAAAACAATGTGCATGACACACAGAGCGATCCATTGCCAAGGAGCAGAATTCCTGCAAAAGAAAAACAACATTTACTAGCCGACCAGAACACCCAGAGCTAGCAATGTCTTCTGCCTGGAACCTAAACCACAGGACAATACAAGGAAAATACTTGGTGAATCAGCATTCTCTTGCCCAGCTGCAAAAATGTGGAACTCCCTCCCGAGAGAAATATGAAACATGATGGAACTTCTAAAATTCAGAAAACTACTAAAAACCTGGTTCTTCAACTCAGAACCGGATGGAAACGAATGAGCAACACCTGCAACTCTCGCAATGAATGCACATATCGCAGCAGGGAGGACTAAAGCCCAGGAAGGTGATTGCGGCGGCACACCAGGATATGCTAGAGGTGCAAGCGGTGTAGAAATCCATTTTTCAGCACACTTGGCAAAGTGAGGATTGGAGGAGGCATCACCACTAAATAGCCCTGCAGACGACTCACAACTCTGCACAGAATATAAGAGGGAGACCTCCTTCCCCCTAGCACATCACAATATGCAGCACTGGCAGGGACACGTACCACAGGTGGCCAAAGCGGAGGTGGTACACTAAAAATCTAATCCCTCTGCTTACACCTCACAAATTCTAAACATACCTTACACAACCATACCTATATTGCACAACAAACCGTACGCACTTCACTACACCACAATAACGAAACAAGCCACACATAGCCTCACACAACAGCACATGAAGACTACAGACTGAAAAATCATACCTACGATCAGCGACTAGTGTAAACCGAAACTGAAGCTGCCAACAGCACATAACAGCTCTCTTGTGCTTTTTGCCACGCAGTCCTACTAACTAACCATACCTACCCTCTTGCTTTTCCGATCCGCCAGAGTACCAGTGGAACACTCCGGTAGTGATAGTGCATGGTATAAATATCCTTTAATATATCATAAAATATAAGCTATGAAAATGATCACACTAGCTATGTGAAAAGAGGATTGTGATTGTTTGAGAAAGTATTCACATTCAAAGCCTTGTTTGGCTGGTATATTATTTTTTTATTTAATGTTTTGATGTTATGTCATGCTGGGGTTGTTTGAAATCAGTGAAAAATCAGCATGACTATTTTTTTATTTTCCTGTTTATAATATATATTATATATGCTGTCTGACAAAACTAAATGTACATATTGTATAATATGGAAGAAATATAAATTTGTTTAACGTGTTAAGGGTATGGATTTAGGTAGGTAAATATTATGAAGAACAATACCATAAACACCTTACTATTTACAATGTTGACATAGTATAAAGTGTTCAAGATAGTGTGTAATAATTCATCCCTGTCCTTTTCTTTGGAATATTTTAATCATTCATAGTTTTACCACTGGTTAGTTATGGAGATATAACTTTTGTATGACTTGGTTTATAATTTCTTTTGCATTTTCTTCAGTTTTCTTATAGATTGTATTAATCACATTGCTGTGAAACCACTGCAACCTCTTACGCGGACCAACTTCTTGTAGTTAAAGGTTCTCAATTTAAGAGGTTGAGTCCGGTCCTTCAGTACCCTCTGGCACTCCCAGTACACGTATATTGCTCCTGCATGACCGGCCCTCCGCCTCCTCAGCACGCAACTACATTGCGGCGTTTTGTCTCTCCAGGTCTTTAACTCTCACCTCCATATCTTTAGTAGTGGCAGGGGTGCCTTTTAGTGTGAATTCAGCAAGTTTGACCCACTCAGACAACTGCCTGACATCTTCTCAGAGTAGCTGCACGTCCACTTTCACTTTGTCTATTCTGTTTTCGAGGGATGTTCAGAGAGAGGCGATTGCTGCTAGTATCTGGTTGTCTTGAGAGTCTTGTATGGGGAGTGGCGGTGCTGCCTGTACAGTGTTTGTCTCCTGTGGTGTCACAGTAAGCTTGTTACAGTTAACAAATGGTTACATAGTGTTACAAAGTGTTAGCTTGTCCTTTGTGTTTTGAAGGAGACATTAGTAGCTCCTCGTCCTGGAATCAGGATAAGTGGACTTAATGGCTGAGGAAGAACAGAGTGCAATGGCAGTTTCGCTCCCCAACTCCTCAGATAGGGCAGCAATGGGGTCAACTGGTGCAGCAGTAAGGAAAAATAAGGAGGAGGAGGGATGAGTGCATCTGGGTTGTGTTGTTGTGTGGAGCTGGTACGTTCCCCCTGGAGTTAGTAGAGGTAGTGGAAAAGCAGTGCAGTAGCTTCTGGAGTTGGTATGGTTGATTCCAGTTAAATAACAACAATGAGCCTGGGGCAGTGCTTTCAAGTACCGCCGCAAAATTGTCAGGCACCATCCACTAAAACATGTCAGGAACAAGTGTCTCGGGCGGCAGGCGCAGTGGGTCCTGGGCGGGATCCATGAATAGGGCACCCAAGTGCAACAATCGTGCCTGCCACTGTGTGTCTGGGCAGCACTTTGCACAGGTGTAGGCTGGACCGGAGGGGCAAACCAGTTTAGGAATGTGTCAGCACTCTGCAATCGGCCAGTGGCAAGCCATGCTCACAGTTAGTGGAACACTTCTGTGTCCACTTTGCAATTCGGCTCCCCGAGGGGATGCACAGGCTTCTCACCTCCACTTCTTCCTCAACGCCAGGTCTGCCGCTTGTCGGGCCAGACATGCAGTCCACTGGTCCCAGGGGCAGATCAGTTCTCCGTACACGTTTTAGCGTATTCACGCTGTTCTATTCTGTTTGGCTTCACAGCCCCGCGGCAGCCGCCATCTTGGGTTGTGAGGGACACCTCGTTTCGGCGCTGATTTATCCACCTTATCTGATCCAATTTGTGTCAGGCATGAAGCGGTCATGTTGGCGACAGCTTCCGCAATCCGAAAATGTATATATAATGCAGTTGCAAATTGTATCAGCATCCGTTGCAGGATCAATCCAGGATCGCAGTGGGAGCACCAGGCAGCTGTGTCCTCACTGCATGTGCTCATGCCATGCCCCCCTTAAAACCAATTCATATTGATAACAATAACTTAGACTGAGTGAAACTATAATGCATGACTGATGATTTGTTTTGTATAAAAATACATGCATCTTTTCATAATTAGCACTGCTAATATCTTTACTTGTCAGTGCTGCAAGTCTTGTCTCTAAATAGCGTTCTACAATGTACTGAAATAATTTCACATAATAAAATCATTAACTGACTAGACTAGCAACTTGACAGACACTAATGAGTTTCTTTCTTCTGTATACCTTTCTATTAGAGAGCTTGTGTGATATGCCAGGTGAGTGTGATAATTGATCACTGCAAAATAATGGAGCCAAGCTGTTCATGCATTTTAATTTTAATTACATAGTGTTTCCTTTGTGTCTTTTGTATTTAGAAATAGTAACAGGATATTGCATTTGTCATATATGCCAATAATTTAAATTCACTTGTATTCTGAAAGGGGCACACCAGGTGGTCATCATGAGTACATACCATTGAAAAGTAGCGGCACACTTAATTCTGTGTTAACCATGATAAAGCATACATATTCATGTTTGCAAGCTGAGAGACTTGACATACAGGATCAGACGAGGGAAGACGCATTTGAAAGTGCAATCTTAATTCACAAATGGGAAGCAATTTAAAATGCCCGGCATCAGATTGCAAGCACGACTTTGAAACAGACACAGTGGAATGTGCAGTGCATGACAGGGTCATTTGTGACTTTGCCGTGCATTCGTTTTTAAGAGGAACCACAGCAGTAGGAACGACTGCAGCCCCACATGCATTGCTATCTCTAGAACAGGCATAGAAATGCTTTAGTCTATAGTCAGCATTTTACAATGATAGGTACTTTATGGGCCTGTCACTGTGGAATGTTATCCTAGCAGCCAGTAGGTGATGGGAGCCTGTCATGCAAGGGGGCTGGCCAGCACATCATTTGCACTGTAGCTCAGCCCCCTCGAAATACACAAGTCACCATTGTGGATAAGGTCACCTGTGCATTTTCAAAAGTGGAGAATCTAAAAGATAACTGCTGAACCCATATGCATGCATTATTATACTTTGCCGAAACCATACCCTTACCCAGAAGTAATTTGGCTCACACATTGTTTGTCAAGTGTTGGCAATAAAAGGCCGTAGGTTTTTATGTACAGATATGGTTATGCCAATAACAATAATCACAATATCGTAAGATAATAAACAATACTTTTGGGCACCGGGTCTTGGGTTTACCCCCTCTGGCCCGTGCCTGCCTTCTTATGTCCCACGACTTGTTGTGGGCACCGTATAGTGCCCTGTACTTCTTTTCCTTTGTTCTTCTTCCTTATTTGTAGGGTGGGAGGGTTTTGTGGTAAAAGAAGCAAAGGTTTGGAAGGCACTGAGTAAACAGTGCATCTCCTGTGTGTTTTGGTCCCAGTTCAGGGTCCACAAACTGATTGTGTTTTTCTCAGAGCATGCCGCTCTGTATTTATAAGACCCAGGGGAGCCCTGGGTCTTTGATGTGTATAGTAGTGCGGGCTGTTAAGTGTCAGCCCCCGGCCGGATAGACGACTATCTGGCCCCCCAGGGGGCAGGTCTTTGAACCTGATCCCTGCCTGCCTGTTGGTGTCCTTCGGTGCTTCTCACCTAGTTGCATGAAGGAAGGGTGAGGTGATTGCTCACACCTCACCCTTCCTCAGCTTTGTGCAGAACAGACTGCGTGTCTCTATGACTAGGAGGGGGAGGAGAGAAGCAGAGAGGGGGAGAGGACGTGCTGCCCCTCTCCAGGCCTGCTGATGGTAACAGCAGTTACCCTGCCTTGCTTTGTGAGGCACTGCAGCATTGCCCAGAACATTATCTGTGCTAATTTGTAGATGCCCCATTTAAGAAAAAAATCCAAACCTATACATTTTACCACTGCGGAACTCGGAATGGTGCCCTAAGTGAATAAACTGGCTCATTATGCCACAAGAAATCCACACACATTAGGCTGTTAGTGAGGTCTTCCAGGCATTGCCCTACAAGCAGTCGTGCCTGGCAGCAAATCAGCATGGTTTGCTAGATTTCTCAAGAGCAATGGCAGAGCTTATGATTCACTTAAACCCATCCATGCATCCATCACCAGCTGTTGCAGTGATACAACAGGAAGATTGACAAGGTTATGACCAGCCTAAAGGTGAGATACATAAGAGGACTCCCAAAAGAACTATTCCCTGGAAAAGGGCAACAGATGGCCGGGATCTCAATTCTGTCCAGTACTCCAGCTATGTACTGGGCAGGAATTACTATACTGAGCGATACAATGAACTGAACTCCCTGTTTATTGTTCTTCTGAAATGAGACGGTATTATCTATGCATTCTCTCTCTTCCCTGGATATCTGCTAGGAAATAAATATATCGTTTGTATTCCCATTGCAGCGCTATGAACAAAATATGCTCTGATACACACTCTTTGGAAGTAAAAAGATTCATGACAATAAACACCTTTTCTAAGCATAAATGTAAACCACTGAGGACGTTATGAATTAGTGGGTACGTATCAGGCTGCTAAAGTGCAAACCTCTACCCTTGCTTAATCATTTCTCTCACCCATTCTCTCACCCATTGGGCAGCATTGATAGAGTAGAAGAAAAAATGCGGACTTAAGCATTATCGTAAATAATATGGCGTGAAGATGTACTAAGATGAAATCCTAAAGACGTTTGTGCTTAGTGTTTGATATTGTGTATTCTGCTTGAAGGCACGGATGATAAAGTCCCATACATGAGCACTTTAAAAAGCATATTTACATTGTGAACTAAACATATTGGTGCGATTATTTCTTTTTCTTGAAATAATAAAGGGAAGCTGTGCTAGTGTATTGTTTTAGATGAGGATCCTATACCTTGTTGCTCTATACTAAAGTCTGTTCAATCTGGAACATAACGACTATTATAAATTACAACATATGTTCCCATGAATGTGTCCCAAATCATCATCTATACTCTTATTACTATTAAATGATTGTACTTTGTTGTTCGTGCCTCTTAATTGAAGTGGGCATTAGTGTCTCTCAATTCAGCTGCTATTAATGCTCACTAGATGACAACAACATAACAATACAAGCCAGTATTTATTCTTATGTGGCATGTGTAGTGAATAAATGGCGGGGGCAAAGCAGACCCTCTGCCACCAGCCTTACAACATAGAACAGAACAAATGCTATTGAATCGAGAAAACAAATACATTAACATTTAAACTCAGTCTAGACTACACTACGAAGTGTACAAATCTAAACATAGAATGAAATAAGGGGACAAGAGACATTAGAACTGACTAAATGTATTGCACCAATTGTCCCTAATAATAATAATAATAATAATAATTAAGTATTATTATTATTTAGCATTTATATAGCGCTATGAACCCTCAGGCATCTGAGCGCTGCTTATTATTAGCCACAGTGTGTTGTGCTCAATATATATTAAAGTAAATATTTGTTATCCACACACTGCAATGTTCAAACGTGCTAATTACATTGAAAAAGTGCTTGTGCAGACAATCATATAATATATAGTAATCCATTAATTGTAACAAGTTCAATATTAACTACAAAATACATTTACATTAAGATATGTTAACATGCAATATCTTATCATTGTTGTCAAATTTCATAGATTTTTTTGTTCTAAAAATCCTGTTTGAAAGGCTTTGGTGGTCTCGTCTTCATCAAGCCATATAGAAATCTGAAAAAGTAAATGTACCTGTATTATTACTTATCCCCCCCCCCTTTTAAGTAGAAATGATCGTGTATTCATCTGATATAGATTTGAAAACTCATACCTTTTTCACGTATTATAATACTGCCAACATTTGTAGAGAACTTCATAAAACATATTACTGAAGAACTCGCAGACCTACAAAGGTATTGAACACACTACTTGAGTGACATATTAGAGCAGCCTATGTAATATTATTGGCACTGCATTTATATTAAAATAATGGAGCACCTTGTGTTTTTTTTTTAACAGTGCAGGTGACAGGTTCTGAAGCATAACAGGATATATAACACTAACATGAGTCCGCCATTTTTCACTTTGAATTTAATTCTAAATTAGAGTATAATCAATTGGCGTCATAAATATGCACTAGCATATTGTTTAATGGCTGTCCCTTTGTCTCGATGTTCACGAAGCTCTTTCTCCGAGAGTCAGCGTTTTGTAAACATTTGGTTGCAGCTTACCTCTGCGTTCTAAAATGATCACACTACTTAATGTTGGTTAGACTCTAAACTGAAGACGAGACCACTACAGGATATGCTGGCTCACCTGTAAGTAATGAAAGCACGACAATTTGTATCATTAAGTTGTCTGTTTTCTTTTTTTCAACTCACGCTATGGTTATGAAGTCAACTACATGAACGACTATGCTCGTTTAATATGAATGTAAAAAAACTCTTTCTAATAGGCATTGGGGGTCATTACAACCCAGGCGCTAATTGCGCCAACTTTACCACCATGGTGTAAACTACGTTTACACCATGGTGGATGGCGGATTTACCGCCCCATTCCAAGGTGAGTGGGGCGGTAAATCCCCATTTCCCATTTTCCCTTCCCCATTCCCATTTTTGCCCCATAGGGCATAATGGGAGTGGGGAAGGCGCTAATTACGCCACCGTAAATTATGGTGGCATAATTAGCATCATGGCAGGTTAGCGCCATGGATTTTAACGGCTGCTAAAAGCAGCCGTTAAAATCAGAATAGGCGTTAAGGGTTAACGACGGCGTTAACCCTTAACGCCTGGGTCGCAATGAGGCCCATTATGTTTGATGGAGTCTGCACAGTAAACTAAACCACCATGGAATGCTGAGATCCCTCATCTCTTGTAGGTACAGTGAAAGTCCACACATTTGTATGGATGACCACCCCACAATCAAGATGGTGCCACCCAGAGAAGAGCCTCGGGTGGCTGTATGATGCGGGCGGTACACTGTGTTTTCTCTCACGCATTTCCAGCCTCCTGACTGGCTGAGCGCCAGTCCTCGGGTGTGAATTTGTTTTTTTCTTTATGCAAAGGTTTTGAGATTTCAATCGCACTCAAGTTCAAAATATGGCACTTTCTCAAAATAAAATTGCATATTTTGGCACTATGATGTTGGCAAAATTCTGTTACTAGTGATATTTTCTTTTCTTATACTCAACAGACGCTCTCTATCTGAACATTGTGTCCGTTTCATAGATTTTTACCAGCCTTTCAACAACCTGTATTTGCTAAATGTTGCATTGTCCCACAGTTTGCTCACTGAGTTGAGGTATAGTATTGATAATTCATTCTAATATTCCAAATTATTCAGTAATAATCCCCTTCACCGAGTTAAAACCAATTTATATTGATCACACTAACTGTCAAATTTATATTGATGACAATAACTGTCAGTAGGTGAAACTATGAATGGTTGTTGATGTGTTTTGCATATAAATACATCTTATCATAATTGGCACTGCTTAAAGTAATAACTTAAATTATCAGTGCTATAAGTCTTGTCTCTAAAGAACATTGTACACAGTACTGAAATAAGTTTACGTAATAAAATCTTCAATTTATATAAGAGAGCTTGTGTAATATGCCAGGTGTGTGTGATAATTGATCACTGCACAATAATAGAGTAAAGTTGTTCCTGCCTTTTAATTTTAATTACAGCAGGTTTCCTTTGTGTCTTATGTAATTAGAAATAATAGCAAGATATCGCATTTGTCATCTATGCCAATAACTAGATGTCACGTGTATTCTGAAAGGTGCACACCAGGTGGTCATCATGAGTACACAGCCCTGGAAAGTAGCTTCACGCTGCATTCTTTATTAACCATGATAAAGCATACAGATTCATGTGTCCAGTGTGTCTGCTTGAATATTGCATTCAGAGGACATAAATAAGAACGCAGAACAAAAATTATAACTTTGAGTGCTTAGTAGTTGTATAATATTTGTTTTGCACATAGCTGCAATGATGGAGGGGATGTCTCATAAAGTCAACATTATGAGGGAATACCCCAATGTGTTGCACATATGCATAACGCCTACTGGACTAAACGGTTTTCTATGGTCCCTTCAATCCTCACACCTCGAGGCAAGCCTTTTAGTGGATCAAAGCCATTGTGTGTATTTGTCAAAGAAAAGGGTGTTACTAGATTTGATATTATTTCCATCAGTGAAAATGCTGAGCCCCCCTTCAAATTTGTCCCTGTGTAAAAATCATAATGACGAAAAAAGTCTGTCTGAAATGCAGCCTAATTCTGACACATTCCAGAATCTCTCCATGTCAAACAGTGGAGAGAGAGACGTTGAAGGTATAGCTGGGCTTCTCAGAGCCCCCCCCCCCAGATTGCCTCTGGTGCTCAGATGATCCCTGGACCCAGGTCTGTGTGTGTGGGCCACAGGAAAACCTGTGGTCAACTAGCAGCTGGGAATATGTAATCACCCTCTAGGGAACCTAGCCCTGGGCTTCTCCTCTGTTCTGGGTGCATTTCCCCCAAGATTTACATTGAGGTAAATAAGAGCTGTAGTGTCCACCCATCGCCCATTTGATTTATCTTGTTTCCAGTTTAAGGATATGTGTACCCGGGCGAATGTCACCTGTGAGTGGTCAGACATGTGAGGTGGATAACTTTCAGATGATATATCAACCAATGCCATTTTATAAACTCAAAATGTCCACCACACGCCTTACTTGCCCTACTCTAATGGGGACTTCCCAGCCTAAATAAACAAAGGGAAATATTCTAACATAACTTTGCTGGCCCTCACACTTGTACATAAACATACACAAGAACATACATTGCAATTCACAATGTCAGTATTTATATTTACAGCACTTTCTGATTGTAACCTGAGCTAATTCCCCTTCCCCGGGTTTTAAGTCAAAATCAATTCTCTGGATGAATACAAAACAGCAAGGAAATCTGGGGTTGAAACAGAGTTCCAACTCAGTTCTTGGCAAAGTCAGGATGTGAAAGAAAAACGTCCACTACTCCACAGTTTAACATAGAAAGGTTCCTCTCTTCAGGAAATATAGATAGTTTGAAGTTACTTAAACAGCAGCAAAGGAATTAGTGGCCAGGATGGTCTCTGTTGGAACTTAAATGCTTCACAAAATACATGTATATTGAAACTGGCTTCTCTTCATAGTTCTTCTCTCTCAGCACCATGAAACAAAAACAACCTCTTCTGTTTGAAGAATGCCACAGTGTATGTTTCTTATGGCTCTCTTCACAGTGCTTCCCTCTCAACACCAAGAAACAAAGAAAGTTTACAGTATATTAAACTTCTACCACTGTGGTCCACAACTGGTCCTCGTCCTCTACTTCCACTTCTGTCTGGTCCACCCTACTGCCAGACCTAACTCCTACAAGATACACCATGTAGTTTCACTTCTCTGCTCCACAGTGTTTCAATTGTACTGCTTCTGAAGTCTCAGCCCAACTGAAACTTCTAATGTTTACCACTTCTTCAACATAAAACAGCTTTAAACAATTCTTCACAACTCTGTAGCAAAGACCAGAATGATCCCAATGCCCTATTAACTCTACCAGACAGGCAATCTAGGGCAGTTCTTCACCCACCTTTGTCTTTTATCGAGCCATCAACCAAGTACTTTCAACTTAAAAATCTCTGTCGGCTTCAGCAATGTGAGTTCATGACTAACTGTTGGTTCTTTTACATCATCGTCATTCAAGCTCTACTGTCAGAGATATTATATTAGCCCCTTTTCTTCCGGTAGCAACAGTTAATTCCACAGAAACCTTTTCTTTAGCTTTTGACCGAGGGCAATGCTTGTTTATTTCTGGGCTTAAGGTAATGCTTGTTTGTTCTCTTTGATACACAATATTGTGGTTTAACACTTGGTTTCACAGGATATAATGTTATTATGGCTTTACGTAGGCTCTGTCTTCGTGTTAGAATCCCTTTTATGTACGCGTGATCATTATTAATGTTGTTAAAGCTGTTTCTGTCATTTATAATGTTTGAAAGCCTCTTCCAAAGCGTATTTTTCTGTACACAAGTGCTACAAGTGTTACACTCCATTGTCTGACAGGCTCCGGTCAGCTTTAGTCAATTTCACTCCTTTGTGTGTGAAAAGCACATGGTTACAGTTGCCCGCCTGCGATGCCTGAAGGCTTGGGAAAACTCACTGACTTCTCAGCCTCTTTCACAGCTGCAGGACTTCTACTGCAAATTATTTCTCGACCTGGCACACTTGTCACTTCAAGCTGCCTTCAGTCCCACATCACAGGCATGGTATTCAGTTCACCACAACCACCTGGAGCATGCCAGGCACGGTCTGTTACACGCTTCTCGCTAACGCTCTATAATCAGGTACACATGGGTGAAATCTTTTGAACCTTTAGCTTCCCGCTGCGCAACCTCTTCAATCCAGACTTTGGGGGAACATGACCAACTCAGGATTGGTCACTGCAATAAGCTGATGGAAAATCCTGGTGTCCTTCCGTTCCTCCCACTTCTGTGGATTCTGCCAGCAACATGCTTTCTTCTTCCACTTTCTACTGCCCCAGCTGCTTCTGCTGCTGCTCCAACTGCTACTCCTCCTCCAACCACGACCATGACTAATGGCCTGCACTGGATATAGATATTTAAGCCTCTCAGCCTCCCCCAGGTGTGAATTGTTAAGCCTAATTTCCTGACCCTCAGGCCGGTATTGCTCTTCAGCCCTCTTCGTCATCCCAGGACTCTTGGGATTATGGAACTTGCAGTCCCCAATGGAAGATCTAACATTCTTTACTCTTTCTGTTTGGCAATATGCCATCAATGATGTTGGATTTTGGGGAACGTTGTCTAAAGCAAATACCAGTCTGCCTGACACGTTTCCCCTCGCACGTGATCCTCCCACAAAAAACAACCCCAGGGTAAGGATCAGGAAGCGTCTGCCTTTCCATGGCCACATGAGAAGGGTCCCAGGCCATGTTGCTGGGGCAAACCATGGGTGATTCATCACACACCCCTTGTCTCCAAAGGCAGCTCTTAGTGGTTGAACTATTAAGGCCATGAAACATATCTATTGAGTTGCCAGGTAGAATGGATAAGAAACTCTCACAGGTCCAGGGCAGCAGGAACTGGGCAACTGAATATGTTTAATGTGTGTTAAATGCAAGTTTTTACCAAAATGGTACACCTTAGTTCCTATCACAAGATAGACGTTTAATAATGAGGGCCACATTATTAGGGGTATGGTCGCAATGGTAAAAACATATTATTTTAAAAAAAAAAACATTTCTAAAGTGGCAGCTGTATGAGTTGAAAGCACATGGATTATTAATGGCACTGGGTGCATAGAAGGCACTGCATAGGATAAACTGGGCTATTTAGAACCAGCAGTGCGTTCTATAAACACCCTGATTTAACAATCCTAGGTCATCGCGATTCCTAATTAAGTGCCATTTCTAAAAATAGGAGGTATTTTTAATGCCACATAGTCTTACCATTACTTGCATTCTCATAAAGTTGCCCTAAGTTTCTTTGCTTCATGAAGAGTTTTGAAAGCAAAACGTTCCCTACAATATTTAAAAATAGTTGTTAAGAATACAGATACCTCCTTGTTACTCTTTGGATGCCCTTTTTTACTTTTGTCTAAACTATCTGTGTTCCCCAGATCAGTCTGCATGCTTTACCCGATGCTGCATGTTTGCATATGTGGAACAATTGTAAGTAGTTCTGATTCCAAACATGCACTGGACTACTTTTCCTGGATTTTATTTCTTAAAGTGTGCTCCCCATCATCCATGGCTGCCACACAATGTAAGGTGCAGGTTAAACGTACCTGGTAAACAGTGGAAATTCCCAAGTGGCTACCCCAACAGCCTCTGCAGCCTGCTAGCCACTTAGCCACCACTTCGCACTGCGCTTTGTGCATGGTATCTTCAATAATATGCTGCTCTCCTTCATGCACGTGCATGGCAGTGCATCAAAACTGAAGACACTGCCTGTAACAACAAAAAACAGTTCACTAGTATGCTGACTGCAAGCCACTTAGCTACCACTCTGCATACTCATATTCTTTATATTCCTTAATCCAGCTTTTAGCTCCTAACCTCATGTGGTGAACCTCACTACGGCAGCTGTTTACGCTGGATAATCTAGCATGCAGATAACACTCAGGTTTAGACGACCAGCGTCTTGCAAGTGCTAGGAATTGTGAGATACCTGATGGCATCCTCACATTTACTCCCCTACTGTCTTTTGCTCAGGTGGCAGGGGAAGGGCCATCACATTTGCATTCCAACCCTGGGGGCAGACAAGCGAAGGGGGATCACCTGAGTGGGGGTCCTTGGGGAGTGGGAAGAAGATGCCTAAGGGCAAGTCATGGTATCCCCCTTTTTCCAATTGCGACTAACTTTACCCTCCCTCAGCTTTTGTAGGATATTGTTGTCTCTATCCTACTTTTCCCCTGGCAATATGACCAAGTACTGAGAAGAGGAAGACAGCAGTTAGGAGCACAACAGGTAGGCTGCGTGACTGAGTCCAGAAGAGGATCCCTTTTTGTGTGGAGGTGGCCATTTTGGGACTGGGACCAGAGCCAGGTAACCAGCAGAGATCCCAGGAGACTTCTGGGGCCCAAGGCAAGTTGGCCATATTGTGGTCAGAGGTGTAGTAACCTCCAGTACAGTGAACTGAAGAGAAAGGAGCAGAAAGGTCATCACAACCTCAGAGAAAACGTAGGAGAACGGGACACCGAGGCGCTGGAGGAAGACACACTGTAGCAGAGTGCCTTTGCGTGGTGTGGGAGATGGGACCCTTGGAAGCAGGCAGTCTCTCTTTTGTGACTGATAGATGTTCGTCCCCCTGACTAGAAGCAACAGTATAGGGGTGTCTGCGGGGCAGATGGTAGCAAGGAAGCGAGAATGACGAAGGCTGCTACCGGTGAGTTTCTAAGTCTGAGAGAACTAATACAGAGTAGCAGAGTGGTCGCGTGCAGACAGCATGTTTTCAAAAACCTCCGAACATAGAAAAATAATGAAATAAGTTAATAAGAATCCCGAGGGGAGCCAGTAAAAAGTGAGCAAAGCGAAAAGTGAGCAAAAAACACTGAATGGCCAATATTGGCAAGAAGAAGTGAAAGTTGGCCAACTGAAAGCCTACAGAGGGTTAAGAAGATAACCCTGTGACTGATGAACTTGCAAATAGTTGTTAAATTGCCAAGAAGGCAGGACGCTTGGGGGTGGAACCCCTGAGCACCTTTGAGATTATTGTTCATTACAGTGCCTGAAGCATTAGGAGTAAGGGAACCCCTGAGCTCCTTTGGAAACACTGTTCAGTTCTACAGTGATTGAAGCTTAGGTAAGGGAAACCCTGGCCTCCTTTTTGAACATTAATTTTTGTATTTGACACTTGGGGAAGTGAACCCCTGAGCTTCTGTGGAATATTGTTTCATAACCTGATACTTCAGGAAGGATCATTTGAAAAGCTGAAATCGAAAAGAAAATGTATCCTGAACTTTCAAAGGGAGGCTAGAGATAGCGCCAGACTTTGTTAGACACTATTTTAGTTAGAACATCCCTACACAACATTTACATATTAGAAGTGAGGGCAAGCATAGGTTTTGACACAGACAGACTTTTGTTTTGGACTTTCAGACTTAGACGTTCATTAGTTTATGTTGGTAGGCAATCTCCACCATAGCTATAGGGCAAGATAGGAGATACACCACCCTGGCAATTTAAATAAATGTTTTGAAAACTATACTTATGTTGTCTTTGTCAACCTCTTGATACCATGCTATATCACAGAATACATATATTAGGGTCTGAGGTGTGAAGTAACATAAGTTCTGCTCTTCTTACCCAGATTTCCCATCTTCAACATTTAGCTGCCAATTGTCAGGGGCCCAAGTTACAGGCCCAGCGCCTTTACCAACAAATCCAGCAGGCTGGATTGGGTGTTATTGCTATTAGCACCCCGGGTTTCCAATACGAGAACAAGGGTATCAGCATACTTGACGGAAAAACATTTCACTGTTTCGATTTCACCAAATGTTTTTTTTTTTGGTCAAATAAAATAAAATAAATATATGGCAGACTGGTAAGGTAATAGGTTAAGCTGGGGGCAAGTAGGTGGGGTTGTGGGGGACCTCGCCTACATTTTTTACCAAAATAAATTAGGTGAAAATTGGAAAAGGTTAAATATTTTCTACCAAGTAGACCTAAACCGCAGACAGCAATGCATTTTGTATGAATAAACGGGACGATTTCTGGCGTCCCGTTCATTCAAACAAAATACTGATTTTAGATGTTCACCCTGGAGATGGAACGCTGTGGTCCAGGATGAGCCCATCTTCCATTTCCCCGGCAGCCCAAGACAGTGCAGGAGTGGTGGAAGCGGCTATTGTACTGCCACCAAAAGAATAAGGTGACTGGGGTGATGGATGAGGAGGGAAAGGAGAGGTGAGTGGATTGAAGGGAAAGGTGGGGGGAAGATGGAGGGGCAGGGGAGCAGCCATCAGCTTGCTTGGAACACTGGCTGAGATAGTGGGATTCAGTCCGCGATCCGAGCAACGTGTTGCTAATTAAGAAAATAGCTATAGTTTCTCACCGATTCCCATAACTATGCATTTCTTGCTGGATGCTACCCCCACAGGCTTGAAGAGTTCTTTGGAAAAACTACTACTATGCAATAAGAAACTGTATTAGTATTAATGCCACTAAAACCAAGGCCATGGTCTTCAGTCGGAAAAGTAAACTACAAAAAATGTGTTAAACTTAAGTTAACTATTGGAGACAACACCATTGAAAATGTGATCTCATATGTATATTTGAGGATTCCAAGTGCTGATAAGTTAAAAAAAGCCTGGAAACTAGACTAAAGCAATGTTAAAGTGGACTTTTGAGCTTCACAAGAAATAATGCTGGTTACTCATTAACTGCTGTTATGACAGTCTATACAAATACAATCAGACCAATGTTGCTATATGGTGCTGAAATGCAGGGCCTGAAGCAAATTCAGAAATTGAATTTGCACCCAGGAAAGGCAGATTGACCAATCACAAACCGCCTTTGCCGGGCGTGAGAGTGCCTTCATTGCCCCCTGTGGTTGAACAAAAAAAGTAATAAATAATGGCCACTGCCATTAACTTACAAAAGGGACTAGGTCCCTTTCCAGATGACGGGGTCATTTTGAAACCTGCTTTCCAAGGCCGCCATCATCCAAAAAAGGAACTAGTTATTTTTTCTATTTTAATGTCAGCAGACGTTTTTTGTCTTTTTTTCCATTTCCGATAGGAGATGGGCTCGTGTGGAGCTCATCTTCCGTCGGAAGGGAACAAAAAAATGAAAACTATTTGCACGCAGGTAAGTCCCAGTGTGTGAATAGCTTTCAGGCCCCATGCGGGGCGGACATTTGATTGAACGTTCCGCAACCCGAACTGAGGCCCTGATTTCACAGGCCTACAAAGCTCAGGCTGGCAGGCCGTTAATTCCCATGTCTGCCCGTCTGCTGGGTCGTGAAAGCTACAATTAATGGGGACTTATTGTCCTAGAACTATCATAAGTTTAAAAGCAAAACACCACCATTCCATATATTTTTTTAGAACTTAATATGAATAGTTTCAGAAGCTTGGTGATCTCAGGATGCCTGAACATTATGTGGAATGTCATTAATGTGAACTCTAATACATTGTTGAAATTGAACTATGACATCTTGATTTTCTAGTTCCACTTAGTGTGATTTGAATATAATTTTGGATAAATCAGTAAGGCGAGTGGGGATTGCCCAACAGAAACAACATTAAATAGATTTAAAACTGACATGAAGAAAGCCTTATGGGATTTAGAGAACGGAATCTCACTGAGATAGCTACCAAATCACACAGTTTTTAATATATTGACCATTACTGTATTTATAACTGCCATCACGATTACTTGAAAGACTATTCTCACAACTGGATTATTAGAAAATACATGAGTATTACATTTGATGTGGGGAGGTTTGAGATTATTGGAGGCCAGCTTGGAGTGAGCAGACCCAATCGATTTTGTAGATTATGTGTTGACTTGATGGTGGGATTGACTAAATATTTATTGATGAAATGTGAAAGTCTTCATGACTTAAGAAGATCTACTCTCTTAGTTTATGGATTTGACTTTAATGATCGTTTAACCATGTGGGAAACTTGTTATGAGGGAAATGACAAGGGTTTAAATTATTGTTTGGTAACTGTGGATGAATATTGAAGTCATTAGGAATATTGTGTGGAATTAATTTGCCTTTATTATTCTGTACTTTAGTTATGTACAAACAGCCCTAAAGGGCTGTACTGTACAACTTTTAAATAAATACAATCAAATGACAGTTTCAAGAGGATGAATGTAAGAGGGCTATTTCCTTCCATTTACTCACTAAACTTTGTTAATATGTTTAGTCAAAATACAAAATATAAAGTACATAGTGCAGGAGTGTTCATAAAATCAAGGTACCTCTCATAGCCTGACATTACCTCCAAAGATAGTCATTGCAAGCCCAAACTAGATTTAAGTAAACATCTGACCCATAATCAATTCAATGTATTCAGAGGTGAGCACATTTATATCACTCCATGTAATGTTTTCAGGTCAGTGTCACAAAAATAACTGATTATAGGCAAACCACAGTAGTGCTAAAGAACTTTTTGTATGAAATATATATTTAAACAAAAGCTTACATGAATCATCGTCAGGTCTTGACAAAATGCTTAATCAATGTAGAACCAATTGTTCCGTTTTAGATCAGTCTGAGCATCTATGAGGAAGAACCCTTGAGGTGGACTCAGTGGGGTGGATATGGGTACACAAACAAGAGCCTTTCAAATGTATTCTCTACATCTTTTCCTGTAACTATATTAGCATAACCACAGATGTCTGCCCTATAATTTGCTTCTTTAATACATTTTAATGAGTATATGTTCAATGCCAGACTAGGGAAATATTGACCTGGTAGCCTTAGAATCTGAAAATAGCTTTAGCATCTCAAATTAAGAGATTTTGTGCATGTTCCACTTCTGTAACCCATGAGCCATTTGAAGAAAACTGTGTACCTAAATTATGGAAAGTTGGCAATACTTACAAAGGCCTATTGCCAAGAATAAAAATTGCAGACAGTTTGTGGACACCTAACTTCATAACCTTGCAGTACTGATTACCAAATCCAAAATCCTGTTGAAATTGAAGGATCTTAGCACAGATACCTCGGTTCTAGCCATCAACCCAATATCGTCAGTCAGAAAAATTGGCCACAATTGACTGCCTACCATTGAATATCATTGGTACATTTGTCCCTACTGACAACATATCTTCTACAACACCATTATAAATAGAGAAAACAAAACAGGGTTAGGTACAAATCCCCAGTACAAAGTTTCTGTCAGCTCTCCCCCATTGCCAAAGCTTACTGTAGCACAATTATTGGTGTATAGCAGACAAATTGATTAATTCCTTGTCTAATTCTTTAGTTAGCAGGATAACCCATAATTTCTAACTAGGTAAAATGCAACTTTCAAATAAGTAAAAGAAAGAATCAGAATCCCTTTTTAGCACTACATATTCTCTGTAAAAGATAAATAAATAAATGAATACATTATAAATGGTGGCTTGACCCAAAACCTGTCTGGACAGATCATGTCATCATCTTCATTGGAAAAGTCCACCCTTTTCAACACAATGTTCTCAAAATCTCAACAGCATCAAGGAGGGAGAAATGAGGTGATAATTATTGGGTACATCTTAATCTCCTTTTTTTGTGGATTGGGACACTACGGCTACGTGCCAACAAGAGGGTGCCAAGCATATAGTCATGATCAGTTTGAAAATGCTCTACATTGTTGGCCCCCATATTATTAGGTCACTTATACACAGATCCACAGGAACACCATAGGGACCGGTGGACTTAAGGTGGTGTTAGGAAAGAATAGCATCTTCAAGATAATGGAGTGAGTAACTCAAGGATGAGGCATGATATGTTGCAATGAACATGTCCTGAAGTGAGTCACAGTTAACACAATCCTTCTCAGGAAAAATAGAATACAACTCCATTAAGTGTTTGAACCACACCCCATTTTCAGTGACATCCCGAGTTATATAATCTTCCTTGATCCTTTCAGGTACATATCTCCAAAACCTGTCCCCGTCATTTGTTTTTGAAATTGGCTTCTAGGGCTTCCCATTGCCCCAAGGAAAACCTTGCCTTCATCTTTATACGTTTCTTGTATTGCATCCTAGTAGCCCTATCAGAACCATCTCAACTGGCCCAATTCCTCTCAATTAGATGATCAGTTATTTCATTTTCAGCTTGCTTATACTCTTGATCAAACCATCTATCCTTAACAGATCGAACTTTGGCCAAAGGATCGAGTCCTGGCGGGTCCATGTAGCCCTTCATCCTTCCGAGGTCATTTAAAGGGGTACCATTAAGTTGGGCAACAATGCACCTCTCAGGGTGAATGTGCGCTCTACAAATACATCTCTTATGATCACTCTATTATCATATTAAGTATAGAATACACAAATCAACTATTTTTAACTAAAAGAGTACTGGTACTATGGGTTACCCGGAGTGTGCTTTGAGCTATTGGCCTAGTTAATTTCGCATTGGTTGAATTGCAGTTACCAGCCCAATCAGTCTCTGATCTGTCCAAACACTAAAAAAGGTTTACTTCAAAGTTGATCATATAAAGGTTATTTTCATCTCTAAATCCCAACACATCTGTATCAGCAGCATAATGCTGAGTAAAGCAATACCAGGGTGAGTAGGGAATCAACCCAGCTGTAGGCAATATTCACATTGCTAGGCAAAAACAGTGCACCATGTTTTCCCCTTCAAAACACTGTAAAATGAAATGCTTTGTAGAAGTAAATCTCTCTTCATGGAACGTGGTACCTTCCATTGCTTTCTTCCTACTTGACTCCCTTCCTTCACAATGATCCAGTACACCTGGTCTCAATATACAAGGTCACTATCTTCCTGAATTGACAGCCACAGGCATTTACTTCACCCACATCACATTCTGATACCAGACATGCACTTGTTGCCTGCAACATAGCAGTCAGCACTCGGTAAAGCCACAGCTAGATCTCTGCCAAATGCATACATCGTCCATCATCCCTAACCACACAGATACAGCCCTGAGTGCCTCACTGTAAACATGTCAAACATTGGGCTGGTTCTTTACCAATTCAACACAGTCTGTACTGTCCATGGTATAATGCAGTTTCCCATCCTTACCACCAGATACAACCACAGCATGTGGGAAATGTTCAGTTTCCTTGACTGCTGTTTTCCAGACCCCAGACCCTGAGCATGCAGTTAGTTACAGTATCCAGTTGTTGTTTTAAAGTGTTATGCTATGCCATGTGTCTTTTTGACCCGTGTCCATCCTTCTCTCTCACCAGCTTATGTCTCTCTCCCAGTAACTCCCCACCCCTTCCCATTTGCACTCTGAATGGCCTTTTATGAATCTTAGTCCTGAAACTTAAATTACCACTTAAGAACTTGGTCTCGGGAGCTGTAGTCTACTTTGTTTTTCTCTCAAAGGAGAGACAGGAGTTTTGATTGTTTTGGGAAGAGGAGCAAATTCCCCGTGCCCGTGCAAAAATGTAGGAAACGGTGTGGAATATATGAAACTTATTTTCAAACTAAGGAAGAAGTATGAACAGTAATGCAACATTCCTACAAGTGACACATGGGGTGATGACATAATACAAGCAAACACCAAGATATAGTAAGAAATCAGGTTCTGCAGTGTTGCCTCAGAGGTACTGCATGCGCTTGAAGGTCCTTCTTCGCCGGCGTTTTCTATTTATCTTTTAATGATAGCAAAACATTGTTTATAAAAAAAATAAACCTTTCTGCAAGGCAGCTCTACCTGTTTCAGTCTCATAGCAAACGGGCAGTACACTGTAAAAACAACGAAGTAACGTAAACGATATTAAAAGTTCCTAACATAAAGCAATATACTGTAGAGATTGTACTGCGTTTTATCTGACGACACATACCTGTAAATGATGCATGCAGTACTCTGACAAGTATTGCAGTTGTTAAGGTCCTGACCGGTATGATAGGAATTACGTCTGCAAAGTAAAGCATATCATGTTTTTTTAACTTACAGCGTTAGTTGTCCATGAAAGAAAATGGTAGACATTAATTTTTCAAAGATCTGTAAAACATATATGCAAAACATACAAAGAAAGATGTTATTTCTCTGTCCATAGACTCCAAGTCATCTGTAAATAAATCAGCCTTATGGAAGGCATTATTACTGAATGTATGAATTCAAGAAGGTACATTGACGAAAGAAAATGGGATTTCTCGAGAGCAACTTCATAATAGCAGGTTTTCTGACTAGCTGTTTAACACTGCACGCTTCGAACACCGCTGAAGGCTTAACTCTCAGAAGGAATACCGTACAGAAGTGTGTTGTGTTGCTCCCATCAAAAGTGTGTGTCTGCCTTTCAGCTCCAATTATATTTTATTGTTGAGGATGTCATTGCTCAGGACTGTGCCATGAAATGTGTCATTCCTAGCCTTGTTTGCCTCTAGACTAAACTCCTCTCATACAGGAACAGCAGTGTTCATTGGCCTGTTTGGATGTTTTTCACAAACATATAGTACATAGAGATTGAAAAGAAAAGTGTGAGATAACTAAAGCCTATCTGTTTCCAGTACTCCTTAATAAGGCTCTTTGTATATTAAATCACAAGCAAATTGAGTATTGTGAGGTTAACTCTAAGAATGATTTGAAGAATACTTTGAATGTCCCTCAAAACTAGCTTGGCTATCAGCATGGAATACTGTCTACCTATTTTAATGAGAAATAGTTTCAAATCTAAGAGCAAAATTATTATTGCTACTTCGTGATAAGGCTTATGGTGGTGAGACTGGCATCCTTTTATGATTTACAATATCAACATATAGTAGTATAAGCCGGGATATGTCTCTAAAAAAATATGAAAAAGAAATGGGGGTTGTGCTTCAGAAATGTTGTCAGTGTGAGCAAATGTTCTTAAGGGAGTGACTCTGAGGTGTGCCTCCTTTGACCTCATTGCTGCAACCAATGATTGGTGAAGGGGATGATCTAGGTAAATTACTTCTTACAAACCTCTATCATGCATGTTGGGCGGTTTGGGTAGAACATGTTTTTGAATATTTTTCCTGTCCTATGATAGAAGTGGTTGATCGACATTGATTTTAGGTAGGGTTTAGAGGAGCCTTTCAACTGTACATAGTTTACTCAGTTTGATCGCTATATCGTATGGCCAGGATGAAATATAAACCACCCTTATTTGTGCCATATATTAATTTCTTTACATTTGTGTATATTATTTATGTTATGTTAAAGGTTCTCATACCACACACAGTTGCAAACTGCATGGTCTCTTGGTGCTCCCCTTGACCACATATGACATTGAAATCTTTTTGAAAAACCTGGACTAGCAAAGGTCGAGGGAAAGTTCTGGTGCTCTTGTTTGGATGTTCCAAAAATGATCTGCTTGCACTTATAAAAATCGAGTTTGGTTTACTAACACTAAGTACTATGATGAAAATAATTAGTAGCACCTGCTACCTTAAGGTCTAGAATGCATAATGTGCAAGTATCAACTCATTTCTAAAACCTGGCATGGACACATTTGGGAATCCAGTATTCTATACGTTTGCCCAGAAAACTGAACTTTTCTTAAAAGAGATAGGTTTTAGGTTTGATTAAGAACATTTCCCACAGGCAAACCTGAAAATGTAAAAATATAAATGCAAAGTGCTGGCTAGACATCTAAATGTGAAGTACCTACATACAAATGATTTTTTGATAGAATATGACAACTATCTACCTAAATTTGGCATTTTGCACAGTGGCATAAAATATTTTCCTAATAGAGAATGTAGACATATATGCCTGACATTTAGGTTTTATCGTATTTGAGACACTCCAGATAGTAGCTCCTCATCTCAACGTACAAAGTCATCTTTGATATTGCAAAATGTGTAAGAATCCAGATATCAAAGAAACATTGAAACACCTCACTATAGGCTGTTCTGCCACTTGTGCTATTAGGATGCACTTTTTCTGTAAATCTGTGCATAACCCTGGGGGTCTAATCAAGGAGACCTTTTGGAAACGTTACGTGGAAGGAATCCAAGTACGTCTGATTTTTGCAATATGTAACTTTTGGCAATTGCTCTTATTGATACTTACAACTAAGGTTCATGAAAAGCATATCAATGTAATTAAAGCTGCTATTAGATGCCTATGGATGAAAGATTTTGAATGAGTATACACCAATAACTATCAGCAATTCAATATGTTTGATAAATATATTAAGATTTCAACCATTTTAATGTTGTAATAAATAGAAGAACTGTAAAGATCTAGGGTGTCGGTGCAGATGACAAAGTATTAATTAAGATGATTTGGATATCTTATTTTAATTTGTTTATTTAGTTAAGTGTATAAGGTTTGTTAGTAACCATGTAAGCACAAATTAAATAAATACAAAAATAAAGATACACTCACTTTGGGGATCCATGGTATCACATGAATTTATTTTGCCTCTTGAACATTTCAACATGAACATGCTAATAACCACTTGTCACAAATGACAGACACCTCTTGAAATGGTGTCTCTGGAGGAAATCTCTTGGAGGAAGCTCTTTTCAGAGTGAAATGATGGTGCAAACCCTGGTGAAGGCACATTAATGAATGACTTGGAGGACTACACAGATCCCTACAATTCCTGGTCTGTAGTTGGGCGAGAAGTGATATACTTTTGTAGGAGATTTCATGAGCAATTAAGGATATCCTACTGTCAATCATGTCCTCATCCATTCTGCTGACACCGACATTACACCTATTATCTTTACCACAACAAACAAGGATGATGTCCAGGACCCTCTCTATATAGGTTAAAATTATGTAACACTGGCAAATGGCAAGAAATGTGACTGTGACTGTCCATATACTGGAACTGCATAACTTTCAGCGCATTTCATTCACAGATCTTTTGTAGAAGGCCAGGAGTTTGTCCAACCAAAAATAGATAAAACTAACCAACTTCTTCAACCAATGGGGAAAGCCAGACTGGGTCTTCTGTAATTGTGTTGGTAGAAAAAGCATAATGCCAAAGATTTGCCCACAAATGTGTGGAACAAGCATTTAAGGGAAGTGCCCTTTTGGTGAACTGGTCTGAAGAGTTTCTATATAATTTTCCTCTGGTTTGTCCGTTTCAAAACCAATTTGATAACTAAGGCATTCTGGAATGATCATGATAGCTGTCATTTAAACCACATTTGAAGCTGCAATGGTAGCCTAAACTTCTAACCAGGATAGAATTCCATATTCTAAGTTATTGGAATTAGAGGCACGTGACTCCTGTTTTTGCTTCAATACCCATTTTAATAGAATAAAGCACATGTGTCAAGGTAGGGCAGCAACATATGCCAATTGAAGTGAAAGCGGAAGCCGTGGTACATTTCCACCGTAGTGTTTCTCAAGGCAAGAGAATAGTGGCGATCCTGGGTAAGGATGAGAAACTGCGTAGCCTCCCGGTAGGGTGTAGGCTGCGTGCTATTTAGCCGATCTGTTGTCTGTAGTTGCACTGTGATCCAGCACGATACCTACCTTTTCTTTCACCTTATAAATATTTTCTTCCTGCAACCTACTCCTCAATTCAAACAATAGGGAATAGGCTGGCTATTCCATTTAAAGTTTACTAATATTAACGAGTAGCCAATGATGGATAATGAAAAGTTACTTACTGTCAATCCTAGTTCTCCTTCATGGTTATTTGTTTTTATCAAATTTATAAGCAAGCTCCCAGCCTCCAAGTGAGGGAACAGGATGTGATCAGATGGAGAAAACTAGGCTATTGCCCGAGAATGATGTTCCAAATTGAGTTTCAACTGCCACTCTGGCCCATCAGGGGATGCTGGAGAGGCCTGGCCACCTAAAATGTCAAGTGTTCTACGGCTATTTCGCACGTTTTCTTTTTTCGTTATTAACATTGAAGGAAATAGCTAATTTCAAAGGGGCGCATTTGTTCTTTACAAAGGTTATTTCAAATCCATTAGTGAAAAAATGAAATGAGCTACATAGGGTAATTTAAATGTTTTCTTTTTTATTGTGATTTGGTTTGTAATATAAACCTTTCACATTTTCAAACAATACAATTTATCATTCAATTCATCCTAACCCCAGCAAGAACATGCTTATAATTCACACATAATGGGTGCAATTCAAGAGCTGCTGACCTTGGTCTTGTGCCAGAATCTATTCTAAAAAGCTCAATAGGGGTCCGGGTGGGTATTCTTTTCCAGTTGTTTAACTCCATAGTAAAACCTGTACCTTTCCCCCGGCGTGGCATGTAGCCCTTACTGGTCCCATTTTTAAAAAAGGAACAGAATGATTCCAACTATCGGCCTATCACCTTATTGGACGCCAACAGTAAACATTTTTTCTCTAAAATCTTAGGCAATCTTGAAAATGGCACTGCATCATTTGGCCGTATTCCCAAACTTCAGAGTGGTTTTAGGCGCTTTGTAGGAACACAGAATAAAGGCAGCATTTTAACATGCCTCCAACACCAAGTCTGGGTGAGCTAATCTCCTGATATTTTTCTGGCCACCTTTGACCTTTCCTCTGTGTTTGATCTAGTTGATCGATCACGTCTGTGGAGAAAACTCGATTCCTGGGGTCAACCATGAAGCTATTTTTAACGATATTCATGTTGTCACATGGAAGATAAAAAATCGTCTCCTACTTAAAGTGTTCAGAAAGCCTGCACACAAGCAGAGAAGTTAATAAACAGCCATGGTAAAGAACTAGAAAGGGGTACATTCTCCCCTCTTTTTAAAAATCTGTTAAAATCATTATAAAATGAAAAGAAATTGCACGTGGCTCATAAATTCACACAGACTTATGTTTTATAGGGGGATGGATCTGAGACCATTAAAGTGATGACACGGTTTTCTCTTGGAGGATGGAGCGCAGGCTGTTTCTCCAACTATGGTAGTTTGCCGTACAACTAAGGCATCTTCCTCTGTGTACATTTAGGCAAATAAACGATTGTTATATTAAAAACAAATTAGCATGTTTTACCAGGATAACATCATCATTGACTGAAAGCAGACACAATCACCAACCAGTGTCACTTGTTGTCCAAAGGGTCTTACAGATAAGATTTCTAAATGCAGTTCTTTATTAAATTTCAAGTGATGAGGAGAACATTTGGACTATGTTTTGGGTTTTTTTAACATCAAAGGTGCAGTCGCAAGAAGTCTTTGGTAGGAGTGTTTTACAGTCTTCCAGTAATAAACAGATTTGAGGCAGAGTTGGGAAGAAAGGCAAGTTTGGTAACTTTCAATAAAATGTGGATTAAATTGAGAAAGGACTTGGTCATATGATCCAGTCTTGATCAACAAGCCCAAGTTCAATGTGTTTGAGGATTTTAGTCCTCAAGACCAGGCATGCATTATAGTGAACAATTTCAGTGAAATCGCAAAGTGAAAGTTATTACAGCCTGCTTCAGAGACATTACCGTCGTTCAGCCTAGCGTTTAGCAACAAGGTTTTGACAGGGAGACCGGCACATGTACTGGAGTTAATCTTGCTCACCTACCTTTTGCCTATAAACTTGCATACTCAGTGTCACCACCTGTTCCTTCCTTGACCTGTCTACTGTAACTCTAACTCATTCCTTCTTTGCAACTCCAGAGCATGCTCTAGATCACTGCTCCTTTAACTCATTTTTCAAAATAGCACTCTCTGGTCACCAACAAAAAAGGAAAAAAAAAACATCAATTGTTACATACCTGAGAAAATAATATTACCCATAAGAATCTACAACTCACACCCTATGTTAGACCCCTACTACAGAGTATTCTTCCAGATTTAATGCATAGGCAGAAGCATGGCCTATAGTATTTACTACAAAACTAAATACTTCCATAAAATGACGCATTTATTAGAGGAGTGCAACCTTGACTCTTACACAAACTCTACCACATCCATGCCACATATGGCACCCCAATCTGTAGAATCATGCCCAGCCCTAACAAGAGGCAAAAACCGCCCACAAAATTACTCAGAAATTTCTCAGAAATACTTAAAACTACCATAAGCATGCAGCAATCTGGAAACAACCTGGCAGAAAGTCAAGGATCCCCAGCCACTTCTTTAACTCAAACATACCACGGCAACATAACACAAAGCTATCTTGAACTGCAGCAAAGGATCATTTGTTTGGTTTGATATAAATGCTACCAGCAGCCCCAAACAGTTGTTCAAAGTGGAACAGACATTGCGGGTCATTACAACTTTGCCAGTGTGGAATTAACGTGTCAGTATTACTGTATACCAGCACATTTCCGCACTGACAAAGTACAGATTTGCCGGTGGGGTGGAACAATTACATCCAGCTCAGAGCTGGAGGTAATTCCGACACTCTACCAGAAAAAAATAGCAGTGCCGGTAATACCTGCTGATTTACCGGCACTCATATTCTGGTGGTGATTCTATCAGACTTAGTGCAGGTAACAGTGTTACAATTTGTCTGTATCCTGACGGATTTAACGGCCTGCATACCAAAGACCCCCGTTAGGTTTCACCACAGTGTATTGAACTGTCCACCCCAGTAAACCTGTGACAGTCTTCCTTCATTCTTCACAGAAAAGGTGCTCACAATAACAGTATCAATTGCTCTCACTAACCACAGATTTGACCCGACTCCCAACAAAAACAACCAAGTGAACCACACCATGAATTACTTTTATTCTGAAAGGTACACACCACCAATGCCCTTATACTAATGAAACGCCCCAGACCAGATAAGGATTCTGGTGACCCCTGCTCAGCAGTTTCTGTGCTAGTCCACACAGCCACCATTTGCAAATCTATCCATTCATTCATTAACAGCTTACTAAAGACACGACTAAAGACACTCTCAAACACTCCATGGTCAGACCGTTCCTAAAAAGCATCCTTGAATACTAAGGATCCGAAGAATGAATGGCCCATTGTAGGGCCACAGTGCAACACCAGTATTCTGTAGCAAACCTGATGATTTGCACAACTCCAGACATACATTGAATCCAAAAGCACACTGGATATATACCAGTCAGGAAAATGCTATCACCACAGAAACCATACTGTACTCGGTATGCTTTCATCTAATAGACCTAGTGGACAAAGGCCCCCTCAGCTTACTGTTCATGCTCAACCTACAGAATATCCTTTGATAGAGTGGGGAAGCCGATCCTTCTGTCCCACCAACAGCATGTGGTCAGTCTGCTACCTCACATACTGAGGGGTTAAGTTATTCCTGTCAACATTCAGCCAAGGTAGGTATAGATCAGGTATAGGTATAGATCAGGGACATCTCTCATCCAAATGCAGTCCCATGGTTTATGACATTTGTTAGGGCCTCCTCCACCCCCCCTAGAATTTACAAAATGTATGTGAAAAGGCTCATGGATCGTCTACACAAAAACAAATCCACCTCCAGTCCTATGCTGAGGACATGCACATTTACCTAAGGGATATTTTCCAACAAGAAAAATGTACAATGATGTCAAATTTTTGGAAATGTATAGCAAAGTAGATGGGGCAAAACAGCTCAAAGGTGTGAAATGGAAATCCCACTACTTGACAAAACTCACTCACTCAAATATACATCCTCATAACATCAATCTCTCACCTTCTTTGTAGAATTAATTTGAATAAAAATAAGATGAACAACCTAGGCTTCTTCAGGGATGGTGATTTCAACATTAATTCAGAGGTCAGTGCGTTGTTCAGATTAACATTGTTTAAAGCAAATTAAACTCCTTTATTAAACCCTACCCTAGATACAAACAGAAAATCAACCAGTGGTGGCAGGATCTTGTAAACGGAAGGCTAAACTACTCTTTGTCGTCCTCATATACTATCAAATAAATTGTAGCAAAAATTAACAGAACATTGTGGGTGGGCTCATTTTTCACTCAAAGAATAGGCCATCCAATCACTAACTAGAACAAATGTATGCATTGACTTCCAATGCAAATCTAGATCTTGTTCAAGATCTTTTGGCTTGCATACCAAAGCATAGAAGGCACTGCACCATAAGGCCTACAAAAAGATATAATGGATCCAATCCAAGAAAACCCTATGCTCCACACAGCACAGACCATCTGCATGCTTATCCTAATACAATGTGCATGACCCAGTGCAGTGAGGACAATTCACTGCAAAAACTCCCCACCTCTGGAGCATCGCGCCGAAAGAAGCAAAACATACCCCCTACCGTATGTCTTACAGAACAAAGCTAAAGACTGATCTGTCCTAACATAATACATGGAATCCAGCAAAGTGCCCCGCTGTGAATGCCGTACAAATAAATACACTTAAAAAAAAACTATCATTCCCTCAACGTTATTACTCATTTCCCTTGTCCCTAGGATGCTGCAAGGGAGAATGTTAATTTCTGTACTAATTTCCTCCCACCCTAGAGAACCCCAGCTCTTTTGCTGTACGTAGGACATTTTCACTGTTTTTGGAGTCTGGCACACTCCATAGGCATCTGCCTTTTGTATAGTGACACACAGGACCCTCAGTGTAGTGTCACTGAGAAGTCCATTGGATTTCTCCTAAGGTTTAAATACCTTTTCTTGGGTGAACTACTGTTCCCAAGAATAGTAAGGTGAAATTGATCTTACTTACCTTTGGACTTTCTAGGTCCAGCATACACCATTTTATCTGGAGTGCTGGGCGGGGGTTACATAGTAGCTTCTTATCCAACTTGCTCATGTAACATTGTTTGTTACCCTTGCTAATTTAAATGGCTGGTGGCAGTGGTTCAATTTTTAATACCAGTGTGCATTTTTTTGCAGGCTGAACCCTCAGCTGCACTACAGCCCCCATGGGTGTGCCTTTTGTCAAAATGGCCTCTGTCTTCTTTTATCAACATTTACTGTTCGTAAGGTGTTCTTTGCCTTTTACTCTGTAGGTTGAGACAGGTTTGAGCCTTTTGTGTATTTTGCCTTTGGCAGGTTTCAACCCTCAAACCCGTCCCTGACTCCAGTGTGTCTGGAAGGACAAGAAGTGAGGGAGGGTCCCAAAACTCCCCTTTCCTTTGTCTCTAGGTGTGTCTGAAAATATGTTTGATTGGCTGCCTGGATGTCCAGGAAGGACAGCCACCCTACTGGGTGATTAACAGCCTAGAGCTGGGAATGAATGAGAACAAGCTTAAAAAGCGAGGGTCTTGGCACTACAGTCAGAGTCGACCACTGGAAGAAATATCTGAAGAAGAAATCATAAAGGGAAGCCCCCTGCAACCTCTAGATCACAAAGTGCCAGGTGAAACCCTGGTGCTGTATGTATTAGCATGACCAAACTTTATTCACAGACTTGATTGACTTTGTGACGCGATTCCAAAGTTTGCCGGACTGTTACAAACAATTGCCTTTGGTTACTTGTATTGAATTATTTCATCTGTACAGCTCTACAGCTCACATTTACCCCTCTTGAGATAGGCCTGGCTGCTCAGTCACACTACCATCCTCCATAGGTTGGACCTATACCAAAAGGTGGGTTACCTAATACCAAGAGGAAAAGTCTTGTGTAGTCTCACATAGTGTGACTGCACCCATTCTTACCTAACAGTTGCCTAAATTATGAACCAGCACTTATTTGAAAGACTAAGCATATCATTTTCAAAGATTTGCTGTGGAGAAATTCAGGAGATGCCATTGTGCAGCTTAGAATTGTTCCTGATATCTTGTTCCTGTTTCACAAATCCTAAAACTGGAGAAACTCTGGTGATGCCTGGAGCATCCCTGACATACTTATCCACCAATGAGATTGACTGTGATTGCTATTTTTCCCTGGGGCACATCTCAGTTGCTCGCAGGCATTTTCTGATTGGTTCATTGCAAATCATTGTGCATTGCATGTGTTGTGTTCTTCGTATTCCAAATTGTCCTCCATACTCCTTGCTATCAATATTTCTGGGGCATTTGACACTGGTGATCACCCAATATGTCTAATTCAAGGGTTTCCAGATATTTTGGTTTACGAATCCCATGATCCCTTCCCACTGTCTATGATGACAAAGTCTGATGAGAATTGTAGGCCAAAAAATCTGGCGAGTCAAAGGTTCCAGACCCCTCTTCTAGCTCCATGTTTCCCTCTCTATAGTTCCAGAACATTCATCACACTTACCTGGTTCATTTTTGTATGCCGTTACCAGTTTTGTTCTCCCGTCTCTTTTCCACATAAATTGCTTTGTGGAATCCTTGCAAGTCCAAATCTTGTTTCTATCTATACCAGTTGTACTTCCGAAATAGCTAGTATGTTTCTATCTCTACTTGTAATATTTTTCAGTCTGGCTTAGATCTCCAGTAAGTCAGCCTGTCTCATACCTACAGGATTTAACATATATATTCCACAAAAAACGTGTTTAAACCTGTCATGATCCAAACTGATTGGGTTGAAGATCTATTGGCAGGTAACACTTGCTATTTATAAAATGTGCGCATATATTATGCAATTCAGATAAATACAAAGCATTTCTGACCAGAAGGGCCCCTGATTGCTTTTCAGGTGTTTACACGAAAGCGGGGAAAGCCTACAGGTACTGTGTCATCATGCATGCATTTTAGCGATAAAGGAGACGCACATTGTCTAAACGTCAGCCCTGAACCTAATGGACAGGCCTGCACCTAATGGACAGCTAATTGAAATGTTGATATTAGCCTATATCAAATAGCAATTGTAAGTGAAGCTAGACAATGCATACACTATACTAAATGCCATTCAGCTCGCCCCAAAGGGTCTCCATTGAAAATGGCGTGGGAAGAGACCACTATCACTGAATGGGACAGCAAACCACTGTTTAAATTAAAGGTGCGAGTGGCCAGGTGATGCCAGCAATGTTACTGAGCTGGCCATTTTGGTGCTGGCCTAGGCCCCTCCCTGATCCACATGCTTCACTGATGGAAAACAATGGGTGTGTTTTCTGGGCCCAAGGAGCTTTGAAGATTGAAGGAGATTGAAGCTCTGTGCCTCAGACACGGGCTCAGACATTCTTTAGTACGTAGTGTACAGATCTGTGCACAAAGAGGTCCACTTGATGGTGGATGGAGTCTGCCTGAGAAAATCACTTGTAAGGGGCAGATTTCCATTACACGGCCTGCGCAAGCGGCCCTGGAGTTATGGTTAAGTTGGTCAACCCATAGGAAGAGCACTTTTTGGGTGGTTTATAACTTCACCCCCCCAGAATGAATCCTCACGTAACTTTGCAAAAAAAGTATATGGCTCTGTCAGATTGAACCTCTGAAGTTTGGGGAGGTTTTGTCAAGGGGGAGGACAAAATTATAGGGGGGTCTCAAAATGTGTGGTTTTTACCATAGACACAATGGAAAAAAATTTGCTCATGCCTACAGCCCAAACCGCTGGACAGATTGTCACCAAATTTGCGGCAGGAGTGGCGGCTTGGTCCCAAAAGCTTTTGTAAATTTGGTGGTTAAAATAATTATTGATTTCTGGGTTCGGTCCGCGGACCCACTTCCCTTCAGGTGTGCCTGCTGATTGGATGGTGAAAATCATGAAGTGTGTCAGATGTTTGGAAATGCCTGCCATTTTGGATTCGCGGACAGGTGGCAGTGTTCACAAAGGTCACGGTAAATGTCACGGTAAAAATATATCCATCAATCTCTGGGGAGGTGCGGGGTGATGAGGATGGGATGGGATACGGCCTTAAAAAGCCAAAAAACAGGTGTGTTTGTTGTCTGATGTCCGCAAACAGTCCGAGGAAGTCCTGTGATGTCTTAGATGGCGTCTATGCCTATTTGTACATTACAAGGTTGAGGAAAAGCAGTTTTTGGATGGCTTATAACTTTGGCAGCACTCAATGAAACTGCATGAAATCTTGGAATTTCACTCTAGACCTGATTCTGAATGGTTTTAAAAAGTGTGATGCTGTTTTGTCAAGAGGGAACACAATTAGAGGGGGGTTCCAAATGCAATATAAGCATTTATATTGTAAATGCTTATAAATGTGGTGCCATTTGACAAATGTGCACAAACGTTTGCAAAAGGATTCTAGATCTAGATAGAAATGTTTTGCTAAGTTTGGTGGGATTTTGTCAGGAGGAGGCAAAATTAGAGGTCGGGTCTCAAAATGTTGTAAAGGCTTGTAAATGTGGTGCCATTTAATGAATCTGCACAATTGTTTGCAAACAGATTTTAGATCTAGATATAAATGTTTTTGCAAAGTTGGAGTTATCAAGAGGGGGGCTAAATTAGAGAGGGTGTCTCAACATTTTTAGATGGCTTATAACTTTGGTGCCGTTTGACGAATGTAGACACACGTTTTCAGAAAGATTAGAGACCCAACCTTGAATATTTGTGCAAAGTCAGAATGCAGTTTGTCGAATGGGGGCTAGGTTATATGACTATTGTATGTACATACATTTTGACACTTTTGAAAAAATAAAACATGGATGGATTACCAGCAAATTCATGTAAGGAGCATTGGCAAGGACCTGAATGCATAGTTTTGCAAATGTGTCTGTGTTTTATTTTTTGAAAAGTGTCATAATATAGGTACAACAAATAGTGATATACCTTTGGTGACAGAGGTATAGCCTGTGGCCATGGGCAGGGACCATATTGCCCAGGTAATGGCATATGGTCAATCTGGCTACTGGCCATGACCACGAGGGAAGACCAATGGGGATAAAGTGGCCATGTCCACCAGGGACCGGCTATGTGGTAAACTGGCATACATTTGAAAGGGAAACTAAATTTGTTCATGGTAATATGGTGATAGGGTCCTCTCTTCGCCTTCTGCAGGCCGCCATGGAAAGGGGAGATGTGTTCTGTATGGAGCTCCGCCTTCCCTTTCCATGGTGGCCATCTTGGAAAAAGATTTTCCTTCCTGCAACAGGACGCTCTGTGTGTTCCAGTGTAGGAAGAAACATCCTTTTTTTTAGCACTGCGTGTTACTGCTTTGGCGCCGCGGGGTGCTAATGGTCTTCATCCCCCATTGCAGGTGCTGCAATAGGGGATGTCATCTTTGATGTCCTGGGTGTTAGTCTTAGCAGTGCACAGTGGTGGCGTGAGTTATGATTACTTAGCTTACCATAACTGGGGAATTTCTGAGGTTTTTCGGTTTTACTTGTACCCATAACGTCTCTTTAACAAAGATTTTTCATTGATTTTCATAGGTTTTTATTAGTACAACTTAACCATATCATCCCATTAACAACGGTTTTTCATTGAATATAACGCTGTTTGTTGCTGTGTTTTTTGGATATTACTTATTATTAACATATCTATTTCCATTGATTTGAGTCCGATTGGAGTATATTTTTGGCCTGCGGGAGTGTGGTTTTTCTTTCCCCCTTTTTTCGATAGATATATATATATATATATAGCTCTTAGTGGCTGGTTCAGTGAATGAGCCAACGTCACTGCCTTCAGATGCAAGACCGGAAGGCAAAGTGGGTGCCTAGCAGGAGTGCTTCTTACATCAGTCACTACCTATAAGCTGTTCAGGGTGGTAGTGTTATGTCATGTTAGCTGTTTCTGACACCAACAGATGGAGACAGAAAAGGGGAAAATTGACTACAAAATGCTTAACATAAGCATACACAACAGTAGGCGAGCAGTGCTAATCTTGTTAAATGTATGCTGAAATTAACCAGTTTGTCTGCAGGTAGATTATTTAAGAATGGGGTAAAACTGTGACTTTGCAAAACAGGGGTTTTACATGAATGATTTAGTAACAATTAGGTGTTTGCTACAATCCCCTAGGCCATCCAATATCAATCATCACAAAAAAATAACAAATTGTACCATACCCCTCAGTGAGTGCTCTAGATTTCTCCAGGTCTTGGATCACATTCAAGAGCACCTTGATCTTCTCTTGATTGGAGCTCAATGATTCTTCTATGGATTTCATTTTGCCCTGAATTGCACATAATTCCCCTGATGATAGTTGTATTCGATTCATTTCTATAATCTCCTTTTCACTATGATGGTGGTTGTTATTCCTTGGAAGTTGGGAACTGATGTCAAATCCACGTTCACAATTTCGAGGGGGATAATGTTTGGATGATGACACAGAAAAGTCATTATCAGTGTCTGCTTGACATTTTGGGACAGTCTCCGATTTTCGATGCTTGTCACTGCCTGAATTTGACAGTGTCTTATTGTCACTATTTAGTGTCACATTATCAGACAGTGTTATGGATTGTGCTGTTTGGATGTGGTCTCTGTGGAAACACTGCAATGTTGCACCATTATGCATACGCTGGGATGACGTTAGAGTTCTCTTCTTGTCCAAATGTTTATTTGCTAGAGATATTTGTGTTCTGTTTTTGTCAGGCTCACAAAAATCACCCTGCAAGCTTGTTCGGCTGCAATGACTTGAGTTGCATCGACACAAGTCTTTTGAACATGACTCCCTCCTATGAACAGAAGAAGGAATAGAGTTCAGATCCATGGACGTATCCAGAGAACAAATGGGATCTTCATTCTTTGGTGCCAATATTTTGTGATTAGTCATCTCAGCTGAAACAGATGGCTTTTCGAGAGTCAAAAACTTAGCAAGCTCAGAGCAGATATTGACATGTCCTTTCTCCTGTGCTTTGGGAATTTTTCTTTTGAATTTTGAGATTTTCTTGGATGCTTTGCCCACATCGTCATAGTGGTTAACTATTCTAAGTAGAGATGTCTCAGACAAGTTGCTGGATTGCTCATGGATATTTCCGTTTGCTTGAAGGCAGCCTTTGTGCTCCAGCGACACTTCTTTAAGAGTTTTGTTTGCCATAATTATTTTCTTTCGGAAAATTGGAAAATGCTTTCTGAGACTTGGCGATGTCTGTATGGCAATATTCCGGAGTGCTGATTTTGATCTCGGGAAAGATATTACGCTGGTCGACAGATTGTGTAGCCTGGGTGCAAGTGTCTTTCCAATTACTACTGATGTGTCATTGAGAGGCTTAGCTTCCAGCCGATTTACACCTGTTTGTTTTTTTGTGCCATCATCTTTGAAACGGACCTGTTGGGATTTACTTCGACGTTGAGTTTGTTGCCTCAAGAAATCAATAGAATCAAGACTATTTCTTTTGAGTAGACCAGGTTGCACTTTTTTGCTTTCATTCTCCATAGAATCATGGGCCAGTGTGTTCAGACATTGCGTTTCTTTCCGACCCATTATAATAGATAAGATGGACTAACATGTGTATAAAGATGACATGTGTTTGTCTGGATTCAAAACAATGGTGTCCATCTTTGTATTTAGTTTAATGTATTGATTCACAATATTGCTGCCTGTCTAAATAAACAGATGCCATCTATAGATGCAAAATGACGCATTTTGTTAAAATTTCATTTAACATTTAAGGCTTTTCAGAACTGAATAAGACACATTAGACCACATATCAAAGCACTGAAGACTATGTTTAGGGGGATTTAACTTTTTCCCTTTTTGAATGTAGTACAACATGGTTTCTCAAATACTAGAACAAACACAGTTTGTATCTGGTTAATTACTACCACGTCTGTTCTCCACTGTTGTGAGAAAGGGGGTAATCATGATTTATCCCTTTTAAGGTGTGTACCATAGGTCTCATAAACCTCCCCAGAGTTTAGGTCTCATTAGAAATGCAGATTATGTCCTACAGTCTGTACAACTTAGTTATTTCTTCTTTGCATCTCAAAAAAGGAGGGCATTTTTCAAAGTGCTCTTTGACTTGTCGGATGTGCAACTTTGATGGAATGGTGTATCCATGAGTGCTGAACCAAAACACTCCTTGAGCCATGTTTCTTTGGCTCAGCATGGAATAAGAGTGTGTACATTGTTTCATAATGCTCACAAAAAACATTGCAACGTTTTCATTGTGAGTGAGTTAATCTTGTTTGCTCAACATCATCATAACAGAATGATTTCATGTATCAAGGATGTGCAAGGAGCAGGTGCTGATGTACAGTCTTTGTTTTCGTCCTTGTACATAAAATGGTATCATGCCGGGTAGTAAGTCTGATTAAGAAGAGCTGTAGTTAATCTTCACGCAAAGCAGACATGCCCAATGGTTCCGTTTTTATAGTGATCGGTGTCCACACATTGCCTAAAAAATAAAGAAAAAACAATCATTGATGAAGATAACACTGTTGATTACTTTGTGGAAAGTATTATTTAATGATTACGAGCTGAGAGACTGAAAAGCAGGCACCCTAGGTTTTGTGTGATATTCGCTATAGAAAAACAATGATACATTTACTGAGCCCAACAGATAAGGGATGTTTTGGCCACTTTCACTCCCTAAAAGTAGGCACATACTCCCCAAAAATGAAAATAGGGAGTAAAAATACTCCCAACAAAAAAAGGGAAACTGACATGTAGAACCTTGTGACCCTGACTTCACCCACACGGCTCTATGGATTTGTTTCCATCAGTATTCCACATAGTACCAAAGGAAGAAATAACTATTATTACTGCCTGATCAGAAGAAATACACTTGTTTCTTTTAATGTGCATGGATAAATAGGTGCAAAGAATAATTATTACAAAAACATGTTCGTTTTTCCAGTAAAAATATTTTTACTCACTTATAAAATACTCACACTGGGAATGTACTCCCAACTTTAAAATATAGGGAGTAAAATACCCCCACTTCCAAATCGTATCTGGGCCACTGCATTGACTCAAACATTTTAGTCAACATATGTTATTTGCTATTTTTGCATTTGAAAATGATACATTGATAAGTTGATGAGAGACATTTTATGTTGTGGGTAGATAGATGTAATCAGGTGTTTTCTTTATACATCAGTTACATGTTTTTCTGTAAGCTGAAACAAGAATATACCTATATAGGTGCAGAAGTAAATTAACTATTCAAATGTTTTCTTTACTTTGCCAGGCAAAAAATGTAAAACTGTCGATAACATTGAGTATTCTTTAGCAGATTGTGATATAGAGAAAACAGACTCACATGTACAAATTGCAAAACATGATGTGCTACTTACACAACACCCACGGAAGAGAAGGACAAACACTGTTGATTACTACACTGATCAACACGTTGTGGGCTAATGCCCTTAAAAAGTATGTGCCATCATTCTGTAGTGCAGACTTCTCATTGCCATATGTGTTCCACTTTTATTTTGTATGCCTTAATTGTCATCCTGCATTTCCATGAAGACACAGTGGTGATGTATGTTCTACATTCCTTTACAATACAGTTCAGCCAAGACATACGTTCGAGGTTTGTTCTTCATTGTCCCAATGTTTATACAAGGATGAGGCTTGTGAGCGCAGACAACAATTAGATGACAGTTCATTTGAAGCACAAGGTCTCTTTGCCTATTTTAAACAGTCGGCTCTCGGACAGCCTAAACATTAACAGAACTCAAAGGTCAGAAGGCTTGGTTGCAAGTCGAAAACATAGTCCACCATTTTAGAACGGAGAACACACGAGTGGAAATCAAAATGCCGGATGAATCCTAAAATAGCGACAAAGTTAACCCAAAAATCGGAACTTGCATCACGGTTTTCTGTGTAAAGCGATTGGGCTTAGGACAATATAAATACCAAGGAGGCACTATATAATTACCGTTTAACAATATCAGATCCAGATCAGGTCCTTAGAAAGTTTGATCATTTGTATATTCTTTCTGTAGCCATGGATGATATAATTTTACAGCACGTCAGGTTGCCTGGTCCAAGAAAAGGTCCTGCCCCATGGAGATATTCTGGCCAAGCACTTTCAAAGGCCTTTTGTTGCTTCATCACTGGCTGGTTTCTGACCACACCTACGTTCATGTACTTTAAAACAACAGCCTTAAGCCCCTTACAGAAAAGCCCTCTATGGATTTGATAAACAGCGCAAACATTTTCTCTTTCTTGCACCCCACATTTCTTGAAAAATGTAAGCATTCTGCCGCTGTACACCAATTCTCAAGATTTGTCGAATTAATGTTACTCCATGTGTGATTTTGATCTGTAAGATGAACGGAAGCAATAGTTGTCATAAACATCATGATTATGGCTGATGGAGGTAGTGTCACTCAGTTGATTCACACTGACCTATCATAGTCTGCATCGTTGTCAACAGCATCCTCATTGGTCATCTCCACCTCATTGATCTTAAGAATCTAACACTCTACCGAATCACAATCAAATTAGGGCACTTTAATCATTTGAACCAGCTCAGGGACCATTCCCACTTGCGTCCCTCAAGAGTTGTCATTTTATGCTTGTCAGTCTCGAGATATAAACACTTGGCCAGTTTATTGAATATCATTGGGATACTATCTTAATATAATGCTGACAACATGAAAACCCTCTGTCATCTAGATGGAGGCAAAGGCAAGAGCAAGGATATATCTTACAACTTCATAACCTCTGCAAATGACAGTCTGGACGATCTTTGCTTCTAATTAAATCTCATTGTAAAAGAGGTCATGTCAGTGGTCTGCCCAAAAGCATCTGGAACAATAATCTCTACCCCCTACCTTTTGTACTCTGTCCAATCTGTGTCGGCAATGCTGTACACCTCAGAGTTCTGGGTTGACAGGCAATGGTGGAAAAACCTTTGAAACATATAGAGAAGTGTAAATCACCTTTAACAACTTTCATTAATTTGTAATCACCCTCACCAGGAGGTATCAGATCTATTGCACATCATGGATGATCAATTTGTGGAATTTGATTCTAAAAATACAAGCAATTCAGACTACATGTCCACTTAGATATGTCAATAGATTTCAATATTGTTATTAATTGTGCTCGTATCAACCATTTCAGTGACTGGTTTTTATCACAACATCTCCCCTACCTGACTCGATTTTCTTCTCTGTGGTAGATGCCAATAATTCAAATTAGGTCACTGCTTGTCATTCATCCTCAACCTTGACTGTCCCACTAAGCTCCACACTACCCCTACTGCTGTACCACACTTATTTTATTAAAGGCTTGTAGAACCTATTTCAAAAGTAGACTGGTGACAGGCGTCTGGTAGTAAGAGTCATACAAAACTCTGGTATGACCCAGAGCAATACATGTCACCTTTCATCTCCCTTCCCTACTGCTTCAAAGCAGTACAGGACATGAACACGTCAGTAAACTGGCTTTCCTGTGAACAAATCAGCAATCCTAATCCTAGGTCCACCAGCTCCTTTTACCTCTGGAACTTTGTTCCTTACCTTCCCCTTCCAAGACTATTCATATATTGACCCAAGTTTTGACACTCTCCTCCCTGATGGCTACAATATCCTCTCTGTCCCCAGATCAACCGGCCTGAAGGGGGAGTAGCCTGATCTTCCCCCAGTGGATTCCTGCCTCTATAATCCCCATTCACACATACTCGCCTTTCGAATGCCATGTCTGCAGGCTCTCTCTCTCTCCTGGACACTCTCTCATTGTTGCAACTCTCTACCAGCATCCTGGTCAAATGTCTTCTTTTCTTCTGAGACCTCTCCTCCTCTCTCCTGGCCTCAACCACTCAACTCCTCCTTCTTGAGGCTCTCAACATCCATCTGGGCTCTCCCTGTTCCTCATCTGAGCTCTATAGTGACCTCTGCAACTCACTCTCCCTCTCTATCCTCCCCTCTGACCCAATTCATTCTGTTGGTCACACATTGATGTCTTGATCTCCTCTGGACTCCCCCTCTCTTCTCCTCTCACCACTCCTCTATCCTTGAGTAATCATTGCCTCATCTCTTCTCATCTGATCCATCTCCTCCCCCATGCCAAGCCTTCTCCTAGATTGCCACCCACCTTCTCGGACATTCGGCCCATGAAGCGTGTGTCACTCGAGGCTTTCGCTTCCACTTTCTACCCTCCTGCCCCACCCCAGGCCGACTCACACCATGACACAGCCTTGTCCCTGCTCTACTCCTCTATCTCTTCTACTCTTTATGTTCTTGCCCCTGTCATGAGGATCCATTTTAAGTTCAAAGCCAAGAGTAATTCTTGGTATGACTCTGGCCTAGCTACACTTAAACCCAAGTGTTGGGCGGCTGAGAGGAAATTGAGGGTTTCCTGCTCATCCTCTGGCAAACTGGCCTGCCGCCTGCTCCAAAGGCAATAGCATCTCGCTGTCCACTCCAAGAAGAGAGCCCACATTCAAGCCTGTGTCTCTGTGGCACCTAACAAGGAGCTGGCCAACCCTGCTGAGGTCTCCACCCCCCCTCTCGCCTCCCAGGCTCTTTGCAATGACCTTGCCTCACACTGTAATTCCAACCCCAGGACATCCTGACAAACCTCTCCTCCGCTCCCCTCTTCCTCACAGCTTGTTGACCCTCCTTGAGCCCCCCCCCATTCCCTTTTCTCCTCCTTTCCTCTTTTCTCCCTGGATGAGGTTGCTAGACAAGTCCGATATGGTCTACTCACCAAAGATCACGCCACAACCACACGCTCAACTTCAGGGTTGATGAATCCTTGCTGTTGGATGAGATGCTTTCCTGGTGTCCCTCGGTTCATTCTCGTCATTCCAAACTGCTGCTTTGATACAGCCTTCAAATGCTCTGTTTCCAACTCGCAGGCTCTTTGGCAGCCTCTTAGCTCGCTGACTTCTTCTTCTGGAAGGTTGCTCTCCTTGTCCTTCTTTACTGTTTAGCTTAAGTAGCTGGGACTGCCCCCGCGTAACATCAGTTTGATTGACAACAGCTGGTTGAAAAGTCTTCATGCCTGACAGTATCGTTGTTGGGTTCTTCTTCATCCCAGTACCGTTCATAGTGAGACTGTCTGACATATTACTGTAACACATCGTCTCAGACTTTATCATAGGTAAGAAAGAGTTGGGTGTTGATTTTACCCTGTGGGTTTGGGAGATAAAAGGGCTGTGGGCCAGATGCACATCCTTGTCCCCAGTAGGGAAGTCCTTTTCCATAAGGTCCTCCCGCATGTTATCACCCCTAAGGGGACTATCAGTTACCGGCCTCACCTCCCTAGCCCATGGAAAGAGGCTCCCCCGTGGAAAGAAGTGGCATCATCTGAAGGATCCTCACAGCACACTGTCATCTTCCGCAGCAATGCATGTCAGCATAACCTCTTATCGTGCGGCAGAGCCATCACATTTACGGATCCTCCAGTGTCTATGACAACAGGGGTATCAGTTTCTTGAATCCGTACTATGCATTTTGGTTAGCACTTCTGTTTTCGCCCTGCACCTTGCATGTTTGAAATTAAGAATATCTCTCTATTCTGTTCATCTGGGAGTATGGGGTCCTAACCATGTACAGACGGTTCAACTTGTGCCACTGTTTGCTTGCGTCTCCCCAACTGCAGTTTTCACCTTGGTTTACCTTGCAACTGGGTCTGACACACTTTTGCAAATGTGGTTGATGTTTCCTTTTTGGACCTGTCTCTTAGGAAACTTGCCAATAGCAGATGTGTCCTCAACCCTGATATTCTTGACACATTAGCACATTATCTGTGTCTACTTTTGCACTTCTTTTTAACATCTAGTGAGATTTCATGACATGGAGCATTTTTCTGTGGTGCTTGTCATGACCTAGACTTTTCATCCTGATGTTTTCTTTGTGAATGCTTTAATGGTGCAGAAGTAAGATTCTGACACAGAGGTGTCGTGGTGATTATTAAAAACATTTATTCAAAGGTAAAAAGGAAAAGAAAATCCTATCTCGACCTAGTTCTAAGAGTAGTTTCCCTTCCTCAGCTGAAATAGCTAGTGTCAGAATAACCAAAGCAAAAGTCCCAATGTCAGAATCCTAACTCTGTCCCTCAATTCTAAGTTTAAAGTAAAGAAAGGTTTGGTTGTTCCAGCCCAAAGAGAGAGGTACCCTTCCCTTGGACAAAAGACAGTTCTGGAATCTTCAGACCTTGAAGAATTGGGGAATATCTCCCTTCCCCGGCCTTGTTCTAGCTTCTCATAAAGTTCAACATCAGTTGGGGGTAATCCTGTCCCCTGGTTGGCCTATCTAAGGCTTATTTTCTGTCCTTTGGTCCCTGACCCTGATTTGCAGACCTGGTTTTTTTTCACCAGACACAATTGTACATGCAAAAGGAGCTTGGATATGCTTCCAAACTGGAGTGGGTCCTTGACCCAGATTGGCAGACCTGGTTTCCTCCCACATGGCACTGTGATGAAGACAAACAACTTGAATGCACTCCCAAGTTGTGTTGACGTCCATGATGCTGGTTGGCAGACCTGGTTTCCACCCTTCAGATACTGCAACAAAAAAGAACAGCCTGGTTGCGCTCCCAAGCTGTGGTTGGTCCCTGACCCTGGTTGGCAGACCTGGTTTACTCCCAGCAGGTACTGCAATGAAAAAGAACAGCCTTGATGCTCCTCCAAGCTGTGGGGTAACATACAGGCTTGTTTTACTCATCTGCCAAATACTGCATGTCCTGTCTATCAATTTCACAGTTCTCCTTATAGGGGTGCGAGTCCCAGAATCACACTTCTGTATTTACTTTCCTACTTTGTACGGTTGGTTCACTCTCTTGCAATGTTTTAGTACAAGCCTTTGTGCAATACACCATTTCTCCCATGGTTGCAGGGACACAGGCCGTCATTTACCAGCCTCTCAGCTCGTGCAACCACCTCTTTAGGCTTTCAGCACCTTTCAAGTCACTTGCATACTGGTCTGCATGGGTGCTGGCTCCTCCAGAGCAGCTGGGCTCTGTCATGGGGCTCTGGTGGTGTTCAAGAGCCTCTCTCGCTCTGCTGCAGCTCCACAGTCTTTTCAGCATTCCTGGCAGCATTGTTCCTTCCCTGCGCACTCCCAGAGTCTCAGGGATGCCCGGAGTTCCAGCCCACCTTCTGGCAGTGTTGTTCTCATGTCCTGAACTGGCCTCGGACTCTCTCTTTCCATTCTCAGTGTCACAGTCAGCTTCTGCCTTCACTCCTGGTCTGTACTTGCTTTTCTGATTCCTCCAGGGAGGGCTTCACACTTTGTAAAGTCCTTCTTTACTTTTATCGCAGCTTCTTCTAATCTGCTGCTGAGAACCACTAGAATGCACAAAGTGGTTTTAGTAAGTATTCTGTACTGCTCCACCTCTCCTCCTCGTACCAGTACTGAGGGTAGAGGTGGAGAGGGAAGAGGAGAAGGAGAGGTGTGATTATGGTAGGTAAGGGGTCTAGGGTCAAGTGATTGGCAGGGACAACATGTTCTCCCAATATGGTCATCACTAGTTCCAAACAGGGGGTTTCCCCTCCCATGAGATCCACCGGCTGAGTACCACCCCCAGGGCGACTATCAGGTAGTGGCCTCACCACCCTGGCCTCAAGGGAAGGAGCCCCCCCTTTGGAAGCACTGATGACATCCTGGGGATCGTTGCAACTCATTTGCCACAAAGTTGTAATCACCTTGATAGATAAACCTTTTTAGGTCACCAGTCATCTGGCAGATTTGAAACCTAGGAACATTCTGGAAAACATTGCTAGGTCTTCCGGCTGACATGCCCTGCCTCCTGTCAAGGCAATACAAGACAACACATCCTTTCATTTACATCTAGTCCTTCCTCCATGTCAACTACTTATTATTGTGTCACATGATCAAGTCCTCAAATGTGTCCCACAGAGGTGCATATGTACGCCTCCTATTATGTAGCCACATGTGCTCTCTGAATGATTCTTTGTCTGTTCTGGACCAAGCAAGTTCATGAGGTCACATGGGTAAAACGTCATGGGCTGCATTTCCTGCAATATAGCAGTTTTTCAAACTCACTTCAGTCCGCTAAAAAAATAAGTAGCGACCAAGCACATTTTATTTGACCCATCGGGTCATCACAATGTCCACTTAAAGTGTTTGATTATTGTTTTGTTTTGAATTCCCCCATAAAAGCAGCTGAACCTAAACCAGTTAAGGATTTTAAAATGTGAGAAAATATCGGTTGCTCATACCCTTATTTCGTCAGCCTTTATGTTTGGAAAATATGAGGCTGGACTACTAACTGCTGCCTTTAGGATTTAATGGACACATCGCAATCCCTGAAAAGGTGGTTAACGGAAAAGTTATGTGACATGCAAAAAAAAGCAATGATTTTACCTGAATTGCAATTGCGTCCGCATAGTTTTTAGAGTATTTATTAATTAATTCAAACACTTGTCGACAAAATCACATATATTCAAAGTGTTGCAGATGTATTGGGGTTTTAAGATAAGAAGAAAGAATTTTAAATCTGAATACATTAAACTGTAATTGATCATGAATATGGTTTTTCACAAATCTGGGATTAACAAAACGCATTACAAACCCTTTCGGGCTTTTTGCCAAGGCTGCAGAGCAAATAAATACAACATCTAGAAGTTATGATATTTGCGGCTTAAATTCATCAATCATGTCATTCTTCTGTGTCACATCATAACTTATAAATGTACATGTTAAAAATACAAAAAATTATGCATTTTCAAAAGTGAAGCGCAATGCATGTGGTATATGGTGGGATGTCTGAGCGTTTCATCTAACATCATGTTGTCCTGTCATTTCCGAAATTCTAACACATCCATTTTGAATTTCGAAATTCGAAATGAAATATGTAAAAAAATGTACACGCTTTTGCATACTTTTTTGAATTTTAAGGACCTTGGCGCATGACAAAAATCCAAATGTTAACATACCTTCTGTCATAAAACTAAACTTTCTGCTTATACTTTCTTGGAGCTAATGCTTGGCAGCTAAGGATCTCAGTTTTGGGGCTGCTTTCATAATATGTCCTAATGTTTTGATATAATTACAACTTGACCTTAAATGTCCTGTGACTTGAAGTTAGGTAACAAGAGTATGATAAAGAGGCCTTTACACAGTCATGATTCAATAAAAGCCCCTTATGAGACAAGTTTGTGCAAGCCAGCAAAGGGTTTTTCTCAGCCGGCTGGGAGTTGTTACACAAGACATAGTTGGTCAAAAGCAAGGCAAGAACTCAAAGCCTGCCCCTTTTAAACACACCTTTATAGAAAATACTAAATTGCACAATATCTTTATGCTAATCTGAACCTTAGATTTTAACACGTTCTAATTGGCCATTTTAATTAAAGGTCAAACCATCACTTGTGTCCCATTGGACATAAACACTTCCTGAAACACATGACTGTGTATGCAAATTAGCATGACTAGGTAGTTTCCCAAAATTTCACTTAATCATCAACTTGTTGCAACCTTAAAGCTAGAAGAAAAAAAAAGTTCCCAGAAATGACATCTACAGACTTGTTATTCAAGACAGAAATAGATGCCTAGTTTTTCATTGGTCAATTCCTCCACCTTATATTTTCCAGCCTGTTATGCCAGTTTCATTTTATGATTCACACCACTGAGAATTACATATTCTGTTATGTGATTTGTGAAATTGCACTATACCTTGGCTTTCTGCCTAACATACTACAGGTTCTGCACTTGCCACTTTTAAACATTACTGGAATTCAATGGCTATATTTTGCTAACCTATACATCAGAAATGTATATTATTTGCTAATGTTGTAAATGATATAAGCATACCTTTGTGTCCTATGTTGTCCTAAATAGGTGTGTCCAGTGTTACCTATATCCAATGTATTTGCCTTAAATAAGGGCAGCCTAGCTTCCCCAAAAGGCAATACTCGTAATTATTACAATGTTGGACAGGAGAGAGGGCTACTGGCCCTAACTACCATATTTATCGGTAAGTAATCAAGGAGCAGGGAAGAGGCTGCTCCTCTACAAGTACAGATTCACTCATCAGGAAAACTGCTGTATTAAACATGTATGGTACAATATTCATTGAGAAAGAAAAATGTTTTACCTCCTCATAGCCCTGACATGTATGAGTTTACATTTTGACATGTGGATCTTTATTTACTCATTGCTGCAAATTCTGTGGAAGCTTGTCAACTTTCTAAAAATATTATAAGAAAGCAATTATTCGAAGAATGTGTAATGCTATTCTTCTGAAACTCATTGAAATATACAACCAATGTTACAAATTGGCCAAAGATCAATTAGAGTGTTAAACATGGCAAAAGTCACATGCTTAATAGAAAAGGAAGCATTCTGACTATTCACAATATGATGTTCTTTTTCAATGATTGACCTTCTTCACGGACACATTGCTTTTTATAGTTCTTTTGTGGCTGTACTAAAATATGAAAGAACAGCATGGTTTTTGTGGACTTTCCACAATGTGGCCATGCTTGTGACATGATGACTTCATAACTTTGCCAACGTTACAAAATGTGTGAAGTCATGATGCCAGCATTTAGTCAAGGAACTTTTAATAAGTTTTTTAAAATTATTTAATAAAAACTGAATGTGGATGCATTTCATCCTATTCACAAAATTCATAAATAGAAACTTCTAAAGATACACAAATTCTAAGAATGGAGAGAAATTGAGTTAAAGGGGAAGAAGAAAATCTGGCTACACATTTCATTTACTGTTTTAGTATGAATATTTTAATGTAACAAACATCTTTTAGCTACATTTTACATTTCAAATTTACAGTTGGAAAATAATTGCATGATGTATAATATAACTCCTCTTTTGAATGTATTGTGTCCTCCCACGCATTCCATATCTTTGGTATTTCCTAATATCCAGCTTTTTGATTTTTCCTAATATCCAACTTGCTGCCTCTGAATTTTTTTTTCAGTAGAGGGCGCTGTGCGTCAATGCCTGGTCGAGTTGAATTCCCGCGGAGGCCTCCGTCTTGACATCAACGTCATCACAGGTATAAGTAGTTCACGCAGCACCCATTTCTCAGTTCTGTTTTTCTGCGCTTCACAGCTTTGGTAACATAACGCTTGGTTCTGTGTGATAATTCGATTTTCATCGAGTTTGCTGATGAGATGGCTTCGTCATCGGCTCCGTCTACTGCTCGGTCTGGATTAAAAAAGTGGCAGGACTGCGGTGCTAAAATGTCAGTGACAGACCCGCACAGTATTGCCTGTGGTATCTAGGTTCAGAACATCCGTGTTTGGAGTGTGACAAATGCATGTCGATGATGGCCAAGGCCTTGAGAGATCACAGAGCGAAGTTGGAGAGAGGTAAGCCTCAAAAATTGATTACCCCCTCCAAACGTAATTCGTCTGACGAGTCGAGGCCTTTGGCTCCTCCTCATAAAAAACCTAAATGCTCCCATTCCCGTTCACGAAGTGGATCACATCATTCCTCGTCTTAGAGGCATGGCAAAAAGAGGCGCCATAGGTCGCCATTCACTTGCTCATCCAGTTCACCAGAACGGGTTGTTTGTCCCTCAAAACATAATACCCCGGCTCAATGGGAGGAATTCAGAGTTAGTATGATGAATGTGTTTGAGAATGCAGCCTTGCCCCCCTAGACAACACCTTGAGGCGATACCCCAGACAAAACACCTGGGAGTACAGGAGCCTGAGTCTTCGAACCTGGCCGTGAAAACTCCTCGAGAGCAATCTCATGCCTCAAGTCGAAAGAAAGCCTCCATGAAACACATAAAATACATACGGCAAGCTCGCAAAGTGTGTCTTCAATGCCCTCGGCGCCAAAATGGAAGGAGACACCATAGACACCACGAGTGTCGACATCCTCGATGCCGTATATCCCAATTCCTTTGACACTATCGTCAAAGTCCTGGACGTTTATGTGGAAGCCATCAACGACTTTGTGGAAACCTTCCAAGCCGTCAACAGTTTTTGAGAAATCATCGACGTCAACATCGACGATTTCGACACTGTCAACTCCCATTATGACATCCATAGCGCCTTCTTCTTTTGAGAAGATTTGTACACCACAACCTCGCTCAGAGTATTTTAAAAACTCTTTCTTCAATTTATGCAGAAGAGTCATCTGAGGAGGAAAAACCATTTGGTCTCGAATATGGGACACCTTCTGTACCAGAGGAACTCATATTGGAAGAGTCTCATATGAAAAACCTGCAGGACTGTCTTCATGAGGCAAGTGGTATCAACACTTCCTCTGAAATTGATTTTGGTAAGGCAGATCCAGGAGATCCTGCCAAGGGCACGTATAGACAACTCATGACAAGCATCATGGAATACATGGGATGGTCTAGACCCACACCTGTTTTCGAACAGGACGATTTAACTGCAACATTGGATAAAGGACCACAGGAAGGCCCAACTGTCCCATTTCATAGGGCTCTGCAGAGAAGGGTAACTTCCAACTGGGAAACACCTGCAGTTGTCCCGGCAGTGAATAAGAGGCCAACGATAGAGCTTTAACTTTTGATTCTCTTTACCTTTCAAAATATCCAACACCAGAAATCGTGGTAATACAGGCGGCTACTTCTTCTGGTAGACAAAATGCCTATCCCAAGATTACACAAGAGAGGGATGATAAAAGATGTGATGTCATGGCCAAGAAGGTTTTCTCTGTGGTAGTATTGTGTTAAAATCTGCTAATGTTACATGGAGACAGTTTCTTGAACATTGTCAAGGATGGAAAGGACGCTATGTGCAAATTCCTCCAGACTGGTCTCAACTCTGTTGACAGCATCAGCAGAAGCATGACGGCTAGTACAGTGATCTACAGATTTGCATGGTTGAGAAATTCAGGATTTGCCCCAGACGTTCAATCCAGACTTCTCAACATGCCCTTTGATGGCAATCATCTATTTGGGAATAAAGCTGATGAGAGTTTGGAGATGCTGCAAACTTCCAAGGCGGCAGGCCAAATCTCTTGGAGCTGGAATAAGGCAAACTCCAAACCACCCCACATGTGTACCCTGGAGGGGCAGGTCCTTTTGCTATTATTCCGCATTTGGAAAAGGGAGAGGACAGCCAGCTAAAAGAGGTCAAAGAGGTCAAAGACGATTCCCCCATGGTGGACGGGTAGAGGTACTAAGTCCGCAGCAGCAGGGGCTGCCTTACCTTCAGCCACTGCATCAGCCACTCCAAAGCCTCTCTGAGGTCATCGTTCACAAGACTGCAGTAGGAGGCAGGTTGTCACAACATCTAACAGAATGGCAGGCTATTACTTCAGATGCTTGGGCATTGGAAACAGTTACCCAAGGTTACTGCCTACCTTTCCTGCAAAAACCTCAGAGTCATCCACCGGGGATCAAGTCTTTGAAAGTTCCGGATCCGCTCCTTATGCAGGAGATTTTAACCCTGCTGGAGAAAGGTGCTATAGAACCAGTTCCTGTAGCGGAGAGGAGCAAGGGTTGGTACTCCCCTTATTTTCTCATTCAAAGAAGGACGGACAATTGAGACCCATCTTGTACTTAAGAGACTTGAACAAGTTCCTCAGGAAGGACAAGTTCAAGATGGTAACCCATTCTCAGATCCTTCGGGCCCTCCAGCTTCACCATTGGATGGTATAATTGGAACACCAGGATGCTTACTTTGATGTGCTGATCCATCACACGCACACACAGTACCTGAGGTTTGCCGTTGGCAACTCTCACTATCAGTTTCGGGTTCTGCCATTTGGGCTAACCACCGCCCTAAGCGTTTTCACCAAGCTAATGGTGGTTGTGGCAGAGAGTCTCAGGAGAAGGGGGATTCAAGTCTACCCCTACCTGGATGCTTGGCTGATCAGGGCCAGTTCCCCAGAACAAGCCCCAGATCATATCAGCTATACTTGCCACTCCCTCCACAGGCTGGGCTTCTCCCTCAACTTCAAGAAGTCCCACATGATACCATCACAAAGACTCCAATTCAATTCTTAAAGGGATTAACTAATGTTTATCCTCTGACTCCCTTTCAAGTCCCACTCTGGGATCCTAATTTGATTTTAAACTTTCTAATGGGTGCTCCTTTTGAGCCTGTTGATTCTTGTCCATTAAGACTTCTTACCTTGAAAACAGTTTTCTTAGTGGCTATAACATCTGCCCGAAGGGTGAGTGAGCTACATGCTTTATCCTGCAAGCCTCCTCATACTGTTTTTCATAAAGACAGAGTGGTATTAAAGGTGAGAAGCCTACCTTTCTCCCAAAGGTTGTTTCTTAATTTCACATCACTCAGAAAATAACTTTAACATCATTTTATCCTCTGCCACACCCAGGGAAAGAGGAAGAAAGACTTCACAAACTCGACCCTGTGTGTGCACTGAGTTTTTACATTACTAGACTGGTAAAACTGAGACAGAATGATCAGTTTGTGGGCTATACAGGTCATAAACTGGGCCTAGCCATCAACAAACAAACCATCTCTAGATGGATTATTTTAACAATTTCAGAATGTTACAGACTGGCCGGTAAAGACCCCGAGAACATCTAAGGGCTCACTCAACCAGGGGTGTCGCAACTTCATCTGCTTTGCAGAGGCGAGTTCCAATAAAGGATATTTGTGCAGCTGCTACATGGTTGTCTGCACACACCTTTACGAAATACTACAGTCTGGATTCCTCCACTAGCCAAGATTCTGTTTTTGGTAAAGCAGTGCTGCACTCTGTGCATACTTGATCACTTGAATTTTACTCCCTCCTCCAAATTATGTAACTGCTTTGGGAGTGTATCAAAGATAAGGAATGCGTGGGAGGACTCAAACCATTCTAAGAACAAGTTACTTACCCATGGTAACGTTCTTTCGACTGGATGTTCCTCCCATGTATTCCTTATCACCCCTCCCATCCTACTCCGCAGTAAAACTTCCCTTGTGGTTACAGTCTGCGCTCTCTCAATGGGAGTAACCATCTAACTGAAGACAGTGCTTCGCTCTTCAAAACGGAACTGAGCAACGGGCGCAGCGCGAGCTACTTATACCTGTGATGATGTCAAGTTGGAGAATGTTACCATGGGTAAGTAACTTGTTCTTCTAAATTACACGGCATGCAGTAGCGGCCGTTTAGTTATGGTGAAGTTGCTCAACTCATAGAAAGAGCACTTTTAGGGTGGCTTATAACTTCGCTCCCCCGGATTAATCCTCACGCAACTTTGCAAAACATGCATATGGCCCCCTCTGAATGATTCTCCAATGTTTGGTGCAGTTTCCTCCAGTGAGGGCAAAGTTATAGGGAGGGTCCCAAAATGCATGGAAATCCTCCTAGACACAATGAAAACAATGATTTGCTCATGCCTACAGCCCAAACCGCTGGACGGATTTTCACCAAATTTGCACCAGGAACGGCGGCTTGGTCGCAAAGGTTTGCTTTTGTACATGTTCTGTAAATCCGTTCAGTAGTTTTTTAAAAAACAGCCAAAAAGTAGGCCAAATAAAGTTAGTGACATCTGGGTCTGGTCCGCAGACTCACTTCCCTATTCGGTCTGAAGACACCCCCTGGACCAATCAGGGTCCGATGTGATGTCTGCGGACTTCGGACACACCCGCTGATTGGATGGTGAAAAGCGTGAGGTGCATCATATTTTCGGAAACGGTTACCATTTTGGATCCGCGGTCTAACCTTCTGTGTCCATGGATAGCTTAGTAGGGAAAAAGCCTGGAAAACACATTTGGGGTTATTTGGTGGTCAAAAGAGGCTCTGGAAAGGGTGGGAAGTGGACAAAAGATGATATGTAGCTGGTGAAAAAAGGGTTTGCAGATGCCGTTGAGTCTGCGGTCACTTTTGGTGTCTGCAGACATCATTTGGATGGCAGGGGGTTCAGGGCGAGTTTTGTTATTTGAAGGTGTATTGTACGTACTTGTTATATGGTTTAATTCTATTGTGGTGGCTGTGGCGAGTGGCCAGATTCTTGGGGGCATGGTTGATGCCACTGGCCACAAACACAATAGTAATATGTGTATAATAATTATACATACATTAGTGGGAGTATGACGTATTTGTAATATGGTGGAGTGATATAATGAAAGCGTATATTGTAGTTATGATTGTAGTACAATTGAGGACAGTGCTCCTTGATGTCTCCTTCACCTTTCACGCGGTCAACAATTGTATCCTCATTCAACGGTTACATGATACCATTAGCATCATGAACCAGGCACTGGACTGGCTGATTTGTTTTCCTCACTAACCGCCCTTACCCGCTGCAACTGCCCTGTTTGTACCACACCACCTCACTGTGTACCTGCAGAATACTCCAGGGTGTTATCCTATGATTTGAGCTCTTCCATATCTATTTTGTCCCACTGAGTCACTTGGCTCTTTTCTCATTTTCACTGTTATGTTAATGAAACACAGGTTTCCCTAAACTCATTTGTTGTGCTCGTTTTTTTATCTCTAATTGTCTGACCACCATCAAGGCATTGTGTGCGGCTAACAATCTGTGTCTCAATGTATGTAATACAGAGATTATTCTTACTATTATACTTGTGCCCTGTTTTTCTCCTACACTCTGGCCGCTGTCTTTGGGCCCTCTACTCTAACCATCCTGAGAGGTCAAAACCTTGAGGTTATCTTTAAGTCCACTCTCTCCTTTACTCGTTACATTTTGGAGCTTGTAAAGAAAGCCCATGCTCTCAGCATGACCTCTTTACAGGCATTGTACCATTCCTCACGTTCCTCCAGATCCCTCTACATCTCTAGAGCCCTGGTCCTATGGAGGCTGGACTACTGCAACAGCCTCTTCCTTAACTTCCCCCTTTGTTGTCTATGCCCCCCTTGGCTAATGTAGAATAGGGCTGCAAGACTTTTCCTCGGCCTCAAGTCCAGGGATCGTATCACTGCAGCCCTATAATGTGTATATTGGTTCCTGCTAATTGCAAAGGACTACAATATGTCCACCTTTGTTTCCTTAAATACTGCCCTGCTAGAGCCCTTCACTGCTGTGACTCCAATACTGTACTTGTCAAACACTTTTTGAAACAGAGAGCGGGAAGCATGACTCTGTCTTCAGCCGGCACCACTATTTGGAATAGCCTTCCTGCCCCTCTTATACTTGAACTTGACATGTCTGAAAACTACGGTTTTGTGTTCCTGTTTTATGTAATCCCTTCACTGCAAATTCATGCAACTGACACTGAGACTGGTGGCCTGGTCCCTCATGAACTTCACAGGTTCAAGGCCCTATATATAGTTCATAGCAGTAAACCCCCCACCCCTTTCAGCACTGCCCTTGCAGGTATACCATCTGGCAGATGTCTACCATAGTTGGTATGTGGAAGTATGTAGATTTCTTTTAACTGATTGGTGGATTTATGTGTGACTGTTTCAAAGCAGACAATGAGGGAGTGCTACTAACATAACAGTAAAAGGGGTAGAAGGGCAATCTTGTGCAATGATGTGCACATACAATCTGTTTTTTTAAATAATGCATGGCCTAGAGAGGGGACTGTGGAGACCGCGAATAGTCATGAAGGGCCTTGGATTATGCTCTTTATTGTATGCTAGTGAAAAGTATTTGGGACAGAAAATTGTTACTGTGCTTTTTTCTTTTTCTCTGGTATACAATTGTCCATTATTTCCATTACCATACTGGAAAATGCTAATGGGAATGTTGGAGTTTCCTTATTGAGTCTAACTACTTTACTGAAAAAATGTAAAGTAGATGGAGTCTATAAGCTTATTTTTTTAACTTCTATGTTTTAACTGTGAAAGGTGGTTCCTAAAAGAAACTTGTTTGGGGTGTTTTTTATTTTAATTTGTTTTATTTTTATTTTAGTGCAGGAGAGGCCATGAAGTAATGTGGAGAGGGGAATAAGGGAAGAGGCACCAACCACAGATATGGAGGCTTAGGTGAACAGGGGAAAATGTTGGGCGTGCATCACATCTAAGGACATGCTCCTTGATTACTGCCTCGAAAGCACTTCAAAACTGCTCCCCTCTGCATAGTGCTTTTTTGCTGCATATACAGAGTACTCTTGTCTTCGAAAGATATGGATCAACAGGCTTTTTAATGGCTTGCAAGGTAGCTGGTGGGATTTTGGGTCCCACAGGAGTAAACTGTGTTGTGGCAGTATTGGGTGAGGAAGATGAGGTGTGGTGATGCATGGAGGTGGTCTCAGAGGAGTTGCCCAGGTTGTTCGTGACTGAGTACTCAGTGCATTTCACTTTGGTAGCCTTAGCCTTTTGTACACCCCCAGCGGTGGTAAAGAACTGCCACACCCATGATTCACTATGGGTGCTGGAGGTAGGCATTTCCTCTACCTAATCTTCTTGGTCTACTTGATTGTTTCTGCCTTATTGCACTTCTTCTGTTGTCTAGGTCCTCCAGCTGCTGGTGGTGGTGTTATATTGGGGGAGGGGTCGTAAATGGCTTCCTCTTGAGCGAAACTGGGAGGGGCAGTGCCTCTGTGAGCAACTTGGGTTGGAGGAAGTGGACAAACCAGAAATTCCACCATGTGCTTTGGGAAACCACACCCCTCTGGGCCAGAGTATAATTTTAAAAAGATGGATAATTCATAGTACAGACTCGTCAAAATTATATAATTAATATCATTATTCTTGTGATTTTTCTGTGCACATTTTAAGAGGTGTTAGGACTCTGTGGTATGTTCTGGGGGGTAGTAGTGGAAAATAGATTGTTACTCCAAATGTATGTTAAAAATCTGACACCTTATCATCTGATACCCATATTCCTTGTGCACATTTGTGTAAAATCTGGAAAAGTTTAGAGGTCGCTATCTGGATGAAAAGGGCAGAATTCTGTCATAGGTGGACACGACATCTTACAAAGACAGGGATCGGATGGTTTGGTGCTACAGAAAATATGTTAACTGGACATATAATATTAGAAAAATGGTACATAGATAAATATGTATTTGGATCAAAAATAGATTTGTGGGCAAATTGACAAGGGGAGTGTTCTTTCTGTATGTCATAAAATGAATGCCCTGATAATTATTAATGCCTATTGACACTCCATTCCTTCCCCCAATCAAGGGAGAGAGGAGGACGTAGGCAATGATAAGTTGTGAGGGGCAGGCTTAGTTATACCCACGCAAACACCCACTTGCAGAACACATAAAAAGAGACTACTTGGACAGGCAAAGGATTCATTTTCCATTTTCTTGCGGAGCATTTTGCCAGACCACACAACATCTAGAAGGAACATCCAGAACTTAGACCCCAGATAGACTACAGAACTTAAAGCAAAGGCCTAACCCACAAGCTGAGAACTCTTTTCAGCAGGCCTTCAGAATCCAGCAATCCAACTAAACTATTCTACAGCCGGGCAAGCTGTTGGATTCTTTGCCAAGAACTTTTGCCAGAACCGGTAGCAGACCCAGAAAGCAGTGCTGTATCCAGAGAGACCAGAACCAGAGAGACCCACACCAGACCGCTGTGAAGTGCAGAGCAGAGCTGACCCAGAGAGCTGTGACTTCAGAACCACCTGCCAGGAGTCCAGTCCAAACCTGCTGGCAAGACCCTGACGGTCTATTTCAAATTCATAGTGTGAGTACTCAGCCAGAATTGTGCAAAACCAATCTCTTAGTTTAAGATAATCTAATTCAAATTATTTTAACCTATTTAGAACCGCATCATAAGAAATCGTGTGTCCATTCTGCAAAACTGTCATCTGTCATTCTGAGTTTTACTTTTATTTTGAGAATCTACCTCCATTAAATCGTCCGTATCTTTTAAACCGCGTGTGCTAGGAACGTTGTTTAACTTTCATCTTAAAGCTAAGATTCTAAGCTTTAGCGGTAGCGTCCATGTAGTTATGGTTAAGTTGGTGTTTCCATAGGAAGAGCATTTTTTGGTCTAACTTCGCTCCCTCTGGACGAATCCTCACCAAACCTTGCAAAAAAAGTATAAGGCCCACTCTGCAAAGTTTGGAGAGGTTTGGTCCAGGGGGGGCAAAGTTATAGGGGGGTCCCAAAACTTGTGTTTTTTCCCATAGACATAATGGGAAAAAACTTTGCGCACGCCTACAGCCCAAACCGCTGGACAGATTTACACCAGGAGCGGGGGCTTGGTCCCGAAAGCGTGCTTTTCCAAATTTGGTGTAAATCCGTCCAATACTTTTGTTTAAAATGACCAAAATGTAAGGTAAAAAAATTATAGTGATATCTCCGTTTGCTTCGCGGACACACTTCCCGGTTCACTCCGCGGACAGTGCCCTGATGGCAGAGCGGCTTGCGCGATGCCTGCGGACATCCAACTTGTTCGCTGATTGGACGGCCTGGGGTGCGGAGCGCGTCAGATTTTTGGTGGTGCCCGACATCTTGCATTCGCAGACGACCGCGGACAGCACGGTGAAACTTGGTTTAAAAATTGTATTTAGTGGAGTGTGTTGGTGTGTAAGAGTGTTTGGGGAGGGTGGGGGAGTATGAGATAGGTGCAATGTTGTATTTTTTTTATGTGCTAGACGCTTTTGTTGTGTTCGATTTGTCTGCGGACAACACGGCTGTTCTGAAATGTTCGTAAATAAACAGAATGAATTTGGTGTCAAGTTGAAAGTGTTCTAAGAAGACTCGTGGGGTCCTGGAATGTTCGCAGGGGGTGTCCAGAAGACGTTGTCTGTATTGTTCGTTGTCAAGCTGAAAGTGTTCTAAGAACACTCGCGGTGTCCTGAAATGTTCGTACATAAAGAAAATGGGGGTGTCCTGAGGACGCTGTCCGTATTGTACTCTGGCAAGTTGAATGTGTTCTAAGAACACTCGCGTTGTCCCGAAATGTTTGCAATTAAACAAAATGGGGGTGTTCTGAGAATGCTGTTCGTATTGTTCGTTGTCAGGTTGAAAGTGTTCTAAGAACCCTCCTTTTGTCCGCTGATATTACAATTTCCTATGGGCCTTACCTGACTTTTTGTCCACTAAACAAACGATAAATCAGGCTGCTGTGCGCCGACATTATGTGATAATCCTATCACTTGCCCCATCGACCTGGCTGACCTGCTTTTGCGACACTAAATCATATCTCCCGCCCCTAAGCCTGATATTATCAAAGCATTCATATAAACAAAGTTTTTTCACTGAATTTCATAGGTTTTTAGTAGCACAACTTAACCATAACGTCCCGTTAACAACCTTTTTTTTTACTGAATATATATATATATATAATATATATATATATATATATATATATATATATATATATATATTACACGGCCACGGTAGTGGGCATGTAGTAATGGTTAAGTTGCTAATCCCATAGGAAGAGCACTTTTTGGGTGGCTTTTAACTTCCCTCCCCCTGGACGAATCCTCAGCAATCTATGCAAAAAAAATATATGGCCCACTCTGACATTTTTTGCAAAGTTTGGTGAGGTTTGGTCCAGGGGGGGGGGCAAAGTTATGGGGGGGTCCCAAAATGTAGTTTTTCCCATAGACTGAATGGGGAAAAAACTTTGCTCACGCCTACAGCCCAAATTTGCCGCATGAGCAGCGGCTTGGTCCCGAAAGCGTGCTTTTGTAAATTTGGTGAAAATACGTCCAGTAGTTTTTTTTTAAATGACCAAAAAGTAGGTCACAAGGACACCGATTGGTTAATTGGCTTGCGTCATGTCCCCGGACATGCGACATGTTCGCTAACTGGATGGTGAAGAGCGTGAAGTGCGTCAGACTTTTGGAAATGCCCACCATCTTGGATTCGTGGACTTCGCCGCTGTCAGCGGACATCGCGGTAAAAACATATTAAAAAACACAACATTGCACTTGTCAAACTTATCAAATAATCTCTGAGGAGGTGAGGGGTGATGAGGATGGGATGGGATACGGCTGCAACTGGTGTTTTTGTTGTGTAATGCTTTGCTAAGTGTGATGTGCAATGTAAAGGGAGGAGATGTGTTGTGTATGACTTGGCTTTGTAGAAGGAATGTTGTGATGTCATGTGGAGTGTTTATGCCTGAGTGATGGAATGCATGGGTGAATGTTCTAACCTGGTCATTTGGTCAGGAGAGGCCTGGGTGATGGGCCGCCAGTTGTTTATATGTCCTACTTGTAACTTATATGTAACTTGATTGACTGCTTGTAATGATACCTATGAAGCTGATAATAAACCAAGCAAGTCAACCTAAGAAGGCTGGGAGTCACTTCAATACAATGGCGACAAGCTGGTCTTTTAAAAGAAGAATCCATGCGTGAAAAGCTGGTGCCCTGCTGCGAGGGGTGCAGGAAGGAAGAAAAGGACAACACTGCCCCCAAATGAAGTAAGGCCCATCACCCAGGGTGGTAAAAGGGGGAGGTGGAGTGGCAAGTACGCATAATTGGAGGAATTGGCTGCCCATGTACTGTAATGAGAGTTTTGTCCGAGCTCTGGAAGGGGAAGGTGACCCATCAGCGGGAGAATGCTAGCCGGGAAGCTGTAGCTCATAGAATGGATGACAGAGTTGTCCCTTGCAATGAGGGGGATGCAGTGCTTATCCACTGAAGGGAAGGGATATGAAATCGGGCCTGCCACCATTGTACACTGGTGATGAGCGTTTAGAGCTAATTGTGTAAATGTTTGGGTGTCCCTCTTAGTACGGGTTACGACTACTTTGCGGTGGACATGCTCCTCTAAATGGGGCCAGGCAGAAACGTACAGGCTCCTTTTAACAACATGTGCAAGATAACCGCTCAAGTAAGGATGACGGTTGGTGCTGCGGAGCTCTCAGAGGTGCGAGAGCGGTGAGGGTATGATGATGTAATCGCCATTGCAGGTGGGGTCAGCGATTGCTATGAACACTGCGCGTGTCAGGATTCCACTACGACATTGTTGGAGTGCGAACCTAACGCCATAGTAATTTCAGAATGCATTTGAGGAAAGCACCCAGAAATGTGGGTGAGCATGATCAGGAAGTGTCGAAAGTGATTTACTGAAGATTCTGTCCCCGAGTGCTGTTGCGTCATGAGAAGGGAATGGGTGTAAAGGAGCCAAGCCTCTTTGTATTAGGAGGCAACCCTTAGGAGCATGTTTACTTGAAAAGGTACGCTTTTGGATGATGGACGGTGGACGCTGTGCCCTTGTGGGTCGTAGATGGTGCGACTCGTGGATGGAAGAGGCACTCATTCAAACAGTCCCCCGGTGGAAGTGCACCCGCCGGTCCGATCCACGATGGTGTACGGAGGTACTGTTGCAAGTCCACGAGACATGTTCTGGTTTGGATGGGGAAGGAAGACACGGAAAGGTCACTGCACTATTCTGAATTGTGTAGGGACTAACTATTATATTCTTTAGTATTTGCAGGATAACTGAAGTGGGATATTGAGGCAATGTGTTGCCCCCCTACTTTGCTGGTGGTAACCTAGAAATATGTCATTCAAGTATGCGCATGTGTATGCGCATGTTTATCACTGCGTAGGTACGGTTTAACATTGTTTGGTATGGGCTGGATTAGGAGGCCTTTGGATTTACAGAAGTTTATGCTGCTTGAATGTTTAATGATGTTTGATGGTAACAGTGTTTTCATCAAGAGCATAATGTAAATGCTGTATAGCATGTGGTCATGTGGGTGATTAATAGTGGGTGACCTGTGGATGCGAGACTGGGTGGAGGTGTTAGCAATGTACATCTTGTATCTAGAGCTAACCGTTTTGAGGATTTTCAGCATTTAGGTTGTCTCATGCCAACATGGACTTTCGGATTGGATTTGGATAAGGGCTCACGGCATCTATGGGTGTACAGGCTAGATATAACTTCTTGAGGATTTTCAGCAGTTAAGTAGCTAAATTGCGACATGGATATTTAGGAATGGATTGGGTCTGGGATTCATTATATGGTGTTTTAAAGAGATGCAGCAATTGGCAAATGCATAGAACGTTACAAAGTTAACTGCATACTGTGTAATATTATGTGTGGTGTACAGTATGGAAGATCTGTAATGCTCTGGGAGTTTAGTGAGATTGGGGATAGCGCCTTCAATTATTTCTTGTATGGGTGTGGTTATGATTGCTTGGTGATTGCGGGGGTAGCGCCTCCCATATGTTTGGTTTTGTGTTAAACTTATATGTAATTTATAAGTATGTTTTTGGCTGATGGCGTGTGAGTGCCAGATCAGCATGTTTGTGTTCTCCAAATGTGACTTCTGGGGGTAGTGCCTTCAGTCATATTACAGTATGGGTGTGGAATGGTATGAAACAATGGCATTTAGGAGTGTCTGGTGGTAGCGTCTCCATGACAGTATGGGTGTGATTGTGATGAGTCGCGCATGGTTAAACAGTGTACGTGTGTTTCTGGTGGTAGCGCCACCAGTTCTGTCGGGGCGTTACAATAATGAGGTTATGCATGGTTATCCCACGTATGGCTGTATGAGGTGGTGCCACCACCAATTGTCGGGGCGTGACTTAGGTAAGTCATGCAAGGTGAATGGTTTGGTATCTGAGTGGTAGCGCCCCCAGTAGGTGTAGGGGTGTGACTGCAGTATAAGTCACGCATGGTTAGGGGTATGTGTGTAAGGGTGGTAGTGCCCTCGGTTGGTATGGGCGTGTCTGTGGTATTAGGCATCACATGGACTCACATTACCCCGACTTTGAGGTTTATTTACCACAAATGATGTTTTCTTCTCTGTGCACATGCGGCTGTGTTTAGCTGTACTGTGTGTGCTTCTATGACTCTTTTCACCCTCATCAGGTTCCGGAGTGTGACAGTGATATTGGTTGTTGGTCCTGGTGTGCTTGGCTAGTGTATCAAGTATGAGGTGAATGGTAGAGTGTCAGAGCACGTGTTGTGTGCTAGCCCTGATGATGCAAGTCGGTGTGAATGGCTTATGTTGGTGTGTGTGGAGGTGTGTTGTGTAATGTCTTGCACTGTTGTCGGAAGAGGGGAGATGTGTTGTGTAATGCTTTGCTATATGTGATGTGCAATGTAAAGGGAGGAGATGTGTTGTGTATGGTTTGGCTTTGCAGAAGGAATGTTGTGATGTCATGTGGAGTGTTTATGCCTGAGTGTTGGAATGCATGGGTGAATGTTCTAACCTGGTCAGTTGGTCAGGAGAGGCCTGGGTGATGGACCGCCAGTGTTTATTGTCCTACTTGTAACTTATATGTAACTTGATTGACTGTTTGTAAAGATAACTATGAAGCTGATAATAATCCTAGCAAGTCAACCTAAGAAGGCTGGGAGTCACTTCACTACAGATTTTTGCCACGAAAGTCTGCAAACAGTTCGGATGTTCGCGAACAGTCCTGAGAAGTTTGCGAACACCTCAGCATTGCGGGGTTGGTGGACACCAGTTCTTGGATGGCTTATAACTTCGGCGCCACTTAATGGAACTGCATGAAATTTAGCATGTATATTTCTGAGCTGATTTTGAGTGGGTATGCAAAGATTGGTGGGATTCTGTCATGAGGGGGCAACATTAGAGGGGGGTCCCAAAATAATGTAAAGGCTTATAAATTAGGTGCGATTTGATGAATCTACACTTAATTTAGGAAACTAATAATACATTTAAATATGAATGTTTTTCCAAAGTTTTATGTAATTTTGTGAAGAGGGGGCACAATTAGAGGGGGGTTCCAAAATAATGTAAAGGCTTATAAATGAGGTGCCATTTGATGAATCTACACTTCATTTGGCAAACTAATAATAGATCTCGATATACATGTTTTTGCGAAATTTGGTGGGATTCTGTCAAGAGGTAGCAAAATTAAAGAGGGGTATCAAAATATTGTAAATGCTTATAAATGTGGTGCCATTTGACAAATCTAAACAAAGGTTTGCAAAAAGATTATAGATCTAGATATAGATGTTTTCGTAAAGTCTGAATGGATTTTGTCAAGTGGGGCTAGGTTATATGACGATTGTATGTGCATACATTTGACAATTTTGAAAAAATAAAACATGGGTGTATTTCCAGCAAACTTGCGTAAGGAGCATTGGCAAGGACCTACAAGCATGGTTTTGCAAATGTGCCAGTGTTTTATTATTTGACAAGTGTCATAATGTAGCTACAAAAAAAAGCGGTATACCTTTAGTGACTGAAGGGTAGCCTGTGGCCATGGGCAGTGGCCAGATTGTCCGGGTCATGGAAAAAGGTCATGATCTGGACAATCTGGCTACTGGCTATGAGCACAAGGGACAAAACATAGGTTTAAAGTGGTCATGTCCTCCTGGGACTGGCTTTGTGGTAAAGGTATTCGAAATTAGGATCGATCTGAAAGGGACAAAAAATATGCTTGTGGTAATATGGTCATAGAGTTCTCTTTTTGCCTTCTGCAGGCTGCCATGGAAAGCGAAGAGGGGCCCTGTATGGAATCCTCACCTTCCTTTTCCATGGTGGCCATCTTGGAAAAGGATTTTCCTTCCTACACCTGGGCGCTGTAGGCGTCCCGGTGTAGGATGAAAAATCCTATTTTTTAGCACCTCGGGTTCCCGCTTTGGGAACCTAGGCTGCTAATGGCCTTGATCCCCCATTTCAGGGGCTGAAATGGGGGATAATGGTCCAGAGACCTCGTTATCCACCCTCGCTTTGCTTGGGCTGATAACTTGGACTGCTGGGCCAGTATCCACCGTTCCAGTCCCTGGAACGGAGGATGAACGCCACAATATTTCCATTAGCATAACACAAAATGCAGATGGAAATGTTGGAAAATCTTATTGAGTCTATGTACTTTACAGAGAAATATAAAGTAGATGGAGTCTATAAATGTTTTTTAGTTCTATTTTTTAACTGTGAAAGGTGGTTCCTAAAGGAATATGTCTTTTGTTGTTTTTGGATGTATTTTATTTGGCAGGAGAGCTGAGAACAAAAGGTGGGGAGGGAAATGAGGGAAGAGGAACCAAACACTAATATGGAGGGGTAGGTGGACAAGGGAAAATGTTGCGCGTGTGTTATTTCTAAGGTAGGGGCAGTGTTTATCATGCTCCTTGATTACAGCAGTGGTGGTGGCTCTTGGGGAGGAGGGATGGCATTAGCTGATGCCATTTTAAGATAAATAGCAGTTTTGCTAAAAGTATGTACTGTGTACTGGATTGTTAATGGATAATGAGCAGGAATAGGTGTTGGAGCTGTGCAAGGGAAATTTTGAAGTTGAAAGTTCCTAGATCAGTAGAAAATGCAATTCTGAACTGTCTGCGAAGCAGAGATCTTATCGTAAAGTGCAGACGGGTTCTCGGACACGTCATCATGGCGCGCGCCAGCATATGGTCATGTGGCACTGTCTGGAAGGTCCACTATGAAGTCAGATGTTCATAGACGTCTACGGATGAAAAACTAGTTGAAATAGTTGCAAAAAGTATATGGAAGTGTTAAAAATGATTCCAGAAGGTGGGAAATGGCAGAGTTTTAAGGTGACAAATTGGACACAAACATTGCTACATTGGGTAAGTATGATATTAGTAAGTTGTAGGAAAATAGCACAAACTGTAAAAACCAATGAAATTCACTGAAAGAACTTTGTTAAAGGGACGTTATGGTTTCAAGTAAAATCAAAAAAAGAAATTAGCCAGTTAGGGTAAGCTAAACAACCATGACTCGCACCACCACCGTGCACTGCTAAGACTAACACCCAGGACATCAAAGATGACATCACGAATGTCATTGATGACATCACTGATGACATCACATATCTGGGCTACTTGTTTTTGTTTATTGACATATATAGGCTAGGTGGTTTTGTAGAACCCTCTGAATAGAACCATACAGAAAAGAGGTCACCTGTTTAGTAAAATACTAAAAAGAGAAGCAATGAGCCAGAGACCAACTAATGAGCCAGAGACCAATTAATTATGTAGAAGTAGGAGGTTCCAGAATGCCAGGTCATATGTAGGCTTAGTAGTGGGTAGGAGGTTCCAGCAGGGGTCCTGGAGCTTAGTGATAGAACAGAGAGGTGGTAGAAAGAATCAAGGCAAGAAATAAAGTTAGTACAGAGTAGTCTTTTTGCCTCTATCCTTACTGACCTCAATGAGATGCCTATACCACCCCCGAAGATCCAACCAAACATTGAGGACTGGTTTAGTCTTGGGGTTCCTGGAAAGATTGAAACTAGGCTCAGAGAAGCAGAATGAGGATTTGCAACATATTAGGTGGAGGGGAAGTTAAGTAACTCCTTTGAAACTTTGGAGCAGTGGTGGCAGCTCGAAATCGTGAACTCCCATTTCTGACTCTGGGAAAACCATTGCAAGAGACACTGGAAGAAGAAGACACTATTATATTATTATTTTCATTGGGAAATATCCTATTTATATTTCAGTTGGCCCTCCCCTGTACACAGTGCCTTGTAACATTTGCTAAATTTTGCTAATTTTGATCTTCTGGTTTTGGTGTACCTCTTGATCCCAAATGTCCAGTTTGTGACACATGTTTACTCCTTGTTGTTGTAAGGATCATCAAATGTGAAATAATTAGTATACAGTACAACTTCAAACATCTCCATAATCACCTGATCCCTTGCCATATAGTATTTGACCTTTCTCAATCCAAGTTTAAGTTTTATGGACGTATGCAATGTGACTATGTTTAGAGTTACTAACAAACAATGTTTGTGACAATTATTTCGGTGCAATTTCCATTTAGGTTACAGCCATTTAGGAATATTACGAGGTGTTATGTGATCCTTGTCTTCCATATGCCATATGCACCTGTTTTTCAATGTAGAATGTGCTACAGTTCACGTGATTTTATTATGACTAGAGGGCCTGTGTTGAGAAGTGTTAAGCTACAGAGCTCTCGAGAAAAAAGTCATTATTTATGTTTTTTGGGGGGGAATAGCTTAAACAAGGGGCCTACAACCTTTGGCTGGCAAGAATGTTTGGACTACAACTCCCATTAACCTTCCAAAAAATAGTCAGTGATGAGGGATCATTGGAGTCATAGTTGAATACATCGGGAGAGCAACAGGTTGCAGACTCCTTATTTAAACTACACTTGGAGAAGCAAGAACAAGTAAATGACACATTTTTTGTAATCATCACACTAGTTTTAAGGATGTCCAAACCCAGTTTCCCTTATTTTCCCTCTCTCTCTTTTAGGTGTGTTTTAGGGTGGCATAAACTGTCAGTTTCTCTGGTGGTTGAAGGAACCAAAGATAGATTGATCAAAAAGTGTTCCGATTGAATGTCAAGCATAGGTCTTCTCCCTATCAGTAGCTGGACATGTCAGACCAAATGACGGGGTAAGCATACTTCAAGGAACTGAAAGTAGAATGTCTCTCATAACTCCCCATGGCCCTTTTCAGGATTTCTCAGGGCATCTTCCCACCACTCACAGTCTTTGTAAATAAGAGTGTTTTTCACAATCATCCTGCTTTTGGCAGTGTCTTTGGGTGGCTTGAGTATGGTGGGGAGATATCCCGCCCCCTCAGTACCCGCATCCAGAGTTAAACTATGTGCCAAAGGATGGGTTGGAACAGTCTTTAACATCTGCCCAGTATCCTAACCAGAGAGACAGCCACCTCTGTCCTTGCGCTGACTTTCTCATCTGCCTCTAATCACATCCCTTTCCCAGGCTCTTGGTTCTCTGTCCCACCAGTCCAATCTATCTCTCTGACTTGATGCCTTGCTACATGCTCATGTCTGTTGAGCCTCCCTCTAGTCCCTTTCGATTCTTATTTCTGTCCACGGGCTTCACCTGCACTTCCCTGATTCTCTAGGGAAATTACATAAGTGGGCTCCCAACATATGTTATCACACTCAAACAATATGACATTATAAAACAGTGAATCGATCCAAATGTTATAAAGAACACATAACGTAAAATACAAGATAAGAAATTGGAAATGATACTGAGGAACCTTAGAACATTTGTTTAATATTTCCCTTCTATGTAGGAAAAGTACACATGCCCTTATAAAGTAAAGTACATGATAGGGAGAATTGTATAGGTCAATTGTATTCATTAACTCCTCATACATAAATTAATAGCAAAAGCTAGTGATAATACATGAACACTAAATAATCACCAATGAAAAGGAGAAGTTCCCACAGGTGTTAACAGTACACAAATGGGTGTACCTTGAAACTAAATACAACAGAACATCAACACGTCACATAAGACAAATCAAACACATTTTGATTTGAATAAAAAGAAATGCACTACATGACTTAAAGTGCAAGTTCTGTTGGTCAAACTATGCAGGGAGTGGTTCCGGGACAGGATCACTACCTGTCTATGCTGACTTTGAACTAGATGCTCTGTCACATGTTTGTCCTCAACCCACTCTAGGCTCCTCCTTGTTAGCCTCAGTGTACCTCTCCTCCCTTCTCTCGTCACATACCCTCCTCCTTTTGCCACTTCTTGATGTCCCTTCTTCTTTCTTCTCCTAGAATCCCACCATTCTCCTCCTCTCCCTTCTCAGCCTCCTTCACTCCTCTTTTTTCCCCACTCTCTCTTCAGCCTCATCTCCTCATTTTTCACTCTCCTGTTCTACTCTCCACCTCCTCCTACTCTCTCTCCGCCTTCTCATCTGTTCATTCTTCGCCTCTCCCATGTATCAAGACCCACTCCGACGATCTCCAAAATCCAAAATTCTGTTGTCTTGTTTTCTGAAACACCCACGCTGTACTGTATTTTGCTGCTCCTTTTTTATCCTATATTCACCTTGATGAGGAAATACTCAGACTTGACTTGTGATTGAGGTGAGGTTAGCAATAGATGTTAAATTGCAATAGTAGCAGAGAATGACACGAATGAACACCAGACAAGACAAGTCCAGAGAAGGTGGTGCTCCTGGGTGTCCCCGTCATCCATGTGTCCACTTTCTATAGTTTTCCTAATACATTGGAGTCTATGAGTACAGTAAAGACTGTATGACTTCACTTTCCACAATGGTTTCTTCAAATACAGGCAACCAGTTCAAGGTTCTACCAGAACATTCTGTAAACCTCCTGAATGTTAGAATGTTATCAGTTAAGATCTGTGCATTTATTCTATCAATGCGGTAAAACCCTACCTCTCTGCCAAGAACTGCCTCAACATCGCCAGAGCCACCATAGGCACAACACTTTACTATTGTAATGTCCTGCTCCTCAGCATATCCGCCAAAAACATAAACCAATTACAAGTTGCACAAAACAATGTGCTCAGAGCAGCTCTCAGTATCCCTAGGGGAGAGCACATCTCCCAAGCAAGGCAACAGGCCCACTGGCTCCCAATCAGAGAGTTCATACTTTTCAAGACACTCACAATCACTCACAAATGCCTATCACATACAGCACCCCACTACCTAGTGGAAAGAATACACCAAGCTCAAACAATCAGACCTAAACAGGACATATACTCGCACCAACTCGCAATCCCTGCCTTCAACAGAGCCAAAGTGGGGGTTCTAGTTTTGAAATATTAGCACCAAAATCCTGGAACTCACTACCACGCAAACTAAGAACAGAAACATCTCTCACAGTTTTCAGAAAGGCTCTGAAAACCAAACTGTTCAAGTAGGCTTCTCCTCTGTTCCCCTGTAACCACGGAGCATGAGTACTGTTTGTTCCTAACCATGCAACCTGCACCTATTATACTGTATTAAGTGTATATTTTGTAACAGCACCTCGATGCCCGAGGGCAGTTTGCACGCTTTATAAATGGAAATAAATGAATAAATAAATAAATGCATTCCAATTAAATCTACAGCCCTTATTAGAGCCCAGTTTTAAGCAGCGTCCGCCTGCACTGGACTGAAAATTAATGGCATGAGTAGGGTTACATAAGTCTTTGTCTGACTGCTAAAAAGTGGGTAATCAGATCCAAATTTCAGTTTGCCAAAATGAAAATCCATCTTTTTTCAAGAGGGATTCCTCTGACTAAACTAAGCCAGTGAGGGATTATACAGGTTGTTGTGAAAGCAATACAATAATGTACTATTTTCTATTCTCATCAGTTTACAAAATATTAAATGTGTTTCCTCATTTCAACGTACGTTTGTTTCCCACTGCAACCACCAGGAATACAACTCTCACTAATGTGTGCAGGTGTGAGAGATGTTGATTAGATTTGTTGGTTTTCCAATCATACTTCTCTCTTGGCATTGTAGACCCTATTCCGGCCCCCTTTATTCCTGCACATTGAAGATCAAAGGGATAATCCAGTATCCTCTAGTTGAGAGAAACACACGTATGGACTGCTGAATCAACTGCATCTCCCTTGCTTGTACCTATTGTACGTATTGTAAGAGGTGGTTTGTGAGTCACTGAGTGCCAGTGTGCTATAACCTAGAGGGACAGATGATATCTCTATTTCTGCCAGTCGGCACAGCCAAATGATTGGTACTATTTGTTTATTTTTCTAGTCATTGTGATGGAATTTGGGAAATGCATTTCAAGGGTCCTCACCTGCCGTGACAAGGGACAGAGTTAGCAGAGGCTAGAACATATGTGGATTTCCTTGAAGGGAAGGCAGGATTATCAGACATCTCAGAATTGGTAAATATACCAAACAGATTATTTTCCCAAACTTTACAATTAGGTTTAAGGTTTACTCCTGAGCGAATGTGTGCACTGAGGTTTTAATATTGTTACTTTGATTATCATACCACACTATCAGTTATACTGTACCAAATATCATAAAGGGATAGAATCAAAAGGGGTGAAGATCACCTGCCCCTTTTAGTGATTTGGCGGGGTGTAGAGAGGAACCTCTCCACATCAACGCTGAGATCAGCATTACACAGCATGTTTAAGCACTCAGCGCCCTTGGTAACCCCATCATCAACATCCATGATTAGGGAGAGGACTTCAGCACAGCATGCACTGTTTAATATTGTTGGTTTCAAAAGTTGAGACTATTATATTTTTATATTTCGCTAAATGGCCAATTCTTTCCATTGTTTACCCCTCCAATAATAAACATTACTATTACTCAAGTTAATGTTACACAATTTCCCCACCACAGAAGAATGAAAGGCGCATTTAACGTTGCCAGGAATCGCACCTGCGACCAGAGGTTGCACATGGATATTTAAAGCAAGCCCTTGATTGGGTAATATTACTGCATCTGTGGTGGTTAGTGAATGCTACAGTACGTTTGTTTCTTTAACATACTTTTCTATCCTCTTTTGAGAATATCATGAAGTGAAGATGCAGTTTAAATGCATAAGAAAACATGCACACAGATCAATTTATCCTACACTTCAAATCTGCACACACCGAGTTATTCTGATGAGTTGATGCTGCAGCTGTCTGGCACATTAATCTGTCATATTTAGTTAGGTAGACTGGTGTTCCAGATGAAGAGAGGCAGGTACCATGCCTGGTCTAAAACAGAGTGTTGCATATTTTAAATGCCATCTGTTAAATCAGCCTAGTTTTCGTGTTAATCTCACACGATTCAACAGAAAGGCTTTTGGTAAAGTGTGCCATTTATCTATAAAATTAAATTGCTGCTGTGACAGGGCATGACTACTTAAATGACAGTTTTTGTTTATCTTAAAAGCATTGCTCTCCCTGACATGTGTATTACATGCAATGTGTGCTAATGTCAATGCAATCGTTGTAGCAAGCTTTGTTAGTGTCCTTTGCCCTTCCTATGCCAATCTCCCTGTAGACCACACTGTCATGGGGATGTGTAATGGGGCAGGGGGAGGAGGTGGGCGTGGATGAGGAGAGAAGAGGGATTGAGGAGGCAGGAGGAAGAAGGAGGGAGGAGACTACTTCTCACTGGTTGTGGATTTTTAAATATTATTAACATTTAAGTTTCACGTTTGTTGCGTTTTGACTCATACGTATTCCTTTGACAACACCTAGTCTAGCCAAAAAAGAGTGTGATACAATTTAATATTTGAATCGTGGATGAACACAGATGACAAAAAAACTAGTACGAAAATTGTTACCCTTCCCTTTACACGTAACATCTACATGTAAACGCACCAATTAACTTTAATTGGCTATATTACTCAGTCAACATCGGGTGACAATGAAATATATTGAAAACCCATGCATTCCGAATAATTATATAAAAAGACAAATACAGCACTACAGTCATCAGACAAACTATACACTAGACAAAATGCTCATCAATGTGACTGGGGGTTAGTCGTGAGTCATAATTTTTGCGACATTTGACTGATATGATGAACACCCAGATATTCGGGTATGTAAGTGTGATAATCAAAGTGGAACTATATCATGATCAATATCAAAAGTTCTTGAAGATGGCAGCAACAAAGACTTCCAATGAAGTCTCGTAATAGTCGACATGTGTTTCGGCCCTTGGGGCAGGACGCGCTGTCTACTTTGCACTTGCATCACTTGTTAGTAGGGCCTCATCAGGACGTAGACTAAATTTGCAGTGAAAAAACCCAATTTTGACTTTAAAATTATGTAGGTATGTATTTATTCAGAAAATCCAAGATTGTCATTATTGTAGCAGAGTACTTAAAAGGCTTAATTCTGAGAAAAGTCCAGTAGTGAGGATGCTTCACTACTGTGCGGCTATGTCTGAATTACATCAATGCATACAACCTGCGCGGGTCGCCAGACGACTCTACTATGCTGATATCGTGCATCACATTTAAGCCAGCCCTTTGTTCTTGTCCATACTCTCTCCACCTGACGAAACAAGACATGAATAGCATCTGTCATTTGTCGCGTCATGCGTTAATTGCAGTGCTACCTGCAAGCTAAGCATTATGGTGCTAGTCACCTTCACTTAAGTGAAAGGTTTTTAGTTTTGGTTATTAGGTGGCAAGCTAGTCATTGGCAGAAGGGGGAAAGGTTTGCTTTCCTGGGTTATGTAACATATTTGAGAAATAATACGTCTGTCTTGCTATTGATTTACTTATAGTTGTATCCTCCTATTCTGCTCTCTGTTTAAAACAAAACATGAATGGACACATAAGCAAATAGGGTGCACACTCATCTTCTGTTTAGTAAAACAAATGCCATGTTTTTGACAATTTCATGTCATTAAGCTTTAACATTTGGCTTTTTGATCTTAACAAAAAACAAACTCCACTTACTGTTAAAACCAAACAGTTTAAGCTTCATATGCCATCACTTCAACTTAAGCACATTGTATGTTGAAGCAGTAGGATAGCATGCACCCGTTGCTGCCCCTCCCCCACTTTCCTTGGGTATTGCCTTACTTCAGTTTCTATTATTAAGAACTTGGGTTTCAAGTTTGACAATCCTTTGTTATGGAACACCCAGATCATTTTAGTTTCATTCTCATTTCTTTCAACGTCGTCTCTGAAGACAGCTTTTTCCATTCCTGACTCTGGCCATGCAGACCTCGCAGCCTAAGCCCCAAAACACTTGCGTCCCACCTACACCAATTATCTGGAGCTAGGGAAACAGATCATCGGCCTATGTGGAGACAAAATGAAATAGGAAGGCAGCAAGTGAAGGGCAGTGCAATTTGGACGGAGGCGGGAGAGGACCTGATGCACAGGGAGTTTGCAGGATGACAATGGCCGGCTGGAGGGTTTAGGATCATTTTAAAAGGGGCACATCCTTGTACAAGGGCCGGAGAACCCCCACTCAATGCTGAAGGGGGGCAAGGAAGATGGAGGATGGGAGATGTGCTGGAGAAACTAGCCAATGCCTTGAAAGTAAGCAGAGCAGGGAATGCTGACTTTTCTCCGGATTCAGCTCACATTCCAGTCTCACTGATTGGTCTGTATTAAGTCTAACGGTATTACTAAGTGCTCAGAGTTGACCTGTTTTGAAAGTTCAGGAAGACTGCTTTGTGATTCTCGGCCAAACGAATACACTCTACCGTATTCTCAACGTGCCCAAAGGTACTCTAGGAAAATCTTAATTTACAATGTTCTTCCCTTAGATAAAGTTTGCTGCAGAGAACAGTGCGGGCGAGCCCAGGAATTAGAACTCGTAAATTGCGAAGCTCCTTTATCTTTGAATTTTCCAAACTGTGGTCCATTCCAGGGACATTTCTAAGAGCATCCCCAAAGGGCTTACAAACCTGTACAAACCACGATTCTGCATGTTTCCATTAAATAAAAGTTTCTCTTATGAAGATACCACTAGCTTACCATTGCTTGATTGGCTATTAGGCATTCTGGTAGGTCTGTTGCTGCTTATTCTTAACTTTAGCTTTTGTTGTTGTCTGAACTTCTTTTCGTTTGTTGTGCTTATTTTTCATGGGTGCTCTTTTTCTATACTGTTTGCTATTATAATGCTTGTTACACTCTGTGTTGCATGCCACATTATCAGACAGTATTATCTCAGACACTTAGGTCAATATCTGTTTATTAGCAGATTGGGTATTTCTCGTCAGCCTTTACTGCCACTCCCACGTCTAGCGGATCAGTGACTTCCTCATGCCAAACATATTACTTTACTATGTTAATTACTTAAAATAATGACTTAAATGCCACAAAGATGTACTGTATGTTTAGTATAGAAAAGCGTGGAAATAATATGTTGGTCTATGCCACGCTCAAAAAATAATAAAGCCCTCATTAAAACTTCTCGCTTAAAAGAAAAAAAGTGTGCACATGACTTTTATTTTCCAGCCATGATCAAAGGTGTCAATCAGCAGACAAACCGTAATTAATGTTGCACGGTTTATTACTCCAAAGTGTTGAGGAGAGTGATTTATTTTGGATGTTGCAAGTCACAAGCCGATTCATGGAATAATTAGCGCGGCGCAAGTGGGCAAAAACGTGCGATTCGCAGTGGAATAGCGAAAATCGCAGTGCAATTGCGAAAATCGCACGAAAAGCAGCGCACGCCGATTCATGGAAGGCCGTGCGCGAGAAAACCAGCGGATGTGCGATAAAAAAGTGCGCGGCGCACGTTGGCGCACAGGCCATCTAACAGCGTGCGCCAGGTCACAGCGAAAATCGCACAGGCCACAGCGAAATTCGCACATAGCGCGGCGCACGCAACAAAAGTAGGCGGAACACGGGCGTAACACTCGGAATGGGGAACAACTTGCCAAAATGTGGGCGTCACGGGGGAAGTACAGGGCACAAGTGCGCGGAACGCCCACACGCTCGCCTACAACACGTATTCATGGAATAGAATAGGGGAAAAAAGCGCACGCTCAAACCAGCGCACAGGCACAAACACGACCGCCACAAGAAAGCAGGCGGTAGCGTCTCTGCGGCTGTAAGAAATGTGCGCCAAAAGGTGCGCCAACAAATCGCACCTATATACTGCCATGATGAATGTCCCATACTGTGGCCCTCCAGGAAAAATGACGTGCAAAGGGGTACCCACAAACACGGACACCCGCTGACAAAAAATACGTGTGCGTGTATACCGGGGTGCGCGGGAAGTCTAACACGCGATTTTAGCAGGGTACGTGCATCACAGGGGTTCGCGTGAAGTTTCACACGCGATCGGGCCTGGGGGAGCGGGCTACGTGTATATCAGGGGTTCGCGTGAAGTTCCTCACGCGATCGGGCCTAGGGGAGCGGGCTACGTGTATTACAGGGGTTCGCGTGAAGTTCCTCACGCGATCGGGCCTGGGGGAGCGGGCTACGTGTATTACAGGGGTTCGCGTGAAGTTCCTCACGCGATCGGGCCTGGGGGAGCGGGCTATGTGTATTACAGGGGTGCGCGGGAAGATCCAGGGGTGCGCGGGAAGTTCCACACGCGAATAGCTTGGGGGCGCGTGTATTCCAGAGGTGCACGGGAAGTTCCACACGCAAATAGCCTGGGCGCGTGTATTTCAGGGGTGCGCGGGAAGTTCCACACGCGAACAGCCTGGGCGCGTGTATTTCAGGGGTGCGCGGGAAGTTCCACACGCGAACAGCCTGGGCGCGTGTATTTCAGGGGTGCGCGGGAAGTTCCACACGCGAACAGCCTGGGCGCGTGTATTTCAGGGGTGCGCGGGAAGTTCCACACGCGAACAGCCTGGGCGCGTGTATTTCAGGGGTGCGCGGGAAGTTCCACACGCGAACAGCCTGGGGGTGCGTGTATTTCAGGGGTGCGCGGGAAGTTCCACACGCGAATAGCCTGGGCGCGTGTATTTCAGGGGTGCGCGGGAAGTTCCACACGCGAATAGCCTGGGCGCGTGTATTTCAGGGGTGCGTGGGAAGTTCCACACGCGAGTAGCCTGGGCGCGTGTATTTCAGGGGTGCGCGGGAAGTTCCACACACGAATAGCCTGGGCGCGTGTATTTCAGGGGTGCGCGGGAAGTTCCACACGCGAATAGCCTAGGCGCGTGTATTTCAGGGGTGCGGGGGAAGTTCCACACGCGAATAGCCTGGGGGCGCGTGTATTTCAGGGGTGCGCGGGAAGTTCCACACGCGAATAGCCTGGGCGCGTGTATTTCAGGGGTGCGCGGGAAGTTCCACACGCGAATAGCCTGGGCGCATTTATTTCAGGGGTGCGCGGGAAGTTCCACACGCGAATAGCCTGGGCGCGTGTATTCCAGGGGTGCGCGGGAAGTTCCACACGCGAATAGCCTGGGCGCGTGTATATCAGGGGTGCGCGGGAAGTTCCACATGTGATTTGACAGTGTGGGTCCTTCCAGGTGTACCCTGTACACCCTCCACGGCCCCTGCAGGCAGCCCACACCACAGGGGACTACCCTGCATCCCTGGTCATGTCCTGCAGGCAGCCCACCCACCATGGGCATGCCCCCCAACAAAGGCACATGTCTCCTTGAACTAATGAACACCAACTCATGTCCCCTTGCACCCCCACCCCCCAGCACTGTGGGGCACCTGCCAGCAGGCCCCCACCCATGTCCAACTCATGTCCCCCACCACCCCCACCCCCCAGCAGTGCAGGGTCACCCTCCACCAGGCCCCCACTCATGTCACCCACCACCCCCACACCCCAGCAGTGCAGGGTCACCCTCCACCAGGCCCCCACTCATGTCACCCACCACCCCCACACCCCAGCAGTGCAGGGTCACCCTCCACCAGGCCCCCACTCATGTCTACCACCACCCCCACCCCCCAGGGTCAGCCTCCACCAGGCCCCCACTCATGTCTCCCACCACCCCCACCCCCCAGCACTGTGGGGCACCTGCCAGCAGGCCCCCACCCATGTCCAACTCATGTCCCCCACCACCCCCACCCCCCAGCACTGTGGGGCACCTGCCAGCAGGCCCCCACCCATGTCCAACTCATGTCTCCCACCACCCCCACCCCCCAGCCACCAGGGTCAGCCTCCACCAGGCCCCCACTCATGTCTCCCACCACCCCCACCCCCCAGGGGCACCCTCCACCAGGCCCCCACTCATGTCTCCCACCACCCCCACCCCCCAGCCACCAGGGTCAGCCTCCACCAGGCCCCCACTCATGTCTCCCACCACCCCCACCCCCCAGCCACCAGGGGCACCCTCCACCAGGCCCCCACTCATGTCTACCACCACCCCCACCCCCAGCCACCAGGGTCAGCCTCCACCAGGCCCCCACTCATGTCTCCCACCACCCCCACACCCCAGCAGTGCAGGGTCACCCTCCACCAGGCCCCCACTCATGTCTACCACCACCCCCACACCCCAGCAGTGCAGGGTCACCCTCCACCAGGCCCCCACTCATGTCACCCACCACCCCCACACCCCAGCAGTGCAGGGTCACCCTCCACCAGGCCCCCACTCATGTCACCCACCACCCCCACACCCCAGCAGTGCAGGGTCACCCTCCACCAGGCCCCCACTCATGTCTACCACCACCCCCACCCCCCAGCCACCAGGGGCACCCTCCACCAGGCCCCCACTCATGTCTCCCACCACCCCCACCCCCCAGCCACCAGGGGCACCCTCCACCAGGCCCCCACTCATGTCACCCACCACCCCCACACCCCAGCAGTGCAGGGTCACCCTCCACCAGGCCCCCACTCATGTCACCCACCACCCCCACACCCCAGCAGTGCAGGGTCACCCTCCACCAGGCCCCCACTCATGTCTCCCACCACCCCCACCCCCCAGCACTGTGGGGCACCTGCCAGCAGGCCCCCACCCATGTCCAACTCATGTCCCCCACCACCCCCACCCCCCAGCACTGTGGGGCACCTGCCAGCAGGCCCCCACCCATGTCCAACTCATTTCCCCCACCACCCCCACCCCCCAGCACTGTGGGGCACCTGCCAGCAGGCCCCCACCCATGTCCAACTCATGTCTCCCACCACCCCCACCCCCCAGCCACCAGGGTCAGCCTCCACCAGGCCCCCACTCATGTCTCCCACCACCCCCACCCCCCAGCCACCAGGGGCACCCTCCACCAGGCCCCCACTCATGTCTCCCACCACCCCCACCCCCCAGCCACCAGGGTCAGCCTCCACCAGGCCCCCACTCATGTCTCCCACCACCCCCACCCCCCAGCCACCAGGGGCACCCTCCACCAGGCCCCCACTCATGTCTCCCACCACCCCCACCCCCCAGCCACCAGGGTCAGCCTCCACCAGGCCCCCACTCATGTCTCCCACCACCCCCACACCCCAGCAGTGCAGGGTCACCCTCCACCAGGCCCCCACTCATGTCTCCCACCACCCCCACACCCCAGCAGTGCAGGGTCACCCTCCACCAGGCCCCCACTCATGTCACCCACCACCCCCACACCCCAGCAGTGCAGGGTCACCCTTCACCAGGCCCCCACTCATGTCACCCACCACCCCCACACCCCAGCAGTGCAGGGTCACCCTCCACCAGGCCCCCACTCATGTCTACCACCACCCCCACCCCCCAGCCACCAGGGGCACCCTCCACCAGGCCCCCACTCATGTCTCCCACCACCCCCACCCCCCAGCCACCAGGGGCACCCTCCACCAGGCCCCCACTCATGTCACCCACCACCCCCACACCCCAGCAGTGCAGGGTCACCCTCCACCAGGCCCCGACTCATGTCACCCACCACCCCCACCCCCCAGCCACCAGGTGCACCCTCCACCAGGCCCCCACTCATGTCTACCACCGCCCCCACCCCCCAGCCACCAGGGTCAGCCTCCACCAGGCCCCCACTCATGTCTCCCACCACCCCCACCCCCCAGCCACCAGGGGCACCCTCCACCAGGCCCCCACTCATGTCTACCACCACCCCCACCCCCCAGCCACCAGGGTCAGCCTCCACCAGGCCCCCACTCATGTCTCCCACCACCCCCACACCCCAGCAGTGCAGGGTCACCCTCCACCAGGCCCCCACTCATGTCTACCACCACCCCCACACCCCAGCAGTGCAGGGTCACCCTCCACCAGGCCCCCACTCATGTCACCCACCACCCCCACACCCCAGCAGTGCAGGGTCACCCTCCACCAGGCCCCCACTCATGTCACCCACCACCCCCACACCCCAGCAGTGCAGGGTCATCCTCCACCAGGCCCCCACTCATGTCTACCACCACCCCCACCCCCCAGCACTGTGGGGCACCTGCCAGCAGGCCCCCACCCATGTCCAACTCATGTCCCCCACCACCCCCACCCCCCAGCACTGTGGGGCACCTGCCAGCAGGCCCCCACCCATGTCCAACTCATGTCTCCCACCACCCCCACCCCCCAGCCACCAGGGTCAGCCTCCACCAGGCCCCCACTCATGTCTCCCACCACCCCCACCCCCCAGCCACCAGGGGCACCCTCCACCAGGCCCCCACTCATGTCTCCCACCACCCCCACCCCCCAGCCACCAGGGTCAGCCTCCACCAGGCCCCCACTCATGTCTCCCACCACCCCCACCCCCCAGCCACCAGGGGCACCCTCCACCAGGCCCCCACTCATGTCTACCACCACCCCCACCCCCAGCCACCAGGGTCAGCCTCCACCAGGCCCCCACTCATGTCTACCACCACCCCCACCCCCCAGGGTCAGCCTCCACCAGGCCCCCACTCATGTCTCCCACCACCCCACCCCCCAGCACTGTGGGGCACCTGCCAGCAGGCCCCCACCCATGTCCAACTCATGTCCCCCACCACCCCCACCCCCCAGCACTGTGGGGCACCTGCCAGCAGGCCCCCACCCATGTCCAACTCATGTCTCCCACCACCCCCACCCCCCAGCCACCAGGGTCAGCCTCCACCAGGCCCCCACTCATGTCTCCCACCACCCCCACCCCCCAGCCACCAGGGGCACCCTCCACCAGGCCCCCACTCATGTCTCCCACCACCCCCACCCCCCAGCCACCAGGGTCAGCCTCCACCAGGCCCCCACTCATGTCTCCCACCACCCCCACCCCCCAGCCACCAGGGGCACCCTCCACCAGGCCCCCACTCATGTCTACCACCACCCCCACCCCCAGCCACCAGGGTCAGCCTCCACCAGGCCCCCACTCATGTCTCCCACCACCCCCACACCCCAGCAGTGCAGGGTCACCCTCCACCAGGCCCCCACTCATGTCTACCACCACCCCCACACCCCAGCAGTGCAGGGTCACCCTCCACCAGGCCCCCACTCATGTCACCCACCACCCCCACACCCCAGCAGTGCAGGGTCACCCTCCACCAGGCCCCCACTCATGTCACCCACCACCCCCACACCCCAGCAGTGCAGGGTCACCCTCCACCAGGCCCCCACTCATGTCTACCACCACCCCCACCCCCCAGCCACCAGGGGCACCCTCCACCAGGCCCCCACTCATGTCTCCCACCACCCCCACCCCCCAGCCACCAGGGGCACCCTCCACCAGGCCCCCACTCATGTCACCCACCACCCCCACACCCCAGCAGTGCAGGGTCACCCTCCACCAGGCCCCCACTCATGTCACCCACCACCCCCACACCCCAGCAGTGCAGGGTCACCCTCCACCAGGCCCCCACTCATGTCTCCCACCACCCCCACCCCCCAGCACTGTGGGGCACCTGCCAGCAGGCCCCCACCCATGTCCAACTCATGTCCCCCACCACCCCCACCCCCCAGCACTGTGGGGCACCTGCCAGCAGGCCCCCACCCATGTCCAACTCATTTCCCCCACCACCCCCACCCCCCAGCACTGTGGGGCACCTGCCAGCAGGCCCCCACCCATGTCCAACTCATGTCTCCCACCACCCCCACCCCCCAGCCACCAGGGTCAGCCTCCACCAGGCCCCCACTCATGTCTCCCACCACCCCCACCCCCCAGCCACCAGGGGCACCCTCCACCAGGCCCCCACTCATGTCTCCCACCACCCCCACCCCCCAGCCACCAGGGTCAGCCTCCACCAGGCCCCCACTCATGTCTCCCACCACCCCCACCCCCCAGCCACCAGGGGCACCCTCCACCAGGCCCCCACTCATGTCTCCCACCACCCCCACCCCCCAGCCACCAGGGTCAGCCCCCACCAGGCCCCCACTCATGTCTCCCACCACCCCCACACCCCAGCAGTGCAGGGTCACCCTCCACCAGGCCCCCACTCATGTCTCCCACCACCCCCACACCCCAGCAGTGCAGGGTCACCCTCCACCAGGCCCCCACTCATGTCACCCACCACCCCCACACCCCAGCAGTGCAGGGTCACCCTTCACCAGGCCCCCACTCATGTCACCCACCACCCCCACACCCCAGCAGTGCAGGGTCACCCTCCACCAGGCCCCCACTCATGTCTACCACCACCCCCACCCCCCAGCCACCAGGGGCACCCTCCACCAGGCCCCCACTCATGTCTCCCACCACCCCCACCCCCCAGCCACCAGGGGCACCCTCCACCAGGCCCCCACTCATGTCACCCACCACCCCCACACCCCAGCAGTGCAGGGTCACCCTCCACCAGGCCCCGACTCATGTCACCCACCACCCCCACCCCCCAGCCACCAGGGGCACCCTCCACCAGGCCCCCACTCATGTCTACCACCACCCCCACCCCCCAGCCACCAGGGTCAGCCTCCACCAGGCCCCCACTCATGTCTCCCACCACCCCCACCCCCCAGCCACCAGGGGCACCCTCCACCAGGCCCCCACTCATGTCTACCACCACCCCCACCCCCCAGCCACCAGGGTCAGCCTCCACCAGGCCCCCACTCATGTCTCCCACCACCCCCACACCCCAGCAGTGCAGGGTCACCCTCCACCAGGCCCCCACTCATGTCTACCACCACCCCCACACCCCAGCAGTGCAGGGTCACCCTCCACCAGGCCCCCACTCATGTCACCCACCACCCCCACACCCCAGCAGTGCAGGGTCACCCTCCACCAGGCCCCCACTCATGTCACCCACCACCCCCACACCCCAGCAGTGCAGGGTCATCCTCCACCAGGCCCCCACTCATGTCTACCACCACCCCCACCCCCCAGCACTGTGGGGCACCTGCCAGCAGGCCCCCACCCATGTCCAATCCATGCCCCCCTGCACCTGGGTCCCAACATTCCCCAATCATGTCCGTAATGCCCATCCTCCCCTGCCAAAAGGCCCAACCAACTATCACACCCACCCACATATCAAAGGCAATTACATGTTACACCCCCAATTTAAATAATGCAATTTAACACATGTCTGTCACACACAATGGCTGTAAGTGAATGACAAAACACCCAACATGACATGCCTGAAAGCAATGAGATGATACGACACATTGAAGATTAAAAAAATAATATGTATTTAACAGCAAGTAGAATGGAAATGAAATAAGAAAATAAACAAAGCAAATCAAACAAAACAAGATGAATGTCCAAGAAAATAATCTGAAAAATTAAAATAAGCCAATGAAGAAGATCATCCTGGGTCCATGAGCCCTACCAAATTAAACCTAACTGACTACTAACTAAAAAGTGAACTATATACAAAAAAGTGGTGCATTGTCCAATCGCAACCAAAAAAAAATCAACAAAAACAAAGGAAACCTAACCCTAACTATACAACTATATACAAAGGCAGCGGGCTATTCGGACGGCTCACTGGTTGTTGTCATGGGCCAGGGCATCATCGAACTCCTGGTCAATGGCTTGGAGGCGGGCATGTTCCCTGGCCCCGAGGTCCCGCAGGGATAACGCAGTGTCAAGCTCAAACTCCCTGCGAAGACCCTCGAGGCACTCAGCCCGCCTCAGCGCCCTCCGCATGGAGTCCTCCGCCCTGACCATCGTGAGCCTCTGCCCGCTGCCGCTCCGCACCTATCCGCTGGCACAACCTCTCCCACACGGAAGCCACTCCCATTCCAGGGTTCTCCTGCCCTCCGGCCGATGCCTGCACCCCTGATGTTGATGGCCCCGAGCCATGATGCCTCCCACGTTGAGCCTGCTGCTGCCTCCGACGCAACTGCCTGTGCCAGCACGACGGCATCCAGGCTGATGGAAACCACCGACGCCGTCGTGCACGTGCCCTGCCCGATGATGCCGTCACATCCTCCATCTGCTGGGGTCCAGTTGCTCTGGTGTCCACCCCTGCTGGATCTCTGACTCCCGACTGTGGCAGGGATGGGATCCCCACCGAGCTGGCTGCATTGGTCGGGGCAGGTCCACAGGGGGCCCTGGTGGCATCTGGGCTGGAAGACGGCAAGGAGAACGACTGGTGGATAGCCTGCACAGAGGAGGAGAGGGCCGCCACATTGGCCAACACATGCAGGAAACCCCCGAACATGGCCGATCCCAATTGGGCCACGTCGGCACGGTGCACTTCGTGATGACGTGCGTGCTCCTCCCGGGAAGCACGCACGGCATCACGAATCACAGCCGTGCGCATCGCGACCCCAATCAGGACCTTCTCCGCACGGCCAGGGGTTCCCACGTCCGCAGGTGGAGGGGAGTCAGGTGACATGGACATCCCCTCTACCTGAGGACAGGCCTGGGACGGGGCATCCCTGCTGGTGCATGGTGGTGCACTCACAGGGTCAGGGACAGCGACATGCACAGGCCCCTCCACGGTGACCTGTGCTGCCTCCTGCCCCTGGCCCTGGACTGCACCACTTGCACCAGCAGGGATGCCCCCACCAGGCCCCATGTGTGCCCCAGTGGCGGCCTCCTCCTCCTCTGTGCAAACCACCAACCTGGATGGCTCCTCACCGTCTCCCACCGTAGCAGGCCCCTGTGGGGGCTCACCCACCCCTTCCGCTGCAGCCGTGGGGGCATCCCCGCCGCCTTGCTCCACAGCGCCGTCTCCGCCCTCTTCTTCACTAGCCGCTGCGTAGAGGGAGACAAAGATCACAAGCATCAGGGCACTGTACAATGGTCCCCTAGACAGGAAGCAATAGCAGATGAGCACCACTGTCAAAGTACACTTCCATCATGTCCCTCCACAACACATGGGTCAGTCCAGGCAAAACACACACAGTAACAGGCATGGTGCATGCCATGGACATTTCCATGCATGTCCAATGGACTCTTGAAACATTCAATGATATGTAACTCACATGCATCATGGCTCATGCCCATCACATGCACACACTTCACCTCAGTCACATCCATCTGGCCCCAAACACACCAAACACAGCGGATACAAGGGTAATTTGGCTGCTTTACTAATTCTCTGCATTGTCACACACATGTGTCATGCATCCATGGCATGCACAAGTCACAGACACGCAGGTCAGGCACACAGACATGGCTACCATATATGTACCTGGCATCAGCACCCATCCCTCACCCCCACCCATGTCCAGGTACAGAGACTGGCATGCTCTCATGTTCAAAATCTGAATAGGGCTCCCCATCCGGCATTTCAACACATGCAACAACCATGTGCATCACACATCACTGGTCGCACATGCATTACCATGATGTCCCTGCACACATACATGCATACATGGCCTAAGGCACACATACAGGCAAGTATCATAGAACCAGCACACCGCAACATGCCCTGTCTCACACAGTAATGCATGGACACTTACCGCTCAACTCCAGACGGGCCTCCCTCTCAAGGATCTGGGCGTGGAGCGCTGGGCGTACGCGTTCCAGGACCCTCATCTGGATGGAACTCATGCGGCCCCGGCCCCCCTCCACGAGGCGCCGGGCCTTCACAAGGGTCCTGGACCTCAAGTCCTCCCAGCGCTTCTTGATCTTCAGGACGTCGCGGGTTGCCACCCCCTCCGCGTTGATGGCAACCACACAGTCGGCCCAGATCCTCTGCCGTCCTTCCTTGCTGGCGCAGGACGATCCAAAGAGGGCATCATACTGCCCCAGGACATGCTCCACCAGGACACCAACTTCGGTGACAGTGAAGCTGGTGCCCCTCTGCCCCTCTGGCCTGGGGTTGCCACTGGTGCCAGATGTGGAAGTGCCCGACATGGCAACCCCAGAGGCAGGTGTGGGTGGGCAACTGGGTCCTGGGGCTGGGCTGTGGAGCGATGTAATCCCAGTCGGGAGTCTTCAGTTCCAGCAGGGGTGGACACAGCAACTGGACCCCTGCAGATGGCTGATGTGCAGGCACCAAATGGCAGGGCACGGTGGCAGCAGGCAGGCAGGCAGGCAGGCAGCAGCAGATGGCACGTGGGAGGCTGCTCTGGGCACTGGGGGGCAGTAACTCGGCCTTCTGGGCAGGAGCGTGGGCTTCCGTGTGTTTTCGCGTGGCCAGCTTGATACGGAGTGATTTGGCACGTGAATATCCTGCACGTCAGCGTGAAATCCGAGGAAAGGCCCTTAGCGCGTAAGCGCGTCAGCACGCATACGCGATTCTATTGGACCAGAGTCCCTCAGCGCGTAAGCGCGTCTGTGACGTGACCCGCACGGGTGTTCCCCACTCAGCACGTGATGACGGGGCACACGTGGAGATACTGCACGTCAGAGTGTCATCGCGTGTAATTGGACAAAAGTGCGCGTACACGCGATTGGCCTATGTACGTGTATTTAATGGGTGCGCGGCCACTTACACACGCAAGTACGTCAGCGAACCTGTATCCCGTGGTGCGTGTGAATTTCCACACGCTATTGGACTGGGAACTGGATTCCAGGGGTGCGCGGGTCACACGCTGTATCCCGTGGTGCGTGTGAATTTCCACACGCTATTGGACTGGGAACTGGATTCCAGGGGTGTGCGGGTCACACGCTGTATCCCGTGGTGCGTGTGAATTTCCACACGCTATTGGACTGGGAACTGGATTCCAGGGGTGCGCGGGTCACACGCTGTATCCCGTGGTGCGTGTGAATTTCCACACGCTATTGGACTGGGAACTGGATTCCAGGGGTGCGCGGGTCACACGCTCGCCTAGAACACGCGCAAAGCATAAAATTGCGGACTTTAACAATAACAAGCTCAGACGCCAGGATGAACATACCGTTCCTAGCAGCAGTGGCAGTGGGCTACCAAAAGAGGAGGAGGAGGATAGTCAGGGCCAGAATATTCACACCCAGAACCAGCCTTTTCGGGATGCCTGATGACCAGGTGTATGGGAGGTACAGGTTTCCACCACACATCATACTGGACCTGGTGAGTGAGTGGGAGGATGACCTCACATCACCCACCCTGTGCTCCCAAGCACTCAGCCCCCTGGAGAAGGTCCTCAATGTACTGCACTTCTTAGCCACTGGATCATTTCAGCGGACAAGTGCCATAGTGGGTGGGGTGTCACAGGCCACCCAGTCACGCTGCCTACACCAGGTCTTGAACATCATGACTGCACGCCCATCAGTCCGCAGGCACATATACCTGCCCAGAACACTTGCAGAAAGGCATGCTGCCGCCCTGGATTTTTACGCAGTGGCACGATTCCCCAAAGTGCTAGGTGCCATCGACTGCACCCATGTGGCTCTACGTCCCCCCAGGGCATCTGAGCACATCTATAGGAACCGCAAGCACTGGCATTCCATCAACGTGCAGGTAGCATGTAATGCCAACGGAATCATCACCTCAGTATATGCCAACTATCCCGGCTCCACCCACGACAGCTTCATTTACCGAATGTCCACCCTAAGCCGGGACCTAGAAGCTGGGCGGCATGGCGATACATGGCTGCTTGGTGAGTATGTATGCCACTGCACATGCATGCATGTTGGATACTGAGCAAGGTCACAACCTCACCAATGATACCAATCCCCACCTCCACAGGGGACAGTGCCTACCCTCTCAGCCCCCACATGATGACGCCAATTCGGAACCCCACAACGCCACCCCAGGTAAGATATAACACAGCCCACATTACAACCAGGGGCATAGTGGAGCGCACATTCGGAGTGCTAAAGTCACGCTTTCGCTCCCTTGACCGTTCTGGCGGGCAGCTGTTATACGCTCCCCCAGTAGTGTGCAGGATCATAGTGGCAGCATGTGTCCTGCACAACGTTGCAACACGCCGGGGCCAGGCCGTGGACATGGTGGTGGCCCCACATCCCCAACCACATGCACAGCCGCTGCGCATGGGAGGGGAAAGGGCACGGGGGGAGGCAGCTCGTACACAGCTAGTGGCTAATTACTTCACATAGAAATCACACCCCTGTGGAGTGCACACTGCCCTGGCACATTCCATCTGACAATCAATGATGACTCAACCTGACACTGATCATGAATGTCTGGAGAATGAACCGGGAATACCATGTCAGCCTGAGATTGTTCACCTGGAAGTGTCACAATGTGTGCATCCCTACCCACACAGACACCACCAATGCAGTTTTGTGAAGTTACACATTGAAGCAGCTAAAATGAATACCCACTTGCAAAATGCAACAAGAGGACAGTGCCATGTCAGCCAACCCAACCCCAGCACTGCCACACGACACACCGTGCCATGTCATGCTAATTGCAGGTAAACAAAGTAATCCCCACAACATGACATCACTCTCACTATGTACAGTGGCACTATTAGAAACCTGCAACACCTGATATGCTCACAGCAATGCCGGACCAACAACATACTTGAGCACGTAGTACCATTAACATGACATCACAAATGTTACATATTAGTAGTCTCACCACCTGGAAATGCCTGCACTCCCACCACTACCAACTGTGCAGTGTTGGCGCCATGTAGAGTTGTAGGTGCACTGCTGCCAACATGGTCCCCATCTCCAGACTAGAGGTCCTTGTGTGGACTTGAGGAAGGGACCTGCAAATTGGGAGGTAGACACAGAAGAAGAGTTACACATCAATGCAACATGCAGTGTACAACACAACAGCAATATGCACTATGAATGTATACACAGTATTGACTACAGACTGGCCACACAGCTCATGGGAGTCCAACGTCACTGTGTAATTCACTGTCACTTGGGCACACCCTTTGCAAGCCCATGGAAACGGGAAGCAGGAGGGGTGTGTGTGACTCAAACCCAAGCATCTGAACCAAATACATTACAAGCCTGCATGTGCCCAGCCACAATGCAGCGTATGCCCACAGGAACCACGGAAGCCAACAGATCGAAGCCAACAGATCGAAGCCAACAGATCGAAGCCAACACATCGAAGCCAACACATCGAAGCCAACACATCGGAGCCAACAGATCGGAGCCAACAGATCGGAGCCAACAGATCGGAGCCAACTGATCGGAGCCAACAGATCGGAGCCAACACATCGAAGCCAACAGATCGAAGCCAACAGATCGAAGCCAACAGATCGATGCCAACACATCGTCCCAAAAAAATTGGGAATAAAAGAAATCAAAATAAAAATAAAAATAAGAAACAATCAAAAATGGCCATTGATGGGCCTGGGGGGGTTGGGGAGGCCACCCAGGAGGTCCGAGGACAGGATGCACACCAGAACCCACCTGCGTGGATCCTGGGAAGATAAAACACCTCCATGGGCTCATGGCCCACACGGCTACCCTATTGTGGGAGTATCACTGCTGTTGCTATTATCACCCTGTGCAGCTGCATCCGGAGGTGGTTGCACTATGGGAGGCAGCCCACGCAAGGCCCTAGTCTGCTCCTCCATGGCTGCAAGCATGCGGGTGTGGTAGGTCTGGTTCTGGAGGATGAGTGTGCGGAGGTCCCCATGCAACAACTCACGGGATGCCCGGACCTCCGCCTTCGTTGCCTGCATCTCAGCTGAGAGCGTACGGGTGAGACGCTCCAGCTGCTGTTCTGTCCTTTGGTGTGTTGAAGCCTCAAGCTCAACAAGAGTCGTCCTGAGGTGTAGGAGCTCCTGCCTCAGGGCTTCCCTGTGGCCCTGGGACTCAATGGAGATGGCCTCCTGCAGAGTCGCCAGTGCCGCCCGCCTGTCCCTGTTGGACCCCAACATGTCCTCCCTGTGTGACTGGCAGATGGAGTCGGTTGCCTGCTCTAGTCGCTCCATCAGCCTTTCTGGGGGGACAATGGAAGTGGCCACCCTATCCATGGCCTGAGCCATCATCTCGGATGATGCAGCCTGTTGGGTAGCCATACCGTAAATGGATTGCTCCCATGCGGTATTGCCGGGTGGCGTACGGCCACCACGTCGGCGGGCACCACACCTGTCTGGGGCAAGGCGAACTGCGCCTTGCTGTGCCGGCACTGCCTGAGGCTGCAGGACTGCATTCCCCCTCTGATCTGCTGGCCCAGGAACAGGCTCAGATGTCGCGGAGTGTGACCCTGCATCCGTAACCACCGAAGGCGTAGCTGCCAACACTGACATCCCCATGGAGGGTACTGACCCTGGTGCAGGTGGGTGAGACAGAACAGAATCCCTCCCTGGAACACTCACCTGCGACGGCACGTAGGTCTCATCCGAATCAACACCTGAGTACAGCTCGGGGGAGGTGCAGCCAGAGACACCCCTTGAGAGCACGACCTGCAGCACTTGTGGGTTCTCTCCCACCACCACACCACGTCCCTCACTGGTGGTTGGTCGGCCCTGGGACACCTCCTGGGTCTGCACCATCTCCACAACCCCAGCAGTATCAGGTGCGTCTTCCCCTGCAAAGACATGAAAACAAAGAAATGGAAACAGGCATTAGCACCATGGCACACATTGAGGGCTGAGAAGCAAGAGAACCAGTACTTGATTGACACATGTCCCACATGACTAAAACCCTCCCATGCATGCACCCTCACTGCGTATGAAGTGCAGGCAAATGGCACACACTGATGACACCAAGATGGAAGATGAACACATTTTCTGCATGCTGCCTGGCAGTGGCATCACACATTGGCCTGTGATTGGCAGGTGAAACACACATGCCATCACACAGATGGCATGTACCATTGCTATTGAGTGAAGATGGAGAGGAGGGCAGCACCTATTCATTCAGTCCAGTTCCCGCATGTAATAGCTTTTCTAATTCTAACAGGTCAGATTTTTCACCTGGAGCTGCCAGTCTGAAATGGACAAATTGCACAGGGACATGTGTGTACAAATGATATCCAGGTAACAAAGTCACTCCACTTTACCATACCCATGTCAGACATGTGACTAGTGGACAGCGACATGCCTAGTGAAAGTGGTGGAATGCAAACAAACAGACTGAATGAACAGTGAAAAAGAAGCAAATATGTTGTGTCAAGGTGACACTTCAAGGGCAACTGGCGTGCAGTTGTGCTAGATGTCTACTGTTGGCAGAAGGGATACTGCTATGGCCAAATGCAGCTGCGCAGGAAGGATTGCATGAAGCACATGGCTGACCCATACGACTCAGGCGCACACACTCTCACCTGGCACCCGAACAGAAGCCCTCACACACACACCATGCACATGGATGACACACACATGCATGTGCACTCACCGGACAATGCCTCGTAATCAGCCAGATCTCCCACGCCTTGGATCTGTTCCTCCGTGACGTAGGTCCCAGCGACTGACTCATGTGGAGTGAGTTCCATGTCTACTACTGGAGACCCACCTCCAGTCACTAGAGTTGCGGCATGACTTGAGGCCAGCTTACTCTTTGCCCTGCGCTTTAGGTCATTCCAGCGCTTATAGCAATCATTGGCTGTGCGCCTCACGATTCCAAGGGCACTTACGATGTCCGCAACGGTCTGCCAGTGTGCCTGGCGTTGTGCAGGTGTGGTCTTGGATCCTGCAACAATGACCATCTCATTGTCATGTCCGGACACATACTCGACAAGTGCATTCAGTTCGTCATCCGTGAAGCTGGGCTTCCTGGACGGGCCGGACTGTGTAGCCGTGTCTGGGGCATCAGCCTGTGCCGGACGAGCACTCTTCCTCTTCCGCTTGGAAGGTGGTGGTGATCCTGAGTGTCCTGCGCCGCTCTGGACACTAGGGGCAGGAGCCCTGGTGGACTCTGTATCAGGAGTGTGGGATTGCTCACTCAGCATGGGAGTTGGTGCAGGCATTGGCTCTAGTGTGATGGTGTCAGGGGGAATGTCAGCAGCATGGACTAGGACCGACACTGTCCTGGCTGGGTGTGTGAGGGCTGGGGTGGATGGAGCCGCAGCTGCCCCTGCAGCCTCTCCGCCCTGCCTCCTTGGTGCAGCAGATGACCTTGCTGCCCCAGATCCACGTGGCATGATGGCATCAACGTGCACCAGCGCACGTGTCGTAGCCCTGCTGACCTGGAAGTCAGCCATGGAGTCAGCCAGGTCTGGTGCCACAATGGGCTGGTCCAACAAGGGCTGAGCATGGATGGTGTCAGCCACTTCAGCCTCAACGGGAGGGGGGGAGGGGGGGATGATGGGTGCCCTTGACTGGTCCTCCACACATGGGGGGACAGGCTCACCCTGCAAGTTACGACCACGTCCCCTACCGGATCCACCACGGCCACCACTTGTGGCTCTTCCACCTTTGCCACCCTTACGGAATCCTCGCCTCCCAGCCATGGCACTGATATTAATGTGCGTATGGGAGTGGCTGTAGACAATTGTCCTGGGCAATTGGGGGTCAAAGGGGTTGGGTACCAGATGGTAATTGTACCCTAGTGCTCTAGCACGGCTGATTGTAACCCCTGGGGAAAGATGACGGGTCACGCAACGCACAGGAGGCCCAAAAAAGGGAGATGACGTGCACGCAACCCCTCCTAGACCACGTGTGCAGAAAGAAAAACCTGCACTACGCTGTGGCACCCAGTAACACAAGAATGAACGTATGCGTGTCACACGCAGCCTAGAATGACCTCTGAAGGGGTAGGCTACACACGGGGCAAGCACAGAAGTTGGATACGTGCGTGACTCACCGTCTGCCAGGTAAAAGAGCGTGAAAAATGAGCGCGTTTGGCTGGCTAAACCCCCGCCAAAAGAAGATGTGTACGCTGTCTGAGAAGACAGGACAACAGTAGAAGGGGACACTGTTTGAGGGAACAGGCCCAGGTAAACCAGTAAAAGAGAAAAAAGAGAAAAAGCTGTCAGAGGTAACAGGGAATACGAACTGGAAACGCCGTGAAGTAAATCGCGTGTGAAACGACAAGAAGTACAGAATTCACCCACTCGCTCTCCACGAAAAGCACGTACAAGGAAATGGTGTTCTACATGTACCTTTTATACAGGCCCACACGTACAGCGTCACTTACGCGGCGTGTACGTTCACCAATCACACGCTTTGTCACTCCTGCGTGTAGATACATTTTCACCAATCACACGCTTTGTCACTTCTGCGTGTAGATCCATTTTCACCAATCACACGCTTTGTCACTTCTGCGTGTAGATCCATTTTCACCAATCACACGCTTTGTCACTTCTACGTGTAGATCCATTTTCACCAATCACACGCTTTGACACTGGGACGTGTCACGCAACAATTTCCTGCACGTGCAGGTGACTATAGGCGCGCATATGCTGTTGACGGGTTTACGCGCTAAGGGCCTTTGCTGACGTGTGGGATTTCACTCCCTATCAGGCTGTCCACGCGTTCACACACGAGAGACCACGCTCCGGGCCAGGAGGCCAAATTACTGCCCCCCAGAGCCCTGAGCACGCTCCCACCTGCCATCTGCTGCTGCCTGACTGCCTGCTGGCCACGTGTCCCACAGTGCTGGTGGGTGGGGGTGTTGGGAGACATGGGTGGGGGCCTGGTGGAGGGTGCCCCTGCACTGGTGGGGGTGGTGGGAGACATGAGTGGGGGCCTGGTGGAGGGTGCCCCTGGTGGCGGGGGGGTGGGGGTGGTGGGAGACATGGGTGGGGGCCTGGTGGAGGCTGCCCCTGGTGGCGGGAGGGTGGGGGTGGTGGGAGACATGGGTGGGGGCCTGGTGGAGGCTGCCCCTGGTGGCGGGGGGGTGGGGGTGGTGGGAGACATGGGTGGGGGCCTGGTGGAGGCTGCCCCTGCACTGGTGGGGGTGGTGGGAGACATGAGTGGGGGCCTGGTGGAGGGTGCCCCTGGTGGCGGGGGGGTGGGGGTGGTGGGAGACATGGGTGGGGGCCTGGTGGAGGCTGCCCCTGGTGGCGGGGGGGTGGGGGTGGTGGGAGACATGGGTGGGGGCCTGGTGGAGGCTGCCCGTGCACTGCTGGGGGTTGGGGGTGGTGGGAGACATGGGTGGGGGCCTGGTGGAGGGTGCCCCTGGTGGCGGGGGGGTGGGGGTGGTGGGAGACATGGGTGGGGGCCTGGTGGAGGCTGCCCCTGGTGGCGGGAGGGTGGGGGTGGTGGGAGACATGGGTGGGGGCCTGGTGGAGGCTGCCCCTGGTGGCGGGAGGGTGGGGGTGGTGGGAGACATGAGTGGGGGCCTGGTGGAGGCTGCCCCTGCACTGCTGGGGGGTGGGGGTGCAGGGGGACATGAGCAGGTGTGCAGGGTAGTCCCCTGTTTTGTAGGCTGCCTGCAGGGGCCGTGGAGGGTGTACAGGGAACACCTGTGAGGACCCACCCAGCCTAATCGCGTGTGACTTCCCACGCACCCCTGTAATACACGTACCCAGCCAAATCGCGTGTGATGATTCCCACGCACCCCTGTAATACACGTACCCAGCCAAATCGCGTGTGATAATTCCTGCGCACCCCTGTAATACACGTACCTGGCCAAATCGCATCCCTGTAATACACGTACCCAGCCGAATCGCGTGTAAAACTTCCCGTGTACCCCTGTAATACACGTACACAGCCAAATCGCATGTGATAATTCCCGCGTACCCCTGTGATACACGTGCCCTGGCTAATCGCGTGTGAAACTTCCCGCCTACCCCTGTAATACACGTACCCTGGCCAATCTCGTGTTAAACTTCCCGCGTACCCCTGTAATACACGTACCCTGGCTGATCGCATGTAAAACTTCCCGCATACCCCTGTAATACACGTACCCTGGCCAATCGCGTGTTAAACTTCCCGCGTACCCCTGTAATACACGTACCCTGGCTAATCGCGTGTTAAACTTCCCGCGTACCCCTGTAATACACGTACCCTGGCTAATCGCATGTTAAACTTCCCGCATACCCCTGTAATACACGTACCCTGGCCAATCGCGTGTTAAACTTCCCGCGTACCCCTGTAATACACGTACCCTGGCTAATCGCGTGTTAAACTTCCCGCATACCCCTGTAATACACGTACCCTGGCTAATCGCATGTTAAACTTCCCGCATACCCCTGTAATACACGTACCCTGGCCAATCGCGTGTTAAACTTCCCGCGTACCCCTGTAATACACGTACCCTGGCTAATCGCGTGTTAAACTTCCCGCATACCCCTGTAATACACGTACCCTGGCCAATCGCGTGTTTAACTTCCCGCGTACCCCTGTAATACACGTACCCTGGCTAATCGCGTGTTACACTTCCCGCGTACCCCTGTAATACACGTACCCTGGCCAATCGCGTGTTAATCTTCCCGCGTACCCCTGTAATACACGTACCCTGGCTAATCGCGTGTATAACTTCACGCGTACCCCTGATATGCACGTTACCCGCTTTGCGTTCCTTGTTTGGCAGCCCTGTAAACTGGTCCAGGGTTAGCGCAGCCCTTTGCAATGATTTAGCGATTTTGATGGCTTTTCCTTGCGCGAGGGCGTTCTTGGGGGCGTTACTGGCGCTGCTGCAGGGTCGCTGCGATACTCTGCGCCACGGCTGGTTTGGGAGCCTAAAATCCATGAATACGCTGTGCGCGGAAATCGGTTTTAGCGCACGTGCCTGGCGCAGTCAATCGCACGCGGACACTCTGCGCCAGCCGCTTGCGACACTTTTCTGCGAAATTCTATGAATTACCCTGTCAGTGTCTTGAACGCCCGTAATTAACAGTCTGCTATTATTTATTTCGCTTTCCTTGCGTAATTGACATGCGGATGGATTTAACAAAGTTCAGTGCAGGCTTAAATTCCCAGAGTTCATCTTGCAAGCTGTCCTTTAAAAGACACAAAGTGGCTGTAGATACATACATGCACAGGTGATATGAACAACATATTGGCTTTTTTCAGGAACATATGTCATTTGTCTCGACGCAGTATCTCATTATCCGGCAACGCCAGTGTATGCATTCAGTGTTTCGGTAAAGCAGCTATTCAATTCTCTTTTCACTAGCCAAACAATTAGAACCTACATGGATAAAGTGTATGAACTTTTGGAATCGGCTTCAAAACCCATGTTAAGCCTTTTGGCCTATTTGGCTTTTTCCGCTCACCAATTGCCTGTTCCATCTAAATCACACATGCACACCAGCACGTGGACATGCAGTTTTAGTTCTCTCACTCTGTGGCCTTCCCCTTTCTTGTCCACAGCATTCACCTCCCACACAGTCCAATCAGCGCTCTGTCGCTTCTGGCAGCTGGTTGGGCAAGCTCCGGTGCTTTTCCATCTGTGATCTCACAAATAAGATTAAAACCTAAAAGACAAAGCGTCTTCATACTGCAAGGGTACGACATTGTTCCATCGCCAGTATATTTTTTGATACGTTTTATGCCAAAACATTTTCAATTGAAAAACTAATAGAAAAATATAGGCGGAGTGGGTAAGGAGTCTTAAGAGGTAGGTGGCTTGGGGAAAAGGGAGTAAATAATAGGAGAGGGGAGGGTTGGGGGGGAACCCCCCCAAATATAAAATAAACATTTGATCAGATGGTTCAGAAACAACATTTCGGCAAAAACTAATCGAAAAAAAATAACTGGCAATTTAAAAACATACAACCTCTTCATGCGTTCACTGGAGCACAAACTCATCATGCAAACATTTAATGACAAATTGGAATGCTCCTTTAAAGTACTGTAATCTGTCCTCACAGTTTATATACTTATTCTTTGGAACATTATGAGTTAAACCATTTCCTGCTCATTTGAATCACTCTTCACTGAATCTAAAATAATGGAAACTATCATAATCTCCGTCATTACCTTCCATCCCCTCTCCTACCTGTACAAATCATTCATGTTTGTTTTCCTCTGATCCCCCTTCCTCTCCTCTGATGGCCTTTATCATTCCCCCATAGACTGGTGTGGATACCTCTAGTTAGAAAAACATGAAAGATCTTCACAGGTAAGGGAGAGGATACAGGGTGTGGTAGCTGTAATGCTTGTAGCATCTGTGGAGAGCAATCAAGGTATGCTGTAGGTCAGGAAATATGCTAACGAATAATGTTCTCAAGACGAGGCATATAGTCAGTGAGAACGGTTCCAGTACTTTAAAGCAGAGCTGAAATGTGTCAGTAAGTGGTTGCATGATGGCCTTGGGCTGTGCTACAACGTATCCTTGTATGGAGGTTTGCTTGTATGTTAGGTTTTAATATTGGGTCTTAGTGTCACCTGTTGGACCCCAGACAGACAGAATATGTGATCACACAGCCAGCCGTCATATGTGACGAAGCCCAGAGTGGACTGGGTGGAAGGTGAAAGTAGGTGTCACAAAAGGGGAAGATTAATAGGGTTTGTGGACCATCCCTCAAAGTACATGCCAGCATGGCCACAAGTTAGCTTTTCCACAATGTGGAAACACTTGATCATCTGCATTGATTACTGGGATGTACTTCCATGCATACTTTCCAACTTTGATGCCAGTCCAATCACTTCTGTTATAATCATACAATAAAACTTTGTGGAGGGGTGGAGGTCATCCCAGGCATGGGCGGGGACCTCGTAGAATGATCTGATGTTAAACAGGTGCTGTCCTAATCCAGATGGTCACCTCTTTTCAGAAAGGATGAATCACTGAGCAGAACCTTCGTATGTGGTTCATCTAACAGCAGGGGTTGCATCTTACCTAAGTATGCTTGGGTGAGAGGCCATCTTGAAAAGATCTTAAGTGAACATTCCAAATACTGTATCGCTATACATTATTAGTCTAGCCTTTCTGATATGGCTCATACATGTTATCCTGGGGTGACCTTTCTGAGAGTGCAAAGTACAACCATTCATTTGTAGTAAAAGAAAAGTTGGGCTTCATTATGAGTGAGCCGGTCTGGAAATAAAGGTGCCGGTAACATGTTACCGGCACCTTTCCGGACTGGCTCAGTGAAAGTGTGCCGTAGGGGCACTGAACTACCAGCAGGCCTGACCTGCCGGTAGTTCAGGTCCCTGCACAGCATGTTTTTCACTGTAGCAATGGCACTGTTACTAATGGTGCTGGTGCTTCAAGGTTTCCATTCCCATGGAATACTATGGGACTCCATGGTAATGGGAACTTACGGTACCGCCACTGCCTGTGATATCTTGGTAGCACCGGGATATCAGGCAGCTGTAATGGTAATACAGGTTGCCCGAAAACCGCTGGTTACCTCATAATGAGGGCCTATGAATAGTTTAGAGACTAGCTTTTTGAATCTGCGCCTTTCACCAGGAAAAACATTTTCATTTTATGTGACTGGGAGCAATAGATCAACTTTTGCACTGGCTGGAAAGCCAAAGGGATGAACTAAAAAGGGAATTTAGACTGATGAATTATGAATGGCGGTAAGAAGAAAGATGAGCAATTATAGGAAGACAGCTACTGGGAAAATAACCTATGCTGCAAGGGAATTCAGCCAGATAGCAGGAATGAATCTAGTATCCCCTCAAGTCTCAATATCTTCATCAAAGCTGACGCACATGCCAAGGTGTTTGGATTTAGAGGCAAATACTCAACCAACCTGGAAAATAATAATTTATCTGGCATTTGTTGTCAGATGAGAAATACAGTGGGCTAGGTCTGGAGACTGCAGTTGCAAACTCAGATTTAGGACCAATGACCCTGATGAAGTTCTTTTGCCTCTGATGTCTAGTTAGACATTTGAGGTTAAAAGCCTGTGAGTCAGGGAATAAATATATTCCTGTCTGTCTGTGTTTTACGTACAAATGTCTCTCGGATCAAGCACCTACTTATCCAGCGGAACGAGTTCAGAATGCACCTGCTCTGCGCTCTTTGTGCTCTAATAGCAATAGGAATCTGACTGTGCCACATTTTAAACTGAAAAAGTTTGGTCGGACTTGTTTTGGGGTTCAGGCACCTTGTTTCTGGAACTCCCTTTCCCATGACATTAGAGATATTCCTGATCTGTCAGGCTTTAAAAGAGCTATAAAACCTTTTTTATTTAATTCTAAGGATTAGTGTGACAGCTTATTGCTTTTGACTTTGCTGCCTGCCTTTGTTTTCATTCTTTTCAGACACTTCTCTTGTTATTTGTATTGTTCGTCTGTGAGCGCACTGAGACCTGGGTGTGATGCATTATATAAAAGTGTAATATCCATAATAATGTGCTCTTTGTGTGTAGGTCAGTGTACTGAGATGTGGGATGGACCATGCGTTGGCAGTGTCTTAGGTCCTTACTGGATCTGATGACTAAATGTTCTATGTTCTATGTCCCTGACAAATCTGTCTTCACCATAGTGTTGTTGGTGAAAGGGGTGGAGCACATCACCAAGTGTTTGTTGTATTGCTTTCCAAGAACTAAGACAGGTAACCCCAATTGGGTCTTGTATGGTTTAGCAAGGGGGAGCGGTGGCGGGAGTGGGTGAGTTGGCTTCTTTCTTTATGGTGCCAACCTGCTGAGCTCCTAAAAACCTTGTAATGAGAAAGGCTGTATTATGGTGGTTAGTGGCAATCTTGTCAGGAGGTAAACATCTACCCATACAGAGGGTAAACAACCCTTCTCTGTGCTATTGTCATTGAATTTCTACTGTCTGTGGCAATAGCATTACTTCTGCTCATTCCCATTAAAGGACACAATTCTCCATCATAACTCTGTAATTACCACCTAAACCGCGGAGCTGGTTTTAAAATAAACAGTGAAAACCAGAACCAGGGCCCACAAAGTGATGGCAGAGTATTTTATGCATCAGTATTCTTTGTATCAGTATTCGACCACTTTCTTTTGGTCTGTCTGGACATTTGGTCATAATCGTACTTCTGAACTGAATGTATGACCAGCCAGCACTGGCAATACATTTGTTATCTCCAGTTGTATTTATTTATTTAATGGCTGACATTGTAGTACTATATGTGTTTTGTCATTGGAATACCCTAACTGACTACCTAAACTATCGGTTAATTCGCCTCTGAAATTATCAGTCATTCAAGTAATAAGGTCAGTGCAGGGGTCATTTGCTACTCTTCATTTTCCTTATGTAAAGTAAGACCCAAGGTGTCTGCTGAATAGGATCGGGTGTGGATGTAAGCTGCTAGTTGTGATCAATGGTCATCCCATGTAATGGCCCAGTGCCCTTGCACACTGTACGGCAAGAAGTGATGGGTGTGGCAGTTCAGATCCGCCTTGAACTATACTTTCTGGAGGGCAGTTAACCTTGCAGGCCATCTATGATTTGATCAACCGACACAAATTTAGAAAATGTGCAAAACCTAAATTTCGTTTCTTTCTGCCCATTATGTAAAATGAACACATAACTACTACACTGGACAATAAGCAGAGGATAACGCCATTTTAACATTTAACTATCTATAAACTGCATATTTGTATTCATTATTATTATTATTGAAGTATGGATTGAGCACAGACCTAGCTTTGAGAAGCAACAGGGCGCTTTACAGAGGTATACAATGGTACAGATGCATAACAAATCACTTTTTAGAGGTAACAACAGAACATATAAGCAGGAGGTGTAGAATACATTGGGGCACAGAGGAGGGGTACAGCTTTACACGGTGGCTGGGAGGAGAGTTGTGGCCTGCATCTAGCAAATCAAGTGGTGCAAGTGGCAATGCAATGGCATTGGTGTTGACTTGAGGGCGACTGTTTTATAGACGATGTAGCATGACTTGATTGGTGAATACAGTGGGAGCCACTGCCAGGGTAATGTGGTTGTATCTGCCTTAGCCCTTGATGAGGCATGCAGCCACATGTTGGACACTTTTCCAGGTAGGATAGGACCAGTGCTTGAACAGTGAATCTAAAGCTTTCTGCAGGGAGGAAGGGCTTGACTTTATGTAGGAGGGAGAGCTGATAACAAGCTGTCTATGTTTTCTTAACTATGTGTGCTCTAGCACCTTGAAGCGTTTTCTATGTGCTAGATGGAATTATGAGTAATTATCTCAGACCAAATAACCAGACAGACCAAAGGAAAGTGGTCAAATACTGCTTTAATCTCAATGAAAGAAATCAGGGTGATATGACAGCTATCAAAGTAGATGTTCACACAATTTACTTGTACAGCATTTATGTACTTTCACATACGTCATTTATGACATCATCCTACATGGCATTTCATAAAACATATTGGGCCTCATTACACGGATGGCGGTAAGGGTTTACCTGTACCGGTAAGGGTACAAGTGCCAGTAAACCCTTACCACCTTACTACGAGGTCCCTTTGTGGGACCCTACCTTAACGGCTGGTTTTACCAGCCGTTAAGGACGGGACCCGCAAAGGGACCTAGGAGCTAATTACGGTACCGCAATTTGCGGTACCGTAATTACCACCTTCCCCATTCCCATTGAGCCCTATGGGGGCAAAAATGGGAATGGGGAAGGGCCATGGTGAATGGGGAATTCCCGCCCCCACACACCTTGGAATAGGGCGGTAATTCCGCCATTCACTATGGCGGATTCGGTAAAATACCGGCGGAAACCATGGCGCTAATAGTGCCATGGTTGCCGCCGTCCGTGTAATGAGGCCCATGGTCAGGAGGGATTGGATTAGGCGAACATATATACTTATAGAATTGTATAAGAGTTAAAATATCATTGGCTGCCCCTTGTCTGTAAGACATGCCCTGAGCTACTTCTATGTATGTCATACACTGTGTGGGATGTATTGACCCACTCTGCTATACTATGCGGCATCACTCTGCTATTTATGGTGCATGAAACAGCAACAATGGCAGCAACACTCTTGTGCACGCCAAAACCTCCAAAACCGTGTTCTTCAACACACAAAAATGGATGCACAATCTACCATCCATGGTGCATGAGTGGTGGAATAGAGCACACACTGGAGAAAATGTGCCTGTGCCTGTGGGCTCCATGACAATCAAACATAGAGTGCAGAGGGAAAAGCAGCACTTTGCAAGTGAAACTCCAAAATTTGCCTGTAAATGACATTTACTTTGTTGCTAAAAACTCCAAATTGCCTGTACACAACACTTCTCAACACTGAAAATCTTGCTTGGTGCTAAAATTAATTTAATCTAATGAAGCATTGTGAAGGCACAGAGTCCTAAAATGTGAAGAGCAAGACATTTTCTCAGAAAAACTGGATTGCCTGTGGATGACAGCCCTTGTCAAAATCTGTGTGCAGCACACTGGGCTACCTATGAATGACAGCCCCTGTCAGATGGGCTCTCCTGATGAAACTTCAAAGTTATCTAAACTAAAAGTCTGCCAGATTAGCAAACATAAAAGGATTGTTGCTAAAAGGAATACAGATCTCAGTTGTGTTTTTGATCCCACAGGTTTAAAGCTAAGAAAGTCATTTATCTATGTCATTTGATGTAACTAGTTTGGTTTCTGTTGGATTTTAAGTCAAGAAATTATGAATAAATTAGCCTGGCTATGCCTGCAAGAAGTGGAAAAACAGATTTCTCCCAAGGGGAGGGAAATCCTCTCAGCAGAAACTCACTGACATATGATAATTATGAGTTAGGATAGACTTTTGTTTACAACCAAAGAATGAACAATGGCAGATCCCCAGGCCAGGAACTGGATGTGTGAAAAGGTCGTAAACTGCTCCTTGAAGGAATTCCCCAAAGGAGGGGGCTATTCCTTGAGCTCCAGGGAGAGACAAAAGGCGGGCCATTTGCTGCTAAGAATGAATAATTAACAATGTTTAGAGACTAATAACTTGTTATCCAAAGTGGTGAAAAATTTAAAAAGGACAGATTTGTTAATCAAATTTTTGGCTTTACGTTTCAAGAGGCGGTGGAACGGTGTAACATATTCTGGACAGGAATGGCAATACATGTGGTTTTATGTGAACTGTATTAATGCTAGAATTGTTATACGTTACACACACATCCCTATGGTAAACATACATATTTGTGGTCTGTTCATTTGACTCCCTTGGTTCCTTGCACCCATCTCACAAAATAGTCTTTTTGAACCCAGGCCAAGGTACTCCCTTGTTCTGCACAAGAAAACAGCTTCTTCATCAATTCTTTAATTTGCAATCCTAGGCTCGTGTTTTGAGGAGTTGGGTTGATCCATTAACATGGGCCGTTGTCTATTTCCTGCAAATGGCCATCCTAAACGTTATGTATCTACCTCTTTTTGCAAGCTTCAATATGTTTTTTCTACCTTTCGTTACAGTGTATCTACAGTTACTGTTCAGCAAGTTACTTCAACTTCTTATTTGCATGATTACTTTATTTTAGGTACATGTTTCTCTTCGTGCTTCAGTTACATCATCAGTCTTAAGTATTTTCATATTGTTTTAACACAGGTTTATTTATCTTCTTTATGACATCATTCTGTTGTCGTCAGACTTTTACTTAGCATTCATCCAAGATTTCCATAGCCGCATTCTGGCACTTTGACACTGGGCATCCTTCTTAGTGACTTCCTTCCACTGTTTCAACATGAGGTATCTTCTGAATGGCTGTCCGAGTGCATATATCTTTCATACAATCGAGGTGGTATGGAAATGTCGCAAAAACGTGTGCATGTGCTCCTAATTGTAGCTCTTCATCTGCTACTTCAATAAAATGGTGGTGAGGGGGTGGGGACTAGAGAATATGCATCCACCTGCTCCACTACATTCCGCCTCTGGTTGAATATTCAACCATACCCTTCCTTTCTTCTTCTTCCGCAATTCCTGTTTCATCTTCTTCTATCATCTCATCATATCTTCTTTTCTTTGGGACCCATATCTTTGTCACCCTCCTCAGGTGACCCGCATTCTTTATGTGTTCATCCACAATCCAGGTCATATATCGACAATCCCCTGCTGGTGAACAGAATATCCATTGGCCCACATATCTCTTCCGATTTTGGGCATAGTAAAACTTCCTGCTGGTGCAAGAGAACTCTTCTTAATGTTCTCTCAAGTACTTTCTTCAATCTACATTTTCTCTCCAGTGCCACTGTTAATGTCAATCATTATCTTCATTCCAATAGATTTCTTGGCTGGTTTTTGGCATTGTCCCAAGATGATCCTTATGAGACAGAATCCTAGCTACACTAACACTATTATTGCTCTGAGTAATTTGAAAGCATTTGCCAACAAAGAGGGAATTTGTGAAAACAATCATGTGAAACAATCGTCTACTGCCGTCCCATCAGCTTTGTCTTCCATTTTTATATGCAGGGTTGTTATTGCTTTTGTCATTGTTCCATTTTCTCCATCATCTTGAAACAGACGCCTCCTTCCATTGCTGTTATCAGATCATACCTGTTCAGCAGGGCCATCATACTCTTTAAGTCCTTTTAAAAATGGTTGAATATATGTACTGTAATCAAATACCCAGGCCCTGCAATAATTGCATAGGCCTCAAAATGGTTGCATTTGTCTCTCTGTTTTTGGCTTTTCAGTCCTCATAATAGCCTTTGCTTTTTCAGGTGTCACTTTTCTGTCCTTGTGTGAGATCAACTGCCCTATGTACAGTAATACTTCTTAGCAATATTGTATTTTTTTCTTATCCACTTTGTACCCTTATTCTGCCCGTATAGTCATGTGTATGACAGAGTCTTGTCTGCATCTTTCTTCTGTCTCACTGCACACTAAAATGTCATCAACATATTGAATTATAGTACTTTCAAGTTGAACATTACCCAAGTCCATCTAAAGGACCCTATTAGAAATGGATGGGTACTCACAGTACCCCTGAGGCAAACCAGTATGTTTCAGATTAATCATTCTATATGAAAAAGAAGTAAAGTCTTGTGAGTCTTCATGAAGGGGAATTGAGAAAAATCAATTTTTTAAATCTACAACAGTAAAATAAATTGCTTTCAATGGGATATTACACAGTGGTGTCACAGGATTTGGAACTAAAGGAAATACTGCTTTGACTATATTGTTTAGGGGTCTCAAATCCTCGATGAATCACCACAACCTCCCCCATTGATTTTTTGACAGGGTACACAGCAATCAGATGGAACAAAAATGCCTTGTTTCATTAAAGCAGATAGGGTTTCGAATATACCTTCATCTGCTTCTCTAGACATGGAAAAACTGTTTTGCAAGTGGTAGAATTGCTCTTGGTTTGAGCTTTATCTTTATTGCTCCCAATCTTTTCAGTAAACCCACATCATATGGACTGGTAGTCCATAAGCTACTTGGCACGTTTTACAAGTCTTCCTGAAAAAATGGCATTTTATTTTTTACCAATGCCATTCTCTGCAGTATTTCTAAATTCTCTACTTTAATCCAATAAATCTCCTCATTCAAATAGTCCCTAAATAGCCCCTTGTCTGTCAAATCTGTGAACCTGTATCCTTCATCGAGGGCTATCACCGTTCTCCATCCCCTTCCCTCATCATCTATCCCATAAAGCATCACTTCTTCTTCTCTCACTATTGCTGCTTCTAGTTCTAAAGGGATAATCTGCCCTTCCTCATCATCCATAGGAATATCTGGCCTTACCAAAAATGTATCAGGTATTCTCAATAGCTTGCCGATCAATTAAGGTGACCATGATAAAAAGATGACCACTCCATACAAAAACACATCCTCGTGTTGAAAGGGGCCCCTAGGGGACCCTGACGTCTATGGAAACAAGGCGGGTCACCACACACGATAGAGAAGCCAGACACGAGGTTGTATTCCCAAAGCTAGGGTTTTATTGCAAAGCAAAAGTCTCAGTTGGCCAACTCGGTCTCACGCCCCGCGACGTGTATCTCTAGACCTCGAGGGACGCAAGAGAGCGAATTACGTACATCAGTTACTTATATACAAAATGCATATCAAACAATCAGCTATGACATGTATAACACCCCTCTTCATTGGGTTTCTTTGAACTTGGTGTGATGATGGACATCTCCGACCACTATGACACCTTCAAACATCTATTCTAGTAACAATCTGCAATTTGTGAGTGCGTAGGCATCTTTCGGTTATTGAATAGAACACAGCGCTTCTGTTCTTGGAAGCAAACTACATACAGGGGGGAATTGCATTCCGGACCTTGCTACCTAGCAGGTGCTATTCGTGTCCTGGGAGCCAACATGCTCTTAGCGGGCTCAGCAAAGGAGGGCCGTTAGAAAAGCATAATTGAAGCCTTTAGCGGTATTATTTTAACATATTCTACCATATAACGAGACTGGCTGGCAGCTGTGAAATGATTAAATGCCCTGCGGCTCTGCTTCAAGGCTACATCAAGGAGGAGCTGGGCATTCTTTCTGGCGCTGCCTACGTTTGTGTTTCAGCAAAACTCTTGTTATCCTCTCGGCCCTGTGGCTTTGTCCTTTTCATATATAGACAACAATATTCCACAGTCAAGTAGTGTAAGCGGAAAATATACTGCGAAGCAATAGGAACAGAAAGCAATGAGCAATGGTTAGAAAACAAAATGGTGATTCTTGTTACATCAAAATGGCCGTTCATTGGAAAACTCTAAAACCTATATTCTGTCGTATCGTGCATGAGATGGTTGGCCCACGGCCACCAAAATACATTTGCGGTCTCAAATTGGATTTCTAGACTGACAAACCCTCCTTTGGCCGTATGCCAAACGTCTCATCTATTTATTGAAACCTCCTCTAGTGATGATGAATCTGAAGTACTTATGTCTGAGTCTCTCATGCTATCGTGAACATCATTGTCTTCATTAATATCTATTGCCATCAACTCTTTCATTACTCTCATCTCATTTGGGTCTGGGCTAGTTCGATCATGAGGTTGTTTTTTCTTTGTTATCATTCGCATGCATCCTTCCGTACATCCCTCAGTTACCTCTGCACAAACTATGGGTACACAATGTATACAACAACAACACGTTAGGAATATTCCGAACACCACTACTAGTATTGAGATCAGCTTCCATCCCCAAGATCGTAGTATTCCGCAAAACCAAGATCCTATTTCCCAGCTCCCTTCTCCCGTGGGGAGTTCAGAGCTTAGAACATGCATTTTCTTTATTGCTTCAAAGATCATGGGGGAATAGTCATCGACATAAACGCAACATGCTGATCCCACTATTTTGCAAATTCCCCCACGATCAACCAGGATTACATCGAGAGCCATTCTATTTTGCAGCATCATTAACCTGATTCCTCTTTCTTCCAACGTCATGTTAAATAATATATCTGTTGTTGTGTTTATTGTATTCTTTAGGATTCTGGACAGTTGCCTTATATTATAGGAGTTCACTATCTGTCCTAAAAATGGAATGAATGATTTTGCTACATCAGTTGCTATTAAAACACCTTCGTCAGTCCTCTTGAATCTAGTTCTGGATAATTTGGCCATGGCTGCTGTTTACAAGAGGAATACTCGTGGGAGCAATAGCCCGAGATAACATGTACCTCCCCAGTTTCTGGGCAACCAAGGGTATGCTTTCTCTCCACATATAAAATAAACTGGATCACCTACGTATACTGGTTCTATTTCCCATGTTATTACCACTGTATTCATGCAACCAGTATATGTTCCGACTGAAAAAGATCCTTTCTTTTTTAGGCAAAAAGGGACAGTTATTGGGCTATAATTCACCGTGTAAGATGGGGGAATCACATCTTTGTTCCCTTCTGTTCTTACACGAAACGCCATAACAGATTTTTTTTCTGGCGGGGACAATCTATCTCGTCTATTTTGTCGTGTTATCTTTCGTGTGCTTTTCCTCGTGGGCTCTGGGGCTATTACTTGTGCTTTATGGAAAATGGAACAACCCACAGGCTTCATTATTATCTCCTCCAATTCATTCATGTTGGTTCTGTCTAATTGACCCGTATTACTCTCATTCCATTTCCCATAGTACATTGCACCTAAAGATGCACTACATGCAGAACTTAATGGTAATGGCTGCACATACCACCCTATTCCTTTCCCAGCATGCTGTGGTAAATGGGCACATACCCAGCAGTTTGTTTTCTTCAGGATTGCATGTGTCATGTTCATTATCAGAAGTAAGGTGTTATTCGTAAAACCTTCCCTGTGTTTTTCTTCCATTGGGGGTAGGGTATAAGTGATCACTTGAACCGGGCTTTCAGTAGTGGATATATTAATTATTGGTAAAAACATTTCTAATGGGTGTATTGTTTCTACCCACCATAATATTAGGGCAGTCGATATTGGTGCTACCACGCTCATACAGCACATTATTATCGTTAGTGTCAGCATACAATTTGTTTTACCATGCGTTTTCTTAAACTTATAGGGCCTCATTACACGGAAGGCGGTGAGCCATGGCGCTATTAGCGCCATGGCTCATGCCGGTAAAATACCGGCACCGCCTTGGCGGAAAGGGGATTTACCGCCCCATTCCAAGGTTGGAGGGGCGGTGAATCCCCCTTCCGCCATTGCCCTTCCCCATTCCCATTTCTGCCCCATAGGGCTCTATGGGAATGGGGAAGGCGCTAATTACGGCACCGCAATTATGCGGTGCCGTAATTAGCTCCGAGGTCCCTTAGCGGGTTGGTTTTTAACGCCTGCAAAAAGCAGGCGTTAAATCACCAACCCGCAAAGGGACCTCGTAGTACGGCGGTAAGGGTTAACGGTCACCGTTGCCATTAACGGTGACCGTTAACCCTTACCGCCGTCCGTGTAATGAGGCCCATAGTCTTTATAACTGACTCATTCTCAGCGGTGGTGGTGCAGGAGGAGGCTGGAACTGGTCCCGGCATGTTTCTCGTCGTCCTTCTTCATCCTTATCACAGTTCGTTATGGATATCTCTCTTCGTCACGCTTGCTCTGATGTCTATAAATTCAATGGATTTCTCACAATTCAGTTTTGCCTGTCCTTTTTTTTTTTTAGCCTGGATTCGATTATTCGTTTTTAGGCGAGATCACTTGTCCCTCCTTATACTGCTCAGAGGACCTATGATCAGTTATCGCCTCAGTATCATGTGCACCAGCTTGTCCGCTCTGGTTCCGGACACATGTACTGTTAATCAATTATCTCACTTGTCACAGTACCATGTGCGCCAAGCTTGTCCGCTCTGGTTCCGGACACATGTACTTTTATGATCGCACCGAGGAACCACGAGTCTTGAATTGTCCGACTTGCACAATTCTCACACTTCTCTCCTCTACACCCCTGGTTCCTTCTCCGTCCATGAGCTGAACCAGAGGTTGACATAAACACCAAAAGAAAAAGAATGCAGATCACTTTGTCTTCCGAGGCCGTAGGTTGTATCGCCTTGCTCCTGGTATCGTATGATCCGTGAACAGTGCCGGTGCACTTTCAGATTCAGGCTTGAAGTCAGCCTGTGACGCTACTGCAGGTGCTTGTGTGCGCCGCGCCAATGATGCAGATTCGGTCTTTGGCGTGCTGGCAAGTGCTGGTGGGCACCAAAGGGGTACACGATTTGGTTTTGCTGGTATCTGCAAAGCAGATTTCACGTCGGTCAGCAGTGATGTCGATTCTGCTGGGCAACATTGGGGCACTCTTTGCCCTTCCCACTCTTCGGCAATCGTCTCAGGCTTTGTTTCGAGTTTCAATAAAGAGTTCGCAACCAAACAAAAAAGCTTGCCTTGGCGACAGTTATGTAGTCAAACTGATCACTTTTTTTCTTTGAGGGTTGTCAGCATGAGTAATTCTCTAGTCCATGTGTGGTTGCTACACAGAAACAATCAAAAACTTGAATATAGATAAGAGTTATGATTTTACTCTAATGCGCCAACCTTATATGTTAAATTTGTTTCAGTGAGTATCTTAATGAAATGAAAATGAAAAGCAAAATTCCACAAATTATTGATTTCAAATGCTCAATTCTGTTATTCCATGGTTCCATTTATTGTAGACTTCACATGTTTAACATCACATATCCATTGAATTTGTTTTTCAATTTTCCATATTATATTTTACAATTCTCAATTACTCTCTATCCATTGAATTTGTTTTTCAATTTCCCATATTATATTTTACAATTCTCAATTACTCTCTACACGTGTTTCCCCATCGCTCTTTGCAATGGTTCTTCAGGAGAGTTTATCACAATCTTGATAACCAAAAAAAATAACATATTCTTTTCAAATACCCTTTGTTTTGAGGTTACTTTCACTTCAATCCTTATTTGTGATTATTTCAATATTGCAGCCCTCTGCTGTCAATTACAGATTCTTAGTATTTTGCTCGTTTTTCCCTCTCAAAAGTCCTTCTTTGTCCAGGTTCCATAACAGAGTACTGCCGGTTGCTTTCGAGTTTCACTTCACGTTTTTGCAGATCAGGTGGCTGCACAGTTTCTTTAGTTTCTGGGATCGTTGTCTCTTTCCGGTCATCAGTGTCAGGAAAGACTTTCAGTGCAGTTGGAATCTTTTTGGCATGGGTGGCATGGATCCACAACTTCCTTCCATCCACCCGTATTGCCGCCTGCGTTGCCAAAAGTACTTGATGGGGCCCGCGCCACCTGGGTGCTAATGATGATTTTCTTTCGAAGTTTTTTAGCAGCACCCAGTCTCCTGGCTCCAGCGCGTGCCCCGGACCGGTATACTGCACGGGTAATGCCTCCTGCACCTGCTGCTGAATCAAACGCAATTTCTGCACTAAAAGGCCACAATAAGTACTAAGCACAGGATGTTCTATTTCACTGAGTCGTTTTGGCTGAGGGCGCACCATACATTTGCCAGCCTCCCCATTATGATCTCGTATGGGGAGAACCCAGTTTTAGCCTGTACAGACGTACGCATGCATAATAGTGCTATTGGTAATGCATCCACCCAACTCAACTTGCTTCCCGCACAAATCTTACTAATCTTTAATTTAAGAATCCCGTTGTGCCTCTCCACAAGACTGGCAGAACTCAGATGCCTTGAACTATGGAATCTCTTATCAATCTGGAGACCTGCACATATCTGTAACACCTCTGCACCCACAAAATGTGGTCCATTATCGGACCATAGGACACGGGGCAAGCCAAATCTGGAAAAATACTCCTTCAACATTACTTTTGCCATAGTCATCGCTGTGCAGTCTTTTAAAGGATATGCCTCCACCCACTTACTGAATGCACAGATTACCACCAAGACGTATTTTAAGTTTTGGCACCTTTCCATCTCTATGAAATCAAAATGAACTACCTCAAACGGCATGGAGGGTGGGCCAAAACTGCCTGTTGGTGTCACTGTTCCTTTTCCTACAATGTGTTGTAAACATGTGATACAGTTCTGCACCGATCTTTCTGCATTCTTTTTTATGTTTGCATTCTGCCATACTGTAGAAAGGTGCTGTATCATTTTCTTGGCACAGATGTGCGTAGGTCTGTGGGCCATTGTGACCATTGCAGTCACATATGAATTTGGCAACATCCAGTTTCTAGTTCCCTTATCCACCCAACAACCCTCCAAATCCAACTCAGCAGATCCCTCTGCCCATCCCTGTATTTCATAGGCCGTAGCCTCGGCCTGCATTTCTTTGACAGTCGCAACTCCATCGTCTATCATACAGGGTACTTCCTCTGTCTGAACCGTCATCATCTTGGTATTCAATCAGTGGCAGTTTGTTTCGCAATCCTGTCTGCAAACGCGTTTCCCTCTCCTATTTTGCATGTTACTTTTTTATGTGCCTCACATTTCACTATTGCTAGGCACTTTGGAAACGTGAGTGCAGACAGCAATCGTACAATCAAAGGACCATGTTGAATTCTGGCACCATGTGATGTCAGAAACCCTCTCTCAGCCCAGAGTCGTCCAAAGTTATGAACCACTCCAAACGTGTACTGACTATCAGTATATATATTCACATTCAAATTTTCAGAAATCTCGCAGGCTCTGGTTACTGCTATTATTTCCGCGGCTTGTGCTGAATTATAGGGGATTCTTTTACTTTCTACAACTCTCTCTAGGGTAGTGATAGCGTATGCAGCAGTTGTCGTGCCATCTGGTAATTTAAAACATGAGCCGTCACAAAATAACTCTCCATCCGGCTCTTTCTGTGGAATATCACTTAAATCAACTCTCCCCTTGGTTTCTTCCTCAGTGACCATTAAGCAATCGTGGGGGGGTGATTCATTCTTCCCAATCTCTTTTATGGTTAATGGCATTAATTCTGCAGGATTCAAAGCGCTACACCTCATAATTTGGATATGGGGCGCGAACAAGATAATCTCATATCTTGTCAATCTAGAAGAGGTAAGGTGTTGCGTCTGTGTCCTATTTAATAGAACGTCTATGGCATGTGGCATCATCAGAATTAAAATGTGCCCCAATGCCATCCCTTCCGTTTGTTTCACTGACGCAGCAGCCGCCGCGATAGATTGCAAACATCGTGGTAGTGCGCGCGCTACAGGGTCCAGCGCAGAAGAAAAATAGCCGCACAGCCTATTTCTTCCACCTTGTTCCTGTGTCAAAACCGCCAATGCACATCCTTCACTTTCACACACAAATAGTCTAAAAATGTTCTTATATTTCGGCGTACCCAAAACTGGAGCCGAGCATAATGCAGTTTTCAATCCATCAAATGCTCTCTGACATTCCTCATCCCACTGCAAAGGCATAACCGCATCTTTTATAGTCAAATTCACTAATGGTTTCACAATCAACGCAAAATTACCAATCCATTGTCGGCAATAAGTAGCCATGCCTATTATGGCTCTGACTCCTTTTTGTGCCTTTGGAATAGGCATACAAGAAATACTTTCTATGCGTTCTGGCGTTAGTCTTCTCCCTCCTTTCTAAAGTAGGTAGCCCAAGTAAACTACCTCCTTTTGATTATACTGAAATTTCTTCAAACTAGCTTTATGGCCATGTGCCGCTAGGTGTGACAGTAGTAATACAGTGCTTTCTTTACAAATCTCCTCTGTGTCTGCAGCTAGCAATAAATCTTCTATGTATTGCAAAAGCACACAACCCACGGGTAATCCCAGCATGTTTAGTTGTTATTTTAATGCTCTACTGTAAATACTTGGACTTTCTGTATAACCTTGCGGATTCCGCGTAAATGTAAATGATCGTCCTCCCAATGTGAACGCAAACAAGTATCTACTGTGTCCTTGTCCACTGGAATACTAAAGAATGCATTCTTCAAATCTATTACACTAAAATATTCTGCTGAAACAGGTATCATTGTCAATATTGTAGTGACGTCTGGCACTAGAGGAAATTGCGGATGTACTACCTTATTTAATGCGCGTATATCAATTATGAAACGGTATGGTACCTCATTACCTCCTTTTTTATAAACCGGAAGGATCGGGCTGTTACATGTATTTCCTGTGATTTCCTCTATTACCCTTAATTTCACCAAATCAGTAACAATACTCTTCAATCCTTTCTCACCTTCAACCGAAATGTTGTATTGGGGTATTCGCGGTAGGGTAACACCTTCTTTTAAAATAATCTTTACTGGCTCTATCTTTAAACATCCCACATCGTTGTCATGCATTGCCCATATACAGGTTGGTACTTTACTTAGTTCCACTGGTAATGCTTCGGACATAAATTCTGACATGGGGGCATCGTGTGGCCATATTGTTAGAAACACTCCATCTGCCGTGCAATGTATAACAGAACCTAGTTTTTTCAACAAATTTAATCCCAACAAATTTTCTCCACAATTTTCTGTTAGAAGGAAAGAACAATGTTCGGTAAATGGTCCTATGGTAACTGGGACTGGTTTGGACACTGGGTTTATGACTGGTGTACCTGCGAACCCTACGGAAATATTCTTTTTCCCTGACAGTGGCATATTCGGAACCAAGTGATGGTCTATTAAAAACTTCTGTGCTCCTGTATCTACAAGAAAGCGGTGTTCCTCATTCCCGACTCTCATTTCTACGTAGGGTCCTCTCTGATTCACGGGAATAGACACTGGTTCCGACCCCTGTCCTGGGCTGTCCTATTGGGGAAATAACACATCGTCCGATGTGTAATCATTACTATTACTGTAATACGTGTTTGGCTGTGTATCGAAAACATTTCCACTCTTCCCTCTATTTCCCCCACTCTGATTTCCATATTGTTGATTTTGCTGTCCCTGACTCTGGTTTGGGGCATTTTGGTTTTGGCCTTGGTTTTGATTACCTCCGTTATTATGATGCTGCTGCATACTATTCCTATTTGGTCCATTCGCTCCTGGGTGTCCTGTATGCTGTCTCCTCTGACCAGACCCATTTTTGTTCTGTAGATGCGGGCATTGCGCTCGCCAATGTCCTTCCTCTTTACAATATGCACACTGATTCGGCCCCACTGTTCCCCCATGCATTTTCGAACTACTCCTTACCTGTGCGTTCCCTCGTCCTCTATTATGTCCTACTACTTGTTGCATTAATACCCGTGTTCTAATTAGACATTCCTTCAAGTCTGCCCCCACCTGTTTTAGCAACGATAATTCGTTCACCATCTCCTTCTGCCCCGGCGATGGTAACTGCCGTCGTTTATTATGCAACCCCTTTTCCCCCTTCCCAGGTCTCCCGATATCCCTACTCCTATACGTAGGTGTAGTAAACATCTTGGCAGGTGCAGTAAACATTTCGACATAATCATTATCTAATTCATCTCTAAACTCAAAAAGTCTATACACATGTTCTCTCACTTCTTCATCCCTCTCCCTAAAGCGTGCTAATGCATTCAAATCTAACAATCGCTGCAGTGGTAATTTCCCAATTAGCTGTTTCCATCTTTCCACCAAATATTCACCCATGCATTCCAACACTACCTGTCTTTCGTTGCTTCTACGAAAGTCATATATCGAAGCCAATGTTGCTGTCCCATCATTCCCGTCTATATACATCTCTGCCTGTTGCTGCAATTCCACCTTCCTTTCCTTGCTGATTGCGCTGCGGGTTACCCTTGTGCACTGCCGTTGGTCAGTCCCGCCTCTTGCCCCCGTGGTTTCAACTTCAACCCCGGGAGGAACGGACGGTACCGAGTCTGTGTCTAGAGCGGGAGGTGCGGATGGGACAATGGGAACAGCGAGTGTCTATTGTGGGCCTGGTTGGCTAGTAGGAAGTGTTATGTGCGCGGTCTGTGGCTGTGGGAGGGCTTGAGCTACCGGAGGCGGAGCTTGGGCTACTGGCAGGGTCTGGGCAATAGCTACTGACGTATCTGGTCTTACTTCTGATCTTGGGCCTTGTTTTATATGGGTCAATATATTTTCTATTAATTCATCTGTCATGTGTAATTCTCGTTGTGGGTATATCTTTTCTATATTCAACTGGTCACGCCTGCCTGCCCTTCTTAGACTCTCAGTCCACTCCTCCTCTTCTTTTTCTTCTGCTACCTCACCTTTTGATTTATGCCTGCGCGCATGCTTTGCTCTGCTTTTAAATCGGAGCATTGCTTCCTTTCTCCAGTCTTTAATAGTGTCAAATGCTGCAGGACGCGCTTTCTTTCTTATTAACACCCTTTCCAAGTTATCTATTCTCGCCATCTCAAAACTACCCTTAATCGGCCACTGATGGTCTTGTTGCTTTCTGGTTTGCCTATGCCAAGTCTCAAAGAATATTATCGCACCCACTCCAACTTCACATACATCTCATACGCCGGCGTTCCCCCAGGTGGTACAATTTGGCCATTTTCCAAAGATTGTCTACCACAGCGGAAAAACCGCGCTAAGGTGGACAATACCCCAGGCATGTTTTAACCTTCCCCTTGGTTAATCAACCTTACCTAGGGCGTTTGATTTTGCAAAGTCAACTCTCAAACAATATCAGGATGCTTTGAATCAGGGAATGACTCACCTGATAAATCAAGTCGTCTGTATACTGACGCACCAAAGGACGTCGTGTCTGCGTTTCTTGGCATCCGCCTCGTTTCGGGACCCTCGCCTCCTTGTTCTCTAGCCAGGCACGTCGATCAGGGATCAGATGTGTGCAGATCTGCAAAGGAGTCTCATCACTTTTACAGGGCGCCCCGAACACCTCTTGATCCCGGCTCGATCATCCCGTCCTCGCCGTTCTTTGCCTTTCTCAATTACAACGTTACGCGAAGGAACAAGTGGGGGAGGGTCCCTATTCGGGCGCCATCTTGAAAGGGGCCCCTAGGGGACCCTGACGTCTATGGAAACAAGGCGGATCACTACACACGATAGAGACGCCAGACACGAGGTTGTATTCCCAAAGCTAGGGTTTTATTGCAAAGCAAAAGTCTCAGTTGGCCAACTCGGTCTCACGCCCCGCGACGTGTATCTCTAGACCTCAAGGGACGCAAGAGAGCGAATTACGTACATCAGTTACATATATACAAAATGCACATCAAACAATCAGCTATGACATGTATAACACCCCTCTTCATTGGGTTTCTTTGAACTTGGTGTGATGATGGACATCTCCGACCACTATGACACCTTCAAACATCTATTCTAGTAACAATTTGCAATTTGTGAGTGCGTAGGCATCTTTCGGTTATTGAATAGAACACGGCGCTTCTGTTCTTGGAAGCGAACTACATACAGGGGGGAGCTGCATTCCAGACCTTGCTATCTATCAGGTGCTATTTGTGTCCTGGGAGCCGACATGCTCTTAGCGGGCTCAGCAAAGGGGGGCCATTAGAAAAGCATAATTCAAGCCTTTAGCGGTATTATTCTAACATATTCTACCATATAAGGAGACTGGCTGGCAGCTGTGAAATGATTAAATGCCCTGCGGCTCTGCTTCAAGGCTACATCAACGAGGGAGCCGGGCATTCTTCCTGGCGCTGCCTAGGTTTGTGTTTCAGTGAAACTCTTGTTATCCTCTCGGCCTGGCCTTGTCCTTTTCATATACAGACAACAATGTTCCACAGTCAAGCAGTGTAAGTGGAAAATATACTGCGAAGCAATAGGAACAGAAAGCAATGAGCAATGGTTAGAAAACAAAATGGCGATTCTTGTTACATCAAAATGGCCGTTCATTGGAAAACTCGAAAACCTATATTCTGTCGTATCGTGCATGAGACGGTTGGCCCACGGCCACCAAAATTCGTTTGCGGTCTCAAATTGGATTTCTAGACTGACAGTGTAGAGGTACTCCTCACAGAGCTTTCTTTCCCGTAAATGCTAGTATGAGCTCCCTCACATTTACATAATGTATTCCTGGAGTAGAACACATTCCTTAATCAGTAAATTATATTGTCATATTAAGGTTCATCATCAAGTCACGGCCTAGTATGTTTACTGGCGTTTGTCTAAAGTATAATAAAGGCACACACATGTCGTATTCACCTATAGAAATTGGTAATTTGTCTGTAAATTGAACTATATTCATTGCCCCAGAAAATCCCTGTGCATTCATGACAACACCTGACATTGGATATTTTTCCTCATGGACACAGGAGTTGCTCCAGTGTCCGCAAGAAATGAAAACGTCTTGCCTCCTATTGTCACCTTGACCCTTGGTTCCACTATGGGGTCTGTTGTTACAGATAGCATTTAACACATCAGGTCTTTCTGTGGGCTGTCCTATTGTGGATATGAATCCGTCCCTGTACCTGTGAAAGGATTTTCTCCCACCACAGTCATGTTCACCGATTTGGGTGTGGCTACTTGCGTGGCTCCCGTATCCATGGGCCATTGTAATGCACCTGCCTGTTGTATTGGAATATATTGTACTTGATGTATCAGTGCCTGTTGTGTCTGCATGGGTACTTGCTGTTGTTGCCCTTGCCGCAACTGCAGCTGCATTGGGGCATGTTGTATTTGCTGTGCTTGCAGAGCATATGTCTTAGTTTGCGTGTGGTCTTGGGCATAATATCCTTGTGAATCTTTATTATACTGTAGAGCATATCCCACCCCCCTCTTGCAGACTGACAATTCTATTGCTGCATGCCTCCCCTGCTTCTGCATACTCTAGCTAAATGTCCTAATTTACTGCAACTCCAACATTGCGGTGGCTGTCCACCATTTAATCCTCCCCTTCCTTGAGGGCTTTGAAATCCACCCCATCCTGCTCCTCGAGGCCTGTTCCCTCTCCCTCTTGGCATAGAATTATACCTGTTATGATCCATGGCATATTCTGCTTTATTCTGCTGTGGTAACTGCACTGTTTGTGCCATTGCTTCCTCATTGCTTGTCAATACTGCTCCTTCTATGGTGTACTTTGATCATTTATTCTGCACCAACTTCGCTTCTTCCTGTGTTTTACCCTCTACTTTCTTTTTGTCTTTCTCCCTTAAGATTCTACAGTAATGTACAATTGCCTATTGTATCTCTGGCCATGGCTTTGCTTCCATTCCTACCGGTTTCTTTAGCTGACATTGCACCAGCTCTCACAGTCCTTGACATAAAATGTGATAAAATAATGCTACCATCTTATCCTATGATTCATGCATCTCCAAATTCCATCTATCGTGAATCTCCTGAATAAAGGAAATGGGGTCTTCAGTTTTTCCCAGTTTCCTAGTCCTTATTGCCCCAATATCCGATGTATCAGAATATTGTACTCTAAGAGATCAGCATACATCTGCTCGCTCCATTGTGCACCATGTTTTGTGGAGTGACGTTCAGGTATCCTGCTCTTTTCCAAACATCATCAGCTCTCTCTCCTAGGAGGGCTGATAAAAGGTCTTTAATGTTGCCTATAGCTAACGTTGCTCCTGATGTCTTTTCTCTAGTCCAGAAATCCACTTTCCTGCACCTGAAGTGAATCTTGGTAGTGTGCACTTTAAATCCATTTGGGTCCACAGAATATATTGTGGTCAACCCCCCCTTTCTCTAATAGTGAGAATTGTGACAATCTTTATTCATAATCATACACGCCCACCATCCTTCTTTTCCAAGCAGTGTTGCTCTCCCCTGTTTGTTTCCCATAACCTGCTTATATAAGGTGGGGATGTATTCCCTGTACTGCAAGGTTGTTTAATATATGCTGTTTGGTTCTGGTGTTTTTTCTATGGGGTCTTCTAAATCTGATAACTTTACCCCTTTATCTACGCTCGATTCTCTTGAAAATCCACATGCGCCCTCTCTGTGCGCCCTCTCATTCTCCTCTCTTTCTTCATCTGAGATCATTATGCTCTAGCTCATGTGGTTGTTATCTTCTTCTACATCATCAAGATCTAGCCTGCTTAACAACATTGTTCTGTGATCGTCTGTTATGACGTCCCTTGATTTACCTTCAGTTCCCTTTGATCAGGAACTTTCAGTATTCTCTTGAGTATCATATCTTTCTCTGTCCCTTATTTGCCTATATAATTTCCCAGGCCTCTGCTCTATGTCTTCTGTGTCCTGCCACCAGCCCTTGCTGATCGCGGCATTCCTTGTGGATCCCTTCGGGGCTGTTATGACCCTCTTCTTCCAATCGTTCTTGTGCTTCTATAGGCACTATGCTTTAACAGCATCAATATTCTATGTAATGTTCTTTTAATACCCTATTCCTGTTAATGTATTCCTTTTGTCGCCTTAATTCCCTCAACTCCCCATTCTCTCACCTTCTTTACAACCTATGTACTTTCAATCTTTAGGCTTCTACGTCTTTTTGTTTCTCCTCTTCTAATCTCTCCTTGCCTTTTCTCTTCTCACACCTTTTATGTTCCTCGCTTCGCTTACATTCTTTGTCCCTTTCTTCTTTGTACACTCTCGCTTCTTTTTTCTCTTCCTCTTTTCTTTCTCACTCTTCCCTTTCATCTCTTTCCCGTAATCCATCAATGCCTTTACCGTCTAGTTTGAGCAATATTTGTCCTCCCATCCATTCATTGTGTAATATTGTCATGTCCTTGGCTACATCCTTTGTTCCCTTCTGTCTGTCTGCCTTTTCCTCTATCTCTGTCTGTGTGTCTTGTCTTTCTTTTCTCTCATCACGCTCTTTATTTTCACTGTTATAAGCAGGGGGCTCATAAGCTGGATTAATACCACACTGCTGCCTTTAATTCCTTTAAAGGATAACAGCCATATGTTAAATGGTGCTGTCAGCGGCGACATCCCTGCTCAGCCAACCTGGCATCGTGAGCCTCAGCATAGCATCATTGACTATTTCTGGGTTTCAAGGACCTTCTAGCCGAAGATTTTAAGCCTGCAAATTCAACACTTGACCAATAGTGACCATAAGCTCTTGAAACTTAGCTGTCTATTAGACTCTTCTATCTCTGGCCAAGTATACAATCTTCCAATTGAAACCAATACTGCGGGTAATCGTCTTCGCATAAATGCCCCACAGATCAGCTATATGACTGACAGATTTGTCGGCCTATTGAATGGTGTTGATTACCCCTCATTACTAATTAACCATCAAATCGTCACCAAGGTTCAGGCTTTAACGCACACTCATCATAATCATGTGTTCAGCCTAGTCATCCATGAGGAAAAAAAATCCCTACGTCAAGAGCTACGCATAATTTAAAAAAAATGTACCAAAGAGTATGGTACCAGATGCAGTGAGAACGAGAAGAGCCATCTACAGAAACTGGTTAATCTCACATAAAGTTATCATCAAACAAGATCGTGCTGAGCTGATGATGAAGCTGTTAATCACCAAGAACACTCGAGAAATTTGGCAGATATTAAACATGGGCACAATGGGCCATTCAACTACACCTCAAAATACCATCTCTGGCAATAGATGGTCCAGACATTTCTCTCATGTTTTTGCCAGTTCAACTAACCCTGTTGTGTGTTATTCGGCTGTAAGTCAGGGTTCTTGGGCTGTTGCTACCTCGCTCGATGAAATTGAACTGGCAATCAAGAGCCTAAAGAATTCTTGTGCTGCTGGTCCCTACCTGATGCTCAAGGAGAATCTAACTGTCTGGGCCATCTTTATTGAGCGTTTATTTGGCTGCATTGCTCTGCAAAAATGTCTTCCAGTATCATGGTTAACAGCCATTACAGTCCCCATTCATAAGAAAGGTAGCTGGGATTGCCCGGACAGTTACCGACCGATTGCTCTCCTAGATACAATCGGGAAGATCTTTGGTTGTCAGCTGCGCTTGAAGCTTGTTCAATGGGCGCAATCATCTGGTATTCCTGACATACTGCAAACTGGCTTCACAAAAGGTGTGAGTGTCGATGTTAAACTCTTGATTCTCACAATCCTGATATTTGAACCTCAGAAAGCCAGGTATAACATCTACCTAGCATTTATTGATATGAAGCAGGCCTTCGACTGTATAAATAGAGGCCTCCTCTGGAACAAATTAAAAAAGTGGAAGTGCCCACTAAATATTCTTGATCCAATCATGGCTCTTCATTCGAACACCTCAATCCGGTTACGACTAAATAGAAATGGAGACCTGTCTGATCCCATTCCAATGGCAAGGGGTGTAAAGCAGGGGTGCCCCCTTGCCGCGGATCTGTTCAAACCATTTTTGGCGGATTTACCGGATCATCTAGGTCATGTCCACTGTTTTTCCCCAAAGGTTAACCATGTTCCAGTAGGTTGTATTGCCTACGCAGATGATTTGGTGCTAATCGATAGAACTCAAATTGGTCTTGAAAGGTTGCTCAACTCTTTATATGAGTACCTAAGATCAATGAGCTCACAATTAACACTGAAAAAACAAAAATTGTGGCAATTGGCACTGCTGCAAGTAAAAAGGCAAAGGCGTTTAGGTGGACTGTAGATGGCCAGTTCCTTGACACTGCAGACTCAATAAGATACTTGGGTGTGCAGTTTAACAATTCTATTTGTGAACATCAATGGGTGAAAGACCTGAAACTAAAAACTATGAGTCTTGCCTTTCAAGCAGCAAAAATAAACAAATGTTATGGTAAATTTTCATTATCCCCGGTCTTAACGTTCTACCTACAAAAGGTAATACCTATACTAACTTTTGGTGCTGAGGTCAGCTGGAACATCAGCGAGCGCATTTGGAACTCTCCAGAGGGGCGTTTTTGGCGCTGTATTCTCCATCTACCACAATGTGTCTCAATGATATCGTTACGAGATGAACTGTCATTGAACTCACTGCATAGCCATGTGATTTGGAAATCAATCACATTACTGCGAAAAATGTCAGTTGAGAATCCAATGCCCGCCTACCAAATATTCAACAAATTCTATGTTGATTCCAATGCTACCTTATTAGATATGTGGCGTTCAAGAGTACAAGCTTGGGTTGATGCCGCGGGAATCTCTGAGTTTGATCTTTTGACCAGACCACAAGTTGCAGAAAAGAAATTCGAGTCTTGGGCTTGGATCATCAACATAGACAAATGAGAAAAACTATCCTCAACACACTGGCTAGACATTGGTCAAAAAAGGTTAAATCTCCAGTCGCATTATTTAATGCATTCTCCTTCTCGCTACTACCACGAGCAATTCCTCAGCTTTCGTTTGAATATCTTGAAATCTAAGGAAATTCTTTGGCAACGAAAAGACAAACTGGCAAAAGACAATCTATGCCGCTTCTGTTCATTGGCAGTTGAATCGCTGAAACGCCTAATCATTGAGTTTGAGAAAACTAGTGCCTTGCGATCTATACATCTGGGTCAATTTGCTCCCTTAGCTGATGATATGTTCACTTGGTGGCTCAAGATTTCATCTGGTGCAAATGTAAAACATGTTGGTGCAATTGTAAACTATCTAGATGCACTTCTGAAATGCCTGTTTAGAGCTGTGACCTCAAGATTCAATTCTGTGTTTTGGTGAAAATGAACAGCGAATGAATTGTCTCTTTGCATGTCTTGTACAAACTGGCTGATGTGTTCTTATCCTTGTTTCTGATTATCTGCCTTCTTTCTTTCTGTGATGTGAAGAACTATTGGTTTGGAGGAGTTTAGTGTAATGTTAGTAGAATTGAAACAAAAGTTTCTACATATGTTAAAACTGTAGATTTTTCAAATAAAAAAATAGCCTTTTTCTTCAACTTTTACATCTTGTTCTTCAGGAGGTCAAGTATGGGCTGAATGTGTTACAGCTTCTCCTTTATTCTGATTAAACATCCACTCTCGTTAAGCTGGATCTTCTTTCTAACTCTGGTACATTTTTCAGAATTCTAGAATTGCCAAACTTGTCTCTAACTTCTTTCCTTTATGAGTGGCATGTAAGTATGTCATCATGTGATTTAATACCAGTTTTGATAATGAACCCTCCTGAGGCCATGACATAAGTGCTTTGATATATGTGCCCTTGACCCATTTGGAATGATATTTCCTAATGTTGGCTGTATATCTCGGCAATGTTTTTCATAGGTGTAAAAGAGGTGTGTCTTCCATGGTGACAAGTCAATTTAGACTGTCAATTACCCAGTTTGTTGCTCTTCTTTCTAGGTTTATTAAATATAATCTTTTTGAGCAAGCACCATCAATTGCCGCTCATAATACATAAATAAAAATATTTTGAAAAATGTTTGCACCACTGTTCTTTTTACTCCTTCGTTTACACTTTCTATCAGTTATTTTTATATAATTCTTGGTTTTTTTAGTATCTTAAAGTTCTCTTCATTATTTGTATATCAATTTAATTCAATTGTAACCTTTTGATTAACGTCAATCCTTTGTTTTAAAACATGTAATAAAAATCACTTTTATTTATTTATTTTTACTGTAGTTTTATATCTGTCAGTTTAAACATTGATACAACTTTATGAAGACATATTATACCCCCTACATGTGCACTTTCCATTTGTTTCCCTGCGTACGCCTTCCTTTTCTATTCTCATTAAATGTATCTCATCTCTTATTGGTGCCATCTCAGAGTTTAATACACGCCCTTCGTATGGGATTTATGCCTCAGGAATCCCTTAACACTCCTAAATGGAGTTATGGCATGCTTTCTTTCCGTCCCTCATGGGTCTGGAAAATAGAGGTATCCCTTCTCTTCTTTATAATCCCTACAAATTCAGTTACTCTTTCTGTATATGTATATTCAACACACCATGATACAATCAAGCCCCCTTTATCTTTTACCATATTCAATGGTCTACTCACATCCACTATTCAGCTCGAGTTCCTCAGCCTCGACTCTCTAACAATCGGCCAATTTGCCTTCAGTCGGTAGGGCTCCTGCGGGGACCAGACAGGAATTTCATCAAAGGGGGACCTGCCAAACCGTAACTTGAACATGTGCTCTTTTACGCTTCGCTCTCCGCAGGAAAGTCTGCGATCGTCTGGCTATTGTTAGTAGCTGGTGATTGTCCAGTGTCTTTATCTGGGCCTAGATCTAGGTCATTAGACCAGAACTATGCACAGCGCTACCAAATGTGCTCTAGCAAATTAAAGCATCTTCTATTTGCTAGATGGAATTGTCAGTAATTATCTCAGACCAAATAAACAGACAGACCTTTTGAACGCTGCAGTTGGTAAATTATTACATAGCATCACTTTTAAAAAAAAGTTGACAAACATGTTAGAAAAAGACAGAAATGTAGAAAAAAATATCAAACATAAGCAGGGTAGAATAGTGATTTCTGCCATGCCAGAAATGTTGTGAACTGTACCTTTTCTATATCAGTATATTTGTAGGCTGCAATAACCTCCTAGACAGTACACTTTGGCCCCAGAACAAGCCAATATTCCTATATTTAGATAGCATGGCAAAGTGTATCACCTCATAACACACCATATACTTACAACTGCAGCTTGTGATAGCTACATGTTCTCAATGTGGCTCCGACTTTGTAATGCCAGTTTCAGATTTTACTAAAGCCCCAATATTATTCCAGAATGTTTGCAACCCTATTGATTAGTATGACAAATGCAGGACAATATAAACAATTTATTAAGGTTAAATCAATCCCGGGTGAATCCTTGTAAATAACTAACCAGGAAATGGTCAATGAATGGATCCAACACATTAATGGTGTGAGATCAGCTGTGGGATTCAGCTTCAACAACAGACAAAAAGGAAACTGCATTTGACTAAACTGGACCTAAAAATGGAGAGCATTGAAAACACACGTAGATGGCTGCCAAACTAAAAGGGCAGAATTTCATTTTCAACTGCCATATCAAAAAGCTATTTCCAGAGAAATACAATTAAATGGTCCCTGCATGCAATTGACAAATCCCAAAACGAAAGACCTACTTTTGAATATAAGGTCTGAAAGAGCAATTTTCCCATAAGAAAGATGCAATGGATAAAATGTGGGCATTCTGCATCCTAGTTTACCAGTGAAACTCCCTGAAATTAACCATTTAAATGTATATTGTCATGTAAGGATGGACTGTTATGACACGATTCTGTCCAGAACACTCAAACAGTGACCTTTACTCCGATCTATCTATCTATCTATCTATCTATCTATCTATCTATCTATCTATCTATCTATCTATCTATCTATCTATCTATCTATCTATCTATCTATCTACAACAACTTTTTGAAGCCACATCAATGACCAAGAAGAAATGTATGGTGGGTTGGGGCCTGTGCTCAAAGATAAGCAGCAGATGATTTAGTAGCCCTGGAAGAAACAATGTTAATGGATTAATGGCAGACAAAACCAACAAAGAAAGCAGATGGTGCATATCCCATGTTAGGTGGGGAAACGAAACTTAATGTATAATTGATTTCAGAATATCCATATATGTTTAGAGATGGCCATAAATGAGATGGACAATCATACTTTGTTCATTTTCTCATGAACCATACGTTGCAGAGTATTGGTTCAAGTAACATTAAACAGCTCAGGGACAGCTCCACCCAATGATTGGACTCTCATTGACCCTGGGAACAAGATTTGCAACCTAAATTATTTTTCTAGTGCCCCAGAAAATGTCACAAAGCAAGGATTTTGGTAGATAGTAGTGTAGTGAATTATTTAATTACATGTACAATTGTGGTGACCCTGACTGTTATAAGGTTTGAATAAATCACACACAAAAAAATCAAACCTTCAGCATTGTGCTGTCATGGGACTCATTTCAATAAGTCTGGCATGATATGAAGTTACAAGTGTATATATTGTTAGGGTTATTTAGATAGTAGAGAAAATGTCCATGTTAGAGTGCTAAATTGAAATGTTTAAACATGTACATTCTAGTGGGTGGACTGATTCCTTCCCAAATTTGGGATTGGTAACTGAAGGGACCAATGAAAGTAAAGAGGCTGGGCCTGGGTTAACGGGATGGAAAATAGTTGTCCAATCGAGAGCAAAAGCCAATAAGATGGCACCTGATAATTTAGATATTCTGAGGGGGGTGATTATGGGTTTACAAGGTGTCACACAATGGGAACCAAATAACTGCCTAATTTCATCAGAGTGGAACTACTGCAAACATATCATTACTTGGGAGACAGGAATTGGAGGAAACCAGGAAAGGGGACAGAGGTTGGGATCTATGACCAAGAAAAGTCAACAGGCGGAGTCGGGAGTGAGTCAGTCTGCGTCAGTCCCTACCTTTTTTCTGTGCGAGAGGAGCTGCAGCAACGTTCTTCCTTGATTCAGCTTTTTCATTTTTTTTTTTTTTTTTTTTTTGGAGATCGTGTGCACTGCCACTTTAACGTCCCTGCCTTCAAAACAGGAAGGAGAGCGCGGAGCGCGCGCGGAGTCGGGAGTGAGTCAGTCTGCGTCAGTCCGCGTTAGTGAGCGGGCCTGACTTGACATGACTGCAACCACAGCGGAATCCACCCACGACGGTCCCGCAACAAGGCGAAAAACCCTGCATCAGCGGAGAATGCAAAATCCATGGGTCGCCCTTAAATCAGATAAACCCACAACATCACCGATACTCAAGGTAAGCGCTGTGCACGGCAAAAATAAGAGCGCCACCGATTTGACTCTCGAGCTCAATATGCCAACTGAGCAAGTGTCTGAGTTGGATTCGGATGTACTGCCTGTGTGCAGCGAAGCGACTGTCAACGAAACGCTGTCGCTTTTACCATCTCAAGTTCTCGGCGAGTCCACTGAGCCATACACTATCGGTACTAATAATGACAATTCAATAGGTGAATCAGATAAACACATGACATTAACAAGCTTAACAGACTGCCAGCCAGCTATTGTTGTTCCTCTGTTAACCGACAACACTCCAAAAACGATTGCGTCTGATAGTATGCGACCTTGTGACTTAACCCCAACTCCAACTCTGTTTATTGCAAGTGAAGAGCAGCAACTTAAACACACGAACATGGAAGGCCTATTAGTTATTGCTGCCGAGCCGCTCCCTGCGACGAGTCAGGTTGTGGGTGTGGGTGCGAGCCCCTGTTTACCATTTCAACCAGAATCTGCTGATATCTTCTATTCGCCGCTTGAAGTTACGGATGCAGAGATATTGGAGGCATCCCAAACTGAAGAGTCAAACATTTCTAACCATGATTCCCAATATGAATGTCAAGCTGCTTCAAATGGTTGCCAACGCAACACTCATCAATTGTTAGCTGACGCACAAACAGGGCCCTTATTGATATCGACAGAATGCGTAGCTAACACTGGCCCTGCGGCAAGACACTCGAAGATCATGGATCTTATGTCTCATGAGTGCGTGCCTACTATAACGCAGCACCCATTGTCCACTAGAACAAATCGACCAACATATTCCCGCCAAATCGTCCCAGAAATGCACGCCTTAACATCACAACAAATGCCCCATAAACTGGCGGGACTTAAGCAGTCTTCCTTAACAGACCACACAGGGCTGGAGTCGCCCCGTAGAAGTACTCTAATGAAGGACATTATAAGCACTTCAAATGTCTCTCCTTTATTGTTTAAAACTGCGAAACACACCTCGGACTTAATGGACACGGGAAATGCGCCGCACCAAGCGAGCACGGCGCAGAAAGGTCAAAATACTACAGCAGTCTTATCTCGGCGCAGAACCCCGAAATCAAAAATGGCTAATAATTCAAATATTGAACATGAGCAATCGGAAGATGAGATTGGCGAAATAAGGGAAAAGAATACCACGCGAAATCGTGAGGCACACTGTGGCTCACTAAATTGCTCACAGCAAAGTAGAGATGAACCCAAGGACACTCAAGCGAAACCAAGTCTCTCTTCCGCTGCGGCAATACAGATTTATAACAACGTTCTAGCTGCTTCTAGCACTGCCTTGCTCCCCTTCTCAAAGATGTATGAATCCTTACATGAAACTATAAAAGATCAATCCTCCTTAATTGTCAGCCTAAAGGAAAAGATGGACAAGTTTGAAGAAACAACAACCTTTCTTCAAAATCAACTTTTACGAGAGGCTGATAACACGATCAGATGGCAAGAAAGGTTATGTGACCTCGCCGCCAGACACCACTGTCAAAACGATACCTTAACTGAAGGTTTATTAGACGCTGTAAAGTGGATGCGTCATCATGACTCCTCAACCAATTTAAGCTCGTTACCAAGCTGTTGCCATCTTAAATCGGAAAATGTCAAAAAAAATAACGTGCAACTTGATACTCACTGCAAAAATCCAAGTGGTGAACCAATACAGGATTCTTCCTATAATGCAGATTCACCAGCAAAACAAGACGTAGAGCAAAACTTGTGCAATAAAATTTGTTCAAATTCAAAGGACTTGCCACCCGCAGTATCCGACGAGGCCACAACTGACATCCAAGGACCCACAAATGTGATCTCAAATCTACCTTTAAAATTGACCTCATTTGGAATTTTTGATGGAGCTGCTAAATCTATCTCACTGAGGCCGGCATCAAATTCCAAATCTTCCTTAAGAAACGACAAAAATTTGGAAGTTGCGCCACCAAGCAAACGTCCTCAGAATGCAACAAAACCACGACCTTCCCCAACGAAAACAACGAAAAGGAAATACATCAGAAACATAACTCAAAAAAACGATCAAGGTATGTCCAGTGACACGGTGATATCCAAAGAAGACAATCACCTACTCACTGAAAGACCTCACATCGTGTCGTCTACAAAATGTGGTCCTCATCCTCCGTCAAAAAAACGTTTTCGAGCTGACGCCGAAATGAGCAAGCTGAATGAGTCCATCACAGACCTTTGTGACCTTTCAACTTACTCAGACGAATTGGAAGAAAACTCAACGGGAAAACAAACTGATGATCGTGTGCTGGTCAGTGACAATCAACAACGATCGTACGAAGAAGATGCGTCAAAAGGAAACCGCGCATTACCTTCCACGCAACTCACAAAGAAAAGTTCAAGGAGACACGAAGAAAACAGTTTTCTCCTTACTTCAAAGTTAAATCCAAAACAAACATCGTTTCAGAAAAAGAACTTTATTCATCATCCTATTCGTGACTACATGGATCCAAGTGAGCAACTTAATCAGTCAGCTTGTAAAATACGACTGCAAAACCTTCACGTCGACGACGATGAGCTAAATCTGAATCGTCATAATGTAATGAAACTTTTCAAATGTATTCCATCACTCCGTACTATCGTCTCTGATGACATCAAAATCGTTGAGTATCCCACAGAAAAACGTTGCGACCAAGTACTGTTACACATTATTTCATCTTCAGTAAGAAATACCATTATGAAAGCCGCGGACGAACTGCTAGTATTTGGGTTTGACATCTCCCTCGAACTCAATGATGTCAACTTAAGCAGAGGACCCAAATCCAACTCTTGCAATTTTTTGTTAAAACAAAGCGAAAAACGCACCATGAAACGTTCATCCATGCAAATGGGTAGCAACACCCGCGACAGAAACAACAAGTCCCTTGCCCACTTCAAACGCTTGGACAACACACCAAACTTCGCTGACTCGAGATACTAGCAAACACAGAACCCAAATGAAATTCAGTGCGTCTTCCTATCTTGGAACACAAGAGGTTTTAATCATCTTTTTAATAATGCTTGGGCAGAAACAGACACGCCCTTCGTCATCAGTCTACAGGAGACTTGGTTGAGTGAAGTACCCTCATGTGATGGATATGTAACGCTTTTGAATCCGGCCATAAAGAATCCCACAGGCAGACCATCTTCTGGCCTACTAATGTTGATAAAAATTACTCCATGGTGGTCCATAACTGAGTCCTTCTGCCCGAACCCCTTTGTCCAAGGTGTTATTCTACAGACCGCAGATATCAACATTCAGACGAGGAAACATCTTCTCATTTTAAACGGATATTGGAATCCGAAACAAATCAGTAGCAAGAAATTTGTAAACTCTGTCATCACTCAAATCGACAATGCTCAACTAACATATACAAATCTCTCCATCATATTCAGTGGAGACCTGAACTGTTCTTGGTTCAAGCTAGAACAACTTTCAAAGACATTTACACCTATATCCGACGATGACGAACCAGTGAGAAGCCATATGTGGAGAAGTGCCTTGAATATTCGTGGCTGCCAAATGGTAAATGGAAGGGTGAAAGGTGATCAACCGCCCCGTCATACTTGGGCCAACAACAAATCACGATCAATCATCGACTACTATTGGGTTTCCCAAAACTTGTTTGAAAATGATCCTTCCCTAGAAATTTGTGAAATGAAATACAGCGACCACGATCTTCTCAGATTCTCATGCAGGTGTGAATGGTCAAAACAAACAAATAACTATTCAATTCCATTGACAGTAAATACAGGAGGAAACCGAATACGCATAAATGGCTCCCAAGTCAATTTTTTGACTAAACAACTCGAAAAATCAAGCAAGTCTTTGACGGTCGATTATGTGCCATTGTTATCAAATTTTCGATCATCTAAATTTAGTCATAAAGTTGCAAATAATTCTCACAAACACTACACTACCATGCTCATTACAGATGCAAAGAAACAGATGCACAGAGATATTAGAGCTTTGAAAAGGTCCCCTCTTTCAACCTGTGGTGGAAAGCCCCTAAAAGTGGCAATCCGTTTGAGAAGGCAAACATATCGTAATTGGCTTCGATCTCAGAAAACAATAATTGATCAAGACAGAGCGGAATCACTCATGAAACATCTAATTACACTAAACACCCATGAGACTTGGAAAATATTAAATTCAGGAAACCAGCAATGCCATTCTTTAATAACACACGAAATCGACGCTGCAACGTGGGAAGCACATTTTTCAAACATGTCCTGTAAATTAACAATGGAACCAACACCAACTCCACGTGGTTCTGTGCCAAACTGGGACCTACAAATCACGTCAACTGATATAGAAGAAGCTATACATAGACTAAAAAATTCTAATGCAATGGGTCCTGACATGATTTCAAATGTGATGCTAAAAAGAAATGCTCCTGAATGGGCAGTCTTCATCGAGACGCTCTTTCTGCAATTGTCCAACAAAATGGTGATCCCGAAATCTTGGCAAAACGCTATTGTAGTGCCGATACACAAAAAAGGCAGTAGGGCGGACCCAGACAACTATCGTCCAATTGCTCTTTTGGACACGATTGGTAAAATTTTTGCTTCTTTCCTACGTCTAAAATTGTCAAACTGGGCTACGAGAAACCAAATCATCGACATTCGTCAAACAGGATTTACAAAAGGAGTCGGAGTTGAGGTAAACCTCATGATCTTAAACATCCTAAAACTAGAAACCTTAAAAGCAAAGAAAAAAATCCATATTGCCTTTATTGATTTACGAGGAGCGTTTGACAATGTAAATCGTGACCTGTTATGGAAGAAGTTGTTTGCCTGGAACTGTCCTCAAGAGCTGACCGCTCCAATAATTGCGTTACACTCTGATACCTCAATTAGAGTGCGGCTGAACACCCAGGGCGAATTGTCAAATCCTGTATGCACCAATAAAGGTGTAAAACAGGGGTGTCCATTAGCAGCGGAACTTTTCAAACTGTTTATTTCCGATCTCTCCAAACACTTATCGTCAGCACGTTCCTTCGCTCCGAAAATTAATGACACACAAATTCAATGCATTGTGTATGCAGACGATGTTGTCTTGATAGATTCAACTGAGATCGGGTTGCAAAGACTCTTAAACAAGCTACAAGAGTACTTGGATTTGAACGATTTACATCTGAACTCTGGAAAAACCAAAATAATGACCATCGGAGCGGCTGGCTCTAAAAAGCAAAAGCAATTCAAGTGGTACATAAATGGGATCCCCTTGAACACCACAAACTCCATAAAATATTTAGGAATTATGTTTAATTCCTCAATAAACGAACAGCATTGGAAATCGGATCTTCTTAACAAAATGACCCAACTGAGTATTCAAGCAAGCAAAATCTATAACTCATTTGGTAAATTTAGCCTAAAACCAATTCTAATGTTCTATCTTCAAAAAGTGGTTCCAGTAATCACTTTTGGTTCTGAGGCTGGGTGGAACCTTGACGCGAAGATTTGGCAGAGGCTAGAGGGCCTATTCTGGCGTCGTGTGCTGAAACTTCCATCTTACATTTCAATGATCCAACTAAATTACGAGCTGTCACTAGTTCCCTTGTACACACATGTCATGTGGAAGTCACTAATGACCTTGCGTAAAATGAACCTGACCCCAAGGGCCCCTGCGTACAATCTTTTCGAAGCAAGCCCTGATCAATCACCAGCTGGACTTTTACAAGAATGGAGACAATTGTTGGCCAAACTATTGACTCGAGCAAGCATCTCGCAAGAAGATCTGATTCTACGTCCTCAATGGGCCAAAAAGAAATTTGAGCAATGGAGTTGGATCGAGAATTATGATCAACGCGCGCTAATGCCAACCACGCTGAAATCTGATCTAGTAGTTCACAAATTAAATGTTCCTAGTCGATATTTGACCAAATGTCCATCTAGACATCATCGTGCTCAGTTCTTGCGACTTCGGTTGAACGCCCTTCCGACTAAAGCAATGCAAGCATGTCGTCACATGAGAGAAATGACCGACAACCTCTGTCGATTCTGCAAGCTTGAGATTGAAACTACAGAACATCTACTGTCGGGGTGTACGGCGTTGGTTGACCGGAGGATACAACATTTAAGTGGTTTTATCCCCGGGACCTCAAACAACCACCACTGGTGGCAATATGCAGCATCTGGACATAACGTCAAACTGACATATGGGGTAGTGAACTTTTTAGATTCTTTGAAACTACATGAAAACTAAAGGACTACCTCAAGTTTAGTCTTAACTACCAGGAAGAGTGACTGACTGGTATAGTGCCTTTCCTACTCCAACAGATGAAATGTAATAAAAGCACGGAGACCTGTCTGTTTACACACAGGTTTATCGAGCTGAAATTAAAAAAAAAAAAAAGTCAACATAGAGGGATTGAGCCTTGAGAGTATCCATGACTGATGTTGGATTCTGATGGTGCCTGTCCTGTACCTGAAAGATGACCTGAGCCTTGGTGTCCTTTTTACTGAGTGCAATTCCAGAGATATTTATGTAAGTGAACTTGTCCAACAAAACAAAATATTGTGGGGATCTTGTTTTATCCTCTGTCCTTGTGTGCCCAGGAGCATGAGGTCCTTCTGAGAACGTTGAGCGAGTGCTTGGGATGTGTATCTATGAATGTGTGTTCCACTGCTTCCATCGCTGGCAGATGAAAGGTACCAGCCTGGGTGTTGGGTGCCAGTGGGTCTATGTGTCTCCCCTCCCTTCTTGGGGCCCAGCCCCTCATCTAAGCTCCTACACTTGCACCTTCTTGAACAAAGGAATTTACAACTATGTACCCGCTTCTATGGACAATCATACTATTTAACACATCTGTTTGATTTAAAATCTTCCCACTATTGATTGGGTGGACAGACAAAGTAGATCCCTAGCATTTGATCACCAAACAATAACTTCATTAACTCCCATATAGCCAAATAACACTGATTGATTTTGTTGCAATTAAAAATCAACAATATTGCTTTCAGTGTGAATAAGATAACATAGTTTATTAAAGTAATTTGGGACTCCAATTTCTCATTGCTAACCCCAAAATTCCCGAAAGAGAGCAGTGCACTCAAAACAAAATTACAAACTGTTCACCATTCGTCAGACTATGCCTTAAAGCAGAGGGGTTGCAAATGATCAACCTGTGTTTGTTTGCTAGGAAAGAACAGTGTATTTCCTAAAATTAAGCAGAGTGGTGTCACTGATTTAAAAGCTTACTGCTTACTGAAAGTGAGAAAGTGACTCCCGGGAGAAGGGAGATTGTGCATTGCATAGTGTTGAAGGAAGAAAGGTTTCCAAATACAAAATATAAGTGTTTGTTCTGAAAGGTTTGTTGTGCTATTGACTGCCAGCTTTGCTAAGAGCGCAGCGCCAGTCAAAATTCTTTTTACGTGTGATTAAGTTAAACAATACTGTATAGCATTTCCAACTGTGCAGGGGAAATTAAAAAGAAAGAGTGCTGCATGTGTGAAATTGCCTATAGAAAAGTGTTGCATGTTATTGAAATTAAAATATATATAACGTAGAGTGTCAAGCTTATGTTCTTGTCATGTTTCAAGGTGCTAAATGCTATTAAATTTGAACCCCAGGCAAAGTGTATTGACTGTACATGTTGTGGGGCTAAAGAGTTTGTGATCTGTGTTATCCTGAACCAACAAGTGTTTTCAATGTGTGTAAAAAAGAATTATTAGGAAAGGAAAGCATTTGGTCCATGGAGTGAGGTGGTGTGATCTGTGATTTAGGTGATTTAGTACCAATATTAATTTCCTTATTAATTAATATATACATATTCTCTCTCTCTCTCTCTCTCTCTCTCTCTCTCTCTATATATATATATATATATATATATATATATAAATGTATTCGTATTAATACATCTATATTAATAAAATGTATATTAATACATATATATTTTGTACCAATATTCACGTAACTATTCATTAATAAATATATTGTTTATTAATAAATATATATTCTTTCTATATATTGGCCTGGTTCTTGGCTTATCTATTGCTAAAGGATGAGGGGCCTATGTGGTTCTATATGAATCACAGACAGGGTTAGATTGAACTGAAAAGGAATATTGCTGTGGCGCTTTTGAATTGTTTGTGGAGGGAAAGAATTTCCTGAATCAATGACTGCTGCATTAATATCTCCAACACAGAGCGAGATGTATCTCAGGCCAAATTTTGGGGGCAGTATAAGGGTGAATTGTGGCAGATTAAACAATTTTCGGTATTATCTTTTCTCCAGCGTGGTCAGTTTATCTATTTTAGTGTGGTGTCAAATCTTTCACCTGGAAAATAACCTGAATAGACGGATTATAGGTCCATAAAATGTGTTTAGGGCCGATAGAGCTCAACCACCGATTTTAAGATCAAAGCGAGACAAATTACCAATCTTCCTTGCAATAAAGACAGCCCCCCTTCCTTGTTACTCTGTCCATGTTCCTTTTTTATTCAATATGATACCCAGATAATCAAAGGAGGTGCATACAACAACAAATATGTCAATTATCCCTAATTTAAAGATCAGTGGTTTCCTTTTGTCAGCAACATTAACTTAGCATTTATGGGCATTACTAAACCAAAAAATGTGCAACAGTGCAATTCAAAAAGTAACCTAGAAAAACCAGCAGCGCTTCCGACAAGAAGGTCAGAATCATCTGCATACTGTAACACCAGAGCAGAGAACCCACCCAAACGTTGAACAACATCAATCATTTTAAACTCTGACCCAGGACGTTTATGAAGATTTTTGTGGTGGTAAGAATACAGCGCTGGTGGACCCCTGTTTCTGCAAACATTGCATATGTTTATTACTTATTTACACAACAAACTCTTGGGACATTGTTAGAGTGAAGGTTTTATAACATGTAAGAAGATTATACTACTTCAAAGAGTTTCTCCATGTCAGTTAAACCAAAGATGGAGTTTAGATGCAAAAATCACCTATATTTTGGGGCTCAATATAAATAGACATACTTAATTGCTACAGAATAGAGTATGCATTCCTGATCCATAGTGCCAACATGAGAATTGAACTCTCTATATATAGATGTCTAAACAGGCCCTTACACAATTCCATCCTGGTTGTGGTCCAACAGAAATTTTCTAAAGGTCTTGAGTGTGAACTTCAGTTGTGTTATTGCCCTGTCACTGCCACCATCTGCCCTGTCCAAGTTGCTTTGTATTGGGATAATGTCTGCAAACCATCATGAAGGTAGAAAGCTACTGGTTCCTGGGAAACAGATTGACAATCCTTTGCTGATAAGGGGCAAAGATGTAAAGATCATATTTAAATAGATCAACCAGAACCTTATCTGTGTCTGGAGCCTTTCGTGTCTTTTGTGAGCAAATAAACCTGGAATGCTCATCTAGGAAAAGTGAGATATTTGAATGCCCACTTATGAAGTAGTGGAATCTTCTCATAGAATGTTGTGACAACTATTAGCATCATACATTAATATAATATGTTTTGCCCATTCAGTTTCACTAATAGGCCAATGTTGGCTAGGTTTCTAGGCACAGGACTCCATGTGACGATCTTGCAGAACATGTGTGATTTATTTTTCGAGGCCTCCTGTTTGATATATCTCTTTTACTGCAAGTTGACCTTCTTTGGCCTAGGGACATTTGTGTGAGTGTCATGGTATTTCACATATCCATGGACTGTATTAGTAGCTTTAATCACCATTAAAAAGTCATCGTCTTTGTCAGCTGACAATCCCCATCAAACAAAGCATTATGTTTCTTTGGAGTAACTTTGGCCGTCATGTTAATTTCCTCAATGGTCTTAGTAAAGGCCAAGAAGGATCTGTCGATGATGTAAGAGGAACCGGTTTTCAGATGTGGAGATTGCAGGACCCAGTGCTGATGTACCCAGATAGATTAAACTAGAGACTGCATTGTACAAAAATACATTCGATAAAAGAAGGCTTAGCTATTGTTCTGAATATTGGGTGAGAAGAAACATCAGGGAAAAGGCAAGCTTTAATGGGCATACATCTTTCATCCAGCATAGAAAGCAAACGTTGATGAATTTCTTCTTGGAGAACTTAAAACAACGAGGGTGTACCACAAGATGAATACCTAAAATGACCTTCAGGTTCGTTGCAAGATCAATCCTCAAATAAGTAGTAGAATGGGTCGATAGCCATTATCCGTGGATCCATCATATGAAGTAAACAAATGTACATGTGTAATAATGTAAATGAATCTGTGCTGTTGTGCACATATCCGTTTTGGAGAGTAGACAAAAGAACCCCTGGGGAACACTAATTTCCAAATATAAGTGCTTGTACTGTAAGTCAAGAACGACAAAAGAGACAGTGCCCAGCTGGGTCACACTAAATGGTAAATTAACAAAATGTATAAACATAAAACGTCTCAGGGATATCCTCTAGACTTCAAAGCAGGAATATTATCATTAATAAATGCCTGATTATACATGAGTCTTGAAACAAAAGGCATGAGTGTTGTTGTCTTCATGGTATGTTAAATCAGTGTCTATGTATCTCTCATTCATAAATATGGGCCCATTATTGCTTCATGGTTACTTCGTTAATTCCATTTCCATATTTAATTATTTTTAAAGTCACAGTTCATTAACCAATTATGGTCAAACATGAAAAGAAACACTTTTTGTACTAAATATGATAGTGTGTGGATCAAGAGTGTTTCTTTTTCTTAATCTCTTTCCTCTGCCACTAGCTCTCACATGTTTACTACTGTGTCTATAACTTGGTTTTGCAGTTGGGCCACTGTGAGCTGCATTTCTTAGTAGTAGTGTGCAATTTAGGAGTTGGGATTGCTTCTTCTCTGAAGTCCTATGAAATGACCTTTGACTTTCTTGTCCGTTTTTCTGTTGTATAGCCATATAAGTGGAACTGTTAACCCCTAAACTGGATGAACAGGTGGTGCAACTTCTGATTTGCTTTTATTCACCAGTGTATAGATGTGGTACACTGCTGCCTTTGATGGCTTCTTTTGATATATTGAATTTTTGGTGCGTCAATGTTCCTGTTTTCTTTGGTATTATCTACTTTGAATATCTATCTTGAAAAACAGCTAGTCTACTTAAGAAATCACTGATATCGTTTGTGTTGCATTTCTAGATACTTTTGTAAATATGTTCACCAATTATGAATATGTGGAAATTATTGTGGCAATAAGACCCGAGGCAGTGGGCCAATACCGCCACAGGTAATGCCCCCGTGGCCGTAGTTACAGTTACGAAGCCCCGGGGGCATTACCGTGGACGGTATTGGCCCGTCGCCGAGGGTCTTATTGACATTAGAACCCCGGGCCGTTAGACCGGGGTGCTAATGGCATTTTTTTCTGTTTCGCTTGTTTCGAAACAGAAAAAAAATTTTAAAAAATAGCCACCGGGAAAGGGAAAACGTAGTCCATTTTCCCTTTCCATGGCGGCCATCGGGAGCGGACGCGCTGGGAACACAAGTGTTCCCAGCGCGTTCGCTCCCAAGACCAGAAGAAAAAAGAAGGTAAGTGGGGTTGGGAGGGCGGAAGGGAGGGGGACGGGGAAGGGAAAAAAATAAAAAGTACTGCACTCTCCTGTGGGGGACGATGGAAGCCTCCAGCCATGTGGAGGCTTGGAGCGGGGATGGCCCTGCTCCGAGTCTCCACACGGCTGGAGGTTTCCATCGTCCCCCGCCAGAGATCGCAGGATAGAAGGTAAGTCGGGTGGGGTGGGGGCTGGGAGGAGGGAGAAAAAAAAATCTTACCTGAGTCCCCGGTGGGGGACGAAGGAAGCCTCCAGCCATGGGTAGGCTCAGAGTGGGGATTGCCCCGTTTCGAGCCTCCTCATTGGCTGAGGGGCTGTCACGCCCCTCGCCGGGAACAGAGTAGCAGGTACGCATGGCGTAAAAGGGAATACCGTGTGGTATGGCTCGCAAATGAGCCAATCACCCCGCAGTATTCCCGTTGAGCCGCACGTGCCGGGTGCTAATGGCCAATATAACCAAAACGTCTTTTGACCATGAAAAATAATGTTTGCTTAGTTTGAACAGATGTGACGCTTTATTGATTTGTCAGGTCTGGGTTATGATATAGTAGGCTGTTCGTTGTGTTTTGCTGTGCTTCATTTGGTACTTTATCCAATAATTATGTTCAATAATTTCAGCATTGAAAGTTATTGTCCATATGTGTTAGTACTACATCATAATCCTACGCCCTTGATGTTATTAATTTAAGTCCTATCATCTGCGAAAATGTTAATTACTTCAGAATATAGTCTTTCTACTGTAATTGTTATGCACAATATTATAATCCTGTTAATCTTCCTTCTGCTTCAGAGCTCAAAGTGAAGGGATATGTGAACAGTAGCTATGAATTGGATGTGTGATGCACTCTACTCATATGATTTTTTTAAACAATTTGTATTACTTCCTTGCCAAATGATGAAAACATCATCAATGTATCTTGGCCGAATCAATCCTCTTCCCTTACATTGTACTTCGTAATACATAACTTTTTTTATTTTAATGAAAAGGACACTAGTAATAATGGAAACCCATGAATGCCATCATCAACCTTTGAATGGTCTGGTGCCACTGTGACATTCAGTGGCCTATTTTAAACCTCTATCATTTTTAATAGTTAACACTTTGAGAAACTTTACTATGTTTGCTCTGCACACTGGATAGCTGTGATCTTGTGTATCATAAACACAAGGTATTATAGTGGTTGTTCGGGTGCGCACATGGGACTAATACGTTTGTACATCTTGTGATTGTCTTTTGTTCTCTTGGAAGTATCCTGCTGTATACCTTTCCAAACAGTGCCTGCTTGTGTTGCAGCTTGTCTGTGAGGTGTTGTGTGTGTTTAGGGAGTCGATGCTTTCCCTTTATGTGTTGGAAAAAGATCAACATACGTATTCTTTATTGAAACTAAATGTCTCTACTTCATTCATCAATGTATTTGTTTTATATCTCGTTGTGTAGTTCTAAATGTGCATGTGCTTTGTGGATTGTGGTGTATGAGGGATGTACAAATGGCTCAAAGCCAAGAACTGTAAGTCGGGAGTTTTTATTACAACAGTAAACTCTGGAATTAGGTTTAAGTTAGGTTAATTAGTTGAATTTAACAAAACAATCAAGTCAGTCTTCTCTTTGGTGGTCCTCGGTTATTCCCTGCCTCCCTTATACTCCACCTCCATGGTGTTGAAAAGCCTCTCACAGTGTTTAAGTGCTATGCACTTCTTACTCGGCCATTGTAGTTGCGTGCGTGACCTTTGGAGATGTCAGGATGTTGCACCTCTGGCATTCCTTTGTTCTTCCCACTGCTGCTCCTGCTCTTCCTCCATTGACGTGTTCCCTCCTCATACTTATTACACATTTTTCTCTTGTGTTTTGGCCTTCATCCACGTGCATTCTGCTGCTTTTTTTCTCCTTTACCTCCTGTCATCTTCCTTTCTTTAATATTCTTCCTGCCTCACCAGTTTCTCTCCCAGTATGCTGATCTTCACCACTTCCATCACCTCTCTGCACCTTTCCTAATCTCCACCACAACACGCACTAGCCTTCACCTCATGCTTACCTCTCCCTTCTTTGTCACACTCTACTCTTCGTTTTCTGGTGAGACTATCAATGGTCCTCCTAATCAATTGACTTCATCTCTGTGTTTGAGAGCATGTGCTGTAGTTGACTCACTCCCCAGGGAACTACAAACCGCAAGCCTCCCTGTCACATTTACTTCTATGCAGATCTCCAGCATAGAAATGCATTCATTACTGTAGTGATTGCATTCATTCTGCTGGGTCTGGATGTTCTTGTTTCTTGTGGTGAACACACAAAGGAGGTATTATCTTGCGTGGGCTCTCACGAACACTGGCAGTCCAGTTTTGCGCTAGGTGACCAACAAATGCTGCAAATTGTCTTCATGAAACCAATCTTCCATAACTGTGTTCTGGGGCACTAGTGGACTTAGGTCAATAACACGCTGGACGAGAGGTACTGAATGTCTGCTATTTGTTATATGTTGTCTTTCCCTGTAATATAAATAAGATATGATATATGTCATTTTAACACACCTGTACACAAGTGTTTCTAGGTGCGACAAGACATGGGAGGGAAGACAGAGGGAGGACAGACAAACGATCTTACTAGGCCTTGTGTCATTCAGATCGTGCAAGTGTGAGAATGAGAAGTGCAATGGGAAAGAGGTGGGGGGAGAAGTGCCAGGGAGAGGGAGGGGGACAACGGGGCAGCAATGCTCTGAGTAAGTGCAGTGCAGGGCACTGTGGCTCTGGGTAAGTGCAGTTACAGCCCCTAAGTGCATGGAAGGCCAAGAGGCAGCACAGGGGTGACCAATCAAGAGAGAGCCTGGTACCCAGTGAGACTTTGAGGGTAGCCAAGAAACCAGTCGTTGTGGCAGAAAGGTAGGTCAGCAGAGGAGGGAGAGAGAGAAAGCAGAGGAGCAGAGGAAAGTTTTGAGCTGCTTCCGAAACATCAGGTGGTCCAGCTCAAGTTTGAGAGAGCAGGGAGGCCATTCCAGAGGGAGGCACCTGTAGAGGAGAAAGATTTACCCTCCACTCTCTGTCTGGAGAAGCATCTGACCCTTAGAGAGCTAGAGGTAGCTGAGCGAAGGGCTCAAGAAGGAAATATTTTTTTTTATTAAGTCAGCAGAACTTCTACCAGCAAGTGAATGAGACTGGAGAGTCATTTGTTAAGGTAAGCATACCTAAGGGGCTTCCTTATTAACTGGCAAGGGGTTTCACTAGGATGTTATAGGGATCACGCAAAGACAGATCAGGGAGCCTTGTGGACCCCAATGTACCTCCTCTGGGGACTACTTCACAAAATATTAGCAATAGTTGGTTGGACCACCAGTCATTCCACACATGACAAGCCATCTCAGAGATTACTGAGAGCCATGATGTCATCTGGCCAAACCGGGCACTTCCGGGCAGTTTAATTCTTCCCACAGTTGATGCAGATGCTGAATCAGAACACATGGGAAGGCAGGGGTCTGCGACCTTTGAATGTCCAAATGTGTTTGAGTATAACACCCATTGCCTGTCTCTGTGATAATCAATGGTGAGAGATCATGAGAATCTTAGTCAAAAACATCTGGAGAGCCGCGTGTTGCAAACCCAAGACTTAAGGGATGGATGTCTCACAATGAATGTCACCCCAAGAAAATAAACATAACAATGTGGCTAGTTGAAGAGGGCACTGAGTAACGATTCTTCACAACCCTGACTCTCCAAGTCTAGATTTTCATTGTTTAGGCCAAAATGGCTTGCTATGAAGTGGTCAGACTAGAAGCAATAGGAACCCAATTGAGATTCTAGGCACACGGGTATGAAGAAGAAATGCAACCAATCTCCTTCTGAGCCTTAAGGGAACAATGCCCTACCACTGTATCATTAAGGTGAGTCTAGCGACCAAGCGAAAGAGGAGGGCATGCAAGATTTTCTCTGCCAAGGTGAAAGGTGGGCACGTTTGTGTGGCACACACAAAAATAATATTTTCTTCAAATGTTTAATCTATAATGCTGCCTTGTGTTACACGCCCCTAACATTTTCAAAGGTAAACAAATTACTACAATATTATATGGGTAAAATCGTACACATTGACACTTGAATTAATTACACCCCAAAAGGTCTGAAGCACGGTGTGCCTGTGGGCCATGCATCACTGTGGTTAAACACATAAGTACCCTTCTAAACCCATGAGTATTCCATGCTCACTAGTCATTACAAACCATTGCTACTCCAAAGGTTTATAAAACTAAAGCCCTTTTTGCATCTTGTCTTGTGGGATAACTTACACACAAATATGAAACACAAGCTGCCTTTAGTGTTGTTAAATTCTGCTCATGCGTGCCTGGCAGGAGCGAGGAGGCTGAGTGACATATGCATGGCACCAATTAGCACTGACACCAAAAACAGAAACTTCCATTAGCTCTGACGAGAGGGTCGGTCACATAGAAACGCTGGTTTATTTTGGTTGTCAAGCTCGCTTATGACGAATGAAAACGTGGCTAATAGGCCGTCTGAATTCTTTCCCTGGGAAATAGTGGAAGAGTGCGCAGTGCTAATAATTACCCGGTTGCCGTGTCGCGTTCCTATCATAGAACATCGCCGCTATGCAGTTCCATGTGTGCGTTAACACGCCGTAAGTGGCAAGACTATTTTTGGCAAAGTGCTGGTAAATCCGTTTCAAGATTAGCACGGCGTTTTATTGAGCTTTCACCTACGCGTGTTTTGAACACATCCTGCAGAGATGCCAGCCTCTTGTTCACAGTGAGCTCGTGGGTCACTTGTGGGTTAGCAGTGGTCGAAGTGCATGAAAACAAGTGGCACTATGCTCCTTGCTGCTCCTTGCTGACCTGCCACACGCCCCCCCCCCCCCCCCGCGCACAATAAACCCATAAAACAAATGCACGTGCTGTTTACGGGAACGTTCAGTGCAAGTTTCAGCTGCTTCCAACAAGTTTTATTTAAAGCCAAACCATTCCCTAAAGGTTTATTTTTCAAATTAAATTACCACCCCTCTATACAAATGTTAATATTCGGAATCTTTGCAAAACTCTGCAACATCCCCTAAATGACCTACTGATGGCTTCCCCACAAACGGTGGCAGACACAAGTCGAGGTAAGCTTGACACTTGACAGCAAACACCATCCCAAATCAATGCGGTCACCCTCCCCAAATCCAGACAACTGCAGCAAACATTGAACCACCAAAACATTTCATCTTGTTTAATCTTTTTCTGATAGTTTACATACATAATTGTATTATCGCTGCTTCCGGGGATTTTTCACATACTGAAGACCCAGGGAGTTGTGCAAGACGTTTTACACACACAGCTAAGCTCCGGTGTACTGGAGTCAACCATTTCAGCAATACAGCAGTCTCTGCCAAAACTGTGTTCTTCTGTGAGCTTGAGCATAATGCCACTCTAGGACTGGGGGTGGGAGGGGCGTTCCTGGGGGGGGGGGGGGGGGGTCACAGAATAACGCGCGTTGGCTCCAGCAGTGCACGGCTTATATGAGGGTGCTGTAAAGCAGTATTACAGCATCGTCATAGAGACATGAAGCGAGATGCTGGCGGGGTTGCAGTTGCTGAAGAGCTCCAAGAACAGTGTGGTTACTGGAAATGCACATTCACTGCACAGGCACAACGTTTCCACAAGAAAGTGGAGGATGAGGGGGTGAAGAAGGGGAAGGTAGTAAGTACAAAGATGAAAAGGGTGGTGTACAGTCAGCAAGTAGGGAGGGAGAGGATCTGCATGCATGCAAGAGAGTGGAGTGATACAGCAGCTGCAGACGGAAAGCATTGCTACTGTGAATAGGAGTAGATTATTATACAAGTAGTTCAGACGTACAAGAGGTGTAGGTAAACTATCTGAACAGTTCAGGGGTACCCAGTAAGTGAAGGAGCACCCGGCTACTTAAGAACAGTCAATGAGTGCAGGAGCTATTGATGGGTACATATATGCCATATATTGGGATAAAGTGTCTATGCCCAACAGGTACTTACAGTGTATGTCATGTATTGGCATCACATCAAATTCCCAATTATTGAGATAATATGTCATGGTACTCCTGCATGTGCAGTGGGTACTGTCCTAATATGTCCATGCCAGGCACTCCCGACATATGCTTTTGTGCCATCATTATTCTGCCACTGCCGTCTTATGGCAGGTATTGGCATCATAGAAACAGATAGAAACATCATTTCCACATGTATCCCACTGCATGTTTAGGTACTCATAAACCCAGGTATTCCCTATGTAAACAAAGTTAAAAGAAACATTGCCAGGCAGTCCTCAACGATGCACAAGTGCCGAGATAGTTGTACCATGTGTCTAGGCACTCCCATAATATGGTCCCTGTGCCCTCATACTTTCAACATACCCAAGAGGTTACTCACACATGTTTAGACATACCCACAGATGTCATCGCACACACACCTGCTGAGTGGGATAACTGATGTAGATGGGGGTTAAGGAGGGATTGTAATGGAGAGTTAGAGCCTGCAGAAGAGGGCGATAATGTGTGGTATGTGGCCACCACACCCACATTAGTGGAACCAAGCCAAAGCTGGGGGTCTCCAATGAGGGTGAAGGTCACCTATGAAACAAAATAGTCTTCTGGAAAAGCCTTTCGTGATATTGGAACTTGTGCAAGGGGGGAAAGGGCAGCCTCACCTGGGGCTTCCTATGACACAGCATGGCCATGTTTCCTTGACCACTGACTAGTGTTTACAAATCACAAAGATAAGCTTGGAACGCAGCATTTAAAGTTGATTATAGCCACCATTCCAAGCTTGCTGATAGGCTAGAGAGTTGGAAGCTGTGATAAAACAAATTAGAATCATTGCACGTGGACTTGTACTGTAATTAGAGCTTGAATCCTACGTTTTCAGATTGTTAAAAGAGAAGAACGCCTGCCCTAATTAAGCAATATGACCCGAACGGCAGGGGCATTACCGTCGCAGGTAATGGCCAGGGGCCCATAGTTATAGGCCTGAGCAAAGCGAGGGCCTTAACGAAGGCCCCAGGGCATTACTTAAGTCAGTAATACCCCCGCCGCGAGGGTCATATTGCTTTTAGTACTTAGGTCCGCAAGACCTGCATGACCGGGACACTAAAAGCATTTTATTCTGTCCCGTTTTGGGACTGAAAAAAAATAAATTAACCAAGAAAATGGCCGCCGGGAAAGGGAAAGGGCCTGTTTTCCCTTTCAATGGCAGCCATAGGGAGGGGACTCACTGGGAACACTTCTGTTCCCAGCACGTCCGCTCCTGAAAAAAAGCCAAGAAGATAAGTGGGGTTGGGGTTGGATGGAGGGAGGGGAAAGGGGAAAAAACTCCGGAGGGGGGATGGCCCCACTCCAGAGTCTCCACATGGCTGGAGGCTGCAATTGCCCCCCACCAGTGACAAAGCAGGCTAAAGGTAAGTGGGGTGGGGAGGGGGGAGGAGACAAAAAAAAAAAAATTACCAGAGTCCCCGGCAGGGAGCGAAGGCAGCTTCTCAGCCGTGGAGGCTCGGAGCGGGGATGGCCCCGCTTCAAGCCTCCTCATTAGCTGAGGGGCTGCCACACCCACCGCTGGGATTCCCGGCCGGGTAATGCCTCGGCGAGGCCCAATCAGAATGGATCTCTCATTCTGATTGCGCCCTCGCCGGGTACTAATATGGCAATAATACCTGAGCACTGTCACATCCAGACCATTGGTGAGGGCAATATTGCTATTAGCATTTCCGGTTTTTATCCTGGGGTGCTGATAACAATCTATCTGTTTGATTGAAGAGGCTGGATGCTGGAGCAGTGGCGGCAGGAGGGAGGGAGAGAGGGAGTCAGCGGAAGGGAAGGGACACCAGAGGGAATGGGAGGTGGGTTGAAGATGGTGGGGCGGGCAGTCGCAGCTACCATCTTGCTTGGAACATGGTCTTGGATTGTGGGATTCTGTCCGCAATCTGAGCAAGCATATTGGCCACATTGCCCGGCCTGGATGCTAATGTGAATCTAATATGATGCTCTTCTCCACTAATATGTTACATGAATATCTTGAAAACGTTGCTAGTGAATTTAAATCATAAGTCTAAGTGCCCCTCGTTCATCCCATTTGAGGATGTGTCTGGTGCGCAGGGCTGGAAGAGGGCAGGGACGTTGTGCGTCTCTGCCTTTGTGGGACCTCTGGTCCTTTGTTCTCCTGCTGTCCACTCCCAATTGTGATTTAGGCAGAGGGAGAAAGCACTGGCATGTGGCAGAGTGATGCCTAAACGTGTGCAATGTCTTGGAGGCAGCAAGTCCGGTCTCACTGAATGGGGACTTACCGGGACATTCCGACCTATGTTGAACCGGTAAGTCCCCATTCAGTAAACCATTCCCCATTCCCATTTGAACCCCCAAATTGCGGGCCTGTTATTAGCTCCAAGGTCCCTTAACGGGTCCCGCAAAGAACGGCTGGTCAGCCATTCCTGCTGGGACCCGCTAAGGGACCTCGGACTAGGGCGGTAAGGGTTTACCGGCAACAGCATCCTTACCGGTGCCGGTAAACCCTTACCGCCCAACTCGTAATGACCCCCTTTGTCATGCCACATGCCCTAAATCTATTTAAATGTTGTTGTTTTTTTGCATTGTCCTGTGTGTTGCTAAAGTGCCAACATGAATGTAGATACTTGAATACACAGTTTTAAGCAAAGCAATATATCTTCGATGGAATATATGAGGCATGCCTTAATTGCCTTCAAAACAATCGCTTTGTGCTGAGATTTCCAGCAATTTAAAACACACTAACATCTTTGAACGTGCCATGTTATAGCTCTAGGCAACAACTTGTGAGACCAAATAGAAACACAGACACTTTCTAAGTCCCTATTCATGGTCTTATCTTCATTTTTGAATGAAAGCAGCATACATATATTGGCCGTATTATAATAGCACTCTTGCCCAGAGAGTGTCCTCATGCTTCTCCTGGCATGTTAGCACATTTTCAAGTAGGCTTTTAAGTATTATCTACAGAAGCCGCAGTCATATCATTGAAATTTAACTGGCACACACGTGATCTAAATAGCCACTTCCTGACAATGTAGGCAGGAATGAATGCCAAGTAGGGCAAACATCCTTGTGGGCAGAGGCGCTGCTACATGTGGGCTGAGGGTCTTTTGGTTGTAGCCCTGGATAGAAGCTCTGGGGCTACAACCAAAAGGCTTGCTAGCCCTGATTCATGACAGTCCCAACATTAACGTAGTCCCATATTTTTTTCCAGACCTAGCAACACCTCTGCTTGTGGGACCAGAAAGAATAACTGTTTGCTCAGCGAGGATGTGCTTGTTAAAGTTGGCCGATCCTAAGTCTGAGAAGAATTTCCAATAATGTTCTTCTGGTGGAATTTTGACCACTTGGATGTTCATTTGTAAGCTGGGCATCCTCACATCATTGCTCCGCCGTGGCTTGATTCCTAGAGCACTGTTAGTTCTTCTGTTGAGAGAGCATCCAACTCTGCTCTCCTTAAGTATTCCACCTTCCTTGGCCTCAATCTCCAGGGCCCTTTCAGCTGTGCTATATGTGTGCTGGGGCTTCTTTCATTGACCCCCAGTGTCGACTCCCTTGCCCACAATAGCTCTATTCCACCTCTTATCTTCCACCTCTCATTATTCTTCACCCTCTCCTCACCTGAACAGCCCATTCCATAAGCAGGCCTCTTGCTGCTTCCCCATCTGGCCCATTGCTCGCTTCCCCATCTGGCCCATTGCTCACCTGATCCTTGCCCTACTCCTTTGGCAACTGTTCCTACCTCCAATATTCTAAGTGCCATATGTTGCATGGCTACCGACCCTTGGTTTCCACCTTGAAGTCAGAGCCCAGCCTTAGAGCTTCAGATTCCTTACCGCTTCTATGCACTATGGAAGTCCCTGACTCAGACCCCAGCACTGGGACCATTTCCAAAATTGGCAGCATTTAGATCACCCCACTCCATCACCCCTATTATGCCTTCCATTTCATATCAAAGATTACAATAGTATGGGAGTTGAGGAACGACCAATCTATCATCATTTTCTCTTTTTTGTCCACAGTTCACTTGTCCACAGTTCACTAAACTGCTCCATCACTGACCCATGCCTTCTGAAGATCTCAGCTCTCTGACCCACCCCTATATATTGTATTCCCCTCACTCCCAGAAGGGCTGGCAGAGTGAGTGTGAGTCTGGACTGCCTCGTCCTCAATTCCCTGCAAAGTCCAGAGAGTCTTTTTCCAACATATAGAATAGAAGGGGGTGGGGTGAAACCTTGCTAAAACTACCCCATGAAAAGGTTATGATGAGCACAATACATGCAGGACAATTACAAAAAGCATCAGCCCTCGACCATAGAACCACCAATGGAGTGTGTCTTTGTGATATAGCAGAGCCTGATGAAAAATAGACAGCAGAAGGGAAATAAGCACAGGCCCAGAATATGTACTCCATGTGTAGATGCTGATCTTGAAGTGAACAAACTCATTTCAAGCACTGTGCTGGGGGATCCTGGGTAGCAATGCCACCCTGAATTAGTGCCTGATCCCGATACGGAGGACTCACTATTTGAGACTTTAGGTAGGGAGTGTGGACTGGGTTGAGGGCCAACTTAGCTTATAAGAGCAAGTGCTCCACCTGATCATAATATAATTCAAGGTCCATATACATGGCTATGAAGTGAATCCATTAGGCATTACCGAAACATGACCACCTACACTAATGAGGAAAAAGAAACAACAACCAGATCTGTGAAGGAAACAATTTGTGCAAAAGCCTAACAATATAAAGTGTCAGTGGCTTTATACCTGAGAGGGTATTAGTATGGCATACCAGAACCTGGATGTGATAGCAGTGAGAGAAGGAGGAGAAACATGAAGCCAGACCCCGAGGATGGTCAAGGCAAATAGTCCAAATATTTGGGGAAGCTAAGTCAAGTAAGCCACACTGTAGACAGAGTATGGTTTATAGAAACTCTCACTGGGGCCTCAAGGCTGAGAGAAGTCAGACCATAAGTAGGAATAACTGGAGAATAGCCTTCTGGGGGCTATAGTCAAGATCTGGGTGGTAACCTCAAAGCAGCCATAGCCAATCCACGAAGTTTCCAACCTTGGAAAATAACTGCAACTTGACAAATGCCTAGATGGGGGGGGTGCCTATCCAGAATACCCTCTATTGAGAAGGGTAAAGCCACAATCATTTACCCCACTGAAGCATAAGGAAAAACAGCACAAGAGGGTAAAATATACATGGTCTACCCTCAGTAAGACATCAAGAACACCTCCTCCCCCCACCTAGCACAAGTGGGTAATGGAACAGATTTTGAACCAGTAAGAGATCATCAAGGCTACACAATAAAATAGAACCTCTCAGAATCACCTTCCAAGTCCAAGTCGAAGAAGTGTGCTGGTGCATTTAAATGTTCTTTGAGCTTGTGAGGGATTTGAAGGATGCTTTGCCGAGTGCAGACACCCGAGAACCTTGGGAAGTAAATTAGGGACTAAAAATGGACTTTCAACTCTAGGTCTTTCTCACATAGACTCTTCATTGGATTTAACTGACCCCCATCCTATTACTTTTTGATTAAGCAATCTTCCTACTTCTGATTTTGTTGTTATTCTCCTAGCTCCTGAAGGAGTTTGTCACATCCTGCTCTTACCTAGAAGTTGTAGGGTGCCTACAGGATCTACTTAGGCAGAAGGGTAACCTTGTGCTACCCCTAAGGGTTTTGAGTGTATGAATATATACTTCTGCACAAAGTCGTGCAGGTTAAAGTCATGATTGGTTAAGGGAATAGCCCTTTTGGTTTTAGATCCTTCACTCTACCATGTAGACTTGTTTTATTTGTTGCACCCCTTTTCTTACCACAATTAAACCACTTAATATATGTCAGAATGAAGGTGATAATATCTTATTTTTATTGCAGGCATTTTCATTTCCTCCGCTTAGCACTTCTTAACTTGTAAACACGCATCTTTAACTTGATAATTCAAGCCAATATAAATTCAAGCCTATTAGTAGAATCTGTTATTTCTGCACTCATAAGGTAATCAAAACGTTCATTCTTACATTATTCATCTCTAAGCTTCACTACTGCTCCTCACTTTGATTATTAGTATTTATTGTTGAGACACAAACCTAACTCAGGAGCAATAGAGCACTTTACAGATCATAAAGCAAAACATTGGTAGCAAAAATGTAACACGTTAACAATAGTAATAATTATCAAAGCACAATTTATAGTGAGGATTGTGTACAAGTTTGCCAGAATAGACCACTTCAATTCTTTCCTAAGCTGAATGAGACTTGGAGAAGTCTGCATTGCCACCAGGATGGAGTTCCAGAGGAGTGGAGCATAGCATGAGAAGGACTGTTTCCTAGTTCTCTCCTCGTGAGCCAGTCTATGATATGATATGAGATGGCATTTATAACACACCTGTACACAAGTGTTTCTAGGTGCGACAAGACGATGGGGAAACAAGGGAGGACAAAACAACGATCTTACCATGACTTGTGACATTCAGATCGCGCAAGCGCAGGGAGGGGAGAAACGCAGGTAACAGAGTGCATCCAGCAGGTGGCTACATGCCGGTAATCACAGGGTGCTGCCAGCGGGTGGCTCATAAGTGCAGAGAGAGGGTACTGTAGGGTTACAGATACAGACCACAAATGCTGGGGGTGTCAAGAGGCAGTGCAAAGTGCAACTGGACAGGCAGGGACCTGGGCCCAAATTCAGAGAGTGGCCAGGTGACCAGTGCATGGAACAGATGGGTCATCAGCAGGGGAGAGGAAGAGAGAAAGCAGAAGTGAAGAGCAAAGTCTTGAGTTGCCTCCCCTATTATGTATCCCCTATAGCCCAGCCCACCCTACCCCTTATATGCCCTTACCCACCTCCAAATGTTTCAATTATTTTTTTTGGCAAAACATTTTTGCCAAAAAGTGCTGCAGAAATAAAAACAGGCGATGGATGAACGTTGTACCGCTTTAAGAGGTAGTACAGTTAAATTAATAGACTGTATGAGCACTAAATTATGAGGTTACAGAAGGTTTGGCCATGATGCATGGTCTGTTAAAAATATGAGTGTCCTAGATATTACTATAGACACTTTTGTCAGTTGATCATCTACATCCACCCCTTAGATGAGCACAATTTGGCAATACATAAAAATCCTTGTGTTCCCTAAATGCTTACTCCTAGTAGATGGTCTGTATGCTGCCTCATGGATGTTCACTGCAAAAACATCGGAAAACACTGTCGTCATGTCAGGCTAATTACCAACCTCTTGCTGGAGATGTGGTCTATCCTTCTCATTTATAAGCCAACTCACAATCCTCTTCTCTATCCTAACATATGGTTACCTCTGGTTACCTCTGTCAGGTTCTCCCTGGCATCACTCTGCACTAATTGCTCCTTCTCATCAGTCTCCATAGTCCTTCCAGGCGTTTATTAGTCACTGCCGCCACTAATTGACTTAAGGCAGAGGATTTGTTCTCTTTCTAGAATAATCTACTAATGGCTCATTTTTATTAATGTGGACTTTGACAAAATGTAATTAAACAGTTTAAAGTTTCATAGGCAGGGAAACCGAGAGTCTATGGTTTTAACTCAAGTAAAGGATTAGTTCAGCATGACCATCATATAACTTATCATTTGCATAAGAAACACTAATTGCGTTATGGTTTAATTAAAGTTCTTACTTATTTTTGTAGCAGATTCAGTCAAGCAAGATCCATGTGTCACTACCTCAAATGGTTTGAAAATCAATACATAATTCACCAAACCTCATGTTGCTTCTCTTCTCGCTGCAAAGAAACCTACATTTTGGAATTTTAATTGGGAATCCTCTGTACTGCTTAATTATCATAAAAGTGCATAATTCTTGAAATAAAAACCTGTTTATTATTGTTGATACATTTGATGTTTTATCCTGCATTTTAAAAGCACAAGCACATGCATAGTTGTTCTTTTGTTTAGAGATTCTGGTTAATGAAGAACTCTGAACACCTTTATTTTGTCAGCAGACTCCCAGGAGAGAATTAGGTCCTCGGATTTAATTGAAAGTCTTCTGGTGGATAGGTGGAGGAGAAAGTCATTTACTTTTAATGAATTGTCTTCCATGCCACCCTGCTCTCAATAAAAACGGTTCTGACAGTTGCATTTCCTTGAGCATCGCCGCACACCATCAGACAAACACCACCTGCGTTAATTCGGTTCTCAAGACGATGACAGGCAGGTACAACAGATTGCCTCTTTACATAAGCTGCACCCAAAATATGAACACAAATACCTAACCTGTTGCTGCATACAAAATTACCTAGGAGTCATCGCTGAAACCCCTCTTAAGTGATAAGGAAACCATTGTCCACGGCTTGTTACAGAACAGACGGTTCAGCAAGCTCGTATTAATTCATCTGCCAGCTCATTTAAACAAGAATGACATTTTCATGTGGAAGTACTGTGTAGCGGATTTTAAGGCACGGCACAACCCAGCCAGAGACTTCTTCCCCTGACACTGAAGGTGGCGCACAATAAAACTCCTTTTTATTTTGTTATTATTTGAAACCTGGGTTCTTTTTTGAAGCGGTACCCAAATCGTCTCACACCCGCCTTAACAAACACCAAGTGTCACAGTGGACCATGAACCAGGCCTGTGTGTAACAAAGATATATTATTTTTAAAATTCAAATGAAAAATCAGAGCGAAACAAACTTTAGGGCAGCAATCACCAGTGTGGTGACAAAATCATTTTGGGAGAAAATCAATGCAGCAAAAATCACACGTGGCAAAATTGCAATTTCTTATTTCACACAGCCTTTAAATTGGGAAATAGCTAAGAAAATGGGCTTAGCAGCCAAAATCAGAACTCGGTTTTTGGGATGGGAAACAAAGGTACAGAACAGATAGGATACTGAGGGGAAGGGATGACTCTTATTGGATGAGGATATAGGTTTTTTATGGGAAAAGCACATCAGATTTTAAAAGGAAAGCAAATACACGGGCAAAATCAGTTTTGTTAACACAATGATTAGTTCCACTGAGACTATATTTTACCACGTATCTTAAGTATTACCATGATACCATTTCTACTTAAGATACTGGACAAAGCAGCGTACAACCAGATTCAGAAGCATCTAGAACTACATAAACTCCTAGGAGAGAGACAATCTGGATTCCGCCCTCTATATGGAAAGGAAACCGCCTTAATTGATTTGAAATCTCAAATTGACGAGCTGAGAGACAAAGGAAGGACAGTACTCCTGCTACTTTTGGACCTCTCAGCGGCCTTTGATTTAGTGGATCATAAAGTCCTCTGTAGACATTTGGACTCTGTCGCCCATTTCTCCCCGGAGGCCATCAGATGGATTGAGTAATTCCTGAGCGAAAGAACTATGAGAGTCTTCTCTCCCTCAGCAGCTGCAGATCCCATCCCCATCTCGTGTGGTGTCCCCCAGGGCTCTTGTGTCTCCCCAACTCTATGTAACATCTTCACCAAGCCCCTGTTTGATGATCTGGACCATCTAGGTATCACCTACACAAACTATGCAGATGATACACAGATCCTCCTCCAGCTTTCTGGGGAACATATGAAGGACACGGAATTGGTGAACAAGGCATATCTTATCCAGGCATGGATAGCTACTCATGGCCTCTGCCTGAACGATGACAAGACTGAGTTGATAATCCTGGGCACCCACGCCAATATTAAAAAACTCGGCCAGGAATTCTCCTCCTTTAATATAGATGGGAATATGATCCAAGTGTCCAAGGAAATAAAAACCCTTGGATTCTACCGGTAAGCCTTTCCTTTCTAATAAGAGTTGTTTAATCCTGGCCAGAGCTCAAATACTCTCCAGAATTGACTACTGCAATGCACTATATTCCAGAGCCAGTAAAACAATCATTCAAAGACTACACACATTACAAAACAATGCTTTGAGAGCAGCACTTGGCATAAATAAAAGAACCCATTTCTCCTCCATCAGACGCCAACACAAATGGCTATCCACTGATAATAAAACACATCTAAAGATGCTATCTCTGACCCATTATGGGAAGGATGGCCTTATCTGATGGTGTTCAAAATGAAAGATACAGCCAGGGATGTAGGTTTAATAGAACACAAGTGTGTGATGTTTGAAATGAAAGTAGGCACCAGTGTGATGCCGTTCGAAATGTAGGTAATTTTATTGTGCAGCCTGGAATGTTTAAATGACATAACAGCAATGCACAGCCATTCTGAATTTGATTTGTTTTCTAGGAATTCACATGAAAGAAAACAACATGCAGCTATCCTTGGGGTGGCTGTGTTCAGCTCTCACCCAATATGTGCTCAGCAGACCAAAAGCAGAGCCATTTTTTTGTAACTGCTAAAATGCAGTTTTTGTTGTAGGGAATTTCTGTGGGGCTGGTAAATCTACCCCACATATGTGTGGCTCAACTGAGAAACCTCTCTCTAAAAAACAGATGCATTCCCTTTGCAAATTCTTGTTTTATCTGGAGGAACTTTACATCTCATCACAAAAGGAATCACAATGGTAATTAGATAAGTCAAATTCTGCTGAAGCTCAGGAATACAAAAGAAAGTACTTCACACGGAATGACCAAACACATCACTCGGCCTTCAGCAGGTGGAGCATGTTAAAATGTGAAACCATATTTTAAGCTAAAACTTGATAGCATTTTAAAATGGCGCAATCCCATGGACAAACTTTGTTAATCAGGCATGACAACAATGTGAGTGAGCATAAAACCATACATGTACATTTGGTCCTAAGTGAAAAGATCTTTTCAGTAAAAGGCTGATTTAGAAAGACCGCTCTGTGCTTGCACAGAGCGGTCTTTGTAAATCAAACTGTCATACCCCTGCTGCACACGAGTGCCGCAGGGGCTGACAGGATCTGTGGGACCCAGAAGCAGAGGGCAAGGAGAATGGGTACTGGGGTTGGGGCCTTAATCCTGCAGGAGAGTTTGTTTGTGGTGGGGCAGCTGGGCTGAAATCCCACGGGAGAGGGTGGGGATGGGGTGGTGGGGGCATGAAGGAACAATCGGGAGCTCAGCAGGTGAAACCCTCCCAATTTTGTTTAAAAAAAATGCATTTTAAATGTCTCAAGGGAAAAAGCCCTTTACAATGCTGTTCTTACAATCGAAATAAAATCGGGCATTATAAATCTGTTTTTTTCTCTTGAGATCTTTAAAATTAGGTTTTTTCACATATAACCATACATTTCTCTTCATTTGCTTCACCTCATCTTCTAATATAAACGTGCAAACATGTTGAAAGTATGTCTATGCCCATAGATGATATGGGCACATAAGGAGATTACTGGCATAGAAACATAAATAATGAAAAGATATAACTAAAATCCATTTTGGAGAGCTATTGAAACGTCCCTTAATACATCTGAATCAATCCCCTGAAGTACAGGACATGATTTCAAAAACTAAAATATGGTTACAAAAAGTAACACCATTGATAATCAGAGAACACCACAATCCCTCCCAAAAACGTATTGGTTGACTATTGATGAACATGAAACACAGATAATCTTTTGAGCATTACTGCCAAAGCAGCAGCTACTCTAATTGGAGGACCATTGAATGGTGATACAGTGCTAGGTTGTGGGTTGTAGGCTGGCTTCTGTCAGGTCTGCCCTATTGGGAGACGTACACTGCAGTGTCATTGGGTATAGTAAAGACCTGTAAAGTTCGGGTCTGATGTCGTAGTGGGAAATGTGCTGCAGGGAATGCAGTATTACCAAGATTCATAAAGCCTTTTCATTTGGGCTCTGAGTGTAACCTTACCTTTGTTGCGGGGGACCTTACCCAAGTGGCGCGGCAGGCGATTACTGCTATATTCTGCGGACTGGGGAGTGGGAGTAACAAGACTCAGGGTACAGCTTCTGAGTGTGGTGAGATTTGAACAATGAGAGGAATTAACCACACCTTAAACCTTTGAGCGCAGACACATTTAAAGCAGTTATGGTGTGGTGTTTGAGTGTAGCAAGATTTAAATGGTGGTTGGGATCAACAGCAACTTACTTTGTGCGGAGCGAGTATTAAACAGCCACAGTGTGTACTTCTAGATGCAGTAAGAAATAAACAGCAAGAGGAATTTACTGGACATGAGGCTAAGTGTGCAGCAGAGTTTAAAGTGGTCAGGTGTGTAGTTTGAGTGTAGCAAGGTTCAAGTAGTGGCTGGGTCTGACAGCAACTTACACCATTAGAGCAGTCACAGTGTATGTTTCCAATGCAGCAAGATTTAACAGCGAGAGGAATCAACAACTTTTAAAACTTTGGGCGCAGCAGAGATTAAAGCAGTTACTGTGTAGTATGAGTGTAGCAAGATTTTAATAGTGGCTGTGACCAACATCAACTTAAACCTTTGTGTGCAGCAAGAATTGGACAGTCACAATGTGTACTGCTGAATGCATCAAGATTAAACAGCAAGACGAATCAACAGCACATTTAAGCTTTGGGCGCAGAAATGTAGGTGTGTAATTTGAGTGTAGTAAGGTTCAGACAGTGGTTGGGACCAATGGCAACTTGAATCTTCATGCGCTAACTTTACAATTTATGGAGTACCAACAATACAGTTAGTTACAAGATATGTGCATAACCTATAATGCAGCTAGTTGCAATATATATGCAGTACCTACATTTCAGCTAGTTTCAAGATATATGCAGAACCTGCAAGGCAGTCAGTTTTAATATATTTGCAGTACTTGCAATGCAGCCAGTTTCAAGATGTATGCAGTACCTACAATGCAGCTTGATCCCATATATGCACGCAGTACCTACAATGCAGCTAGTATCAAGATATGTGCAGAACTCACAATGTAGCTAGTTTCATGAATAAATCAGTACTTACAATGCAGCTAGTTTCAAGATATATGCAGTACCTCTAATGTAGCACATTTTCTTGATGTATGCAGTACCTACAATGCAGATAGTTTCAGGATATGTGTGGAACCTACAATGCAGCTGGTTTCAAGGCATGTGCAGTACCTACAGTGGAGCTAGTTTCAATATATATGCAGTCCCTACGATCTAGACAGTATCAAGATATGTGCAGAACTTTCAAATAAAGCTAGTTTCAATATATATTCAGTACCTACAATGCAAATAGGTTCAAGATATGTACAGAACCTATAATGCAGCTAGTTTCTAGATAAGTGCAGCAGCTTAAATTCAGCTAGTTTCAAGATGTGTGCAGTACCTACAATGCAGCTAGTTTCAAGATATGTGAAGAACCTACACTGCAGCTGGTTTCAATATATATGCAGTACCCACAATGTAGCTAGTTTCAAGATATGTACAGGACCTATAATGCAGCTCTTTTCTAGATATGTGCAGTAACTACAATGCAGTTAGTTTCAATATATGTGCAGTACATACAATGCATCTAGTTTCAAGATGTAGGTGGTACCTACAAAGCAGCTTGTTTCAATATATATGCAGCACCTACAAGGCAGCTGGTTTTAAAACGTGCAGAACCTACAATGCAGCTAGTTTCAATATATATGCAGTACCTAAAATGCAGCTGGCTTTAAGACATGTGCAGAACCTACAATGCAGCTAGTTTCAATAAATGTGCAGTACCTACAATGCAGCTAGTTTTGATATATGTGCAGAACTTACAATGCAGGAAATTTAAAAATATATGCAGAGCCTTCAATGCATCTAGTTTCAATATATATGCAGCACCTACAATGCAGCCAGTTTCAAGATTTATGTAGTACCTACAATAAAGCTAATTCCAAGATATGTTCAGTATCCACAATACATAGGTTCAAGGTGTATGCAGTACCTATGATTAAGCCAGTTTCACGATATGTGCAGCACCCACAATGCAGCTAGGTTCCCTGTATATGCAGCACCTACAATGCAGCCAGTTCCAAGATGTATGTAGTACCTACAATAAAGCTAGTTTCAAGATATATGCAGAACCTACATGTAAATAGTTTCAAGATGTATGCAGTACCTACAATGCAGCTAGTTTCAATGTATATGCAGCACCTACAATGCAGCTGGTTGCCAGACATGTGCAGATCCTACAATGCAGCTAGTTTCAATATATATACAGTACCTACAATGCATCTGGTGTGAAGACATGTGCAGAACCTACAATTCAACTAGTTTCATTAAATGTGCAGAACCTACAATGCAGCTAGTTTCGATTAATATGCAGTACCTACAATGAGGCTAGTTTTGATATATATATATATATATATATATATATATATATATATATATATATATATATATATATATATGTATATATATATATATACATATATATATATGTATATACATATATATATATATATATATGTATATATATATATATATATATATATATATATATATATATATATATACATACAGAACATACAATGGAGCTAATTTCAATATATATGCAGAACCTACAATGCAGATAGTTTCAATATATATGCAGCACCTATAATGCAGCCATTTTCAAGATGTATATAGTATCTACAATAAAGCTAATTTCAAGATGTGTGTTGTACCTATAATGCAGCTAGGTTCAAGGTGTATTCAGTACCTACAATTAAGCCAGTTTCAAGATATGTGCAGAACCCACAATGCAGCTAGGTTCCTTATATATGCACTGCCTACAATGCAGCCAATTTCAAGATAGCAGTACATACAATGTAGCTAGTTTCAAAAATGTATACAGTAACTACAATACAGCTAGTTTCAATACATATGCAGTACGTACAATACCGAAGGGTTCAACAAAGGTGCAGTACCTAAAATGTAGCTAGTGCTAGAGTGCAGCTAGATGTGGCAACTAAAGTGCAGCTGTATTGAATGGGTGTGGTTCTCAAGGCATACTGGGATTTGAACAACGGCACAGTCTATATATGGGGTTCACCCAAATTCAACTGTGGCTATATAGTTGGATTCACTTATATGAAATAGATACTGTATTATAATACCTAACCAGTATATATCAGAGGCTAACTATAATATGCAACCTGTTTGCAGCAGTGGCTGTAAACTGGAAATTGCCTATAATCTACAGAGGCTATGTTGCAACAAATCACCTGGATTAGGCAGTGGTTGTACTAGAGAAAACGTGCCCTGATTCACCATAAGAGGGAGTACATTTGTAGCAGAATTTGAGAGAGGGAAAATTAAATGGTGGGGGGATGAGGCAGAGGGAGCCTGAGTCAATGGCTATGAAGATGGCAGGAGAAGGGGGGAAAATGACTGAAACAAATAAAGGACTGCACTACAAAGGCAGTGTCTTCAGCATGCAATCCAGCACCAAAAAACAGATTGTAAATCACACTAAAACAAGGTGAGAAACCCTCCAAAAGAACCCCAAACAGGCTGTAAACTGTCACTCTGCCTTTCCCACCTGGCGTTTCTCTTGTAGATTTATTTTTTTGGTTAAGATGTATGTGTACTAGGTTTTTCCCATTTCCATCATTCAATTCATTTGTTTTCCATATTATACTTGTATTAAATTAACTTGGATCAGTATAGGTAGCCCCATAACGATCCCTTTGCTGTGTCCCAGGTCTCCTGTTTTCCCTGTTACCTGGTATTTTCAGGGATAATGTCACTGGGGCCTCTCTTCACTCAGGGTTTGTTCTGTTCTTCACCTGCATAACTTCTCTGAATCCTTCAATGTTCAGTACTCCACTGTCTACTTCTGGTCAGATGTCCGACTCTTCAGGTGTTGGGACGGTATGTGGTTTTAACTGTGTAATGGTATCAGCAAAGTTCTGGGGACTGCTGGTCCACCATGAGCGCTCAGTGGTCACACCACCACCATCTGCTTCTCGTTTTCTTAGTTTTCTAGAATGCTGCACGTCCAACTCTCAGCTTTAGGTATGCGAACAGTTTTGTACCTTGTGGGCTTTCTTGCTCTCACAGTCTCCTACCATCTCAGGTAGAACATTGCTTTGGGGGTTCCCGGGTGGATGTTCGTGTCTCTCTCTCTCCGCTTGTTGCAGCGTCTCTCTCTTCTCCCACCTCCTAGTCTCAGTTAAATTGAGCTTTTCTATTTAAAGTGACAGGCACTGTTTCTTGTTGACAGTCTTTCTCTCTTCATATAAATCTCTCTGGTGTGGTGCCAAGGAGGTTATTTCGGAAATTCCTTTAGGGAGTCATTGTCCTCACAATGGGTACGTTTTCACTTGTCTCTACCCCTAGGGAGGGTGTTGCAAAGTGGGCTCACCTCCCTAGGCTCACAGGGTGTGCTCCCCCTTAGGGAGAAGGGATGAATTCCCACAATTCATCAGAGGTCCCTCTTTTCATGTAGGGACATGTAGGGATTGGTGAAAAGCCCAAAGCAGAAGATGTGGATTTTGACTCTGTAATTTCCATTGCCGACAAAGATCAGCTCTACATAGCCCAAATCCTTTTGAGTGGAAACTATGCCAGCACACAAACTTTGTGACCAAACCTTGTAGAATGTACCATGCACTTCAATTGGCTGATGTCATCCAATTAGAGTTTCTTGAACATACTGCCATCCCAATTGGCCAAAATGTTTAGGTGCCAGGCCATATAACGTCCCTTCTCAGGGCAGTTTTTGCCCAAACAGGGAAGATAGCATGCCCCCATTGGGACAACCACACTATGGATGGTGGATTGTCCCCCTATGTTGACATCCCCTTCCATGGCACTATTTTGAGATCATATGCCCATCCTGATTTCCATGTAGCTAAGTGCTTAAGTATTGCATCAGTATCGAGGCTGCTCTCTAGCAAATCGATTCACAATTAACGATTGTTGCCTAAACAGCTATAATGGTAAAAAGAATCTTTATTCAGAATTGTTTTTTTAGAAGAAATTCATTGGACAATACTAAAAACCAAACAATAATTTAATTCCACTGGATAGAACACAGTAGCATCGTAGTGCATCAATTGGTAATTTTGGAGTTTCTCACATTGTCTAGTGCATTTCTTCTAAACAAATGTTTGAATACAAAGTATTTTTTTACCAATAGAGGTGTGCATGTAACCATGGTTAATTGTGAATCGACCAATTCTACTAAATATTCCAGTCTTGAAACTTATATGTATAGTTTATGGGTCCTGAGATGTCAAGATAGGTGACCAGGTAGCTAATTCTTCTTTCATGGTATGAGCTATGGGGCACATCAATGCCAGGACATTGGTGGAATAGGGACTAGAAGAGTTGCCGTGGCAGTTGCAGTCTTGCCCATGTCACATGTGCTCTCCTATTAGTTGTTTTAGTCCATCGATTGTAGCAGGCTGCAATGGAGGTTTGCTGTCCTTGAAACCACAAAAACCGAATAAATTGCTACAATTAAAATGCAGTATTTCAGTATAAAAATGCTTACTTTACTGTCTCATAACCAAAGGCGAAGATTCTGGCATGGTATTAGTGTGAATAGGCAGTGCCAGAGAAAACACAAAGAGATGGAGCACATATAAGAGCGATAGAACTACAGGCAGAAACTGGTCCCTGAAATGGTTCGCCAGACCGAAATGCATTGGACAACACAAAAAATGCCTATGTCTAAAGAATAAATGCTTCATTTTTATTAAATTCAAAGATGTTTTCTGTATAATTTGAACACTTAACGGATGAATTGAAAAAACTGAAAACTGAAAAGGTATAACGAATGACTACAAACACATGTGAGATATACAGATAAGGCCCTTCCAGACGCCTGGGTAGCACCAACCCAGACAATACCCTCTTGCTTGTGAAAGGTATTCACTAATAAGGTGTGCTCTTATATTGTGCTTCATTCCGAATTCCTCCTGCTTATAAGTGTTGCAATAACAGGTGTTAGTACTTACCCTATTTAGTAGTTCTCAATTTACTCACCTCAGAAGATTAAAAACCCTACAGCAGGATTCATACTTGCAAAGGGCACCAGGCCCAATGCCAGAGGTGAGCATTTAACTCCTGAGCTATCGACTGTACAAGGACCCATATTAATAAACAGAGTGCATGTGGTGCAGGAGGAATTTGGGCAGGTGCATAGATGGAAATATAAATAGGGTTACAAGAGTACCCTAGTGCATCACATGGCCTGTCCCCCTGAGTACCCACTGCCATACACTAAGGGTTGTGGAAGGACACCCACAGTGGAGCAGAACATGCTCTGCGGCTATGAGATATACACCGAAATTAAGCGCACCCAATAATAAGGGTCCATGGGCCCTACACCTGTGGTAAACTGAGGTGAACTCAAAAGGGCAGCCTACGCCCTACACAAACAGCTGCTTACTTTCTCAGTAGTAAGTAGGCTCGCAGACAGTCCGTTTACAATTCTGATGCTGGGCAGCAGGCCATACCAGCTTCACAATGGCACGGTCCAGAGCAGGGAGGCAGGCAAGCTGTGGCACTTTCACAACAAGGAACATGGCCAGGCAGGCAGGCTGGCTGACTGAAATTAGTGTGTGGATATGTCCCACACGCAGGCCAATTGTTGCTGGGCAGATTTACTACATTTTGCATCAGCCGCGGCTCCAGAGAAATTGAAACTGCAGAGAGTGCCAGTGTGTCATTATCGGACCAAAGTGTGATTTTCATTCAACATGAGGTTGAGCATCAGGCTGCAGGCATCAGCGCCTCCACCTCCACAGGCTGGCACCACCGGCACCCTAACATCAAACTCTAGCCTCGTTGAGCTTGCATTACATTGTGAGGACACCATTCTTTAAGCATACATGTTCTCCTGTAATATTAAACAGCAAGTCATTCCCAATAATTACAGGGCCTGCTGTAGCATCCCAGTAGTTACAGTAAAGTTGCTCAACTCATAGAAAGAGCACTTTTTGGGTGGATTATAACTTTGGTGCCGCTCAAAGAATCCTCACCAAACTTTTCAAAATAAATATATGGCCCCCTCGAAATGATTTTGCGAAGTTTGCTGCAGTTTGGCCCAGGGGGGACAAAGTCCCAACATTTTGTAAACCCTCATAGATGCATTGTAAAAAAAAGTTGCTCAAGCCTACAGCCCAATCCGCTGGATGAATTTTCACCAAATGTATGCCAAATCCGTCCAGTAGGTTTTTTTTAAATGGTAAAAAAGTTCAAAAAAGAAAATAGTGATATCTGGGTCTGATCCGCTGACTCATTTCCTAATTTGGAGTCCCTGGACACCCCTGGACTAATCAGAGAGCAGCGTGATGTTCGCAGACATCATATGCACCTGCTGATTGGATGTTCAAAAACATGAGGAGCGTCATATTTTTTCTAACGACCACTATATTGGATCCGCGGACAACCACCGTTGCCCATAGACATCACTGTAAAAACATAAAAAAACACAACATTGCACTTGTCAATCTAATGAAACAAATCTAATGAAACAATCTCTGGCGAGGTGAAGGGTGATGAGGAGGGGATAGGATATGGCCATGAAAAGCCAAAAAACGATTTATTTTTCATCTCTGATGTTCGGTCCTGTGATGTTCAAGAACATCTCAGAAGTTCAGGGACATCCATGCATATTTCTGCAGTACAGGGTTTGTGAAAAAAGTTTTTCGGATGGCTTATAACTTTGGTGTCACTGAATGAAACTGCATGAAATTTGCAATATCATTTTAGACCTGACCCTGAATGGTTCTGCAAGGTTCTGTGCTGTTTCGCCAAGAAGGAGCACAATTAGAGGGGGGTCCCAACATATTTGAAAGGCTTATAAATTTGGTGCAGTTTGACGAATCTGCACAAAAATTTGAAAATATTCTAGACCCAGATTTGAATGTTTTTGCAAAGTTTGGTGGGATTTTGTCAAGTGGGAGCAAAACCAGAGGGGGATCTCAACATTTTTGGATGGCTTATAACTTTGTTGTCGTTTTATGAATCTGAACAGACGTTTTCGGAAAGATTATAGACCCAACCTTGAATGTCTGTGTAAAGTCTGAATTAATTTTGTCAAGTAGAGGCTAATTTATGTGACTATTATTTGTATGTACATTTTGACGGATTTGCAGCAAACTTGTGCAAGGAGCATTGGCAAGGACCTTTTATTTTTTTAAAGTGTCATAATGTAGGTACAAAAAAATAGTGATATACCTTTGGTGACTGAGGTATAGCCCGTGGCCGTGGGCATTGACCAGATTGTCCAAGTCGTGGCCAACGGCTATGTTCCCGACAATCTGGCTACTGGCCATGACCACGAAGGACCGACAATGGGGTTAAAATGGGTATGGCCACCAGGGGCCAGCTATGTTGTGTAGGGGAGGCATGGTATCAACAGTATGACACTGCCACAATGGGTATAATTTGTAAAACCTTTATTGATATAGTTGGGATTGGAGAAACTCCTATTTTGCCCTATAACTAAAATGGGAGTAGTCTCGAAAGTGTCAAAAAGTAAGTACAAAAAATAGTGATATAACTTTGCTGCCTGGGCAGTGGGCCTGGCTCTTGGCAAGGACAAATGTCTACTCTGATTTGTCTGTTGGGTAATGTGGCATTGCCGAAGCCCATGCCCCATGGATTGTGGAGACTGGCCATGGATGCAAGTGATGAGCACTGGCCATTGTTCACATTATGAGGGTATAGTGGACACTGAAACTAGGATGCAGGGTAAGTGCAGTGGATAACGGGGGTGGTTTGGTGGGGGTAGGGTAATGGTTGAGCCTCATGCCCTAGACAATTCAACCATGACTTGCATCACCAGCATACGCTGCTGATAACGAAATACATCAGTATGTGTTGCAAAAAAAATGCTTGTTAAAGGAGGTTTACAGTTCTTTCATATATGTTAAAAGAGGAATTATTAATAACTTATATACAGTGATGTAACATCATTAAACATTTTCACTCGTAAAAACCTATAACATTCACAGAAACAACTTTGTTAAAGGGACGTTATGGTAAGTTGTACTAAAAAAACCTATGAAATTCACAGAAAAATCTTTGTTAAAGGGACGTTATGGTTAAGTTGTACTAATAAAAACCTATGAAATTCACTGAAAAAATGTTGTTAAAGGGACGTTATGGTTACAAGCAAAACCAAAAAACTTCAGAAATGTGTCAGTTATGGTAAACTAAGCACACATAAATAACACCACCACCACCAACGGCTAAGACTAACAGCCAGGACATCAAAGATGACATCACAAATATCATTGATGACATCACAGATGACAACACATATGAAATTAATTAAGCTGAAAAGTCCCTATAGGGGGTTGTGTTTAAAATGTTGGTAACAAGATGTCAGGGGTGAACCGAACACCTATCATGAACTACTTAATGTATTAAAGATGTACTCATCTAAACAAAACATTATATTGGAGTGTTATATATATAATATAGGAACCTAATCACACATACACATAGGCAATGGATGCAGCTTGCACAAAAGCAGTACAATATTCATAATCTGGTAATTTTGCATAGTAAATCAATGAATGATACCATATCTGAGTTGTGTGTAATGTTAAACATGGAATAAATAGCTAATAATTCAAGACTTATTACATGCTTGTGTTTGTACAAACAGAAATATGAAAACGCACAATGCATACAAATCAGAGGTACATACCGTTAACCTAAAGTAAAGAAGAAAGACATATCATCACCAGAAAATTTCAATAACATTAAAGTTCATCTTCATGTGTACAGATGAATTGTGTGTTTAAACCCTGCTTATTGCCCCATATATGTGCACCATGAGCTGAGACCAAACCCTAAGCAAAGTACTTTAAGAAAATACAAGAAGGTTAACGTCTAGATATATAGCACCTTTTCAATTTTCAAATTCTGACTGTCAGTGAACCAAACCACCTTGCCTAGAAACGTCAGTGAACAAAAACAAGTGGGCCAGATATGTGATGGCATCAGTGATGTCATCAATGACTTTTGTGATGTCATCATTGATATCCTGGGTGTTAATCTTAGCAGTGCACGGTGGTGGGTGAGTGATGCTTGCTTAGCTTGCCTTTAGCAATGTTTTCTTACTGAATTTGATAGGTTTTTATTAGTGCAACTTAACCATAACGTCCCTTTAACAAAGTGTTTCACTGAATAAATAGTTACATTGAATGCATTGCCACAGTTCACATTACAGCACAATTTTGACATAAACACAGCAAAAATGTGGCCTGCATTCCTGCATTTGAAACCACTGGTCCACGACTGCTGACAAAAAAACATCTGGGAAGGTGGGGGAAAGACTGCAGTGCACACCTTTGAGAAGGCTGTTGCCAAAATTAATGTACTTCCTTGTAAATAAAAATAAAAAGCACAGCCCCAAGCATGCTACCCGCCAGAGCCATACCCAACTAGTCAGTCCTCATGATACCCACACAGACATGAGCCCAACAAGTTCACAAGAAAATTATGGCAAATTGGAAGGACGCAAATGCCTTCCTTGAATTGGCAAACTCGAATGAGCGCAGTGAAGTGTAATGCTGCATTCCACAGTACAAACCACAGAAACATTGGATGAGAAGCCACAAAATCTGCATGTGTTTCTGTAGGGGACACATCAACAATTACAATTGACGCCTGCCATGCAATCCGCAGCACACGGGAACAGTGCAACACCTACACTTTCAAGCAGGATGTAGCCAAAGAAAAACAAGACAGGCCAGAATTTCCCTAACTATGCCCAAAAGCACAAGGCCTGTCTCAATAATAAACATCCACGCATGTCCACCTAAAACACACCTTCATGTTCAAAGTGTGAGTAGTGTGGGGCAATAAAATACCAAGCTACACCGATGCCTGCCATAGGCTCATTATCCCACTGAGCAATATTACAGGGATTGAAACATCTAACTTGTTTAGAGCTGATTTCATGGTTCCAAAACAATTGACTAAACAGAGTTCGGAAAATACATTAAAAAACAGTTTGAAGAAAGCAAGTCTGGAATGAGTAAAGGTAGTTCAGCCTGTGAAAAGATACAATAAAACACACAAGCATTTTGCAACTGTGCTCATAACAATAAACATAATGAATAAATGGGGATATAGATCTGGGGAATACAAAGAGGATATGTAAAGGAGTAACTACTTCAGGCATGTGACTTTTTAAAAGAAATGTGTGCTTGCTGTCATTCTGAGTCACTGTAGTTGGATGCGTATGTTTATAGCCGGTCATTAGTGTCACCCCCAAACTGAATTGGAGCAACCAGAAAGAACATAGATGAATGAAAGCGGTAGTTTAAAGTGCACGTGGACAATCGATGTAAGACCTTAAGTAAATGTGAACTGTCCAACCAAGGCTGTGGAGAGACTACATTTGTAATATTTATTTGTTTAAGAAAAGTCATTTTTACCATAGCCTCATGTGTTTGCTGTAAATATTGAAAGCTTCAAATGCTGCCGCTAGTCTTTTTTTGTGAGATGCAGTGAGAAAGAAGATCTGGTCTGGGGATAATTATGTGTATGGCTTGAAAATCACTGAGTTATTGTATTGAGTAATTCAGAAATGTCTCCCTTGGAGTAGGACAACCACATGCATGGCTGATTCATTTGGGAGTGCTTGTAAAAAACAATATATGTATAATCTCAAAAACAAGCAACCATGACAACACCCAAAACAATCCATTTTGGTGGTAATTCATAGATTCCCGTGCAGAAGTAGCATACGCGGCTGGCGCAGAGAGGGAGCAAAAACAGCTGCACAAATCCACAATATGGCGCAGAGGCCAGTGGACAAGCATACAGCCCTCCAACAACAAAATTGCGCTAAAAATGCTTGCGTACCTCGCGTGCGCCAGTAAATCGCATGTAAAACTCCTTGCGCACCCCTTGAAATACGGGCACGCGTATTCCGAGGGGTGCGCAAGGAATTTCAGACACGATTTGGCTGGCACGAGCGGTGTACGTGTTTTCCGAGGGGTGCGCAAGGAGTTTTACACGTGATTTGGCTGGCGTGAGCGGGGTACGCGTATTCCGAGGTACACGCGTACCCCCGGAATCCACATACCCGGCTCGTGCCGGCCAAATCGTGTGAAAAGTGCACTCGCGTACCCCTGGAATACACGTACCCCGCTCGCGCCGGCCACATCGCGTGAAAAGCACACTCGCGTACCCCCTGATTTGTGCACTGCATGGTGAGGAGCTGAATGCACCCCCTGCAGGCAGCCCACACCACAGGGGACCCTCCTACACCCCTGACCATGCCCCGCAGGCAACCTACATGGCACCATGCACCTGCGAGCCCCCCTCCCACCAGTGACAGGCACCTGCCAGCAGGCCCTGACTCATGTCCCCCCCACCAGTGACGGGCACCAGCTTCCAGGTCCTGGCTCAGGGCGGACATTCTGTATATGAAACTGTCATGGGTGGACCCTGGATAGTTTGCATAGACAGATGTGATGATTCCGTTGGCATCGCATACAACCTGCACGCTGATGGAATGCCAGTGCTTGCAGTTGCAGTAGATGTTCTCAGTGGCCCTAAGTGGACTTAGGGCCACATGGGTGCAATCTATGGCACCAAGCACTTTGGGGAAGTGTGCCACCCTCTAGAAGTCCTGGACCATGGCCTGCCTTTCTGCAGGTGTTCTGGGCATGTATATGTGTCTGCGGACTGAGGGGCGTGCAGTCATGATTGTCAGCACCTGGTGTGGGCAGCGTGACTGCGTGGGCTGTGAGACACCCCCGACTATGGCAGTGGTCCGCTGAAATTACCCAGTGGCCAAAAAATGTAGGACATTGAGCACCTTTTCCAAGGGGCTCAGTGCTTTGGAGCACAAGGTGGGTGATGTGAGGTCATCCTCCTACTCAGTGACCAGGTCTAGGATGATATGAGGTGGAAACCTATACCTGTCATAGACCTGGTCATCAGGTATCCCAAAAAGGCTGGTCCTGGGCAAAAAAATGCAGGGCCTGGCTATTCTCCTCCTCATGCAGTGTCCCACGATCACTGCTGCGAGAAATGGGACATTCATCGAAGCTGTATATGCTTGTTTGTTGTTGTAATCACTTTTATACTGTGCGGGGCGCTTCCGCCTGCTTTTGTGTAGCGGACCTATTTATGCGTGTGCGTGTCTTTTGGCGTGCATGGGTTTTCCCTATTCGATTCCGTGAATATGTGTTGTTCGTGAGTGTGTGGGCGTTGCGTGTATTTCCCAGCAGTACTTCCCCTGTTATGTCCACATTTTCACACGTTGTTCCCCATTCCACGTGCTCCGCCCACTTTTTATGTGTGTGCGCTAGAAGTTGTGCGCTTTTGCTGTGCATGTCGCGCACAGCGTTTGGAAAGTCGCAGTGATGTGTAAGGTAAGCGCTGATTTGGCGCAGCTCCAGTGAAAGCCATGCCCAGAGCCTTCCATGAATCGCTTGCGTTTGAATCGCACGCGTGCGCTGGCTTTTTCACACTTGCACCACACATTTCGGTGTACAATCATTCCATGAATTACACCGTTTGTATTGTAAATGATATATTTAAGTATGCAATTGATTACCTCCATGATGAGCCTCACATTCAAAATATCAATTTACACACTGCAGGGCAGTGACTGAGACAGGCATATCCCCTGCCCCTTACAAGACTTGCTTTCTTCCTCTTCTTTTTACCAATCTGGCTCGATCTCTCAATCCTTCTCCAAATCTCCTTAATCTCCCCAACCCCCAACCACACGCCTAAGCCTCGGCCTCCCAAAACTTCTGCCTCATTTTTGGGCTTCACAGCTGCCTTCCCCTGCTTCAAGTTCGGTTTTCAAGGCATGCACATTTTTCCGACAAACAAGGCTCACAGTAAATCAGGATAGCTGGGGAAGACTTCTTTTGCGTTTCGTGTGCGCAAGCAGCAGAGATCTGTGACAGCCATAAAACAAAACCTGGCATGCATTATTGTTTTAATAACCCAGTTGCGAACATTGCACTGGCAGTACCTGCTAACTTTTAAATTGCACATTCATTTAGTCTGCCACAAGCTCCTGACCTGAACGCGAGGGCTCAGATGGTCCCTGTGTCGCTCTGTCAACTCGACCCTCGACTTCATGTCGGAAGAGGCACGGCAGGCACTCTAAACAGTGTGTGACGCACACACTGCCTTGCTCAACCTCTCTGCTTCTCAGCACGTGGATCTGCCGAACATGCGCAGAAGCAGACCGTGCTGCCCGGCGGCGGCCCAGCAAGGTGATACATTAATATCAATGTTGAGCAGAGTTAGGTCGACCTGATGGCGCTGCGGCAGCAGGCCCCTGCACAGTGAGGGTGACTCATGCTCTGACAAGCTGTTGAAAAACCTGACTTCGGAGAGAGAGTGCAGGCAACTATAAGCTTCAGCAGGAACTGTATTCTTCAAACAAATAAAACAAACCTTTCCCTGATATGAATTAAAATTAATAAAACAGAACGGCCCACGCATTAGCCCATGACACCGCCAACAGCCCACAGAAGTTGGATTACAATTCTGGAAATAACTGATTTCAGGGCTTTAAGTAGGATAAGAAATTGACGGAGGGCGGTCCTCATATGCGGCGTGGTTTCAATGATGGCCGCAGGTACGCAGGCAAATATATAAATGTATGTAAGCATTTATATATTTGTATGCGTACCTTACTATGTTTTGTGTACTTTGCAATGCATATTTTATAAATATAGAAATATGTTACATATTTCTGTTTATGAAAGATGGCTCAAAAAGTACACAAACCATAGTAAGTGTTATGAGTGTGTCTAGTTGTTTGAATGCGAGAGAACGTCATGACATCGTCATGACCCCTCTCTAATAAAAGGGGCTCTGCCGGCATGCACAAGGCAGTCCAGCAGAGGCCCATGAAGCAGCAACTCGTGTCTGTGTCATTCTTGAGTGGACTTATTGTGTGTGACCGTGGCCTACCTTGCGGCCTTGGCTGGGTGCCCCCAGTGCAGGCGCCACCACTGCTGGGGTGCCCCCAAGCCTGGGAGCCTATGCCCCGGTGACCCGCGTGCTGCAGGGTGATCCCTGCCCCTAACACACTCCGAGGACGCAGTTTTCCTCTGTGGTATCGGGTGATCCCGACACGATTTGTGGCCCGCCCGGGTGACCGGAGGCGGGCCACCACAGTAAGGTACGCACATAAATATATAAATGCTTACATTTATATATTTGTTTGCAGGCTTTACTATGGTTTGTGTACTTCAAGATGGCTTGAAAAGTACACAAACCATAGTAAGGTGCGCACACAATTATATAGCATTTATATATTTGAGTGCATAACTTTTTAGGGTTTGTGCACTTTTCAAGCCTTCTTTTTTAAACATAGACATTTTTAACATATTTCTATGTTTATAAAATATGTCTTGAAAAGTACACAATTTAATCCATCTTTTAAAAAGCTTTGAAAACGGACAAAGTCTGAATAGTGTACTTTTCAAGCCATCTTTTATAAACCTTGAAATATGTCACGCATATATTCGCCGAGGGTTAAAGATGCCTGGGTTGGGAAACAAAAGGATAGTAACTTCCTCTGGTGACCCCTCACATGTGAGGGGTCACCAGAGGAAGTTACAGTGACTGACAGAAGTGTGTCCTGCCGTGGACCTGGGCTAAGCCCCACTTTTTTGAGACTGCCAGGGCCCAGCCCTGGCTTGCCCCGGAACACTTAAAGCACTGTCTGATTTCCAGATGGGCCTGTCCAACGCTGCACCCAGGAAGGTTGTGTGTGCTTGCTCGACTTGCAGTATCAGAGATTACTGTGCGCATGCGTACGGCTGCATTGGAATGAATGGCACAGCCCAGCGGGGCACACTTGGCACAGAGTGTAGCCGGGGGCAGGGGGTAAGCACCCCCTTGACCTCCCCCAGCTCTGCCACTGGGCATCTTGGGAATGGCATTCTGCAACATCTCTACATTTGCAGGATTTTCTCATCCACCAGAGAAAGTGGAGAGCCATGCAGTTAATTTAATGTTAATAAATGCACAATATGAGAAAAGAAATACCTGTGAAACAAGTTGCTCCCTGAAAAGCAAAGTATTGTAGTGGAAGGAGGGGGCACATCCTACAACACAAAACGTTCCTAGTGTCAGTAACATATACTGCTTAGCCATCATTTTAATTCAATGCAAAGACAATTATCTGGTCAAAAGTGAACAACCAGCACTACGATTATGGATATGGCTCTGGATCAAAAATAATAAAATGCCAGCAAGTTGAGACGGAAGGGGAGCTCAGTCAGGTAGACAATGATGCAAAATCCCATCCTGCACAAATCGGTCTTTGTCCTGCCAACAATGGGAACAGCCCAGCATAAACTGCTGAACAGAACATCCCTTCTGCATGGGAACACAACAGATGGGAACAGATCTGCTTTGCTTCTTCCTTGTAGACCTTCATTAGTAAGGTGCAGGATGATTCTGTAGGGGGCTTGAGCAAGGGAACCACATTTGTGTACACTCCCTAATTTAACAAGAAAGACTAAGACCAAAATGCGATGGATGGAAGGCTTTACATTCATTTAATTTTAAATTTAAAAGTATTGTTCTGTGCAGTCTCCCATACCATTGGTTGTTAGCTTGTCTTTGGCATTGCATACAGGCCTCAGCCATACTCAAATCATTCATTGTCAAGCCATCAATGTGAACAATCCTGGCTGAATTGCTATATCGCATCCACTCTGCAGGGCAACACAAACAACCCCGGGCCTTGTTGAGCATCATCAGAGAGGGGCAGCTTAATTCCCTATGTGCACCAAGCAATGGGCGCTGTCTGGCAGAGAATGTGATCACAAATCTACAATCCATCCAATCTGCAATGAGACTTTTTTAAGAAGTGGACACACGTTATTTTGTTTTTATATTATTCCATTGTTTGTTCAGCGCTGGCCGTACCCAGAGGGTCTCGGGGCACTTTACAAGGTTCAAAGGTGAAAAAGTTGGGTGTGAAATAGAAGATACGCCATGTTTTCTGGATAGGATTAGGCTAGACAAATACTGTACAACTCCATCAGTGCTTTTTCTTTCAATGTGCGGGTTTCCCCTTTAGGTTGCATGCATTTTATTTCAGAACGTTAACTCCAAAGGCATTCTTACCTAGAGTTTTCTTACGGCATTTGCCAGCAGCCTGCTGTACAGAACGTTGCAAGGTACCAGTAGCAAGTGGCTGCTGAGACCTATCGGGCAATTCTCTGAGGGAAAAAGTTAATCATAATTCAATACAAGTGATGTAAGCAGTGGAAGCCTGTATTAATGACCACATTGAGTGGGTGATTAAAAGTTAGGTGAGTCTCTATCTCAACCCGCAGTGTCCGCAATTTGGAGAGGCTTTCCACCATATCTCTCAAGATAAAACGTCAATTAGACAATTCAGAAACAACGGGATTGTTCAAGCTTATTGTCGCTAATGAAGAACAGCTCAGCCAAAACCGCTAATTGAAAAAACAACACTTGAAAAATAGATTTACATAAAAATGATCACACTAAAAACAGTTACAGCGAACTGACATAGACTTTCAATAGACTCGTGCCCTACCCCCACACTGACAATCCCGTACTCCAGTTTTGAGATGTTTGGGGCAAATTACTCCCTGAAGTTAGCGTCTGTTTAAGATACTTTTCATTGCCTATGTTGTTGTGAGGCAATTTTTCAAGCACACATTTTCAATAAGCTATTTGCCTAAACGCATTCTCGGAGCCCATCGGGTTATCAGATGCTGGCAGATTGCTTTCCGCTGCTAGAGCTTCTCTGCAGAATTGCCTGCAACTTTCTCTCCAGGTCCAAGTTAAATATGTCGTTTATCAGTTCCTTCATGCTAGCATTTTTTTTTAAGATTTAAAAAAAGAAGCTGTGTTTTACTTGACTGCTGATGTAATTAGTGCATTCATGTAAATCAAAAGAATATTGTAGCTTTCATGTGCATATGATTTGGATATTATGATTAAATGACATGGTTTATCAGCATGCTGCAACCTACCTAATCACAGTCTGTGACATGATTCAGAAAATGGATTATCCCACCACACACTGCACACTCGAGCCAGCCTGGGTCAGGAATTAATAGACTAAAGCCAGCGCAAACACTGCAGATGATTCGATTAATTATGCTATCCGGCCATCATAAATCTTTATGGCCTACTGCAGCACTGTTCCAAAAATGTGTATGCACAAGTAGTAGACTTAGGTTAATGGTAAAAGCAGCCGAACAGCGAGAGTCATTATTCACTCCCTCATCCTCAATGCTGCATGTGGAGGCCTGAGCTGGGTTCGCCCAATGTCTTGTGTTATCTATAGAACAGACTCAAATTGGACTTTACTTCATCTGCATAGTTGCATTGGGAGTTAGGGTTCTATAACTTTCCATAATGGGCCCGTGGGAAAGTTGAGCTTTTGTGGCAGGATTCGGCCCACCCAAAGTATTCCTGCGGGGTTTCCAGTGGCTCGAACCTGGCCCTGGGTCTCGAGGTAGGGTATGTGTCCCACAGACCAATGGAGAGTCTGGATCATCGATAAAGAAGTTCAAACAACCAATCAGAGAACTCGAGGCATCTTGAAAAGTTTTGATGGTCTATGAAAGGGCCAGCTCAATTCCTGTGCATTGTGTGGATTCTATTTGGTGGTGGAGAGAGGAGTATAGGGCAGGCTCACAATTTGGTGGTTGATTAGAGGATTGCCGGAGTGTTTTTGGAGGAGTTTTGAAGGGGATTGTTGGTTGCCCATGCTTTTTTCAGTGTTTCTTAATCCATATTTTTTCCCTGCTCTGTTTGTGGGTGTTTGTTATGCCCCACGTTTTTATCCTTAGTCCCTTACAAACAATGGAACAAAATCCCCCAAAGTTCCTATTATACTTTTCCATAGAGCTTTTTCCCTTCTTCGAGTAACCCCAAAAATGAAAAAATCGAAGAAATTCCTGTTGTACTTTTGCTAGTTCCTTTTTAGCATAGTGTTACCCAAAATGTTTTTTAAAAAGCAAAGAAGGTCTGGTGTGTACCCGAGAAGTCTTCCTGTGCTCAGTCAACTTTCTTAACCCTTTGCATTTTTAAGGAGCTAACACAGCCGAGTTTTTTGCAACAGAACTTTCCCTTTAGGTGAGGCTTGTGTGAATTCATGTGTTTGTCTTTTTTATTGTGTTTTTTATTACATATTGACACCCTAAGCCACATACAGCAAAATGGTGTTTCCTGTGGAACGAGTGCCAGCGGAGTGTCTGGTGGAGAAGAGGAAGAGCTGGACTACTCCTCACCCTCTTTGTTATGGCATGCCGTGAGTGATAGGCAGGAGGAGGTAATGGGGTGTGAGGTCAGGGAGACAGTGGCTGAGGGGGGAGGCCAGAATGGCTGTGGTGAAGCAGGCTACCAGTAATTGGCAGAGGTTGTGGTAGATTGTGTTAGACACAGAGTCACAACAGGAGTCCTTGGAGCATACCGACTAGTGACTATACTATGCCTGTGGTGGGGAGGAGGTGGTAGCCCTGCAGCAACATAACATGATAGTCAAATAGGAGGTGGGGAGAAAGGAGAGTAAGGTGGTGCTGCAGTCGACTGAAGTGAAGACGAGTTAGGAGCAAGAGTTATTCCCACAGCAGATGGCTCAGGAGGAGGGCCACTGCATCTTTACCTGGTCAGGATGAAGGGACAATGTGGACTTGTGCATCCCTTAAGCTGGATGTACAAGGAGTACACATCACATGCCACAGACTCCACTAGTTCAGAATTCTCCTCAAGTGGAGATAGAAGTGAGAAGGCAGTGTCACATGCAGAGGCGTTGCTAGGAGAGGGTGGGGCTACAGGGGCTATAGCCCCTAGTCTTTTGGTTGTAGCCCTGGATAGAATCTCAGGAGCTACAACCAAAAGGCTAGCTAGCATCCAGTCCTGACAATTCCGACATTATTGTAGCCCCGGGTCTTTTCCAGACCTAGCAACACCCCATGTCAGATGACATGCTACCTCGTTGCCATGCATGCAAGAAGTGACCCTGATTACCCCTGACTCTCAGCCAAGACTGATCGCCCATTGTATGGCCCAGCACAGCTTGAACCAGTGGCACCATCAACAAGATTGGTCACACTTTTACCATGACTAGAACAATGGAGTTCAGGATGTGGTACTACTTTTTCAGGGAATGAGAAAAGGATGTTTCCAGACACATACTACCAGTATTGCAACACATCTGTAAGGCACAGGGAACTGAACAACACAGCAAGGGAGGGTGACATTTTGAGGCACATGGCCCAGCACCACACTACCAATATGTATGTGACTGGGCAAAAGAGAGGAACGGGCCACATTGGGCCATGAGAAAGTCCAGCAAGAATGGGTCAATACAGAAAAAAGCTGTAGTTGCTCTGCTGGTAGGCAAAACCAAATACATTGAGGCATACCCACCAGTTAGTGCGGTGATAGGACATAGCTCCGCTGTTAGGTAGAGTCAAATAGACTGACGCAAAAACACCAGGGTGTACAATGTCACCATTAACTGGGATGAATAAAGAAGAAGCCTGTAATTGGGCAATGCTACTACTTGGAGCCAGATAGACTGCAGTGGAACCACCAGGGATGTAAAGATTTTTAGTTGTCCTGAGCCCTGCAGTTTTGTGGTGAATATGACCATGGGAGAATTGATGAGGATGACCCCTGTTTGAGGCAGAACCTCCACTGAGTACAATGTTACCATTAACCGAGCTAAATAAAGATGGTGCAAAAGATTGGGTGGAAAATGCAAGCTTAAGTAAGCTTTAGCAAAAGGAACTAAACCTAACTAAAATATAATTGAGGAGAAACCAAATGTCATAGGGAGAAAAAAGTGAACTTTAATTTAAGGAACACTACTACAGGCGATGAATCTGTTGTTTAGTCTCCCAGGTTCTGGTCCTTAGCTGCCGTCTGCCATAATCTTTAGAGATAAAATGCTTAATAATGTATATGAAATTAAGCTCTTTCACATATGTGTCCTTGAGGCATCTCCTTTGGTCTGAGACAATAAACCCAGCTATGGTAAATAGTGTCATACTGCACCCTAGGAAGGGGAGGAGGGACAGGTTAGATATTTTCACAGCCAATTGAACATGCACTAATGGCCCCAAAGATCGTTCACCAAGCCGGAATAGCAGTGGATCAGCATCACTAACCTGTTCACATATGTCAAGAGCATAGACATGAACCATCTGGTCTGCGGTGGGCCCTCTGAATTCTTGGGACCTAATGCACACATACAACCCAACTGCAGAAGGAGTGCATCTCACAGTCACGTGTGCAGTAATAGTGCTTAAAAACTTGTTGTGGTTTTCCCTGAAGTAATGTCAGAAGCTGAAGATAATGAGTGTGCAGTCTGAAAAACTTCTTTGCCCTGATAGGTACCTCACTGGGCTTTTGTCCTCTTACGTTTGCCTCATTCTTTTTGCTACATCTGGACTTTTAAACTTCTTTTTAGGGCATCTTTGCACATTGTTTGCTTATCCTCTTGTGAATGACAACCCCCTCTCCTGTCCTCATTCTCAGTCTCAACACATTTTATCTAAACCTTGCCACCTTGATTTTAAACCGTGGGAGAAGGAAAGATTCCAGGTGGTAATCCATATTCCTCTTCATATCAACAATGTCTGAATGCTGTAGGAAAGTCAAAAGCAGTCTCATGAACATGTGCCATGTTTCTGCATGAGCAGGTATGTCATGTTCCTTTGTTGTGTTGAATAGTTCTAATTCCAACAGATACACCAGTGGCAGCACCTCACTGAGTAGCTTACAGTACAAGCCAGCCCACTACGTATCCTCTTCAAAAGGCTGCATTACGAAACAAACATTGTCCAACATCAGACAAAGTGTGGGTGCAAAGGAAGCACCCTCTGGTTGCTGGCACTGACTACTGTAGTAGTTGGTCACTGCATTGCATGGTTCTCACAGATGTGCCAGCACAGAGAGGGTTGACGTCCACTGAAATAGCACAGCAATTTTTCTGACAACACTGTCTCATTTTGTGTGGGTCGGTGGCTCAAGAATTGTGTCACCACAAGCTGAAAATAATAGGCAGAGCAGGGCACATGCATGGTCCCTATTCTCAGGTCAGCTAGAACATTAGACCAATTATCTGCTGTCATATGGCGCACTTCTATACCACAGAGAGTTAGCCGGAGTTCCACAACATCCTTTATTTTTTCCCAGAGATCCACTTGCTGTCAAACCGGGCCATACACAAGCGCCCTGCAGGTGAATTGCAATCAATGACTTCTCTCCTGGATTTGTCTGTCAAGATGCATGGGCAAAAGCAGACCAGTGTTCAGTAGCAGCAAATCCATGCCTTGAGCACTGGACCCCATGCCCATTGTCAGGTGGCTTTTTTTGCCCACAGAGTGGTCTCACCTCATTCCCATTATACTATAAGATGCTTAAAGAAGAAATGGACGGCAGTGTGCATGAAGAAGTGACAACTTGTCATTTTCCAGTGGGGATCAGTAAAGCCATCTAAAGCCTTGGTTTTCCAGAAAGGCATAGTCCAGCAATATAATGTCACATTACAAGAAGGTTGTCTTTGAAGAGACAAAGCTTTTCATGCTGTATGTGATATTTTGTAACTTGTTCAAAAGCCTAAAGAATGTTGGGCTGGCACCTTGATGGAGAAATAAGGTGTCTGCTTGACAAAGGATTAGCTGGCAAATATGGTGTTCCCAAAAGGGTTATGAAAGGTATTACCCAATTTGATCAAAACAATTGGAACAAATGGTAGAGTTGATCGAATTCGGTCACTAACATTAGTTTGAATTTCATCGATCAATTTGGGTACAAAAATACTGAACATGAAGAGCGGGGGTTGAGGGGGTGTCCACCACTCCCCATGTCCGGTATCTTAAGCCTCAGGGCTTGCAGGGGTGTCCCCTTCATCCATAACATTGGCAGTGGAGGTCATAAATTGCTTGGGCCGACGTTTTTAATGAACGGTGAAAACGGGGGCCCGAGCAGTTGCATCCTTATGAAAAGCCGTACATTTGCAAGGTTATCTTGTTTACTTTTCCTGGATGGTGGCGTGTAATTGCCCATTGCCTTTAGTACGGGACTGGAGGCTGACCTGTCAAGTTTTTCGTTTGCCAAACATGTGGATGATGCCATCTCATTGGAGCCCACATGGAAGGGGTGCCCAGATTGGTTGTTGGTTTCTGTCTCAAGCCTTTTTATGCACATATGACAGGTGGTAATAGGTGCTTGTTGCTTTTCAGCTGTAAAATAACTCCACACAACAGACTTTTTTAAGGAGCTAAGACGGGCCACAACCTCATCTCCTCCTTGTTGTCTGCAAAGTGAAATTTTCCTTTGTATACTGTATATGTTCTTTTTAAAGACATAATGGAGGAGTTAATGTTACTGTTAAATGCAAAGTTGATGTGTGTATTATGGGCGTTTTTTGAAAAGAGCTTATAATGAAGCTGTGTAGTGCTTTAAATAATAAATGTTGCAGGTGAAGTGGGAGTTGATTAGCAAGATTGTTACTCTCCAAATTAATGTGTGAGATGGAAGTAGGAGTACAACGAAAGTCTTTATTTGGAAATTAAGAAGTCGGGCCCCATATTTCAATTATGCCTTACTGTGGTTATATGTTTACTGCACAACCTAGTAAGAAAATATGTCTCAATATGCATCTTCGCTATTCACTATAGAGTCAAGATGACAAGACTATGAATTATCAAACGTCCACCGCATCTGCCAGTGTTCTGCAGCAGACTAATAATGTTAGCATGATCAGTGATGACACAAAAACGAAATCCCTGATGATGGGTGTATTCATGCGGCTAATAGCTGCAAAGCCAATGAAAAGGCCAATCCCTGAATACAGGACTATTCATGTAGCTAAAGTCCTCCAATCTAATACAAAGGTACTCATGCACCAAAGGACCTAAAGTCCGCCAATTCAGATAAAATGGTAAACCCCTGAATGTGTGGATACTCATGTGCATAAGTCTGTCAATCTGACAAAAAGGGTTAATTCCTCAATATGAGGCTATGTATGCACACATGGACTTAAAATACACCAATCCGGTAAAAAAATAAATTTCTTAATATGGGCGTATTCATGCGCCTAGTTTCTGTCAATCTGAAAAAAGGGCAATCCCGGAATATGGGGCTATTCATGTGCCTAAATTCTTACATTTCAACAGAACTTTGGGTCTATTTGTGCATCTTATTTCTGCCACTCAAATTAAAAAGGTAAAATCCAGTAGTAGGTGGTGATTCACGCACCTTACGTCCACCAATCCAATGAACTTGCATGACAGAATCTGGCGCTATTTATGTGCCTCATGTCAGTCAATCCAATTACAAAGGTAAAGCCCTGAATATGGGTCTTTTCATGCTCCTAATTTCTACCAATCCCATTAAAAGTAAATCCATGAGTAAGGGACTATTCATGCCTGTAAATTCGCTAATCCGATGAAATGATAAATTCATCAATCCTGATGTCATTTGAAAATGGAGCAGGTGTTTTGACGATTAACGTGACAGTATAGAAAAGCGAGCGAAAGACGAATCAGAGCTGTAGTTATAGAAATCGGCCAATGTCATTTTCTACTTTTGAAGCATGACCTGGATGATAAACCACCTGCTTGTTCTAAAAACAAGATTTGTTATAATCCAGCCTCTTCAATCCGTATTACACTGTAAAGATGATCTGGAAAACCCCAGTTTCAGAGGAAATGACATGATGGGAAATCTCAAACTCAATAACGGAAACAGTCAAAGTAAATGGCAAAACCTGCTTTATTAACAATCCTCATAAAGTAGGGACAGCATACAAGCAATACAATCTCAACATTCTCAGCTTTTCTCAGGCACAACAATGGATTATAAATCAGAAATACGTCATAACTGACATTATACTACAATCTTGGTTACAAAAACCTATGGGGTATGGGAATTGGTTAAGGGAATTGTATACATATAGAAGATATAGGGTTTTGTCTTTTCATTGGTTCATTGTTTATACTCTATCTGATGGCTCCACCTGAGACAAACTCTAAATTGACACTGGTGAATACACGTAATGTCTTTATTACTTGAATGGTTAATGCAATATGTACTGGGCGGCACAACATTGTGAGTTTCTATTAGTTGGCACCTTACTTAAAAATCTTGAGCAATTGGAGGGCATGGCCAGCAGCAGAGCTATGAGGACGTGAGCCCCTGTAGCTCCTGCAGCTCCTGCGCCCCGCGGCAGATATCCTGTAGAAACAGCCTGCTACGAATGGCTTTCCCGTAGAAATTATACATTTTCCAGAAGACAAACACACCGTGCACAACCAGGCGAAATCCCGGCCAAAATCGCACACTCCTGGGTGAGTTCGGAGCCGAAGAAAACGAGCCGCGCGGCAGCCGGAAATCGCAGACAAAATGGTCGCGGCCGTCGGACCGCAGCCGAATGAAGGATTGTCACTCCAACTCGGATCTGCGATCAGTGACCAGTGGCTGGGAATGAAGACGCGCAGCAACAACAGCCACGCATGACGAGGTGGAAGCTACATCAGAACAGCAGCGCTCACATCGTCCATGGAACACTCCCAGCCAGCAAACCAAACCAGGCGGGAACCTGTTGAATAATACGGAGAGCGGGCCCATCGTCTCCCGAAGGCGGCAAATCCACGCTGCGCCCGTCTGAATGGTGTGGCGACCCCTAGCGCACCGTCGGGCCGCCAGGGTGATCCAAGAGGGAGACGGCACCCTAGGGTAACATCCATACATTCGCCCTACCCCTCGGGCTCGTACAGAGCCTGCAAGAGAAGAAGCCCAGACGGCGTGCAGAACCAGGCGGCCCGGTAGGTCCACGGCATGTGACCCGCTGGCCTCATAACCCGTCTCGGGAGATGCCGCAGACCATCCAAGGACTCCGATCTGTGATTACGTGAAGCGAAGACCCGTGCCTGCATAGGCCCGTAGTGCGATCAGTGCGGTCAGTGATTTTACAGGGCAGCCGGAAAACACGGACAAAATGCCCGCACCCGCCAGTACATAGCAGGGTGAAGGAGTAACCAACAGACGCCCGCACCTCCATGGACCAGCATTCGCCCCGACCCAGGAAGGCGCAGAAGGAATACTACGCAAGTCGGCCTGAAACCCCAAAACTGTGCGCCTGTTCAGTCGGAGGCACTTCACCATCGCTGTACGACATGGGCAAGGATAAACCCAGGAAACTAATCTCCCAGAGCAGGATGGATCAATTCACGACGCCGACAGCAACCACCCTGTCGGAACAAGACCTACCAGACACTATACCACAAGCAGAAGGCACAATCTCGCTAAAAGACATCATGGCTGCCATAGCAGACTCACGGGCCTCAATGGAGCAAAAAATACATGGCATCAGCATGGACGTCTCCCTCCTCCAACATGATCTCCAGAAGCTGACGTCCCGTACCGGAGAAGCAGAGCAACGCATATCTGGGACGGAGGACGGCCTACGGCAAGTAGAACAACAGCTGGCCAGAATTACGTCCCGCCTGAAAACCATGGAGGAGAGGGTCGATGAAAGCGAGGGAAGATCCAGACGTAATAATGTTAGAATCCTGGGACTGCCGGAGAAGGCTGAAGGCCCGCACATGGAATTATTTCTGGAGCAGCTACTCACTGACATGTTCGAAACAGATACATTTTCCAACTTTTTCTCAGTTGAACGGGCCCACCGTGTGCCGACGGGTCGCCCAGTACCGGGCGCCCCCCCACGCACAGTGATAGCAAAGCTATTAAACTATCGGGATTGTGATGCATTGCTCCAAACAGCACGGGAAAAAGGCACCCTCACTTACAACTGTTTGAAGATAACGTTTTTTCCAGACTACACCAGAGACGTGCAAAAAGCCCAACAATCGTTTGATCAACTCAAAAGACAGTTGCAAACCTTGTATGTGAAATATGGCCTCCTATTTCCCGCCCAACTTAAAATATACTACAAAAGCACGACGGTTCACTTCAATGACCCCAAAGAAGCGTGGAAGTGGGCAGATCAACACATTGAAGGTGACTGGACCAAGACAAGAGGCAACGGAAACAGAACCCCCCGAGCCCGACCAAAACATGAACCGCCGGACCGACAACCGCCAGGCAATGTGCCGCAACCACAAGAAAGAGAAGGCTGACACCCGACGCATGAATAATCAGGAACTCTGAAGGCCCCAATGACCAAGGTGTAAGGTACCTTGTACTGTTGAGATTCTGTTTACACAATTATAAGAGCCATGAAGAGACTCATAGAAAAGTGGCCAGAACAGGTGGAAGCCCCTCCTTCCTCCTAGAAAGCTCCCCCCCTGCCTCCCTGCGTTGGAGCACGGTGGGAACTTACGAGCGATGGGCTGCGAGTCTACAGCTTTTGTTTAATTTGTATTAGGGTTGTAATGGGGCGACAGATGCTTCAGTTGGGGGTGAAGTATGGGGAGGGGGAGTTGGATATATGTTTTTTTGTTTAAAGGATGCACAAACTCAATGGAACATTGAAGTTCTCGAGACACAGGTTTTAGTGCGGCCTAGACCATTGTTCCCTGCCATGGTACAAATGAACGCATTGGCCAGACCCCAAAGGACGTTACTGTAATTTACACCCACATACGCCTAAATGACTCCGCAGGACACTAAGATCCGAACTTTAAAGCTCCTCACCTGGAACGTGAATGGTCTAGGAAGCAGTCTGAAGAGACGATTAGTGCGACAATTCCTGAATAGGCACAGCCCAGTTATTGCTTTCCTAACTGAAACCCACCTAGCAGGAACAACCAATGCACTGTTTAAGCGGTCCAACTAGCGCACAGCAATACAAGCAGGATTCACAATGGGAGCCAGAGGAGTAATAATACTGATACACAAAAGACTTCCCTTTACCCTTACGGCCACAATACAGGACACTAGAGGCAGATACATGCATGTCACAGGTACGCTCTGGAACAAAACGATCTCCCTACTGGTGATCTATGCCCCACCCACACTGCAAGCCACGCTGATAGAAGACATCACGCCACTTGATCACTATGGACACCTCAGACATCCTAATCCTGGGGGGAGACTTCAACGATGTAATGGACAATTCCACGAGACCGCACACACCTCCGCAGTAGAGACCCCAATCGCCGAACTAATATAGCCACCTTTGTTGAAGCATTTGGTATTAGGGATGTATGGCAGGACCTTCACCCGGAAAGCAAAGAATACTCCTATCTGGGATGCACGCATCACTGTCGCGTCTGCACTACTTCTTTATACCAGCATCAATAATACACATGGCAACACAGGCAGAGTACCTCCCAAGAGGCATCTCGGATCACTCCCCCCTATTAATCTCAATCACAACGTATAAACCAACCCCGCCACCGGTATGGAGGCTGAATAATTACCATCTAGGGACCCCGGAAATGCTAGAACGTCTACAACACGCTAGCACAACATACTTCGAGCTAAATGAAGGAACGGTGGACCCATCACTCTGTGGGAAGCCTACAAACTTGTGATTCGTGGAGAGATCATCTCCTGGACCGCGGCACAAAGAAAAGCACACCTGGAATCAATAAGAGAAGCAGAAGCAAATGTCAAACTAGCGGAGGAAACACACCTAATTCATGATACTCCTGACAGGAACAGAGCTCTGATCCTAGCTCAAAAAAAGCTACAAAACATTGCATTGGACAATGCTAAACAGGCACACGGAGCGATGAGAGCCAGAGTCTATGAAACAGGAGACAAAGCTGGAAAGATGCTAGCATGGCTGGAGCGGAGAGATGAGGGCCACAACCAAGTAAGAGCGATAACAACACAAAACGCTGAAACGAGATCAACAGATGCAGTTATTGCAGAGGAATTTGCGAAATATTATGAAAAACTATACAGGGCACCTGAAACTCCCCTTGAAACCTCTGTGTTAGACAGGATCGCCCTTCCCTCTCTTAATGCTGAACAAACAGCTGGGCTAGAAATGGAAATCACAGAAGACGAGATAGTAGCAGCTATGATGCCACTCCAGTCCGGAAAGACACCTGTTCCGAACGGTTTCCCCATTGAAACCTGGAAGAAGATAGGTGGACCTGAACTGGCCCCACACTTACTCAAACTGTATCAGCAGGCCCGAGACAAAGGCAGCCTACCAGCGGATTTAAGGAAGGCGACAATAGTGGTGATACCTAAAGCAGACAAACCCCCAGACGAATGTGGCTCTTATCGACTAATATCTCTAATTAACAGCGAGACGAAGATACTGGCGAAACTGTTGGCGATACATCCAGATCAATGTGGTTTTATGCCTGGTAGATCTACGAGAATGAGCATACGCCGACTACACCTGGCCATTGAGCGCGCACAGACCCTGGACATTCCCGCGGCAGTACTCGCGGTAGACTTTGAGAAGGCCTTCGATTCGGTCCACTGGGATGGCAGTGATAAACGATACTCTACACGCCAACCCAACTCTACCACATGTGAGAGCGTCACTCCCCATAGAATTATACGCCGCGACACCTAGGACATTCCCATGTGACATCAACTCGCACATACCACGTATCTGGGCAGAGTCACACACCTTCATAGGCTGGAGAGACAAAATCACTCCATTGCAACCGCTGTGGAACAACAGGAACCTCCCAGAAGTAATCAAACTGCCGAAATGGCCGATCTGGATGAGACACGGCATAGAAAAGGTGAAAGACATTATAGCAGAAGGATCTATTAGACCTTTGGATGAACTAATTTCGACCTTTGACCTCCCAGAAACAGAGAGATATCACTACACACAGCTCCGACATGCCCTGCAGCAGCACCTCCCTGCTCTCTCCGACATGGCAGACTCCACTGGAACGGAACATAGTGGAAGACCATATTCCAGCCAAAGTCACCACTGTTATGTACAGTGTTATCACCTCCTTTGCACACCAGAGCTGGAACGACTGAAGTCGATATGGGAGGCTGAGGTGGGAGAGATTATGTCGGAAGACTGGGTCCAAATCCTGATGTACACCCGTGAGGTCACCATATCGGCCAGACTATGCCTAGTACAGCTGAAGATATTGCACAGGATCTATTACCCGAGAGTAGCCCTGTACCAATGGGGCAAAATAGCTGAACCCAACTGCCTGCGCTGCCGAGAAAAGGAAGGAACCTTCTTACATATACTGTGGGAATGCCCGGTAATCAGTAATTACTGGCAGCAATGCTGCAACGTGTTATCAAGAGTCCTGAACCAGACGATCCCCAGAGATCCCAAACCGTTGCTACTGGGAGTGGACAGTGAAATAGATCTCTCAAAATACGAAAGGCTCTGCCTCATGACCACAACGGCAATCATTAAAAGAAACATAGCACGCCTATGGGGGGCAGCGGAACCACCGCAGGTGAATCAATGGATCACAGTTGTAGAAATCTGCATCGCAATAGAAAGAAGGGTATACAGAGCCAGGGGCTGCCCTGGAAAAGCAGATAGAGTATGGCAACACTGGGAAGACACGATATGAACTACTGTACTTCTAATTTCATAACATCATAGACTAAGGGTTATGGACAATGATGCCGAATACCTACTTTTGTACCAAACATTATTACGCTATGTACCAAATGTTCCATAATGGCATTTAACATGTGTTCCATATGAGTGCTTTTCCCATCCAACGTTATTTATTATTTCTATTATTATCAGTAATGTAGTTTAAATGTTGGCCCTGGAAGGACCAATGGATGTATGTTATAAATCCAATAGAATATATTATTAAAAAAAAAAACAAAATCTTGAGCAATTGATATATCATCTCCACATGATCCAAATGGGAAGTAGGGGGAGAGAAGTCCACAGACTGCTTTCTTTTCATTTAAATAAGATGCTATCCCTTTCCCATAGGCCAAAATCCCAAGTATCCTCTTTGTAGTCGACCTTGCAAGGCCCCTTGGTTCTGGGAATATGTGGTGAGTCATAGCAAGTGCCTGTCTGTGTCTTGCACTAATGAATACACACTGTTCTTGAGTTATGGGTCACGTGTGAGAGGAGCTATGTTCTGAATTATTTCATCCTGCATTTATCGAAATATTAGCTAATATTAATGCAGGTGTTATTACTTTTCTAATCACTGGGGATATGGTGGATCCATTCCTTATGAAGTTTTAATTCATAATTAGTCAGCAACTGGCATTCAAAGGCTAGTTATTCTCTAACCAATTTGGGAGAAATATGTCTTGTGCCTTGGGAATAATTATCTCATGTTCCTTCCTGAACCATATCTGCGTAACCTTGGCAGTGTATGCACAACTACCGTCTGTGCTCAGCACATATCTGTATTTAAGCAAATTGAGAAGTTTGAGTTTCCATACAGCCTCAAAGCCTTTATTAATTTTACTGTGTGCTGCAACTTCCATTTTAACAAAGATTTTTTTTTTGTTTGCTTTCCAACCGATGGCGATTCTGTGTTTGGCAAGTATATAGGCCAAGTGCTTGAGTTTACTCACGTGTTTCAGTTTGCGCGGTTTAGAAAGAACCCCTACCATGCATGCCCACACAGATTCCACATCTAGCATGATCCCCTTCTCAGTTAAGCGGTGGGCTACTTCTCCCCAGAATTTTCCAATTTCCGGGTATGCCCAGAACATATGTATCATCCATGCGTTCACTTCCCACCATTTGGGACATGTTTGTATTTCTGCGCTCTTGAATCGAGCAATCCTCTGGGGGGTCATGCACGCTCTGTGGGTAATATATAGCTGGATCTGTTGCAGCCTCGCATTCCTAGATACTTTTTTATGGTATCTCTTTACCCTCTCCCACAACCCATCATTCATGGGTTCCCCGGCTTCCTCTTCCCAGTCCCATCTCAGCTGGGTCACTTCCTTTCCCACCCTGAACATCAGCAGTTCATAGAATCCAGAGACCTTGTGCCCCACCTCTGAGATATCATAAATTGTTTCTATGGCAATGTCGGGTTGATCTTCGAGCACTATTTTGGACCATGTCTCTTTCACCCGCCGTACCAATTGGCCACATATTGTAATTGGCTGGCCAAATAATAGACCTCAAAGTTGGGCCTCTTTATCATAAATGTTCTGCAGTTTCCACAGGGCTATTCTATTCCTGGTGTTGTGCCATATGAACCCTGTACATATGCTCTGAAGTTTAACAAAGAATTGCTTGGGTATCATGTATGGTATATTCCCAAAAAATATATACCTCGGCAATACTACCATCTTCAACAGTGCCACCCTCCCTACCATGGCCAAAGGGAGCTTAGCCCAGAATCTCATGCTATTCTCAATGTTTGCCACTGCCTTCTCTGTGTTATGTTTATATTCAGCCTCCACCGTGTGATAGATATCAATTCCCAGGTATTTAAAAGTTCTAGTCTCCCAAGGTATTTGTAATACTGGTAAGATTTCTTGCGGAATCCCTTTATATCTCCCCAAGGTGAATGTACACGACTTCTGAGGGTAAACTGTAATGCCAGAGCAACGCAAATCGCTCTATTACTTCTAAGATATATTGCAGGTTTTCCTCCAGATACCTCAAGTATAACAGCATATCGTCAGCATACATTGATATTAAATGTGGCCCTCCTTTCGTGTAGATTCCCACCTCCTCGTATTGTTGCCTCAGATATATCGCTAAGGGTTCTATTGCGAGGATAAACAGCATCAGGGACCAAGATGCTGATATTTTTCCTGCATGCCCGTCCTTCTGCCTCCTCCGCACTGTTGTCCAGGTTGCACACTTGCTGGTGGAGTACCATGACTTCCCTAGCGTTGCCTGAACTGGTATGCGTTTTGGCCTCCACCCCCTTTTCCAGTATCCCGGTGCGTTCAGTCAGCTTCCTGATATCCTGCCTCAGGAGATTCACATCCATGCAGACTGCGTCTATGTTGTGCTGCAGGGATCCTTTCAGTTCCGCGATGGACGTGTCCATCCTGCTCGCCCATGATGTCTTTAACTCAGAGATAGCATCCAGGATACGGTGGTCGTCCCGTGATGAGGGCCCCTCCCCTTGTGTGTCTTGTTTTGTCTTGTTTTTTCAGTTTCGCTCCTTCCGGTGTAGATGAGGCCTTGCTGAATTCTTACAGTGTTCACTGTTTGCCTTTGGTTTTGCTCACCTTGGACGTCATGTTTGCCTTTGGCCGACTCCGACCTTGCTGATAAGGGTCTCTTCTGCATGTGTCGGATATTATGGTCAGCTCATGGGTGTGCTTTCTTTCCGTATGGCAAATGTGGCTCTGACCCCGCCTGCTCCAGCTTAACTTTATGAGTGCACCTCACATCCACAGCTCCTTGGCCATGCTTCTGGTGGCTGTTTGTTGGGCCTTGTGTGGTGACCTTTCCTGTGGTCTTGTGATCCGGGATCGCCTCTGTGCACAGTGTGTTATTGTTTGTTAGTGCTTCCTCACCTTGATGCCCTCACGTCTGTTACTGTCCTCCCATAATGGTGGCGTGATAGGTTGTGTTAAGGAGTGCTAGGTTGTATATAGTATTATCTGCAGAGTGAGGCTATAGCCTCCTGTGTCTTGTCAGACTTCCAAGTGTCAATCAGCCATTGTTGTTCACTTCTTGTTGCTGGAGGCATCACACTGCCCATCTGTGTGTCTTATTTGCATAGAGGCAGCCACCTCCACTGCCTCTGATTGTCGTGACTACTTCCCATAGATTGGGCTGCAGTGTGCCCCCTCTTATCACGTTGTTTGATCATTTCGTTCCTTGATGTTGCAATGGGTGCTGTCACAGGCAGTTCATCCAGACTGGGTGGTGTCTCATTTGTATTACGTGCATCTAGCGTGTTCGTGGTGCTGCTTCTTTGTTATCTAGACAGGGGCCCTTCACGTTCGGTGTGGGCGCTCTTCACTATAATTTGCCAGCCATTGTGTGCTGTGCCGTGTCAGTGTCCCATTCCGTCGCGGCTCGCGGGCCAGTACTTTCAGCTGCACGTTGGGCCTCATGCTGTGTCTCTGCTCTGTCTGAGTCGGCTAGTCTGTGATACAATGTATCACCTTAGTTCCTTTCTTTCATTTGTTCCCCCGGGCCGGGGGGCTGCACAGTATGCTTGTCCGTCTTGTCCTTTTCTACAGTTTTTGCGGTGATTCAACACCGGGCTCGACTTCATTAATGGATCAGCTGTGTTCCTGATATAGTGTAACTACAGGGCCCTGTAAGCGCACGCTCCGCAAGACACACAAGTGGTCCTTCTCATCGGCTGGAGGCTTTCCGTGCCCCACGTCGGACGTACTGCGCCAATCCCCGCCTGTCACACACATGGGTGAAATCGTACCTTAACTACAGCATGGTTTCCGACAAGGGCGCCCCCACCATGAAGCTTGTTACTGTGCCGGGGTAGTCGGGCACGTGATCCGTCAGAGTCAGATTCAAGCATTACAAATCCAGTCACTTTGTCTGTACGTGGCCGCCATTTTCTCCTTGCCTCTTTCGATCCTCTGCTATCTTCCGCAGTATTTCTTGCAGACCGCACAGTGTCACAATGTATCTACTTGTGCTCTGGGGCTTCACACATACATTTCTCAGTCACCGGTGGCTATAAGGTCCATATTCATGCTAGCTTTTTCCAAATTACAGTTGGATCTGCAGGAGCTCTAGCAACATCATGTCCTTCTACATGGCTTGCAAGCCACACCCCCTTCCCTTTTAACAAAGATGGCTGCCTTTTACTGTTGTGTTTCTATGTTCGTAAACTATATACGTGTATTGTTTGTGTAGCATTTCAGTTTATACATTGCTTGTGTTATGTTTTTCGTATCTTTATGGTTACAAGCAATTTGCTTTGCGTATAAATGCACGTTCGACCTAGTGCTAGTGTTTCTTCATGGTGAGTGCATATTTGCCTTCTGTCTATTGCATGCGCAGGTGTCAGTTACCAGTGAATTTGCTTACTCTTGCCATCTTTTGTAACATCAGGTTCAATTCGTCCTGTATCTGCTTGGAATAAGGCTGGTATGGACATCTTACTGAGTAACGTTTTCTCACCTATGTGATATTGGGGTGAGGGAGGGACCATAGATATGAATTACATATTCATCTGACTGTCAACATTCCCCGCTCTGGTTGAGTCCTCCACCACAGCCCTTTTAGGGCCTTCCCCTCAATAAGGTAGCTTGGGAGACCATATCTTGGTCACCTCCCCCTCAGGTTACCTGCACGTCTTGGGTGCTCATATACGCTCCATAGTGCATGAGTCTTGGGGATAAAATAATTTTGATCCTGTAGGTGTAATGGGGCTTCCTCGTACTTGGGCACGGAGTGGGTAATCTGGTTGGGTATTCTCAAGTGAAGAAGCATTTATGTCTACTACTATTTCCATTCCAACTTCCAACTTCTCCAGTCTTTTGGCAGCCTTTTATTGCTATTCCCACCATGCAGAAGGGCAGTAGAATGGATACTACAATGGCAAATAATATCTTGAATGCATTGGCCAACCAAGTGGGTATCCAGGAGAGCAGAGAATTCAACCACTCAATACTTGCAGGTACATCCACCTCTTCCACCATCTTGGTTTGCAAGTCTGTCAAGGTTGCTATGACCTCAGTGATGGTGCCATTGTCATAATCATGGGTGGGTGGCTATGTGCAGCAACATGGCACAATATTTGCCCACACACCACCCTCTGGAAAGTCATGAGCAACAATGCTCTGAGCTCTTCTTTTATGGCATTAATTAAAACCCTTCACATTTGCATTTATCGTCTGCAACAGTTCCTATCTGGTTATTTGCAACTATTTAGCATTTGCATTTGATTGCAAAATGAGTGCCAAGATATACGTAAAGAATGCTGTTCCCCTATTGAACAGTTTGTACTGATCTGGTATTTCCTCAACGACCACTTCTGATTTAGTCAAGAAGTAATTTTCTCTTTTACTGCATTTCAATGCGTGGGGTGTGAGGAATCTTTTCCTTCTTTTATGCCCATTCATTGGGGGAAGTCGCCAATTTGTACTTTGCTCTGAGATACTCACAAAGTGTGTGTACCTATCACCACTAAGGAACATAGGCCTCCCCAATTCAGGGGTAATTGCAAATAGGCTTTTGAGCCACAACCCCAGTAGTGGTCCATTAAGACAGCATTACCTATTTTCATGCCTGTCACATTGAATTCACATTTGCACCCACTGTTTCTCCTACCTTTACCGGTACAGTATTCTTAAAGCACAACATAGCATTTTGCATAGGTATTATTTTTATGGGGCCTATTTCATTATCTACCCATGTAAGTAATTGGGAACATCTATTCTTTGCGGTATGGATTGTTTGCATTATGCACTACTTCTAGTGGTACTGTCAGAAGAGCCTGTGCTTTGCATCCCATCATTCCTTCAGCCCAACCTTCTGAGGTAAATACAGGTCTCTATATCTGAAATGGGGGTCTCTCCCAAAACCCAGGCTTCCCAGGGGTCTCTTTCATTGTAGTATCTGGGCACTGTAATAGGCTATAGTCTACTTCCCTAACTTCTCCTTGGTTTGGATATTGTAAAATGTATTGTAGCACCTTATCTTTCCTCTGGGGGTTTATGTCACTGTCTTCATACAGGAACACCTCCTTTGACATCCATCGTAGGGTAGCCTGGTCCACATGAAATTGTCCCCTAGTTTTGCAAAATGCTACATGTGTTATCTGCTTACTTATTTGTTTTAATTCTTATAATGTGCCACATGCCCATAGGCCTCAGAGTGCAACAAAAATCAAGACAAATACATAATACAAATAATAATGTAGGAAGGGAATCAGAAGTCCACGCTCTAAGACATCAACACTATAATGCTTAAATGTCAACAACTAGCTTCAGGACAGATGAGACTCTTGACAGGTCATTGCAAATGGACAGAAAGAATTGCAGGTTACTTATGCCACAACCCACCAGTATACAGTCCCTGCCATTCTGTGTACACCACTGATCTAACTTGACCCTTCCGATGATATTAAGGTCTGACATTCTTACGACACCTGGCCCCGTCTTTTGGCACAACCATGCCAACACCTTATTCCTCAGAAGATCCCTAGGTTCTTATCTCACAGACGTCTCTACATTGTTGATGTGTGCATTGGTATTTCTGTTGCTATAAACACTCTGGATGCAATAATGGGATAGAGGTTAAGAGAACATACATAACAGCTATCATCAGGTGTTTCTTTCCCTACTTAGGCCATTTGCTGGTACCACAAATTGTTAGTGACTGGAGTGGAATTGGTCATGTATGAGTTTATGTGCTCCAAGCCATCCAGTAGACTTCTTTTCAGTCTTTTTTATTCATGTAGTAACTGCAGGAAATTATTGGGTGCTCATTTTGTTTGTCATGGTAATTGGTGTTATATTACTGTACACTGGTTTGGGTACATTATAAAAAAGGACCAGATCCCTTAATGCAATGCCAATGATAAAATAGAGACTACAAATTGTAAACATTTTTGCCACAAGCATTATTGCCACTGTGTCAACCTTTTGTAAATAATTGCATGCAATATTTCGTATGTGAGCCAAAAGCGAGTATGTAACAAAACTAAAATGGCCCATTTCCCTCTTTGCGAAAGCTCTTCTCCATTCTTCAAAATGTCAGTGTTTACAGAAAAAAATGTGTTAATACAACAAGAAACATTTTTTTTTTTTAAACACATTTCAGGATACACTGGAACAGCAGTGAAGTTATATTTCTCCCTCGTAAAACAGGATACACATTCACTAAATAAGACAAAGTCATAAAAATTATGATTTGGAGCAGAAGGATTTAGTGTGTGTAATTTTCTTCTCATTAAAGTGCTACACTTTGTCTTCTGCAGATAAGACTGAGAGAAGTGGCCACTAAGTCTTTTCTATTGCTGTATAGAAACAACCAACACTGTCTCTGTTACTCCTCTGGTTGCTATTGGATTTGGTAGTTGATCTTGTTTGAATGCGTCTTGTCTCTTCTTCACCTTCAGATTTGGGTAGGGTTGCTGTAAGGGAGTCTATCTTTTGTAGGGTTTGATGTCACTGAGGTACAGCCAAGCACATCTTCCTTGCAGCTTCATGGATGTTGGCGTCACTTTCTCCATGATAAATGTTCCATCAAATCTCGGCTTTTGCCATGCCTTGTGAAGCTCTGGCAGAGCACCTTATGCCCTGCATTCAGAGCATGTAGTTTTAAAACTGTTGTGATATCAATTTGTTCATTGTTGTATTCAGTATTCTTCAACCTCCCATGCAGTGCATGAAGCTGTTGAGACATTAATCAACACTCGCCATCATAGCAACCAAATAATCATGCATTTCAGTTCCAAGTATATTTGCAACATTATGGGGATCAGTTTGCACTCGAGTCGGAGGAGCAAGAGCTACATGCTTACGGCATTCCGTCACCAGCTGCTGAGGAGTTTGCTGGTAATCTGAGCCGGGCTGATTATGTAATACAAATAGGGCTAAGAGTAGGCAATGGAGCCATCCTCTTTTCAGGGTCACTTTTAGTTTACCAATGCATTCTTTGAGGATGCCATTGAGACACTCACAACTATCTTTTGCTTGCAGTTGGTAAGTGGAAGAAAATGTGTGCTTAACACCCAACATAATTGTGATGTGATCACCGACTTTGTTTACAAAATATGGTCCATTGTCAGAACGGAGCACTTCACACACTCCCCATCTTGGGAAGACCTGTGGTACAGGGAATTTTGCTGCAAATATGTCATTAGAATGTGTGCATGGACTAGCTTTGATCCAGTGAGAGAAGGGACATGTGACTTCTGGCATACACCTGTAGCTGTCACACCTGAAACATAGTTACATAGTCTATATGTAAATGCTAGTAGGACAGGGGATGGGATATTACTCCTCTCACTGTTCGCAGTGTGTGACCAGCAGTGAACTGCTGGCAAGTTATACAGCTTATAATGAACTCAGCAACATGCTCTGCCAAGTTGGGCACAAACCACTCTTATTTTATTGTATTTATTTATTGTGCATTTGTAAGGCACTTATACATCAAGTAAATTGTGTTACAAAGTGCCCATAGGGCAGCAGGGAGGGAACATGGGAATGAAAGGCAAATATAACAATGAAATAGAGAGGCGGTCCTATTTGGCCTTGTGAGCATTTAGAGCATACAAGAGCAGAGAGAGAGAGAGAATCAATGGGGGGATAAGTGCTATGAATAACATGGAGGGAAGTGCTAGGGAGTAATTTGCAAGCAGCTGTTAAGTGACTGGCAGAGATCACTAGGTAAGAGGTGTCAACTGACAGTAAATAAATATAGGCCTGCGATAGCACAGGCCAGTGGGCGCCCAAGCAAGTGTTGGGAGTTGGCAGAGGCTGAGGCGTTTGTCGGTGGAAGGCCAGGATGCAGGTTGACACATAAGGGCCCTGGTCACCAATCTCAGCAACTGTGGGGTTTAGCAATGGAGGCAGAGAAAAGGAGAAGGTGAAAAGGAAAGTCTTTTGGAGCTTCCGGAATTTGAGGAGATCTGGCACAAGACAAAGAGGAATGGGGAGGCTGTTCCAAAGGAAAGAGATCGGCCACCAGCTTGCTTTTTAGTGAATTGCTTGGCACGCAGATGGTTGGTGTGGGAGAAACGTATAGATCTGGAGGGAGAGTGTTTAATGGGAGCCAGTTGTAGATAGCATGGTCCCTGGCCACAGAAAGCCTTATTGATGATGCAGAGCGATTTTAATTTGATAATTGCAGCAACCGGGAACCAGTGGATAGTTTTTAGGGCTGGAGAGATGCAGTCCCTGTGCTTGAGGTCAAGGATAAGTCTTGCAGCCCTAATCTGGATTAGCTGGTGGGGACATAAAGAGGAAGAGGGTAAATTAAGGAAGAGGCTATTGCAGTAGTAAAGCCTAGAGATTACCAGAGCTCTAGAGACATTGAGCTTCTGGGGAAAAATGAGGAAGCAAGGATACCTTTGCAGAGATGGAGTTGAAAGTGAGCCTACTTGGCATGGTCCTGGATGTGAGGGAGGAAGGAAAGGGAGGAGTCAACTCCAAGGTTTCTGGCTACAGATGAAGGAGAACGGAACAAAAGCTGGCCAGAGTGAGGGGAAGAAAGATGGAGCAGGAGTCCCAATGGGAAGGATCTCAGTCTTGCTTCCACTGAGGCAGAGATCATTGGAGGCACACCCGTGCTAAATGGCATATTGGCAATCAGGAATGATGGAGGAAGTAAGGACAGGACCAGAGGGAAGCTTGAAGAAGAGTTTGTTGTCATGAGCATAACACTGGAGGTACGGGGTGATGGTGGAAATTAGGTGTGCAAGCAGAGCAAGATAGATGTTAAAGAGCCAGGGAGAGAGGTTGGAGCTCTGGGGAATGCCACAGTGGATATAGAGGTGGGAGAGGAGATGGAGCTCAGGATAACCTGAGAGGGACAGTCAATGTGGAAGGAGGACAGCCAGTCCTGTGCTCGCTCTGAGATACCTAGGATATTGTGGAGCCATTTTGTGAGGAATGAGTGGTTGACCGTGTCAAATGCAGAGGATGGCAGAAGAGTTTAAATCAAGAGATGCAAGCAGTTCTTCACCGTTGTTCAGAAGAGCAGTTTCCGTGCCTCAGGATGCTTGGAATCCAGACTGATGGTTATGTAGGCAACCAACAAGCTCAGTAAGCTGGGGCAGGTGCGGGAATAGTAGCTTCTCCAAGGGTTTCCCAAGGAAGGAGGTGATAGAGATGGGGCGGTAGTTAGCCGGAAAAGACTGGTCTGCAGAAGGTCTTTTTCAGTAGGGGGCACACGATAGAGTGCTTGAGGGAAGAGGGGAAAGATCCAGTAGCAAAAGAGTGATTATAGAAATCAACAAGTGCAGGGGCAAGAGAGCCAATATTGTCCTTAATAGTTCTGGAAGAACAGGGGGAGGTATGTTTGGAGGAGACCTTCATAAAGCTGACAACTCTAGTGACCCCATCAGATGTAATAGGAGCGAAGGAGGAGAGAAAGGCAGAGGGGGGATCGGACGCCATAGGTGGCTGGGGGGAGATGTGAGGGGAGAAGGAAAGCAAGGGTGCACAGGATGTCCTGAGTTTTCGCAGTGAAGTGTGTAGCCAGTGCATTGCAGAGGGCCTGGGACGGAAGAGGTGATGTGGAGACTGTGGAAGGGTTGGCTAGTTCCTTGCTGATTTTAAATAGTTCAGTCATGTTGTTAGATTCACCAGAGATATGAGCCTGGATGAAGGCCCTTTTCTTGGAGCAAATGGAAAGTCGGTATTGCCTTTGGAGCAGGTGACATCCCAGTTTGTCAGAGGGTGAGCCTGAGGTCTGCCACTTCTGTTCATCACCTCTGCACTTGCGTTTCAGGGCTGCAAGTTCAGAGCCATACCAGTTATGCTTGGAGGCATGTTTCAGGCATATCCTCGAGACTGGGGCAAGAATGTCAAGAGTATTAGTGATGGCAAGATGGAGGTTGCTGAGAGTCAGGCATAGAGTATGCATTGGGGGAAAGGGGGAATGAAAATAGAAGCAAAGGCATCAACTGACACTCATTTCATTGGGCATTTGTCTGTGAATGAGCTTGGCAGGGCTGGAAGAGGTGTGGTCGGACAGCAGAGACGACCCAGGTGATAGGAGAGAATGGTCTGACCAAGAGAGTGGGGTGGTGCGTGGGGAGGAGAGCAAAAGATCTGTGTGGATGACGGCATTGAGAGTGGGTCCAGCCGAATGGGTAGGACCAGAGGGGAGCATGGAGAGGGAGAGCAAGGTGCAGAGGTCATGGAAGAGAGTGGATGCAGTGTTTGAGGAGTTGAGGTGGATGTTGAAGTCACCGAGGAGAAGAGAGGTACAGGGTGGTCAGCCAGGTGGCCTGTAGAAACTTGCAATGATCAGGGAGGAAGTGGGAGAGATGACCAGCTTGCAAACCAGGCTATCATAGGAAGAGTAAGGCTGGGAGGATATGAGGGAAGAAAGGACACACTCAGGGAAGATCAGGGCCATTCCACCGCCAGTACGATTAGGGCAAGTCTTGGAGATAACCTTATAGTCATCAGGGAGAAGGGGGTCAAAAGCAGTGACTGAGCTGGCATTGAACAACGTCTCGGTAAGAGCGAGGACTTAGAGGTTAAGGTCTTCAAGGAGGAGGCAGATGTTGTCAGAGTGTTTGATAGCAAAGCAGGCATTAAGTGTGGCTTAATGCAAGAGGTGAAGGTTTTCTAAGGAGGAGTACAGGGGTGTGGTAGACCAGTCAGAGGAGGGGGGAGCAGAGAGAGAGGAAGAAGGAGTAGAAGGCATGGAAAGGAAGTTGATGAAGGATGGCAAGTGCTGGTCAAAGAGGAGGAGGTTGGACTGAAGACCCTGAGCCATGATGGTGCCATTGTGATAGACATTAATGATACACCTGGATGATGAGAAGCCCACCAAGAGTACTTCCCATCTAGTACCACCATTAATGGGTGAGGATGTGAGAGGAGAGACAGTGGAGATAAGAGGAGGAGACCACAGATCTGGCATAGGTGTCTGCGATCGGTTGGCCGGGGTTAGTGGTCAGGATGTCTTTTTTAAGCCTTTTTCTTCCAGACCTCATGAGAGAGTTGGTATAGGTGATAGTATAGCAGTTAGATTCGATAGGGAAGATGCTCAGTGCCATAGAGGCAGCAGAGGATAGGATGGTCTGCACAGCACGAGCAAAAACTCACCAGGCAGCCTAGTAGCTGATGAAGCAAGAACACAGATGCAATGGAAACACTTTAGTACCAATAAATGGGGTGAAGAGTTTTTAAAAACACACCAGGATTCGAATTTCAAATGAGCACAGAAATGCAATGCAAAATTTGCTGGTACAGAGATTTTAAAAACACACCAGGAGTCAAATTTTAACAGAGCACAGAAATGCTATGCAAAATGATGTGGTACAGAGATGTTAAAAAACACACCATGATTTGATGTCAAAAGAGCACAGAAATGCTTTGCAAAACGGGCTGTTACTGAGAAGTCAAAAACACAAAATGATTCAAAAGAGCACACAAATGCAATGCAAAAAGGGCTGGTACAGAGATGCTAAAAACACACCAGGATTCGAATGAACTCAAAAGCACCACAATGCATTGAAAAAAGGGATTAAGTAAGGCAAGGAAGGCAGAGTGACATAGGTACACCTTGGTTCTACCACTGTTTAAGTTAGTAAAAAGGTGATAACAATGACCAGTTATGACTCAGAGGTATTCTTGTGGGGTGAACAAAGTTCCAGAGGCACATGTGTGTGGGGTGACAGGCTGCATGCTTGGTGGCAGTTCCATGAGGTGTTGAAGGGGGTGAATGAGGAGGGGGGCCCTCGAAGCCCTCCAAGGTCCGGACAGGCACAGACTGTAGCCTTTGATGAGGGCCTCCGAGTTGGGGGCCAGCTTCCGCCTATCGGCTCCTGATTGGCCCCGATGTGTCTTGGATGGCCCAATCAGATGGGAGGCAGGACAGGCAGCCCAGCACTCATGTGCATCTGCACAGAGGTGGCCATGATGGAGGGTCAGGGGGGATGACTGCACCTTGTGACAGTTGGCTCAATAAAGGCCTCAATACAGACCCTCCAGCTTCAATGGGAGCACTACACAGATAAAAGTAAAGCCCATGGAAAATGAAAGCAGCGCACTTCCCTGCGCTCGACTGGAGCAAAATGAAACAAATGTGCTGGGCTCAATGGGGCTTACCTCATGTCTGCCCTGATGTAGTGCAGGCCCCCAGCTGCCACTTTGCTCTCCAGAACAAAGCTGCAAGACACTCTTGTGTTGCATGTGCTGTAGTTGATCTAACTCTACTTTAAGTAACCCCAAGGGCATAACTGCTTTCCTGGTGCTCTCCTGCTGCCACATTGCATCTGCGGGGGAGAATGAGCAGTCCCTTCATTTCCACAATTCTTGATCCACTGAGGGGGCTCATCCCTGCAAATCAATAATTTGGGCTATGGGTAGTGTATTAAAGCATTCTTTCATTACCATGTTTTGTGTTCATGTGTATTTATTTGGTGCTGTATCAAATTCAGATATTTGAAGAAAATATGCTGCTTTTCACGGTTCTAAATCAGCTCCTTTGTTACCACGAAAAATGAAATCTGTACCTTTAGTATGGGCTGAGCACTTCACCACAGCGATGGCCGGTGGGAGTTGAAGTGCGTTTATGAGCCTGTCCAATAGTGGTGCCTGCTATATTGTTGTACCATTAGCACGTAAGATGCCATGCCTCTTCCTACACGGCAGTCCAGCATGTTCTATTGATGTCACATAGGCAGAGTTGGAATACTGCATTATAGCCTCTTTTTTATGCATTTCAGGTGCCAAAATGAGCACTACCTTTTCGGATGCTTGTGCCGAGAAATGCAAAGGCAATCTTGCACTTGCCATTGTTTCAAAGTTGCCATTCAGTTTTATTTTTACCACTGCAGACCCTGTGTGCCTTTGACCTGTGCTCTTATCAATTGATGGGGAACCGTCAATGAAGAGAATTGTCCCCAACCTAGTGTACTTTCTTTATGATGTGGTATATTATCATGATATCATGATATTCAGTATATTTGGTGCAATCATGCATGTCCTCTCCTTCCACTTGTGGCTCTGTGAGGGGTCAGAAATGTGAGGCGGACAACTTTTGATTGATTTCTCAAAATACCCCATTTTATTAAATCATACATGTTATCAAACAATAATTTCCCTGCCTATCAAATCTAAAGGAAAATACTCTAACACAGGGTATCTGACCCTCACACCTAAACATCAATTACATAAAGAAATATATGCCAATTCATCGTAGCATCAGCAGTGGTGTTCACAGTCTTTCTTGGTAACCTTGGTGAACTCTCCTTCCTCAGATTCAAAGAAAAAACATAGTATTCCATCTTCAGTTGTGCTACTTAAGTATTAAATCTACTGACAACCAAATACACCATCACAGCGTCAGTTCTTTGTGACTTTAAACAGTTTTCAGATATGACAAGATTCACTTTCTGGTACTTCAACACCTTCAATTAAGCAAGGCACTCTTCCTGTGGTTACTCCCTTTTCAGAGGGGCAACCTCCTTAACACTCTTGACTATCTGTAACACTGCCAATCCAAATTTGCCTTTAGGACTGACTTCTCTTTTCTTTATATTGGCTTTGACAATGTAGGCTGTATCAATTTCAACAAACATTTACAAGTAGCAAGTTTCCTTTCCCCAACGTTGCCTTTATCCCTTTTAATTACCCAGAACATTTTTTGATACTCTCTTAGCTTCAAGTAATGCTTGCTCACTCTTGAGTTGGGCAACACAGTGTCATATTTGGCTCACCACAGTAATGCTTACACCATTCTTTGGCTCTTGGAAAAAGCTGGTTTCCATCCTTATTGGGGAAACACTGTGTTCAATCTTGGCCTGGGTAATGCTTGCTCTTACCAACTTGTAATAACAATGTTCAAACACTTAACTTCTATAGTTAGAATGGTTTGACTGCTTTAGTAAATAGTCAGAGGTCACTCTTCCTCCTGGAATCTTTATTAGGCATGAGCAACCACTCCTTTATGGTTTCCATTGTCAAATAATTAACGGTCAGGTTAACATCACTTCTACTCAAATGCAAGTGATTATATTGCTGGATACTATGGCTGGCAGTGCCCGTGCCAGGAATCAGAATGCTCAGTCAGACTCACCAGCTTCGGTATTCCTTCCTTCGCTGACTGCAAGACTTCTACGATTTGTGGCTTTACTTTGGACTCACACCCTTCCTCAATGACGTAATATCCAGTCCGGCCATGAAATTAAGTAGCCCCTCTCACTCCTGAGACCCACGGCTTCACAACAACTTCCATTGACCGTCCCCGACACACTTCCTGCTGCACAATCTATGCAATTAGTTTTACATGGGAAAAAGCAGTCTTCCTTCATGCCTTCCGCTGCACAACTTCTGCGCATCAGTGTTTGGCGGAACAAGGCCTTCACATGACAAGCAGTTGAAATCTGCTGTATCAGAATCCCGGTGTCCCTTAAGTTGTACCACTTCTGCCTGGATTGCCAACACTGTGCTTTCGTCCTCCTGCTTCTACTGCTGCTGCATACACTCCAGCCACAGTTTCAGCTCCTTCTAATGGCCTGCAACTGAGGAGGCTTTTTAAGCCTCATAGCTTCCTCAGGTGTGGGCTATCAGGCTTAATTGCCTGACTACTGCTGCAACATGACTCTTCAGTCCTCTTCCTCGTCCAAGTAATTATAGAATTGTGGGACTTGTAGTGCCCAACATGAAACTTAGCTCTGCTTGTCAACTTCTTACTTTTAAGGGTATATTTATTTCCCTTAAAGGTATTTAGGGATGCATCATCAGAATTCACTGGTACAGAGGAAGACTGGTTATGTACAGCAACATTTATAGATTCCCTTTCGATGTACATTTGCGAGGAAGGGGGATTTGTATCCTTATGGCCCGCAAACATTTTTTCCTTTCTTAGGGTTTGTCCAGATTTTGTCAGCTGTGCCCATAGAAACAGATTTTATATGTGGTTCAGATACATCATAACAGCAATAGGCAATTGTATGCTTTGGCAAATTTAAAAGGTTTTCCCTTTTATAAGATAAATACCACATCTCATCTCACAGGATCTCCTTACCACTCTGAGGCTTGTCTTCTCCCAGGTAATCCTTCTGCACTACACCACCCCCAAGGTCAGGACCAGGAAGCATCTGCCTTTCCCTGGCCACCTGGGAGGAGACTTTAGGCAAGGTTTAGTGAGGGATCTGTATGATTCATCGCACTCTGCTATGAATCTTGCTGGATTCACTACTCTACATCTGACACATTTGATAACTGGATTGGATATAATTACCTCATAACAATATGCTGTCTGCCTGGTTAATGTGCTTTTGGGCTTTTCAAGGAGCACAAACAAGGCATGTTCTGCATATAGCATAGCATTACTGTACAACCCATTGTGATACTGGCAGACTTTTAAATATTAGCCTATCAATGCATTCTTTGAGAATGCTGTTGAGACGCTCACAAAACACATTTTCCTGTGGGTAATAAACAGAAAAGATGTGTTCTTAATACCCAGTAGGATTGTGATGTGCTCGAAGGTTTTGTTTACAAAATGTGGTCCTTTATCAGACTGGAGGACTTTGCACACTCCCTACTTCAGGAAGACCTCATGTACAAGGAACTTCGTGCACAGGATATGTGCATGGACCGGCCTCGATCAATCGAGAGAAAGAACACACAACTACTAGCATATATCTATAGCTGTTAAAAATTTGAAGCATATCCACATAATTGATATGCAAATGCTAGAAAGTTCGAGTGGGATGGGGTATTATCTCTGTTCGCAGCATGTATCCTACAGTGTACTCTTGACAGACGAACCAATTAGTAATAAAGGAGAAACTGTTCTCCACCAGGTTGGACACAAAGCACTCTTCCGAGATTAGGTCTGCAAGACTCTCTCATGTTGCAAGTGCTGGGTAATGTGGTTGATCTAATAGTATGTTAAGTAATCCAAGGGCTATAACTGGTTTTCCGGTGTGGTCTTGCTGACACATTGCATCTGTGGGGGACAATGATCACCTCCTGCGCTTCCATAACTCTTGCTCTCCTGGTGGGTCTCATCCTTGCATTTCAGTGATTTGTGCTATGGACAAAGTATTTAAGCCTGCTTTCAGTACCATGCTTCATACTCATGTGTATTTATTGGGTGCTGGTTAAATTCAGATACTTTGGAAACATACACAGCTTTTTGTACCTCTAAGTCGGCTCCTTTGTTCATAGGAAATTAAATCTGCGCCCTTGGTGCGGGCTGCGCACTTCACCATGGCAATGACCAATGGGAGTTGCAGTGCGTTTATGAGCCTGTCCTATTATGGCACATGTTGCACTGGCGTGTTGTCTGCTTGTAAAAAGTCACGCCTCTTCCAACATGACTGTCCTGCATGTACTGTTGACATCACATAGAATACACTGTTACTTCCTGATCCTCATGCATGCTGAAATAAGTGCTGCCAATTCTGCTGCTTGCACTGAAAAATGAAAAGGCAATCTGTCACTTTCCACTTTCTCAAAATGACCATTCGGTTTTGCCTTTACCACTCCTGTCCCCATATGCCTGTCACCCGTGATCTGGTCTATCATTGAGGAACAGTCAATGAAGAGTACCCCCTCCAAGGAATTTTTCCTTAACATAGGGTATATCATCTTGGTACTCTGTATGCTTGGTGCAATTATGCACATAGTATCCTTCCTCTACTGGATCTTGCTGGATTCACTACTTTGCACCTGACAGTTTTGATCACTGGGTTGAGATGATCCCCTCATACCCAGAAGCATCCTATGTGATCAATGTGCTTTTAGGTTTTTCAAGGATGGCAAACAGGGCATGCTCCACTTATAACATTACTGTACAGTCCATTGTAATGCTGTCAGATTTCTCAATTGCAAAGGATGCTGTCGCCAATGATTGTTCTCAAGGATAATGACCTCTCATCATTAGATCTAGGATCCTGTTGTAATGTGTTACAGGTCCTACAGTAGTTTTTTGTATTGTATGAGGACTGCTGCCATTAATAGTTCATTTGAATGAGAAAATAAAAAACGTTCTGCACTCTTATCAGGGATCCCTAGAACAGGTGCTGTGCATATTGCCATGTTCAGCTCATCGAAGGCTTCTATCATTTCACTGTCCAGGCTATGCCACTGTCATACTTCTGAGCTTACTTGAGCCCTTTTAGGAGGGGTCTGGCATATGTACTATAATGAATGATCCATAACCTGCAGCAATTGCACATACCCAGAAATTGTTGCATCTCCATCGATCCCCCGTTGCCTTTTTTACTGGGTATACTGACGTGTTACATGGGGATTCTGATGGCATTAGTATTCCTTCCTAGAGTGAAAATGGTGTCATAATTACCTACATATGTTTCTCTTGACATTGAGTACTGACTCACCCATGACAAAACAGCTCCTGAGGTTGATTTTATTTTGACTGCCCGTACTCCTTTGAATATGCCAACATCATATGGACTATTGGTCCATAATATGCTTGGTACCTGTGCCAAATCTTCCTGGAGAAAAGACAGCACCCTTTTTAACACTGACATTATTTGCAGCACTTCTCTGTTCTCAGCTGATAAGTAAGACTTGTGTTAAGCACTATTTCATCATCTGAGTCATTTCTGTAAACAAGTCTTTGTCTGTCAAATCAGTCAGTCTGTGTACCTTTTCAAGAGCGATCACTGCTCTCCAATGTATCCCCTCATCATAAATGCCATGTTCAATCACACTCTTCTCTCACTATTGCTGCTTCTAGATCTATTTTAATCTCGTGCCTTTCTTCCTCATCTGTAGGTACTTCTGGTCTGTACAAGAACTGTGCCTCTTATTCTTGGAAGTCATGCTAAGCAAACATATTTTAGCTCATGTCGGAATGAAGCCGCAGACGAAGAAGCTAAAAGGGTTGCATATTCCTCAGAAGTATTGAGTTTTGACCCTGAGAGTATTAAAGAAAAAGCAATCACAACAATGCTAGTGCAAGAGGGGTTTAATAAATTGTCTATAACCCAATTAATAGAGATTCAAGGAAGCACACCACAGGAAGAACAAGAATTATGGAAATGAAGGGGGTGTTCTTTATCCCCCACAAAATCATTATGGTGACAGGACAGCACTGAGAAGCCAGTGATGTCAGTAACTTTATTAAAAGTCGCATTTGAACAGATACATTACCCCACATATGTAACTAGAGAGAGTCTTGCTGCTATGATTACAGAAGAATCATTCATTCCTAATCTGCTGGAACACGTTGCACTATTTATGGTGAACTGCATCATGTGCCAAACATTTACTGCTGGGCACACACTGAGAACAATTAGGGGAGTAATACCTTGACTGAATGGTCAGTTTCAGCATTTACGTATCGACTAGGTCGATATGCTGCAGATATGTTATGTTATGTTACTTGGCATTCATATAGCGCCTTATGTATCATTGGTATGATCTCAAAGTGCTCGTAGGATGAACGCCCTCGGGAACCATAGTTCAAGTCAGTAGAGAGAGAAAGAGTCATAAGGTGCGTGTGTGCACTGGATATGTGTGCAGCCGGGGTGGCAGTTGCATGATAACTGCTTCTTAGCAGTAGGTGTAGTGGCTGGGAGGTCAGGTATATGTGTTCATTCTGGAGGGGTGATGCCCAGACTGATTTGTGGCTGTGTTAGGCCTCAGGAGACACTTAAGCTAGCAGTGTGTGCTCAGCTTGCTGTGTTTAATTAGGATTATGAGGAGTATGTGGCAGGTGTTAGTATGAGAACAGCTATACCGAATATGTCATAGTATCGCTGTGTTCTAGTTGAGTGTTGGTGTATAGGAGAGAGTAAGTGTGGTAGTGTAATATGGTGGTTATCAGTTAGGCGCTTGAGATCGAGCACTCCATCTGTACCATCTATTCTTTCCGTTTTGTTTACTCTGTACGTTCATTCCACTTTGTCGGTTCATCCATTTCGTCTGTTGCATCCATCTGGTTATCAGTAAGGCGTTTAAGATCGAGCACTCCATCTGTACCATCTATTCTATCCATTTTATTTACTCTGTCTGTTCATTCTACTTCGTCTGTTCATCCATTTCATCTGTTTTATCCATTTAATCTATTAATCCTTCCATCATTCCATCCACCCAATCCATCATCCACATAGCTTGTTGCATCCATTCTGTAGACCCATTTCATCCTTCCCATCTGTTTAATGTGTTCAATCCATTTAATCCTTCCTATTCATTCGATCAGCCCCGTGTGCTCCACCCATTCCATCAGTTACATCCACTCAATCCGTTCCATCCACTCTATATGTAATGGATATAGGTATCTATTAGTGATGGTGTGTCCATTTTCTAGATGGATCGAAGCAGGTCTGTGTACACACCCTGATGCCACCTGCGCAGCAAAGTTTTTAGTGCGCAAAGTTTTCCCGAGGTGGGGTATGTGTGAGGTGCTAAGATCCAATAATGGGCCGCATTTTGTCAATGAACTTTTCAAACAGATAGGGCTTCTATTAAGCATAAAGCACACATTTTCTTCTGTGTATCAACCGCATGCGAATGGGATATGTGACAGATTCAAGTGTCTCCTCAAAGAAAGGATTGCCAAGATCAAATTGACTTTGAAAAAGGATGGCTGTATTGCCTACCACTAGCCTTATACGCCCTTCATAATGAGCCAGGATCAGACCACTACCTCACCCCACATGAGCTAGTCACAGGGCATCAAATGAGAACACCCCTTACACATCTGTCTAGGAGTAGAAGTGATGCCCAGAGTGTAGCAAAAACCTTAGGTGATGAGATGCACGATTATTTGACAATTTGACATGTATGTCCTCTAGTATTTCTTTCTTTCAGATCAAGTCAAATGTCAGGGGGGGGGTCAGTCTAAGAACAAAGAAGACGATAATTTGACAACTAATCCAAATACATTTTTATCATCACCTAAGTTATATGCTGGGGACCTAGTCCTAATTAAAAATATTACCAGAAGTTGGCATTAGCCACATTTTCATGGCCCTTTTATCACCGAAGCATCGTCCCCTTCTGCAATTAGAGTACAGGAAAGAAGGGCTTGGCTACACATGGGTGATGTGAAGCTCAATAAAGGAAAGACATGCCCTCCCACCATTGCCGATCCAGAAGCAGCAAGAAGAAGAATTTCCTGATCAATGACAAAGAAGAAGGACAACCAAACAACAAGTTATTAAAACAGATTTTATATTGGGCTCAAATTCAATGGACACTCCTTATAGATATTTGAGCAGAGGAAGAAACAACTTGCATAGAAGTCCACACATTTTTAAATTAACTTTTTAGGAATACATATTGAAGCATAAAAGTTATGCATAAATGTCAGTTCTTCATTAGAAATTGGAAATGAGATCAGTATCCAGACTAATTTCATGTAGAATACTTGCTTTAAGTAATTAAACATATGGTACCTGCTGATAGTAACGTTCATCGGCTTGTGCTAGCTGTCTTTGTATTCACACTTCGATCTTACCCTACTCTTGATAGAAGGGATGTCAATATCCACACTTTCTAGCAGGATCCTAAAAATGGCCCAGTAATAACAAGACTGCTTATTGCTATATTTGAACAGATTTTACAGTTACAAACATAAAGAAATTTGATGATTGTATTAAAAATGATTAATGAAGAAAGTGGCACAGTGCTAGAAGAAAAGCAAGTGCAACGAGTAGTAGGATGGCGTGAGAGATGGATGCCTATGTTCTTATGAATAATATATGCTTGCATGACTGTTCTCTTTGTCTTTCTATTTCTCATCTTTCATAGTCTCTATCATGTTAGTACTTCCACTGAAGGAGAAATCCCTATGGTTCTCCCTACTATGAAAATTGCTTTTGATTTACTCCATGATTATTACACAACCTTTGGGAGACACAAGATAGATGCATAGGAAGATAGTGAAGGGATAAATACTGATCTAGATAACACAGAATTCTTGGGAAATAACATGTGGTACAAGCACATGAGAAAAGTGTGGGAGAAAGCATTTAAGGAGGGTTGCTACGTCTGCTCTCTCATCCCTTATGCCATGAATACGGTGCAAACTTTCATTCCCAGAGAGGTTCGAGAGCACAAGGCAAGGTGCCTCAGTCATCTTGCAACATGTCAAACTTGAGGACAATTCCAGAGAAGCCGGGCAACTTTGTGATGGAGATCGAAATGGTTGTTTACATATCCGGATGACTACATCAACACCTTACAAATGGAAAAGGAGCCTGGACGGAAGAGCATGTTGCATGTGTATCCTGCTGCTGGAGAGGATGAGGTGATAATTGAAGAGATGAAGCGAATGAATGGCCTTGATGTGACAGAAATAGCTGGATCACCTGGATGTTGGGAACAAACCCAATTTTTGATTTATGGATGAGTGAAGTCCAAGAAAGGATGGGAAGAAGGAATAATGGGTGTTTAAAGTCATGGGATAAACACGCCAAACTACTGACATGGGTAGAAGATTAATCAGGATCAGTAGTTGTAATCGAGTTGGCTAATGCGACACTGTGCCTCCGAAGACATGGGGAGAATCATGTGGGATATAGCAAAGAATGCAAAACTACAATTGATGTTTCTCGTATGGGAGAAGGGACAGCCATCCTGATGGACCAATATTGGGCTTCTGGATCTAAGCCTACCTAAGGTTGTCCAGAGATTGTGGAGGAGTATGTTCTTTGGTACTCATCCATGTTCCAGCATTAATGATTCCACAAAGTGACCTGAACATTGGTGAATTTTCAAAAGTGGATGCCCATTTGAGAAAAAGAATATTGCTTCAACTTCTCAGCCAAATCAATAACAGCATATGACTCCATTCCTGATGAACACAGGTTGTTCAGTAAGACTGCCACAATATTTACGACTATATTCATGCCTGGTATCCAAACAGTAGCAAATGTAAAGTTGCTACAGATCACCAGATGGGAGCCTCTGCAGACAATCAATGCTACCATAAAGGGATTCAATGCTATCAAGTAAGAGCTGAGAGCCATATGACTGATGACCCTCCTTAACAGTTATGTCCTTGATATCATTATATGATTACAGCGATGGCAGGAGGAGTTTGCGCCTTAATCGGGCCATCATGTTGCACATTTATACCTTCTCATGATGAACAAAATGGGATGGGACCTTGACAGAGGCCATAACATTGTTGACATACCTGCATAACAAGATGGAACATGAGACAGATGACATTGAAGATGACAGTTGGTTTGCTTCCCTGTTCTCATGGATTCCACAGTGGTTGGCGAACATATTTAAGATCATTGGAGTTATATTAGTGCTGGTGATGTTAGGATTCTGTGTAATCAGGACAGTGATTATCCAATGCAAAAAAACAGCAAATAAAGTGGTAAGAATGAAGATCATGATCGATGTCAAATCTGGACTGAGACCCAAGGAACGGACTAATAATGAATCTGCCAGCATCATAGCACCTAAAAGAACACAGTTCCTGTATCTGAAGAATCCTAAGAAGTATGTGGGACTATGGGTCTATTGTAATCCAAATGGACATTGTAACTACATGACCTGGAGTGTAGATGAACGTGTCAAATCAGCAGGCACCCTGAGGCGGGTGATGAAGATATGGATGCCAAAGAAACATTTCTTCAAGCGAAAAACCAGGATGCGGAAACAATTGAGGAGGTGGTCGAGGACTCGACCAGAGGGGAGAATGTAGAGGAGCAGTTACATGCCTATGCAGGAAATCCTGCCCCCCTAACTCCTTAATGTTGGAAGTCTGAGATTGTGCATTGTTTGACACCAGCAGTTGTGCCAATACTACAGAGTATATTCTAAAGAAGATACCCATTGATGCAACCCTATTGAGTGTTTCCCCAAAGAGACAACAATATGAAGGAGTAACTCCCTGAGGGAATATGTAAAAGAGCAAAGAGAGAAGCTAGAGACACGTGCGACATCCCAAGATATTGGCTGAAGAGGATGCATGGGTCCTACGGAAACTAATGACAAAGTAAAGAATCAAGTGAACTTTTAAATACGAAAAAGAAGTTTACACATGCAAGAAGTGCGGCAGAGAATCAACCGTTCAATAACTGTACAGATTCTGAAACACAAGTAGACTATGTCATCATACAAGCTGGCTATATGTAGTAAATAGATTGCAGGCAATGATGCCACTGTATAGAAGCTGTACAGTGGGATCATACAGTTTAGTAAACCAGGACACATGAAGAAGAGAAGGAGAATCGTGTTGCAGCAAGAATAAGCTGAACTAGTGAAGCTGCATGGCGAGGCTGTCTGGCTTGGTATCAAAACTGAAGCAGCCATGGTCGGCTATCTATTCTTGAAAGGAGTGAACTTGCGAAGGATGAGTCATCTCCTGTTAAGGTGCAGAGAAAGAACATCAAGCGTGCCAAGTTTTATTAATTTAAGACATTTAAAACCTGCAGAATTAATCAAATTGTGGTCTCCTGTCACATGAGCCAAGGATGATAACAGAGTCAAACTTGGAATCGTAGAAAAACAAATGTACTCCCATGTATTCCCAGACACAAGGATACTTTGCAAGTCCAAGTTCAAAGACAATCATCATGGCAGAAAGCTTGGGTGATGAAAAATGTTGGGCTAATTGGGCGAGTCAGGCCCACTTCCTTGCACTTGGTCTGGGCTTACGTGCTGCTAAGTGAACCGAATCTTCCAGACAATGCACAAGCGTCGTGCCAACAAATTGTAGAGGTCTGTATAACGAAGGACCTTATGGTTTGGAGACCAATTGAAAACAATGTACTTAATGGTTTTGAAGATGACATGTTTTAGAGGTAGGCATATATTGTCCACTGACAGTAGGCAGACAACCCTAGTTGCTATGTTATGTATACTTAGATGTTCTCTTTAAGCTTATTACAATCCCTAGCAGGTTCTATGTTTTGTGAAAAGATTGCTGAGAGAAATAGAGCAGATGTCCGTTGATGTCGTTGTAACTTCCTGGTTTAGATATTTTTTTATAAAAACAGTACTTTGACATCTTCCTGAGTTGGTTAGTTTAGTTGGACTATTCTGTGAACCCATCCATTGCATGCATGTTACTAAAGGGCCATAAGCTAAACCCCTATCAGGATCACTCGGCATCCTATCGGCTACATGTCCAGATTCTCAAGGAGTTCCTCAAATTCACACTTGAGAATAATGTCTTTATATTTGCGGAATGCTATTATGTACAAACAAAAGGGGTTGCCAGGGTGGCCAAATTTGCTCCTCCATTGCCAAACCTTTTTATGGCTCACTATGAACAATCACATGCACTGAGCAATGGTGAATTTGCAAATAACATAAGCACCTGGAGACACTATATTGATGATAACCTACTGATATGGCATGGCACATCAGAAAGATTTTCAGAATACATACAATATCTGAAAGAGAACTGTTTTGGTACACAACTAACCAGTCATTGCGACAACTCCAAAATGTACTTCCTCATCCTTCATATCTATATTTATTAGAGGGGATAATACAAACCAAGACATTTCGAAAGACCACTGAGGTGAATACCACTTTACATGCTGGCAGTTGCCATTGCAAGTCAACCATCAATAACATACCGGTGGGTGAGTTCTACAGAGCACACTGCAACTGCAGTGAAGATGACATTTTCTATAGCGAATTTGAGTTACTGACAGGCAGATTTCATGAGAGGGGGTACCCTACTAACATTACCAACCAAGCACAAAGCACAATTAGACAAAATGAAAGATCCAATATGCTTAAAATAACTCCAAAAAGAGTGAAGGAACGTAGGAACATTGACAATATTACCATATATTCCAAAGATGCACACATACGGTCCAGAATAGTGCAAAGGCACTGCAATATATTACTCATGGACTCATACCTATGTACTTACCTGGACCAGAAACCAAGATTTGTGTTTACTAGGGCACCGACCATGAAGAACAAGCTCTGCCCATAATTTTCGACACCAGCATAACAAATGGGAGTGAATGGATGAGACCCATGACAGGTTTTTATAATTGTGGAACCTGTAGTATGTGCTTGTATGTACTCCCACACTGCCGGGAATATACTGACAAAGAGGGTAAAACAATCAAGATCAGAGACTTCATCCATTGCAGAACGACTTTCGTGGTCTACGCTACCATCTGTGCCTGCAAGAAACTATATGTAGGAGGTACTATCATACAACTTTGAATGAGGATTAGAGAACACATAGCCAGTCTAAGTAAGCAAGACCATCAGCTGCCTTTGGCAACACATTGGCAAGAATGGCACCAGATAGCAGACAAGAGAGACTTAAGATTCATAGGCCTCATGAGGGCCAAGCAGAACAAAAGAGGAGGGGATCTAAAACTAAAATTGCGACAAATGTTAAGTTTGGACTCAACTCTGAGCATGAAATACATGTATTTCTATAAAACCAAGACAAGGAACTCATGTGTTGAGCTACTGATGACTTAGGGTATACCATTTGGAGTCTTGCACCCAGGCATTCTCTAGCCCGCCAGGCTATCATCTATTTGCAACCACACAGCAATTGATTGGAGGAATATTATCCTTTAGTATTCTCACAGGCAATTAATCACCCTTCGACATACACTCTAGACACATGAATAGTGACAAACTAGATTTTTACATATACGTACCACCCATTAGAAGGGAAATCTAATTGACAGGTCACTGACCAAACATATTACCTCACACATTTACCATGATACAAGGCTCATCCCATTAGAATTTGCTATTTAAGCGGGTATACAATGAGAAATGGTGTCCTTGATCAAAAGACCAGTATACGCAAAATATGATCATTATTACTAGAAGCACGCATATTAGGTGAATCACTATAGCTAGCTGTACTGATTACTAAGGCATTTATTTTAATCATGAAACACAAGCAAATCAGGATTGAATGAATTCAAATCAGGCATTAATCACAATGCAGAATTTACAAGCAATCATCTAAGCTCTTGGACAGTAAACAAGACACGGCACAACAAGATGATGTTACACGTTCCAACGTGTGACGTCACACGCAGAGTAATGCATATAAACATTGATTAAAATGGTGCCGGTGTGCCGAATATTGCCGCAGCGTGTGGGATCTATCCCATTTAATGGACCTACACATAACAAGGTAAGCGATGAATAGGGGAGACACTGTCCCTCACATTAAGTATTTCAATATCCTGAAGAATCTGGTTATAGGTTCTGAATAAGCTATATAACAGTGCTGTATCACGGCACTGTGGCAAACCATAGAATGTTACCAATGGAGTATTCTCTATTGCAGGATCCAGACAATAGCGGAACAAATTAACTTCTACCAATATTCCTGATCGGTGCAGAATATCAAAAGTGGCCCGTGGTTAAGCGTTACAGCTTTTTGCATAAAGAAACTTACTGATTACGTATAATAATACTCAGAGATCAGAACAAACTACACAATGGGCCTCATTATGAGTATGGAGGTAGCCATGCCGCTTTTAGCAGCATGACTACCCCCATACCGGGTACTGGGTCCGGGTTCCAGGAATAGGGAATTCCCGGGCCATGCTGACTTTGGCGGGCCCGGTAATTCCCATTCTCGGGACCAGTGGTCGAAGTGGCCGGGAGCGTCCAGGATCGGTGCTCCTATACTTATTTTAATTAGGTTTTACCATTCCTATACTTTTATTTTAAAAAGAAACCCGGTTTCATTTTTAAATAAAAGTGTAGGAAGAAGTTGAAACTTGCACTTTCAGTGCACTGTACAGGGCGTTTCCTTAAAGAGCAGGCATATGTTTTTGGGGGTTTTTATTGTGCATGGGAGGGGGCGCGGCGATGGGGTCTGTGGGGAGCGGTGCAGGCCAGTAGGGAACGTAGTTCCACTACTTCTTTTCGTACACTTCGACCACTGCTCGGGACCCAGACCCGGTACATCCCCATTCCCATTTGAGGCCCCATAGGGCTCAATTGGAATGGGTAAGATGCTAACAATGGGCCTGTTAATGACGGGCCCATTGTTAGCATCCTGGTCTGCTAGCGGGTCCCGCTAAGGATGCCTGGTCTGACCAGGCGTTCCAGAGCGGGACCCGCTGCAGACCTTGTAACAGGGCGGCTCGGAATGAATGGTGCCAGTCCCTTACCGGCACCGTTTATTCCGCGGCCGCCTAACGTGTAATGAGGCCCAATGTATTTTCATGTGCAGTATTAAGAACATAACATATTGTAAGAAATCGAGTATATGAACATTTGGATTAATTAAGATGATCACCAGAGCGCGTGAGTACGTGACCAAACTCTAGCATGTGGCAAGCGAATAAAGCACACTCAATTGAGAATTCCTACTCTAATTGTACCAACAGGTAATCAAACTCATAAACAGCTGGTAAGATATATTTTATTTATTGGGAAATTAACCACGGTGTAATGCAGAGTATGGGTGATAACATAGAAAAAGCTGATTACTGAGGAGACTGTAATTTAACGGCCAGATTATATAGTTGGCACATAATTAGGATCAACATCTTTTATGGCGAAATGGGTTCAAATTATTGTGAAACATGGCCTGGCATGGATTTAGTGGGGTGTCCTGCAATACCTCCAATGGCACATGAATACCCATCTTTACTCACATCACTTAGGATTCAAGGAGAAAGATATAATGATCACTATTTGGTGACATCTGTTACAGTGATGTAATGTAAAGAATGTAATAAGTGTAAAATCTAATGAGAACAAACATTAACTATTTTCTGTTGCAACGTTCTGCCCATCATTGGTATGTAATATTTCTCTGACTATTTTTCTAAAAATTTCAATTTTGTAAATCGGAAATACAATGCTGTATTGATAAGATTTTAAACACAATCTACTTTGAACCGTTCACATGTAATTAACAGCCTTGAAGACGTCCAAGTGTCAAGACACGTGTCAGCTGTCATCAAGATATTAAATCAATGACATACATTTACTAGACTTTGCAAATCTGTGTATGACATAGGAGAACTTTTAATCCAGTGATTAATGTGCAAGATACCAGCACAAGCACAATTACACTTTGAATGAAGAGGTTAAGGGGAATACCTCTAACTGCTGACAATGCAGCAAACCACCCAATGAAAGCTGATGGCTAGAGCACACCCACTAACTGATCTACCCCCAAATATTTCCTAACATACTACAATCTTGGTTACAAAAACCTATAGGGTATGGGGAGTGGTTAAGGAAATGGTATACATATAGAAGATATAGGGGTTCGTTTTTCCATTGGTTATACTGTATCTGATGGCTCCACCTGAGACCAACTGTAATGGTGAATACATGTAATTTCTTTATTACTTGATTGTTTAATGCAATATGCACTGGGTGGCACAACACTGTTTCTATTGGTTGGCACCTTATTTATCAACCTTGAGCAATTGACAGGCCATCACCACATGAGCCAAAATGGAAGTGAGTGAAAGTAGGGGAAGAGAAGTCCAGGAACTGCTTTTTCTATTTAAATTAGATACTATCCCTTATCCCTAGGCCATGAGCCAGAGTATCCTCTTTGTAGTCAACCTTGCAAGGCACCTTGGTTCTGAGAATACTAGGGGAGTCAAAGCAGGTGCCTCTCTGTGTCTATCCCTAACGAATAGACACTGTTCTTGAGTTATGGGTTACGCGTGAGAGGACCGTGTTCTGAATTATTTCACCTTGCATTTATTGTGATTTTAGCTAATATGAACAGAAGTGTCATTACTTTTCTAACCACTGGGGACTTAGTTGATCCGTTCCTTATTGAGTTTTAACCTGGCATCCCCTGGCATTCAAAGGCTGGTTGTTGTTTAATTAATCTGAGAGAAACAACTCTTGTGCCTTGGGAATTATTATCTTGTGTTAATTCCTGATTAGTCGGGGCACTCCCTAATGTCTACTTAACCTTGGCAGGGTCCATGCAGCTACTGTCTGTGCTCTGCACACATTTGTATTTCAGTGAATTCAGCAGTTTGAGTTTCCATGAAGCATCAACACTTTTATTGATTTTAATGCACGCGGTAACTTCCATTTTAACAAAGATGGCTGCCTTTTACCATTGCGTTTCTATGATAGTAAGCTATATACGTGTATCGTTTGTGTTGCATTTCAGCTTATAAAAAGCTTGTGTTATATTTTTGGTGTCTTTATGGTTGCAAGCGCTATTTTTCATGTATAAATGCACGTTTGACCTAGTGTCTGAGTTTCTGGTGGATGCATATTTGCTTTGTGTCTTATTGCATGCACGTGTGTCAGTTACCAGTGAATTTGCTGACACTTGCAATCTTTAGTTACATCAGGTTCAATTTCTCATGTATTTGACTGTGATAAGGCCGGTATGGCAGTCTTAGTGAGTAAAGATTACACCTACGTGATATTGGGGTGGGGAAGGGGCCATAGCTGTGAATGATGTATTCATCTGCCTGTCAATAACACTGTTTAATAAAGTCACCTTTCCACCTTTCAATGTATGGACACTGGCTCACTTTTTAGAATGAGCAGCAGAATCTTAAAATAACCGTGGCAGCTGAAATCATGTTGTGTCTTGAAAAAAGATTGCTGGAGGTGACTAAAAAGCCCCCGTCCCCCATCCTTTGCTGCAAGTTGAAAGGGATGCAAAGATGTCCTTGCCATTCCTGCCCATCAGCAAGAGATCAATACTCTCTCCCCTGTCATGTGGTTTCTGTTTGAGGGAAGATCATTAGGAAAATAGTGGTTACCAATGGCTTGGACAGCCAGGACCGTCTGTGTTCCTCCTGTCTGCAGAGATCTGGGTTGAATGTGAATGATGTCAGGGCAGTGCAGCGCGTCTGTGTGTGTGTGTGTGTGTGCGTGCCTCGCTTTTCAAGCATTGTGAAAACACCGCTTTTAAATCTTGTGCAGAGGCTAAGAAGGATATTGTTAAATCTCACTTGGCCCTGCACAGTCCAGCTGCAGGCAGTTGACATGGCTGCAATAACTAAGTTGCGCCATGTTATGCATTTTACTCGCTAATAAACGAATTGAGAAATGTATAGTTGTATCAATGTGCAGGCGATATAATGTGCCTAGTTATGAGCACAACATTGTTAGACCGCGGCTAACAAGGCAAATAATGTATTCAAAATGCCAAGAGTTTTCTATGGAAAGGAGGGGCACCGGGCAAAGCAAGTGACATAAGCAGCGATTGATTGGAGGATGAATTAGTTTGGTTGTATTGGAGTAGTCAGACAGCAGTGTATGGATTCAATGTAGGTGACAAGCTAAAAGTAAATACAAGGCAACATGGCTGTCCATCACTGTATAGTTCTCCTCCAGGCACCATAGGAAGAATGCAAACAATAATATTACTAAAAATAATAATACTAATAATAAGAACAATAAGAACAACAAATTATGAAAAATATATTTTTTTTTCATTACATTTAAAATGTTTTGTACTTCTCCTTTAAAAAATATATACCGGATAAACTAATGGAGGTCCCATTTTTTAAAATGTATACTCATGTTTTCATGCAAACAATCTTTAGAGCGCTGAATTGGGCTTTTAAGGCTGTAAGATGAACTCGTGAAACTTAATTATGCCCAACAGTTCATCTGAAATTGTTTTAAGGCTAATATTCCCATTAAATGAAATAGCTTCCTTCAATAAACTGAAGACCTTCAGAAAGATAGCCTTTGACGTGTAAACATATCCCAATAAAAGCAATTCCTAGTGCTAACATTTTTTCCTGCACTTGCATTATAACATTAAAAAACACTTGATATACTATATTCCATAATTACATTTTTTGTAAAAAAATTCTTTTGATTTGCGTTAACAAAATTAATTGTTTTTACAAAAACTGATGCAGCGCCTTTCGATCCTTCTTTACGTTTCTTTTCCTTTCCTGGTTCGCGTATTTGTACTGCTACAGTTCTCCTGCTATTCTTGGTTACTTATTTATCTTAAATTACATTTAAGAGTTTTAATGAGAAATACAGAACCCTATAAAATCTATGCTTTATCAACAAGTGTTTTTTTTTTCTGTGTGGGTAGATAATGAGGAGCAAGTTCGAAGCCAGATGCAAGACTTTCCTCCTTCCGATGTCAAAACTATTGAATGGGGTGATAACATCTGTTATTACAGTGCCTAGAAGTGTGAGATATCTGGCATTAAGTGCTATATAAGAAGTTGAATTATTGTTATTATATGATGAGCAGTAGGACCAAAATGTTTCCTTGCTACCTCTTGTTCTTAAATGATCAGTAGAACCCTAAAGTGTGACTCCTGTGATTTTATGTGCTGTGATGAGAAAAATCTGTCTAGACAAACACCTCTTTAGAGCCATTCAGAAGTAAGGTTTATGTTCCCATTGAACATAAATTCCCATTGAGTCCGCTGGGGGCTCAAATGGGAATGGGGAATGGTTTTCGAAATGGGGACTTACCGGGTCCGCATAGGTCGGAATGTCCCGGTAAATCCCCATTCCGATACCACGGACCCGGACCCGAGTTTGGAGGCAGCCATAGTGCTATTAGCTCCATGGCTTCCTCCAACCTCGGAATGACCCCCTAAGTCTTAGGGACCACCAAACAAAGTCTATCACTCTAGAATGTCACATGCTCCATTCCTAGGACGGTGGCATTCTGGTGAACTAACTAGATGCAGTCTGTGCTCTGTCCCAGACGCATACATTGCTAACAATCTTTGCTTTGGTCCAGTTCTGGATCTGCTGTTTGCCGCTCCCCTCGGCTTGAAATTACACTTCCTCAAGCAGCCTGTGTTACAGCTGAAGTCGGATTCAGAACCAGGAGTCCCCACCACCACTCTCTAGACCACAGGGCTGTTCCTAATTTCAGGGTTGCACCCTTGTTCCACCTTCCTCTCCGGACTGACAATCACCTTCCGGTCCATCTTGTTCCTGGGAAAATTGTATTTTCCTACCCATGTCTGACCTGACTCTCCAGAACCTCCCTGCTCCAGCTGACACAACCTTTTCCTTGGGCTTAGTGGTCCCTTGTGATGTAAGCTCCACCCATCAACTTTTGCCACATATACCCTTTGCAGCCACCTCCTCTAACTGTAAACCCTTCTCTTGCTGTTCTTTTAACACACTTCTACCACCTATGATTGCTATTACAACTCTTCCAATCATCTACCACCTCCTCAGCTTTGTACACTTTCTCCAACTGCTTTGTTATGTTATTTGGCATTTGTATAATTCCTACTACCATTGGGGTGGCCTTGAAGCACTGAGGGGCTGAATGCCCTTCAGAAAACCATAGTCAGAGATGTAAGAGGTGAAGAAAGCATTTCTAAAATGTGTGTGTGCACTTGTAGCCAGCACAAAGGTGGGTAGGGAGTGGCAAGGTCCCTAGCAGCAACCCATAGTTTTCATGTGAGAGAATGGGTGCCGTGACAAATTGTCAGGTGTGTGGTATAACCAGAAAGGTCAAATTATGTGAACGAATTTTGTGTGGTTCCCTGCATTATTCTATTGGATGAGGTGATACATGTTTGGGTGTGTGTCATTGAGTAGTGTTTACTGAGAGGTATGCAAGTGAGTAGGCCATGCGCTTGCAGATACGGTTATGTTTTGTTGTGAAAGCATGCTTGATGTTCCATTGCAGAGAGACTGAAACCTGATTGGAAAAGATCTAGCTGGGCTTATCTTAAAGGCTTGAGTGGAATGCATTTAGAGGGGTGGTGATGTTTCCCTCCTTGTCGACTCCTAAGGTGCCCCATGTGGCAAGTCAGAAGAAGGACGTGGACTCTTGTATGACATGATCTACACAGTTTTATTAAAGTAACTTAAAAAGGGCTATTTTTCCCTATCACATTGGGTTGTCCCTGCCTGCGTTACTAACTAAGGTGGTCAATCATCTGTCGTCAATGTTCAAAGCAAATAAGCCCACTAATCCTAACTACCCTAACTGACCCTACCACTTAAGGAAACTAACTTAAATCAGGAGGACTACTCCCTTCTCCGGGAAGTACTCCTGGTACCATTATAAATGTGCCTGTTGTTGGTTCGCAAATTGTCTCTTGTGACTTTAGTATTAGTCTCTTTAGTTCTTCAACTGCATTATCAAATCTTCTTCTCTCTTTCTGGATCCCTTTTGGGGGTTTCAAATAAGTTCCATAACTCTTGGCAGTACTATTTTAATATCTTGGTAAAGTATTCTTGTTATGATCGGTTTCTTTCCAGGACAGATATATGTCCTCTGCAGTTGTGCTGCTTCTCTCATATATTCAAATTGTCTATCTCTCTCAGACCTTGCTCCACACTTGGTTCTCTCCTACTCATTATACTTTTATTGTGTAACGTTATTAGTTACTTTCTTATTTTCCAACAGTATTTAGACACATTTCTTTTCTTTGTTTCCTTTTCTGGTAATATCACAATCCCAGTTAATTTGTTTAAAAAAACACTCTATTTCATATTTGTCACTGGGATGATTGTTCATGCGGTATAATGACACCCTGGGTGCCTCCTGTGCTTCCAATCCTTCCTGTTACCTTTGTCCCTAATGGGGGACGTCCTCTGGAGCTTTGTTGTTCAGGCACCTCTCCTCACAGGCTGCTGGTGCCTTTGCTTTGATGGACTTTCTCTTTACGCCTTCCTTGACTCCTCCAAAATGACCTGGTCTCTCACAGCATTACCAGACGTCTGAGATCTCACTTCTGCTTGTCGTCTCGGTGACCGTTTGTAGATGGGCTTTCCACCACGTTTGCCTGTTCGTGGTCTTGCCACCACCTCTTGGAAGGCTCCTCCTCTGCTGGTTTTCCTCCATTTAGCTTCTCAATGTCTTGGGCATCCTGCACTGCTTTCTCTGGTGGGTTCAAAACTCACAGGCTTCTGGGTTTCCATCTTCCCCAGGTATGATGTAGCAGGGGAGTTCCACAAGCCTACGTACATGCTTGTTTCTCTCTGCTTCTCTCTGGCTTCTCACAGAAGACTCCTTAATCAATCTCATTGTCTCAGTAGATTGGTCACTTTTATTTAAAGAAGCATGCTCATCTCTCATAAGGTAATAGCATTGGTTAGTTAGTTCTTCACCCCAGTTTGGATACTTTATATCTTCTGATTCTTTTAATCATCCCACATAGGCTGGAGTATGTCCAGCCTGAGGGAGTTCCTTAAGGGAACAGCAGTCCTTGTCCACAAAGGGGAATCTCTCCAGGTGAGGTCTCACTTGCCTCTACAGCTAGGGAGGGTATTTCAGAGCGGGCTCACCTTCTAAGTCTCACAGGAAGGGGCCCCCCCATTGGGGAGAAGAGACACATTCCCTTGATTCGTCACATCAGGGCTGAGTAACAATTCATCCAGAATATGGGCTGAGTTTGTCAGGCTGTCAACGTTTTGAGAGCTTTCCTGAAGGGGAAGTTATCTTCTACGTGATGCATGGTTAATAGGAAGGAGTTCCAGATGTTGGGTGTTTAGACTGAGAAAAACAGGACCCCTATTCATGATGTTTCTGTTAGGCATGTTTCTTGTAGGCTTGTGCTGTAGGTATTCCAGTCCTGTGTTGTGGAGTGCTTGGTCTGTGATGCACATTGCCTTGAAGGCGGATTATCGCCCGATTGGAAGCCAGAGAAGGACACAGAGGGTGGGTGAGATGTGTTCTCTAGGGCGTAGGCCAAGGCCTACCAAGAGACTTGTGGCTGTGTTTTGTACATGTTGGAGTTTTCTTAGCTATGATGCAGTGGCTCACAAGTAAAGGGTGTTATGATAGTCTAAGCTTGAAAGGATGATAGCCATGATTACGAAGACTCTGTTAGGGATGGTCAGGTAGGGAAATAGGCTTTGGGGAATGAGAATGTGTAAGTAGCAGCTTTCTATGACAGAGTTGATGTGATGTAATAGGGTCAGGTCTGTGTCCAAAATACATCCAAGGTTTGTTGAAGGTGATGGGCCTAGAGAGCGTTGCCACGGGGTGGGTTGCGGAAAGAAGGAGGTCTTTCCTCAGAGAGGGATCTCAGGTTTGCCTTTGTTGAGTATGAGAAGCATGTTGTGACATTGGGGTAGATGGCAGCAAGGTCCTTTGGGATTTTGAAGATGATTTGGGTGTCATTTGTGTAGTTATAGCAGGTTAGGCCATGGGATTGAATAAGTACGGGAAGGGGGCTCAGGTAAAGGCTGAAGAGCAGTGAGGAGGAAGTGGCACCCTGTGGCACTCCTTGAGTGACTGGGCTGGGGGTCGAGGAGAAAGGAGGCAGGTGTACTATTTGGAATATGCTGGAAAGGAAGGGGGATATCTATTTCAGTGCTGTATTCCTGATGCCAGTAGAGTGAAGTGTGACCGTGATGGTGGGGTGGTCTTTGATGTCGAAGTCTGCTGAGAGGTTGAGTAGGTTTAAGGCGGCAGCCTTAGGAGTCTGATGTCTTTTCAAATCATCCCAGATGGAAACTAGGCACAATTCATTTCCTCATATGGGTTTGAAGCCGGATTGGGGTGGGGTTGAGGATCTGGTTGGATTCTTTTGACTAACATAGTTGTGAATATGCCACCCGTCAGTTAGTTTACCTATACATCGGTTGTTTGACATCAGCCTGTAAATGGTCAGGACAAGGGGGTTGAATGTGGGCTTTTGAGAAAGGGCTTGATGTAAGAGGTTTTGAATACCCCTGGGAACGGGCCGTGTAAGAGAGAAGTGTTGACGATGGATCTTGTGAACTCACCGGTGCAGGTAGATGTCAAAATTTCTTTTAGTAGAAGGGGGAGAGCATAGATCTCCATGGGATCCTGAAGTGCTACTGTTTGTTAGAAGTTTGAGAAATTCAGGGTGACAGAGTGGAGAGAAGGATGAGAATAGCAGGGGTGGAGGCGTCCCTGATGTTCTCTTTGGATTTGAAGGGTTGGGAGACGTGAGCAATGCTATTTTAGAGATGATGGTGTTGTCTAAATTGTGGAAGTGGTCCGAGAGGGAGTCACAGAGGGTTTGTGTGTGGATCGGAGGCAGTGCATGCTGGTGAAAAGAAGTTGGAGATAAGCTTGTGGAGTTACATTGAGGGGTTAGGCGAGTTGGTGATTCTTTTCCAGTAATCGTTTTTTTGGCCTTGCATATTTCTGCCCAGTATGCCTTGAGGTTGGAGGTATATGCTAATGTGTTCGATGTAGAAGGTTCTGCACACCATCTGTGTTCTAGAGTGTCGTTCTGAGATTTTAGAATTTTAAGGGAAGTGGTGAACCATTTGGGAGAGAGGCTTACTACTAGTCAAGGATCTGAGAGGGGAGAGTGGGCTAAGTGTTTCAGAGAGCCAGTGGAGGCTGGAATATGACCAGAAGGGAGGGGTGTGCAGGTCAGGTAAGCCAGTAGGGAATCTGCACAGTCAGGAGTTACTTTACTTTCTTCCACAGGCGAGAGTGGGTGTCACCAGGGCTACCAGGGGGAGGGAGAGCTCATCGTGGAAATATAAAAGAAGATGGCTGAGTGGTCTGTTCAGATTGGTGGTTGGGGTGTGTGATTAATCCAATAGAGTCATCACAGATTCTCCAGCGGTGACCTCCTCCCATGTGGCCAGTGGACGGCAGCCACTACCTGATCCTGACTCTGGGAGGAAACTACTACTGGGGAGATGTCATGACTTCATTGGATGAGACACAGTATCACCCCCTTTCACATGAGGAAGACCCTCTAATACACAAGAATCCTAATGGCTATTGTTAGCTGCTGGATCCCCCTTGTCGAAGAAGGAAAGAAACCTCTTGTTCTATTTTTCTGGTCAAATACCCACCTATGACATAAACACCCAAAGCTCCAAGACTGTACTCTTTGCTTCTCAGGTACCTTTTTGTGAAATCACTGAGAGGAACTACTTAAACACCATTTTCCCAATGACACCTATTGTCTTCAACTCCCAGAATCAGCCGTGTACTGAGACAAGGAGGATGAAGGAGTTTGAGCAAGGTAACAAAACCTCAAAACACAATATGCAGTCTAGTTGTTTTTCCAAATCACCTGTACGTGGGACAATTAGACATGGCCAGCAGACTACAGAGAGAAGCAGTGCAGGAGAAGACATTGGCTCCTATCCAGAAGCTCCCGAACGTGGAATTCAAGTACCGGTGTGGCGTAGCAGAGAAGGCTGCCAAATCAGAAGGAGAAATTCTGTGTGAGTGACAGAAATGCTGCGGGGATGCTGGGAGCTGCGAGAGAGGTCCTGGGCGCTCGTCAGCTTAATGAGGCAGCGTTCTCCATTCTGGGACTTGAAGGGAAGCAGGCTTGTGACCGCAGAGCTGCAAAGGAAGCTGAAAGAATGTCTGTACACTCCAGTGTGGAAAGCGGGTGAAACCAATATGCTGCAGAAGCGCAAACTGGACCAGAGATGCTGGAGTAAACCAGTAAGTTTGCCCAGAGCCAGTGGGGATGCCGGGGTGTTCTGGCGACTGTGCCAACAGCAATTTGAAACTGATACCTGGGTCTCCCATATTCCCTGTTACCTGCTTATGGGAAATGTCACTGAGGCTTCCATTCTCCTCTGTGTGTCTCTCTTTCCTTCTTTAGATTGGCCAGGTATCTTTCCTTCATATCTCTTCCTACTTCCCTCTGTATTGCTCTGTTCTCCAGTCTCTCCATTACCTTTTTCATTCCTTGCAGCTTCAACCATGTTCAATGTACCGCAGGTCCACAACAACTCTACTGCTTCCCCTCTTCTTTGTTTACTTACTTTTGCCACGGTCTGTGCCCTGCTTCAGTTCTCCTCTCTGGCTCCTGTTTCTTCACTCTTTCAGTATGCCAAGCAGCCATCCTCTGCTCAGTCCTGGTATGTGCACACATTTGTATATCACAGGTTTCGCCTTCTCTACCCCAGACTCCTCCCCTTTCATACACTATGTATCCAGGGGACTTCCCCAGTGTACGGTTGTAATACTTTCTCCCTTTCTCATATTGCTTCCCTTCTCCTCCACTGGTCCCCTTCTTCTTCTCAGTGAATAGGGAGTCTTTATTTAGGGGAATAGTTACTGTTTCTGGGTGGCAATAACACACAGTTGTAGAGGAGCAGCTGTATGCTTCTGCAGGATATCCCACCCCCTATCTTCTATATGTTGGAAGTCTGTTTGACACCAGCAGTTCTGCCAATACCGGAGCAAATCTTTGAAAAAAGAAATCCACTGAGAAAACCCTATCGAATGTATACCCGTAGAGACAGCAATCTGAGGGAGGAACTCCCTGAAGAAATATGCAAAGGAACAAAAGAGAGAAGCTAGTGACATCACACGAGACAAGGGTGACGCCCTGAGAATACTCACTGAAGAAGAATGTATGGATCTTACAGAAACTGATGACGAAGTTAAGAATAGAGTAAACTTTAATGTGCAAAAAGAAGATTGCAAATTTGTGAAGTGCTAAAGAAAATCAACGGTTCAATCGTTGTGCAGACGCTGAAACGCAAGTAGACCAAGTCATCAAAGAAGCTGGCTATATGTATTGATATTGATATTTTATTTGAATCGTGCTCGTACACAAGTGTTTCAGAGCACGACGAGGCACGGGAGGGGAACAAGGGAGAACAAAAACAACGATCCTACGAGGCCCAGTGACCTTGAGAACATGAAAGTGCATGGGAGAGCTTAAAAGGGAAAGTGCAAAGAAAGGGGGGAGAAGTGGAAAGTGCTGAACAAAAGGAATACAAAATAAATAAATAAAACAGGAATAAATAAATAATAAAAACAACAAACAGTAGTAGTGCAGCCAGCAAGTAGCAAGTGCTATGTTGAAGGCAACAGCCAGAGTGTGTCCGGTAAGTGCATAAAAAGGGGGCCTGTAGGGTTACAGATACAGACCCCAGTGCAAGGGATTGCCAGAAGGCAGTGCATGTAGTGAATAGACTTCAGGCGAAGACGCCATTGTATAGAAGGTGGACATCAGTGTCATGAATTTTAGTAAGCCAAACCCCATGGAGAGGAAAGTCTGAGAATTATGTTGCAGCAAGAATAAGCTGAAATTGTGGAAATGCCTGCCAAGGGTGTCTGGCCTGGCATCAAAACAGATACAGCCAAGTTTGGTTGTATATTCTTGAAAGCCGTGAACGTGCAAAGGATGTATCATCCCTTATTAAGGGGCAAAGAAAGAACAACAAGAGTGCCAAGTTTTATTTGTTTAAGACTTTAAGTGCTGCAGAATAGACCAAATCGTTGTCCCCTGTGACATGAGGCAAGGATGGAAATAGAGTTGAGCTTGGAGTCCTAGAACAACGATAATGAGAGCCTGTACACCCATATTTTCCCACAGACAAGGATACTTTGCAATCAAGTTCAAAGACAATTTTCTTGGCAGAAGGCATGGGTGATGAGAGATGTTGGGCGGGGAGGTAAAGTCAAGTCCACCTCCTGGCACCTGGGTCTGAGCTTATGTGCTGCTACGTGAACCGAATGTTCCAGACATGGCACGAGCATGCCAACCAATTGTAGAGAGCTGCATAACAAAGTGCCTTATAGTTTGATAACCATTGATAAACCACGTACTTAATAGTGTTGGAGATAATGGCCCTTATTACGAGTTCGGCGGTAACCATGCCGCTATTGGCGGCATGGCTGCCGCCGAAATCGCATCGGGGTCCGGGACCTAGGAATGAGGATTTACCGGCCCATTCGGAGTTCAGAAGGCCCGGTAATTCCTCCCTCTGAGGACCTTGACCTGGTCCTTCCCATTCCCATTTCAACCCCCATAGGGCTGAAATGGGAATGGGAGAGGGAGCAAACAACAGGCCATTACGAGATGGCCGATTGTTTGCTCCCTCTTCCCCTCACGGGACCCGGTAAGCACACCTGGTTTTCCCAGGCGTGCTTACCGTGTCCCGCGAGGGGAACTCGTAATGCGGCGGTATGGAGTGGACGGCGCCGGCACCTTTTACAGCGCCGTTCACTCCGTACCACCAGGGTCGTAATGAGGCCCCATGTGTTTTAGAGGTACGCATAAGTTGGCCACCTGATCACAGGTCAGCCAATCATAATGCTAGTCCTTATAGAAAGTATACTTATATGTTCCCCTTTAACCAATTCTAATCGCTTGTAGGTTTTTCTTATTTGACACGTAGGATGACGTCACGTCTGATGTATTTCTAGTATAAAGTCACTGTTTAATGAGAAAATTGATGAGAGCTGAGCGAACGTCCGTTGATGTCTGTTGTAACCCCCATATTTTACAGAATTGTTAATAAAACAGCAACCTTTGCCATCTTCCTGAGTTGATTCGATTATTGGAGTTATTCTGTGAACCCATCCATTGCATGAACGTTACTAAAGAACCATAAGTTCACATTCATATTTTCTTCAAGTTAGCATTTAGAATGTATAAAGAGCTTTGCTGCTCTCGAGCTCGGTCCACGCTTTAAAGAATAAAAATAAAAATAAGACACATTTGAGTAGGTATTGTGGTTCTGTCTTCTAATGAGTTCCTTGTCGGAACGGGAGTATTTGTCCCCAAAGGCGGAGACTCTCCCAGTGAGGTCTCACTTGCCTCTACCCCTAGGTGGGAGGGTATTGTAGAGCGGGTTCATCCCCCTAGCCTCAAAGGGGGCTGGGGGCCTCACCCTTGGGGAGAAGGGACACATTCCCTCGATTCATCACAGTGGCCTGGAAGCCCCAGATTATATCTCTGGGATTTGCAGCGGGTGTTTAAAAACATTACCTGACAAGTCTAGCATCCATTCTTCAAGGGCTTCCTGAGCATGTCTTTGGGCCTTCATGGTTACCAGACATTTGGTCGAAAAAAAATGGTCGACAGGACAATTGGTCGAAACCATTTGGTCGAAAACCAAATGGTCGAAAACCAAATGGTTGAATTTTTTTTTTTCCTTTTTTTTTTTTGGGGGGGGTCCGCCCAACCCCCTTTTTTTTCTAAAAAAACCTTTTTTTCCCTAAACGAAAACCTAAAATATATATATATATATAAATAAAAACAAAATTTTACCATTTGGTTTTCGACCAAATTACGTCGACCATTTGTCTTTCGACCAAATGTCTTTCGACCAAATGTCCGGACACCGGCCTTCACACCATGCTGCCAGAAATTTAAGTAATTCCTTTCAACGTACTGTCAATGGAAATGTTCTCATTCCCACTAGCCTCTGAATTTCACACTTTCTTGTTCATTTTTCCTTTTGGTCAACTGTTTACACACACACAAACACACTCACACCTACTAAACAACCCCGTTGTTAAATCATCATGTGCTTAATTTATACATCTTTTGTGGCAAATTTGTCCTTATCTGCTAGAACACAATAGATTTTCAATAGCAGCAGCTATAGTTAACACCAAGTTAGACTACTGCAACAGCCTCCTTTTGGGAACAGCCAAGGGCAATATTAGGAGACGTCATGTCATACAGAATGGTGCGGTCCGAGCTGTCTGTGGGCTGAGTCATCAAACTCATATCACGGAACAGCAGAGGAAACTGCACTCACTTTCCATAGAGCAACAACTCAATTTTAAAGGTTCAGTTATTGTGTTTAAATGTCTTTCGGGTGATGCACCTGAATATTGTATATCAAGAATAAAAAAAAACACATCAAAGCGGACTCTGCGATCGAATAACCAGATGTTATTGACCCAACCATGCACGACTTTGAAGAAGTTGGATGGGGCACGCTTTAATGTGTGGGCCCCCTACACCTGGAATTCGATCCTCCTACAAATAAAACAATGTGCAACACTTTAGCAGTTTAGGAAACGTCTTAAAACCATTTTTTGAATGCCCAAACTGAACAATAAACAACAAACAATAAACCTTCTGATACCCCTGAAATGACTTCCCTTGTTACTATGTGCAGTGACTGCACTTCTGTCCCCTTTCCTTCTCCACTCTTTTATGTTTCGCTGTTTGTTTGTTATGTAAGTGCCCTAAGACCTTTGGGTTAGTGTTTCACCATATAAGAATGTATTTAGCGTGTTAGTTAGTTCTGTGTGTCCTTTCCTATTCCCACTTCTCCCTACATTTCACTTTTGCCCTTTTTCTTTTCTTCTTCCATCCATAGACTAAAGTCTGGTTACACCAGGTGGGGTCACAAGAGGCCCAATTCTCAGACATGATACAGGCAGTTCAAGACCACTATTATGGTGATTGTTGCAGTATAAATGCTTTACAATACAGCATATAAAGTACTGGGAAGCTGAGAGTGTGGGAGCAGAGTTTCATCCGACCGATCAAGTCAAAAACAGTGCAGTTCAGGAAAATGCAAACACATCCTTTATATTTGTGATTTCCTGGTGCTGTTTGCTTTATCTCCCCTGAGGGCACTTTGTTCTGTAGACAACTTAATTTATAGCTGCCAGGAAGGGATCACAGCGCGGGAAGGTTGACCTGGCATGAGGGTCTATTGGGTCGGTGGGTCACTGCAGAAGTCTACAACAAACCCCTTCAGGCGTTATCACTGAAGTAAGAATATGGACTCAAAACATACAAGTGCGCCAAGTTCATGTGATAGTCATAGCCTGTCCCAGATGATACAGACATATAAATATCCCCTGTGCTCAGCGTGTTATTTCCGCATGCTCTAAGGTGCAGCAAGAGCGTTCTATGGTATTGCTCTAGATTCATATTACACAGGTTTATGTTTCTGGCTCATCACGCGCATGATTGGGTGTGTTTCACATACAGTACTCGGAGAAATCAATGATCCCCCGAATTAAACACACAAAGTCCATCACCATGAAATGTTCTTCATTTGAGTCAAGCGAGCTGAAAGGGCTAGATTTACATGTTCATTGCCGTCATAAATAAAAATGTGCATTTGAAGTGCCTGGGAATGACTGTGCCTGTGTCTCCTGTGCGGACATTTATACACTAAAGGCAACATCTCCGACGGGGAAGGGTCCATAAACCTGATTTGCCATCCAGTGAATTTCAGAAGCGCTGGACGCTTTTGTAAATCAGGCGCTTAATGCGCCATTTAACTCCACCACAAGCAAACAGTCCTCGAGTTATTTAGATATTTTCCTAGAGAAAGGCAATTCAAAGTAAGGTGATCGTTGTATCAACATTATCAAGTGATTAGTGAATGTTAATTTAACCGGCGTTTTTAAGTGACCACGTGAGGACACGATATGAATTGCATATCCCAAAAATACAGATTTCTTGCAACTCGTAAGCCTGAATCACAGAAGCCTACACAACACGCGCAATGTATGTATACCTTCTTAGCGTTGCCTAGGACGATGCACATAGAACCAGGCGCATGTGTTCATTAACTTCATTTTATGCACGCATGAAAGGCCTGCACAGGCTAGTTGCTGAGGTTAATGGATGGTGAAAGAATAAGCTTTATTCCTGGACTTGAGCAAATTGACTTGCTCCATTATTCACAATAATAATCTGCTAACTAAAGTGAAAAAGAGGTTCAAATGAAATTGTCAGGCAGTTCACTTTTGCACTAGTATACCCATTTGGAACACAAGGATTTTAAAATCCGGGAAAACAAATGATGCAAAGGTAATGCCTTCCATTTACCAGTCCCTTCATCTCACCACTTTATTGCACAGATCACATTCTCACAGGGACAATGGGCCTAATTACAAGTCCGGCGGTAGGCTGCCACCGGACTTGTGAATGTTTCCGGCTCCTGGCTTCACAGAAACACCGTGAGATTACGACCCTGGTGTTCCTGGAAATCAGGCACCAGAAAATCTTTAATCCCCATTCCCATTGCGAATGGGGATAACGAAAGCACCGTTTGTAACAGTGCCGGTGCTTTTGTGAACGTCTGCGGGCGGCTGCAGTTCCACCAGCCAGGTCAGACCTGGTGGGCGGGACGGCAGCTTCCCACAGACTCGGAGTGTGCCGGTTCGGTAACAACGCTGCCGGCAGGCTTACCGGCACTGTTGTTTCTGAACTGGCACACTACTAATAAGGCCAATTGTATTCAAGTACAGAGAGGAATTTTCTTTCTTTTTCACATAGGCACATTTTTTGTTTTGGCTATAAGGTGAAGCACTTCTAAGCCGAATGTATTGCATTAGAGTACAGCTGGGAGAGATTGCATATAAGGATGGTGGTGTCCAGTCATAATATCGAAAAAATAAAGTCGAATGACAAAAAAGTCGAATCAATAATGTCGAAAAAAAAAAGTCGAATTTGTTTTTTTATTATTTATATATTTTTTTTGGGTTTGGTAAGTAAAAAAAAGGGGTAAAATAAAAAAAAATAGAAAAAAGGGGGGTTGGGGGGGGGAACCCCCCATTTCGAATAAAAAACGTATTAAAAAAAAAATCGACTTTTTTTTTTTCGAGATTATTTTTTCGACATTTTGACTTTCGATTTTATTGATTTCGATTTTATGTCTAGGAACCAAGGATGGTCACACAGCTTGTAGGTGTTGTTTGGTAATTTAACCACCCATTGACTGACCATAGCCATGCTGATCGCCATGGCCTTCCCCACCAACTTCCTGCCTTTCCCCACCTAAAATACCCCCTCCTGGGATCTGTTTGAGCTAGCTTTATCAAGCTGTAAAAATAAATGGCCACTTAAAGTGCCTGGCAGAGCTTTTTCAAAGCAATCTCCTGAAAGCCAAATGGTTTAATTAATGATGTTAACACACTACTGGCGTAATAATAATTCCTTAAACAGGTCTGCCTCCATCCACTTGATTTATAAACAGTATGCATGTCCTTCACCAAGGTCCTGTTAAAATCAAGCATTGGCAAATCCAACAGTTTCGGCACTATGTGCACCATTACCCAGCTGCTGGCATTAATGGACACTTGGTACCCTTACAGCAATTCCCTGCAAATACCTTTTCCGTGTCTACACAAAATCCAAAACTGTTGGCATTGCCAATGCGTGTTTGTCTTGGCACTAGTCCTTCCTCCCACAAGAAAGATCTTCTGAATCAGGTCATAGACTGTCCTGTGGCATTGCAATAATTATAACAAATCCGCCCTCACGCCACAGACGGTACTGCACCTGTGCATACAATGGCAAGCCCAATGCTGGCACTATCCGTAGAAAAATGCTCCACTGCTCCCGAGCTACGAGCAATAAAATAATAAAATAAACATGGCGTATTAATGTTCGTGCAGGGAATCGGCCCACCTACTTTTAGTGCGGGATTGTGAATGCATGGGTATTTCAGCAGCTAAATAGTTAGGTGTCAGCTCATGTCTGGATTACTGAAGGCGTTCATTTGCTTCTTTCCCACATGGCACCATAGATTACCCGCTGATGCAGTGTAATGAAGGCTGGCACATTTGTTTTCCCAGTATCCTTTCACGGTGGTCCTCACTGATCACCTGGCATCTGGTTTGTCAGGAGGTGACACGCGAATTTGTTTTTCCAGCTGATTGCGGTCGGATGGCAGGTTTTGCTATTAATCTGCCCCCTTTCTCTTTCCAGCAGACAAATGCATTTAACTTTTCTGTTCACCTGGATTTGCCCTTAGCACATGCTTAGCTGAACATGTCTCCTCGGTAGCTGCTGGTATTAATCTTCCCCCCAACAATGGAAACCAGATTTTATAATGATACAATTATATTCCCATTCCATTGTGTGCTCTGACAGTATTGTGGTTCTCTGCCTGAAAGGAAATTTATGTAGCCTGAAAGAGTGGCATTGTTGTCCTATTGAAAAACATAGGCTCTATTTTCTCCAGCGACTATGGCGTGGCTAATGTTATGCAAATTAATGAACACTGTATTGTTATTATCCTTTTTTTGCATAACGATGTTCGCAATGGCTGGGGTTTTATTTTTGGATGCATTATGCGTTTGCCAATCACATTTTTTGTTGTTGCAGGATGCTATTAGCCTAATTTCTTCACAAGCGCAGAAACTTCAAGTTTGAGGACGGCAGGAGCGCCTGCACATGAGGGATACTTCTGTATCCTGAGCCGAAATCAATTTTAATTAGGCGCGGACGCTGTCAGCAATCCTTTAAAGGTCTCACTTGCTTAACCGATTAGCAAACTGATGATTGGATAGATGCATATGCGCGAGCCGGGTCAATACATGCTCATTTGAAACTGACCTTGCAAACAGTTGAAACAATTGTTGATCATTGTTAAACAACTTTCTGCTGCACCTGGTTGATTTTCTTGAAGGAGTTGCTGCTAGTCCTATGTATATTCTTTTTTAAATGCTATTCAGTGAACACATGTAACTACGACACTTTGAGTGCCCTTCCAACCTATCTATTTGCCCTAAGACTATGGCCTTATTTTACAAAAAGTTCTATCATTGATACATAGTGAAAACATGAAAATCCTTCAGTTAGGAGAGACTAACGATGAAGCAACTTATCTCCACAAAAGCTGTGTAGTTCGGTCAGGAAATGACGACAATCTGAACTTTGAGTCACCCTTGTAGATATCACCCATGATTTCATTTTTGATCTCATTGTTCTGCCCCGTGTGGATCTCATGTATGTTCTCATAGTCTGAGCAAAGGCGGTGACACCGAATTATCTCCCACAGCTGCTGAATTTCATACATTTGTTGTAATAATTTGGTTACTTTTAACTCTCTCTTAACTAAGGTTTATTCACTGAATTTCAAGGTCTTTTTTCATGCTACAACTTCTGCATTGCCCACTTTGCAACAATTTCTGACTCCGCAAAAATTAGTATAAAAAGACTGTAATTTATGGACGTTGCTCTTCTTCAACTCATGAGTAAATAACCTGATGCCACCATCCCATGCCCCCATTTGTCTCTCTTCTTTGATTTCTGCGATAGTTTACCCATCACTTTTCGGTGGTAACATGCGCACAATGACGTTGAAGGCACCTTTTGTTGCTGTGACAACCATTTCTACGATTATCGCAGTAATGCGCAATTGCCCAAAACCCAAAAAGATATTTCCATCCCCACTGCCTCTCTCCATGTGCAACCATCCCCATTTCTTGCACCCCCCCACCCCTCTCCTATTAAGCAATTACTAACACCCTTTACTGTGATACACTTTTTTTCTGGTCACCTTTTTGAATTTCTGCCAATGTTCCTTTGATACTAACTGTTGCATAGTTGACATATTTAATGGCAAGTGTGACGTGAAGGAGATGTAGCATAAGAAAACATTTGAAATTCAGTGAAAAACCTTAGTTTAGGGACAGTGATGATGAAACAACTTATCCCAAAAAAAAAACTTTGGCAGATGTGAGGTAGGCATGGTGAAAAGAGATAGACACAGGCGGTAGAGTTCTAAAACCTTTTTTTAAAGTATTCAAGGTTGGTGTGATGCCTATCTTTCCCTATCTGTAGTTTGGGGTTTCCCTTAACTGATGTTTCTAAGGATGGTCGAGGTCTGTAAGTCTCAAAATAAAGTCTGTATCAAAACTATGCTTGCCCTCACTCTGGAAACAAATGTTGTGCAGGGTTTATCTGAAAGAAAAACTGTGTTCCAAAAAGAAGTGCAAAACAAGACTGGATCCAGGTGGCCTTCTTGTCATATTTGGCTTGGCCAGTTCCGAATAGTTCAACCTTAAAGTGCCTTTGGAATCTCCCAGGCAATGTTCGTGTAGCTTCAAAACAAATCAGTTCACAAAGGTTCCTAGGTTTGCTTGGAATCCGTTCCCCAAGCTTCGCAAAGTTCACATTTCCTTTAGGCATCCCAGGCTCCCTTCCCCAAGCTTAGGCCTTTCTTGTTTAAACAGTTCACCACAAAGTACACAAAAACACAAAAGTTCTGCTTTTCAAGATTCGCTTTCAGAGCACAATTAGTCCTCTTTAGTTCAAACAGCCTTTCACAATATTTTGGGGATGTTGCTCCCACATCACTTCAGCATAGCTCCCTTTTTTCACCTTCTCTCAAGTAATGCTGTTTGTATCTTCCATTTAACTATGGGTCAGTATCAGAGACTTTCGCGAATGCACAGCTTTACTTTCCCCTATGCGCGACCACTGTGATTCTTCAGGTCCTTCTCTTTCTTTCCATTCATGCCGCTCACACGTTTCAGTTTCTTTCCTTTTCTTTCCTGCCACTTGCATACTTTCAAATTTCCCTTTTAGTCTCACATGCTCCCCAGGTTTCTTGGCATTCAGAAACATACCGGTTGAAGCAATGCTGTCGGGAAGGCTCACCGGCTTTGGCGCTGAGGTCAGCGTCTCACCATCTGGCCCTCAGATACCCCTGGACCTCGACTCCTTCCAGAGGAATGAGCATTTGCTTTGCCACATCCCACAGGACTCAGCAAGTCCAAATCCGGGTCCTTGGAGACATGTATCCCTCCCCACGCTCCAACACTCACACAGTACCGGCCAGTTTCTCTGCATCCTGTTCTCCTCATGATATTTCATGGACCCCCAGCTGCAGCTTCCTGTTCTCTGGCTTCCACGGCTCTGTCAGCATTCACAACTCGCTCTCTTTATCTGGCAAAAATGTGTTTAGGAACAAGATGGGATCCCCTCCTGGGCTTAGCCTTGCAGCCTCACTTCTGCTCTCCTAACTGCTGCTCTCTACTATGCTGAGTGCTCCACCTTTTATACACCTGAGCCCTGTCAAGGGGTTTCAGGTGTGAGTACTTGGTCTCCCTTGCCTGACTCCAATTAGGCCAATTAATGGGACATGCCTGACTCTTAGGTTTATTTTTCTACATCCCAGTACTAATGTGGTAGGTAATAGAGTCCAGGTGTGTATAGCTGTTGTCAAGTGCATGACCTGACTCTGCCTGACCTTCTTAGAGTGGCATGTTGGTAGTGTGGCCTATCCATTCATCTTCCTCCTCACAGTATTGTAGGGACTTTTGCCATAGGTAATCTTTCTTACTCTCGGATGCCTCTTCCTCGTCTCAGTATGTATTGGAAATGGGGATGGGGGACAGAATAGGACTTAAAGTAGCCCATAGAGGATGTGAGGGGAGAAAATGTGAGGATGCCCTCGGATTTCTCACACACGAAAGAACACTCATTTACATACTCTCTCTGAACTGGAGATGAACCTCCAGTGATGGCTACTCAGTGGCGCTTTGCTGTATGTGGCTTGGCTGAAATGGCTTAGTCTGCTTTCACATCTCAGGCAGGATTTTCTTTTTTTTTCACGCTGTTTAGAGCTACCACAATGCTGTTTGTTCAAAATCCTCCAAAGCTCCAACCTCAAGGATTGAGAGCATACTACACTTCTAAGCAAGTAACATGTCTGCAGTTGTCTGCATTCGTGAGAGCTGCTTTTCTTTGGTTGAAAATGCTATGTCTAAAATAGCACTGCCCTAAAGAGAAAGGCTAACATTCCAGCAAATGTACATATCCACAGTGGTACCCATGTGGTTGTGAACTGGACGTGAGCTTCTATTGATGGCTTTTGTGTGACTTGGTAATTTCTTCTTTCATTACCCAAGGTTCAGGGGTGAGGAGGGCATTACCTGTGTCCCCACCCTTAGGTCTTGGGACCAGTGGAGATAACCTTTCTTTTCATGGAAATGTGGGCTTTTGGGGGGCGGGAACTCGCATTTGAGACATCCTGCATCTTTCTTCAAGAGCCATGGAAAATGTTTCTATGACTCTGACCATTATCTGTCCTACATGTCCTTTAATGCTTCAAATAAATGTGACCAGTCCAAAGAATGGGTGGTCAGCGTATTGCAATGTTCATAATAAGACTTGGCCCCACAACACACAGATTCGCTGACTAACAAGAGGATTTTTACATAGCTATTGGCCCATCATTAACGTTGGGCGTGGCTGACAGAAACCAACAAGGTGGAGGACAGGCAATCGGCGAGCAGGCCTTAAATCCTTTATCACTATGGTTTCTGGGAGAACGTTGTACACACATGTGCATGGTCAGATTGGCAAAATGCAAAGTGACATGCGCTTTTCCATGTGAACTGCTTTTTGTTGCTAACACTGGGCATGGGGGAAGCTCGTGATGTGGGTGTGCCGTTCTGAAGATTATCAATGTGATTGGAGATCAACTCAAATCACTGCTTGACATACTGACTTCTCACACCCCTCTAAAAGTATCTGAAGAACATGGCAGGCCCTGACCATTCACAGCGTGTGGTATTCACAAAAAATCTGCTGATACAAGCCTTCATTCCCCCCTTACTGACCAACATGTTGACATGTGTATCCACGTACCATCAACAAAATAGGGTTTCTGGGCTTTTGGCATTGACCGAACTCTATATTCTGAGATTATTGTACAAAATGTCAATTAGTGTGATTTTTTTTAAGCCACGTTTTTGTTTTTAAGATTGCTTGAAACAGCTGACTTTAAAAAATGCAGGGAATTCACTGCTTTTCTTTGTCTAATAGACTCAGGATAGGTTTGTTTTTGGCAGTTTTCATACTAAAATCTTTGTTTCTTTCGCAGCATAACAGATTATTTTGACTTGGGGTCTGATTTACAGTTCAGTAGTAGCAGTAAAATATGCACATTTTCGGAATATTGCATGTATTAGTCCTCCATCATATTCAGTAGAAAACACTGCACAGAAAAATAACACACATTTTGAAGTACAAAATAACACATCTGGTAAAGGTTAGAGACCACATGCCAGAAATACTGAGTGTGAACCCCCAGCAAAACCAGAACCGGTAAACACCGGATGATCCAGCTTACTGGTATAATAAAAAATAATGCACCCAGACACCACTACTTATTACCAGGCAGGCGAGAATAAATTCTAGGTAATCTGAAATCAAACACGGGTGTCTGCTATCAGAAGCAAAACCATGGAAATGGCCAAGACAAACAGCACACCACACATATCATACCATGCAACAAGGCAGAGCCATGTCCCACACACTGCAGAGGTGTTCATATTATGTGAATGCTGGAGAAACAATGCAATACATCTTCTGCCTTGAAATAGGTCAGATGGCAGCACTTGCAAGAAGAAGGAGGAGGCCATACATCCCCACTGTAAAACGCTCCCCATGGACCCTCAAAGCGAACTTAATAGTGACTGTGTATCATCTTGATTGGAACACCATCATGGATGTCCTGCAGCTCATACAGAATGAGATGCACAGTCACACTGGCATACACTCAGCCATACACCCTCACCTGAAGAATCTGTTTTAAATGTCCTCACAATTAGTACCTTCCAGCACGCAGTGGGGATGTTACATTGCATTTCATTGCCAACGTTCTGCCATTTGCTCACATAGGTATTATATGCCCCCCAGGGCCACCATGCAGAGCCATCAATGCCATCAAAGGAAGATTCTACGATATTGCCCAATTTCCAAACATCATATTTGCCCTAGATTTACACATATTCCACTGAGGGCCTCACATGGGTGTAGGTTTACAAGAATCACAAGCTGCAACACATACTCAATGTGCAGGTGACATGTGATGCTAACCTAGCCATCACCCAATGTTGCACCCGGTTTTCTAAATCCACACATGATTTCAGGGTAATGCGCTATAGCACCCTGCATGGCCATCCACAGAGTGCAATGACCATGTATCAGGTACAACATTCCACCTGTACGTGTAGGGGATTGCAGTTCATGGTGGCCATAAAGTGTAAGCAGCAGGGAAAGCACGGGTTAATTATGCAGAGGGATTACCTGCAAAACGATGGTTTTCAGTATAAAGAGAAGAAACCTTGGAAATTATGGGGTGGTGAGTATGCAGAGGGAATACCTGGGAAATGATGGGGTGAGTATGTGGAGAGAATACCTGAGAAGGATGGAGATGGAAAGTGCACAACACATGTCTCAGCTGAGTAGCAGCTATGCCCCGCTGGCCATGTCCTCAAAGGAGAATATTGTTCAATGACATCTCCTTTTATTGCATAATCACAGTTAACACAGGCTACCCACTCTTGCCATGGGTACTGTGTGAGGCAATTTCATTGATTTCTAGAATATATCTTATAGTACACAGTCCCATCTCAAATGTTTGGAGCAAGAAACATGATGCAATTGGGATTAATTATGAATCACAACCAAAGGGGGTTCCCTACATTTATGCTGGCAAAGTCAGTCAAAAACGATGGTATACAATTTATAGGCAGATTCTCTATAGAGGAAATATACATAACCTGCCTATAATGGTCTTGCTAGTATAAAGAACACACATCCATTTGTTTAAATCAAATACATATATTATACATACATGCAACAATAATGAATTCTTTGGCTTATTCTGATTGACCATTGACAATTTAATATATTTCATTTTCCCCAAAATCAACGACAATTGTAGGTATTCGAATATGTTAAATGAACATTCAATTGGTGTATCTCTTATGCCGTTCACAAGTATTGGTGCTGGTGAAAATTAACATCAAATATTACACGGCCTGCCGTAGCACCCATGTAGTTATGGTTAAGTTGCTCAACTCATAGGAAGAGCACTTTATGGGTGGCTTATAACTTTGCTCGCCCTGGACAAATCCTCACCAAACTTTGCCAAAAAAAGTATATGGCCCGCTCTGAATTTCATTGGCAAGTTTTGTGAGGTTTCATCAAGGGGGGGGGGGGCATAGACTGAATGGAAAATAACTTTGCTCACACCTACAGAGCAAACCGCTAGATAGATTTGTGGCAGGAGCGGCGGCTTGGTCCCGAAATAATGCTTTTGTAAATTTGGTGGAAATCCATCCAGTATTTTTTTTTAAAACAACCGAAAAGTAGGTACCAAAAAATTAGTGATATATGGGCTAGGTCCGCCGACCAATTTCCCTGTTCGTTCCGCGGACAGTACTGCAGATGGTCCAGAGGGTGACGTGATGTCCGCAGACATCGGAATGCGCCCACTGATTGGATGGTAAAAAGCATGACGTGCATCAGATTTTTGGAAACACCCGCCATGTTGGATTTGCAGACATCTGTCGGTGGCCACGGACATCACGTTAAAAACATATAAAAAAACACTACATTTCACTTGTCATACTTATCAAACAATCTCTGGGATTTGAGGGGTGATTTGGATGGGATATGGCCATATGAAGCCAGAAACTGGTGTTTTTCACTGTGAAAGTCCGCAAATGGTCCGGATGTTCTCAAACAATCCTCTGAAGTTCGGCAGCACTTCAGATGTTCGGGGGCAGTTCTTGGATGGCTTATAACTTTGGCACCACTCAATGAAACTGCATGGAATGTTGGAATTCTATTCAGGACCTGGTTCTGAAAGGTTTTCCAAAGTTTGGTGGGATTCTGTGAAGAAGGGGCAAAATTAGAGGGGGTACCAAAACAATATAAAGGCTTATAAATGTGGTGCCTTTTGACGAATCTACGCAAAATGATGTTAAATTTAGATATACCTGTTTTTGTAAAGTTTGGTGGGATTTTCTCAAGAGAACGCTAAATTAAAGGGGGTCTCAACATTTTTAGATGGCTTATAACTTTGTTGCCGTTTGATGAATGTGGAGAAAAGTTTTCAGAAAGATTATAGACTCAACCTTGAATGTTTGTGTACAGTCTGAATGGATTTTGTCAAGTGGGGGCTACGTTATATGACTATTGTATGTACATACATTTTGACACTTTTGAAAAAAATAAAACATTGTTAAGGATTTCAAGTCAGTCGACACACACCCTGGTCTCGGCCTAGCATGCAGCGCACAACTGTAATGCTTATCTTTTTTATATTTATTCAATATTGAGATGTACACCACTCATATCACACCCCCTTTTCAATACCCTGGGTCACAATGAACCATGTACCAGGCTGGTTGGTAAAATGCAATACTTATTTATTTATTTTACAATTCAAAAGAAATCATACACTTTTAATATGGTGCAAAAATCACCAATGGGGTGATAATTACAATGGGAATGTGAGTAATGCACTGGGTTTATCTTTCTAGTGAAACATATACACAGCACAGCGGATTAGAAGCGCTTTTTGATTTAGGAAAGCTAGCACCCATGTTGGAATTTCCCCCTGAAATGTTCCCTCAACCCACAAATAATCATTTCTGAGTGGATAAACAAAAGCAGCAAGTAATCAGGCATGATAGGCAAGAATCGGAATCCACATCTGACCTTCCCTACCCAAATAAGAGAGAAACACAGATTTTAAACCCCTTGCAATGTTATAAAATGACACTTGGAAATGGACAAATAAATAATGAATGTTTGTTGAAAACCTTGAAGCAAATATAATTCCTCATTAAAGCAACAAGACAAAGACACTAACTCTCAAAAGAATGGATTACCAAAAGCGTACAATTCGAAAATGGGTGGAAAGCTTAAAACCGATTGCAGCAAAATGACGTGTGAAAGTTGCATTTTTTGCATTCCTGCCTAAATTTAACCAAACCATTTTTTAGTTGAGGAATAGCTATATATCACAGGTACAATGTGGAAGTGAAAGTAATTGTCTAGCTGGTAAATTGGATGAGTTTTGCAAGGTCTAGAAAGGTGCACTTTGAGTCAAATGAAGGCGCTAAAATAGGAAAGGAAATCAGTTGTGACAAGGACAGTTTTACTTTACACTAGAGTATTCAGGTTAGGCCACCAAGGAGGGACACAGTAAGCTCCAGGGTTGATTTGAGAATTCAACCCTCTCACCCCAGTGCCCAACCGTGGCGGAAGCAGTCTGATCACTCGAAATAGGACTAATGTTTTAGGATTACACAAGGCAAAATTGCTAAAGAGATGGCGCTAGTACTAGAAATCAAAAGCAGGTTGCAGGAATGATTCTGATAGTTTTGAACAAGTTATCAGGATAAGGATAGGATGACTTAGAGAGTGAGATAAGGACACATACAAGATAGGCTATGGGTTTAGATGGGGTGGCGATACTTACAGTCCACTTTTAGTTTGGGATTATTGACCATCAAGTGTTCTGGTCTCTACACGGCAGGGTACCTGGCAAACAGCTGGGCAGTTCTGGATGCCACTGGACTGGGAATTCTGGTCACTGGATACTAAAGATCAGCTGGATGGCATGATAGCATGATGCATGCCGTTAGTGGGATCAGGATGCTTCCCAAAAACACCACAGCTTTCCCTTTTGGTTATTTGGGAATGTCAGTGGGATTTCAGAATGCAGGCCTTGCTGGAGCAGGATCAGCAATGCTTGGGTTTAGCAGTGTGCCCTGGAGTAGGGTCAGCAATGTTTTGGCCTTGCAGTTGGGATCAGGAATCTGGATGGATAGAACAGGAACAGGACGCCGGTGCAGGAAAATCAGGAAGAGTGTGTCCAGAGTCTTGTCAGGGACTCTTATTTATAATGCCTAGTGACATCATCAAAGTATATGACTGGGGCAGGCTTGACTATACACACCTCTAACAACAGAATTGGACAAGGGTGATAGTCTCGGCCTCACTCTCAGCTGGTTGGATTTCAGGAAAATGCTGTCAGATTTCTGAGGTGAGTTTTACAATGTCAAAAAACCTTCCACAGTTACTTTAACTAAAATACGATTTTGCCACAAACATTCATTTATACAATTGCAATCTCTTAGCCAATTATATACAGAGGTTACATATTTTGTGCAGCACATGGCAGTCCAATCCTCCAGTCCGTGAGACCTTGTTTCACCCTTCTGCCAGTTTTTTGTGCTTTTAAATGGAATTTATATTACCGAAAATTCTGTAACTTTATACATGGGTATGGATTATCATAAAGGATGTATGTACAAACATGTGCATTAGCAACATGGATGCTTTTCTGGTAATCTGCCATATTTTGCCATTTCTGTCCCCAAGGTGTCAATGAATTCTAACAAGTCTTAAAAGAAAGCCCAAAAATTCACCTTTACACTGCAAAAATCTTACATTTTTACAAAGTCTTACTGCAGAGATAAAAGTTTTTAAAGTTTATTTATGAAATAGTTTTGGAAACAAATGGCAGTCCTTGTCACTGGATATTTTTTTTTCCTTCCTTCAACTGCTACCAACTGTCATTTCCTTCAAAGCAAGGTGTGGGTTTCTTAGCTTGATTGAAGGTTTTATTGCCCCTTCACACTTCAAACTTCCTGGCCCTAGGAGCTCAATTGTCAGTGAATTCAGCCCAGCCTAGATTCTTTCCCAGCCTGTAATTATCAGTGGGGTGTTAGTCTCTGTTGAGAGTTTATGGTGTCTCTCCCTTCCTTAGGGGGAAGCTTTTAGCTCTGCCATCTGGAATAACTGTTTTTTGAGAGCTTGCAAATTCAGCCCATGTGTTTTAAAATCCTTATTTTCTTATTTTGGGTCCGGACTTAAAACAAACCCATGGAATAAGATAGCCTATGTGTGTATTATCACCATCCACAAACCCCCTTCATAATGCTAGGTAATGCAAGCTTTCCTTCAACAGTTTTCTTTTTAAATGGGCATTTTTCTCCTTTAGTTTTGCAAAAGCCCATTTTTACACCTGTGTTGAAAACTGCTAGCATTTCCTTTCAAATGTGATTTTGCATCTTCGTCAGATTCCCACACTGTCTTGCAGCTATAGTTATTTTCTTGAATGCAGGAGTTTTGTCTAAAGCACAGATACCTTGAAAGTGACCTGGCTCAGCTGGTGTCTCTTTTGAACTACTGAGTTTTGATACATGTGTAAAGAAATTAATGTGTTTTCCCGTGCAAGTAAAAGTGTAAGTTCTTTGTTGATTTCTTTCAGAGTTGGTTTTACAGGGCCTGTTATTCAGAAATCATGCCTGGTTTTGCTGAGGCACAATGAAATATCCTGGGCATGGCAGGGCCTTTTTAATCACAGTGGTTTAAGAGAGAACAGATGGAATTAGCATCAAAGCAGCATTTTTAAAGTTTGAAAAAGTTAAATTTAGAAAGGGAATTTGGGGTTTTCAGCAAAGCAGTGCTGCCATTTCACTTTATTCCATTTATATGTTTCAGAACACACGGGCATGCTCCTTAAGTGTGTCCCCTTGTTCCATCCTGCCTGATGTGTGTTTGACAGGAGAGTGCAGCCATCTTTTTGTTGCTGCGAAAATTCAGTTTTGAAGCCATGGTGCACACAGGAGCCAGCACAGCCATTTGCCGTTTTCTTGCGCAAATGCAGCTTGGTGATGTGGGGAAATGCTGTTGAGTGGGTCAATATATCCCACAACATGGGTGGATTTCAAGCAAACTCGTGTAATGAGCATTGGCAAGGACCTGAACGCACGGTTCTGCAAATGTGCATGTGTTTTATTTTTTGACAAGTGTCATAATGTAGGTAACTGAGGTACAGCCTGTGTCCATGAGCAGTGGCCAGATTGTCTGGGTCATGGTATAAGCCGAATTATCTGGCTACTGGCAATGACTGCGAGGGACGAAAAATTGGGTTAAAGTGGCCAAGTCCACCTCGGACCGGCTATGTGGTAGAGTTATTTGAAAGTGGGATAGGTTTGAAAGGGAAAGAAATGTGCTTGAGGTAATATGGTCATAGGGTTCTGTCTTTGCCTTCAGCAGGCTGCCACGGAAAGGGAAGAGGGGAAAAACATGTGCTTGTGGTAATATGGACATAGGGTTTTGTCTTCGCCTTCTGCATGCTGACATGGAAAGGGAGGAGGAGCTCTGTACGGAGCCCCGCCTACCCTTTCCATTGTGGCCATCTTGGAAAAGGATTTCCCTTCCTACAGCGGTACGCTGCAGGTGTCGCACTGTAGGAAGAAAAATCTATTTTTTAGCACCCCGGGTTCCCGCTTTGGGAACAAGGGGTGCTAATGGCCTTTATCCCAAATCGCAGGGCCTGCAATGGAGGATAATGGTCCAGAGCCCTTGTTATTTATTTGTTTATTAGTGTTTCTCATGCTACTTGATTACAGATTCAAAAGCACTTCGAAATTGTCTGGTTTTGTCAGGGGCAGAGGAACCACCCTAAACATTGTTTTGATCAATCTGTTGAAAGCCAGATCTGCAAAAAAATAAAGACCAGAAAATGTACATCGCCTTCATTGACCTGTCAAAGGCTTTCGATACAATCAGAAGAGTGAAACTGTGGGATAAACTCAAGACATGGGAGTGTCCTCAAGTCCTTGTGGAGAATATCAAAGATTTTTACCTGGATACAAGTATAAGAGTAAGGCTGGATAATACAGGGACACTGTCAGACCAAATTACCATCAAAACGGGTCTGAAACAAGGTTGTCCACTAGCGCTGGAACTCTACAACCTGTTTACATCAGACATTGGAGAGGCCTCTGATTTCACACGCTGCTTTCCACCAAACGTTGTGGGGTCATCAATAGGGAGACTGTTATACGCAGATGATATTGTTCTGATAGATCAGACTCTGATAGGTCTGCAACGACATCTTACAAATTTACAGTCATATGTGGATGCTAATGATCTGATAATCAATCCAGAAAAATCGAGGATAATGAGGGTTACCCAGGGAGGGAAGAAATGTAAAAACAGGAAGACTGAATGGGCACTAAAAGGAAAGAAAATCTTGGAAGTAAACTCGTTTATATACCTGGGAGTTTGCATCAATAACACCAAAAATGAAGCCCCAAGAATTGATGGGTTAAGACGGACAGTAACCCATTCAGCTGCGCAGGGCAAAATCCTATTGAAGAGATACTGTAGGTTTACTATAATTCCTCTGGTTACATTTTACAGAATGAAAGTAGTGCCCATATGGAGCAGAAACACCAACGTCCTTCCCAGTGCAAGCAAGGCCGACTCTGGAGGGTCTGTTTTGGCGGAAAATACATCATCTCCCAAAATCAGTACCAATACACTACTAAGGAGAGAGTTGGCCTTAACCTCGCTGAAAGCCATAGTCGACTGGAAAAAATATCCTTTTATCGCAAATTCTTGGAGGAGAATGCAACTGGGGGCTTCAGTGTGCTGAAAAAAGCTTTGAAAGAACAGACGTCGTCCTAGTTGAATGGCAAAGAACCTGTGAAGCAATGCTAATAAACTTGAACGAAACGGAGAAGGATTTACTAAACAACCCAGAAAAAACAAAAGTTGTACACCATGGACTGGATAAAAACCCAAGAGCATAATGGGAAATACAAGAATTACAAGGACTTCTGGTGACAGCCTCGAAAGCTGAACCAGTTGCCAAGATACCTGACATTGTTTCCAAATTGGTATTTCAGGTCACTCCTCATGAGATATAGACTTAATCTTTTGCCGACCGGAGAAATACTCAAAAGAAGAAACATCATTAGTAGAGATACAGGGTGTAGACTGTGTGAGCTTCCTGGCGAGATAGAATCCTTGAAACATCTAACCCTAAATTGTCCGGGCCTAAGGAATGAACATGAGCATTGTTTAGGGCACATTTTGAAATGTTAGCCAACTAGAAGTATGGATGACTGGTTGAGAATAATCAGTGCTTTAAGTGGGCTGGGGTATGCAGGGGCCAGGCCCAGGAAATCTCCAAAAATTGGACTGAGCCGGGGCCCTGCTGGGACCCCCGGTCCCACACAACATTGGCGGGACACATTATCCCGCTGTGGCCGCAGCTGTGACGGGAGATGCGCCCGCCAGTTTAACATCAGGCGAGCTGACAGAAGTGCCAGCCAGGCACAGCGTCGCTGTAGCTGGCTGGCACTTCCTTCATTCACTGTAACTTTCTCTGATGACCGCTCATATGAGGGGTCATCAGAGGAAGTTACTGTCCCTTTGTTTGCCCTCCCCAGGTCACTGACCCTCCGCAAACCCGCGGGCTCCATGATCTAATATGCAGATTAAATCACGGAGTCTGGGGGTTCGCAGAGGGTGAAAGGCGCCTCGGGCTCTGTGATCTATCTCCTCTGAGCAGAGATCACTGAGCCTGAGGCGCCTTTCTCCGTTGGCCAAGCTTTATAAAAGATGCCTTGAATTGTATATGTTTCAAGCCATCTTTTATAAACGTAGAAATATTTCTGTTTATAAAAAACGGCTTGAAACGTGCACAATTCAAGGCATCTTTTATAAAGCTTTGTCGACGGACAAAGCCACCTTGGGTTTTGTCCGTCCTCAATGCTTTATAAAAGATGCCTTGAATTATTTACATTTCAAGCCATCTTTTATAAACATAGAAATACGTTATAAATGTCTATGCTTATAAAAGGTGGCTTGAAAAGTACACAAACCATAGTAAGGTAAGCACACAAGTGTGCGTAACTTACTATGGTTTGTGCACTTTTCAAGCCACCTTTTTATAAACATAGAAATATTTAACATTGCTATGTTTATAAGGCTTGAAAAGTACACAAACCATAGTAGTACGCATACATATATATAAATGCTCACATACATTTATATATTTGTTTGCGCACCTTACAATGATTTGTGCACGTTTTAGGCCATGCCCACAATGGAAGCCACACCCCCAAACGAAAGCCCCCCCTCAATTTCATACCCCACTTAAAGCACTAAGAATAATGATTGAGGGAGATAAAATCAACATCAACATAGCCCTAGTAAAACTGGTAATTACAATGCTCAAGAAACGAGAGGTAACGGAATTGGAAGGAATTCGGAAGAGGTACTGTCTGGGCAACTAGAGTAACAGTCTCTAAGATAAAGTAGTTGAGAACATTTGTTACCCGTGCAAAACGCACCATTGATTAGAACTTGGCAATATGGCAAGGTATGGCAAGGTACTGATTGAACTTGGATACCAACTATGATTAGATTCGATGAGATTATATGTAAACTGTGGGAAAGGGTTAAAGATTTTCGATTTGTAAACCAAATGACCCGCTGAATAAAAATAAAAAAAATAAAAACTTCGAAATTGCTTCCCCCTGCAAAGTGGTGTGTTGCAATTCTGAGGACTGTTGTCTTAGAAAGAAATGGATCAACAGCCTCTTTTATTGCATCCAAGGTAGCTGGTGGGATTTTGTATCCCACAGAAGTAGGCTGTGTGGTTACAGTATTGGTTGAGGAAGATGATGTGGAGGAAGACAGCCTACTACTTGCTAAGAAAGGAAAATTCTTTCTGAGAGCATTGCAGTGGTTGGATTTGGTGTAGCGGCGCATGGAGGGGGTCCTGTAGGAGTAATGTCCAGGTAGTTTACGACTGAGTAGCTGTACTCAGTGCATTTTCCTGAGTGGTGGTGGCTCTTGAGGAGGAGAGATGGCAACAGCTGATGCCATTTTTAGGATAAATAGCAGTTTTTCTACTATTCTTCCAAGTATATGATTTGTACTAGATTGTTAATGGATAATGAGTAAGAATAGGTGTAAGAGTTATACAAGGGTACATTTTGAGCTTGAAAGTTCCTAGGTCATTAGAAAATGCAGTTCTGAACTGTCCTCGAAGCAAGGACCCGAACGTGAAGTGCAAATGCGTTCATGGACTTGTCAACATGCCGCACGTGAGCACATGGTCACGTGGCACTGTCCAGAAATCTACTGGATGGATAACCACTAAATTTACAAAAGCATGCTTTCGGGACCAAGACCAAGCCGCTGCTCCTGCCGCAAATTTGGTGAAAATCTGTCCAACGTTTTGGGCTGTGCAAAGTTTTTTTCTATTCAGTCTATGGAAAAAGAAATAAATGTGGGACCCCCTCGATAACTTTACCCGGAACTACACCAAACTTGCCAAAAATATTCAGGGCGGGCCATATACATTTGTTTGCAAAGTTTTTGGAGGATTCGTCCTGGGTGAGCAAAGTTATAAGCTGCCCAAAAAGTGTTCTTCCTATGATTTGAGCAACTTTAACATAACTACAAGGTCGCTACTGCAGGCCGTGTAATATACATATTTCCTTATCCCTTATTTATATACTATTCTCATATATGTATCTGATGCTGCTGGCTTCTAGTGTATCTATGTAAAATACAAATTGTGGTGGGTAGCATTTAGAATCTATCAGCTTGGGTTTAGGGAAAGAGTGCTTTCTTTTTGGAGAACACAAAATATTGGCCTGTTTATAATTCACACAAATATGAAAACCTATTTGTCCGTCGTGATAGAATCTTACTCCCTAATCCTACTTGACAATTTTCATTTATGTAATAGAGGGTTCTCTCTCTTTAGCGCAGTCATTAGGACCATTCATTCGACATTTTAAATGCATCATATTCTGGGAATGAAAATGGACAAACTAAACTCACTTTCATCCCACTACAATGGTGTGGACATGCTAAGGAGTTCTGTTTCAATATAAATATGGCTTTCACCGGTCATTTTCAAAATACACCAAAACACAGAGTTTAATTTATTTGGCTATTGACAAATGACAATGCCCAATAAACGCTGAAATTGTGACAGCATCCTAATTTAAATCAATTCCCTCAGAGATTTCACTGACATGTCACCACCTTCAGTGGTCTAGCACAGAAATATTTTCTAAAGGCATATATGTAATTTTATTGGTTCTTTGATAGTCACATCTGGTCCTGCCTTTTAATGTGCAGAGCCACCATCGCATCTCACAGCTCAAGGCAGCTTTACCCAGTCAGTAAAGGCTTCTGGCCTCTGTCTTCCTTCTGAGGGAATCTGGAATTATCAGGCAAAGTCCTGCATAAGGTTTACTCTGGATAAGGTCATCGTATGAAGTCCTTCCATCATCTGAAGGTATTATCCCACTTCAGCACTTCTCTTGGCAGTGTTTTATTAGGCTGCAGACTTCCATGGATCACAAAGTATCCCCTACTTTCTATGGATGTTGACTTTTATAGATCCTAAGGGCCTAATTCATGGAATCTTTAGCACGGTGCAATTGTATGAAGTCACATCGCACTGCAAAAATACATTTTCCACCGCTCTATGAATCAGGTTGTTGGTTGGCAGTGCAAAGTCACTTTGCACTGTGGTAAATATTCCATGAATCAGGCCCTAAATGTTCCCACACAGTGTTCCTGACATCATTTTTCATTGGTTGAGCCTCCCAAAGGTTACCATAAGAAGATGACACTTCTACCACTACCAGCAAGCCAGTCACTGGAGAAATTCACGAGTCCGGCAGCAGCCTGCCGGTTTTACCAGCATGGCTACCGCCGGACTCGTAATAAGGCCCATAGAGATTTTAAGGATTGCTCTTAAAGATAACATTACACATGTCATCTGGGCCAACCGCACTGTAGTTTTGGCACTCAATGGGAATGGGGAACACAGAGGCACCGGCACCGTAAATAACGGTGCCGGTGCCTCCGTGAAAGTCAGACCTGGCAGGCGGGACGACAGCTGAATGCAGACTCAGAGTGTTCCAGTCTGGTAACAACGGTGCCGGGAGGCTTACCAGCACCGTTGTTACCGGACTGGCATGCTCGTAATGAGGCCCTATTTCTGGCAACAATCAGTACTGATCCCCATTCATAAAAAGTGCCCAAGTGAACTTCCGAGAAATTACAGACTCCTAGTGATGCATGACTCTAGCTCAAAGATTTTTTCCAATCTTCTGTTACAACTGCTTACTGTATGGACTGAAGCCAATGGCCTTCTCCATCTGACCCAAACTGGATTCAGGAAAAAGGTGCTAGTTACCTTAATCTCAGATACTCTCCAGGATCCCTGCAGGGTACTTTAGATATGTTGTGTGGATTATAGTTTTGCTTTTGAGTGCATTCTAAAATCTGGGATAAACTTTAAAATTGGGGCATCGATTCAAACATTCTGTATTTTCTCAAATTACTTTATGGCAACACATCGGTGAGAGTTTGCACCTCTCAAGAGGGCAAACTCATTGACCTATTCTTGATCAATAGAGGATTGAAACAGGGATGCGTGTTCACTCCCTTGCTTTTCAACTTTTATTTATCAGATTTTACTCAAATATTGAAATCCACTAAGAATTTTTCAACCTAGACTGGCAGAGAGGTTATCCCTTGCTTAACGTATGCGGACATCACAGTCCTTCTTGACCGTACCGCAGTCGGCTTGCAACAAACATTAATTTGCAAGAATAATCAAATTAATTCTTTTGATTGTTTTAGGCTACTGAGGTACCATTAAGCTTGTTATGTATTAATTAAATGACGAACATGACGCTAAGGATGTATTTTTTTGATGAATCTTTGTACCACATTGTTATTTTTATGGTGTAGTGTGAAAGGTGGTTTTGACCATATGCACTTAAATAAATAAATACAAAAATAAAGCAATAATTTTATGCAAAATGTACATGATTTTGTTTCTATTTCAGCTTATTTATTTACATTGAATAAAGCCGGCTGGGTCTCTTTGTATTGAAGTCATCCATTAATCATGAGCATATATAATTCATGGACAAGAACAGTTTAAAATGGCCAAATCAAAATGGTACCAAATGTCTTGGTCCATCGTTACATGATAAATGTACTCCAGTGATCAAATAGAGGGGTGTGGTCACCTGATGGTCCTGACACAGTCCCACACTGGCAAACTGAGTAATTCTGAATGTGTATTTCAATGTATGTATTACTTATTGTTTCCAAAGTGATCCTTTATTCCAGTGTGTGCAGTCCTCTTAAGGGATTTATTGGCTGAACACTGATAGAGGTGTGGCAGCATGATGGAGTAATGGCCATGTGTACCCATGAGATGCTGTTGCGTCTTTAAATGAGTGTTGGTTATGAAGTGTTGGTTATGAATAACCTAATGTGCCAGAAAAGAATACTCTGAGACATATATTATGACCACCCCACTTATGCAACAAAATAGTCTATCATGATTATGTGCACACCCATCTACTCCCTTTATCCTATCCCTTCAAACACACATCCACACCCTTATGCTAACATTTCACACACCCATTCACCCCCCTATCCTATCCCTCCAAACACCTATCCACCACCCCTACTCCTATCATTTCATAGACCAATTCACCCACATTATCTGATCCCTTAAAACACCCATCTACCCACCTTATCCTATCCCTTTAAATGCCCATCCCTAACCCTTTACATTCCTTTCGAAAACCCATCCCACCCACTTATCCTATCCCTTCACACCCATCCACCATCCTACCACATAACCACAGCTGTATCAGTGCCTTCTCCATGCTTTCCAGGATACCACTCATAACGTGGAATCCATGAGTAGTAGGTAGTGTGAGGAACCAGGAATGAGACATGGACACAGCGACTTATGGTTTTGGTCAAATATATTTATTAAAATAAAAGGGGTTAGGAAAATGCCTCTCTATCCCTGCACTAGAGGTGTTTCCCTTCCGTAAATTAAAACTAAGGGTCTGTCGACATCAGAATATCCAAACAAGATTGTCCCGTGAACAAAGTACTGTTCTGGCCCTCGCACTCTGATCAAACAAACTCTACGGTGAAAGGGTAATGTCTTTGGCCTTGAGTGATTCATAAATGTTCGAAAGGAAAATGTCATAACATTTTAATGCAAACGTTCTGGAAGGATAGAGTTCCTTGTTCCAGAGGGTTGTTCCCTTCTACCGGATTTCTCTTCCTTCTCTTTCATATTCAAAAGATATCAGTTCCTTGAGCTTCTCCTTCTTCACAACACAAGTGATATACAAAACAACTTGCTTGTTTATCTTTATCTTTTCAGGATACCTGGTATACTACCCTGCCAGGTGTTCACTCTTTTTCTCTCTGATTTTATGCAGACTTTGGCTTGTACTGATAGTTCCTTTTCAGGATCCCCTTTCATGGTAATACATTTCTTATACACTGTTCAATTTAGCCTTGCCTGATGTTTCTCTACCAAGACTATGTGAGCACACTTATGTTAGGATACCTGGTATGCTCCCCTGCCAGGTTTTCACTCCTCTTCTCTCTGGTTTTACACAGCATTTGGCTTCTCAGGCCACCTTTATGGCAATGTATTTCTTATGCACTGTTCAATTTGTTGTTGCCTGGTGGTTTTCCCTACAACTTGCAATTGCCTGATATACTTTCCTGCCAGGGCTTTCATGGGCACACTTACAACTGCTGGTATATTCTCTTGTCAGGACTTTCCTAAACACACTTTGCCCACTGGATCCGTCTCTTTTCAACACTTCACTTACTTTCGCAATGTTCATTTGTATGCAGTGTGGCTGCCCCAATGTCCCCGTTTCCCTTTAAGGGACTCGCCGGTTCTTCCTGGTGCATTTCCTTTTTCCCACGGCAAACCAGTGGCGGACAATCAGCATCTCTTCTCATCTTGCCTCCTTTGGTCTTCGGTTTCTTTGCCTCCTGCAGTCCCTGCTGGGCCGTTTTGCACTTCGTTGGGCTTCCATGAGCTAAGCAAAGTCACTCAACAGCTGCAAATGCCCAGGAGCTCTGGGTTGGTTCTGACATTCCTGCAGCATTTCTTCTTTCACCAATGACCTTATACTTCTGTCTCCTTGAGCCAGATGGCTCCACAGCAGCTCCTGCAGCCCCACGGTCTCTTGGTCACAACCGAGAGCAGCAGCCTTCTCCTTCCAGCAGCGCGCCACAGTTGGCTGTGGCCGCTGCTTACATTTTCCAGCTACAGGTATGCTCATTGAACAACTAGAGCGCAGCCTGTACTCTTGGTCTTTTTCACTCTGCATAACTCGGCTCCTCTTCCTCGTCCCAAGATCCTTGTAGTTATGGGAATGGTAGTCCATTTCTGAAATGTTACCTACAACATCTGGATAAATGTTCTTTAAGGGAAAGTCAGATCTTTGGACTTGCTGGTAGGGTTGGAAAAGAATTTTCGTGAGCCATACAGGTTTTGAGGAAATATCTTCTGTGTTGTTTTTTATTGATGAGGGAGGTGGAAGGCATTGGGTATGGATGGGGCATCCTCAAGAGAGGAAGGGGAATATCATTCTGTGTCTGATGGTGCCCTGCTACTCTCCTGGAGGTTGTCTCCTCCCCATGTGATCCTCCTCATATTGCAGTCCTCAGGGCCAGGAACAGGTAGCGGCTGCAGTCCCCTGGCCACATGGGGAGAGGTCCCCACCGGGAAAGAAGTGATGACACCATTGGATTCATCACAGTAGCCTGTGTGGACCCCCTCATGCATTGTCTTTCCGGGGTCATAGCCTTACTAACCACCTCTTTTGATGTACAACAATGTCAGGATCATTTGCCTTACATGTCCCATTGATCACACACACTGATAGGGGACTAGCAGTGCTTCTAGTTAGTTGTACAGAAATGGCGTCGACGTGAGTGTCAGTCTGCACATCGATGGGTTGATGCATGCTTTTCAAAATGGAGTTTCCTTCAGCATCATCATGTGTGACATTTGCAATGCCTGTGTTGAGGTGGGTTGTGCTGTAGCCTTGGCCAGAATAATGACTGCGCCAATTTCATCTGGTTAGAGTTCCAGATTATTTCCTCAGACACCTAAATGGGTGCAGTGGTGGTGTGCGGTGGTTTGGGTCTCCTCAGGGGCTTCCTTGTAGATCTGGCCATCTGCTAGCTGCTTGTCTGATGGCCATTCTGTGTGTGCTTGTGTGGTCCTTGTGACACACCTTACTTCTTGTGTGCCCATGTTATTTTCAAGTGGATTGTGAAGTACCTTCCCCTCTCAAGGATATCTGCAGACATAACTCTCATAAGCGATTGCCATTCACAGGTTGCTGTTTGGACTACAGTTTTAGTTACACAGAAAACTTACTATTAGACCAGTTACATGTGCATCCCATTAGGCCACCATTGTATTCCTGTGACATTGATGGATTTATACTCATCAAGCACGTCTGGGAACATGCTCTGGCCATCAGTCCCAAAATGCTCAAGTTCACCGACTAGAGTGAAATCGGAGTGCATTGCATCCTTTCTGTTGCAAGAGCTGTTCTGTGGAGCAAATGCATTCCTATTTTACTATTACCAAAAAAGTGATGGGTGAAAGGTTTTGAATAACTCTGAACCACTGGCACAGCTCTTGGGCAAACTTCCACACCATCGGTTTTTAGCGCGTCTGCACCATTACAAAGTGATCCAGCCATAAGCAAATCAATCAGGCACTGCCACCAATGGGAGCAGCACAGTCCGTACTGCTCTTATTTTACTAGGATTCTAACATAGATATGGTACGAAAAGTTAGAGAGAACAATAGCGTGGTGTGATAACTTACCTACTGTGTTACTTTGAAGGGCGATGGAAAATATTAGACTGAGGTGCAATAACTGACTTGTGGCCATGGGCATGATTCATGGAATTTTTGGCACAGTGCAAAGTGTCTTTTCACTGGTGCAATGTGACATTGCACTGCAAACCAACATGTTGATTCATGTCCCAGGAGGATAGCTCAGAGGATAGCTCAGTGGCAACGTGTGCGCCTTGGAAGCAAGAAGACACGAAGCAACACAGGTTCTGATCCCCGGGTCCGCACTTAGAAACCTCTGGGTGTTTAAGCATGTTATAAATACGCAACTAAGACAAAAAGAATTACACAACCACAAAACAAACAATTCATGTAACAGTGCCTCGATGCCCGCGGGCTGTGTTAGTGCTTTAAAAATGTAAAATAAAAAAAAAATGGAACAGTGCAACGTGTCTTTCTGCCGTGCAAAGTCACTTTGCACGGTAAAAAGACACTGTGCATTGTTCCATGAATCAGGGTGGAGCAGTGCAAAATATATTTTTGCAGCGTAAAATGACTTTGCACTGCAAAAAGACACTTTGCACCATTCCATGAATCAGGGCTTTTCAGTCATTTTGAACCATGCAAACAATTCCATAAATCGGGCCCTTAATGTGTTACTCTCCAAGCTCATGGGGCCTCTGTTTGAACCTATGCATCGGGCCTCCTTGAAGTTTATTTCTTGAAAAACTGCTTTCCTCGTGGCTATCACCTCGGCCTGGAGGGTTGGTGAAATACAGGCCCTCTCATGTAAGTCTCCATATTTGTTGTTCCAACCACCTAAAGTTATTCTAAGGACTCATCCTTCCTTTATTGCCAAGGTCCCATCAACCTTTCACTAAAATGAACCTTTGGTATTGCCAGTTTTCTTTGCACACCCATCTTCGTCTGCTGAAAGGTGTTTGCATTAGCTGGATGTGGCACGTGCCTTGAGATTCTATGTTGCAAACAAAAAGGGCTTTCAAATGACTACTAAGCTGTTTGTGATGTTTGGACCTGTGGGTCATCGGGAAGCCCTATCTAAAGCAGGCCGAGGGCCCATTCCAACAGAGCAATCACATCTACGACGGTGTTCCCCTGCTGGATATCTGCAGGGTTGCTACGTGGAGGTCTATGCACTCCTTCACCAGATTCTACTGTGTAGACAGGGATTCCAAGGAGGAATCTTATGTCAGACAAGTGGTGCTTCACAACCTATCTTTTTGAGGTGAGTGTGTTCCAGGGGTAAGTCTTATTGCTTTTGTTGAGCTGTGTCACCTACCGTGGTTGTGTATATGTACTGCTGGGTAATCATATTCACAACATGTGAATCCATGTAAGACCCCATGCTGGAGAAAGAACAAGTTACTTACCTGTAACTCTTGTTCGCCAGCATAGGTCTTACATGGATTCACATGGGAACTCTCCCTCCTTCCCCTCTACAGCTCTTCTTGGGTCCTACTGCCAATTTACCTGCGTGACCAAACCTGATGATGATCAGGAGTGGAGCTAAGGAGTCCGAGTGTCATTGGTTTGGGCAGTATGACCCAAAGTGACAGCAATAGGTTTTTCAAGTGACAGTGCAGTCTTTAGCTTAAAGCTAAACTGCTTTATTTTACAGAGGTTTCCCAGCCTGACGACAGTGAATATTCATATTATGTGAATCCACGTAAGACCCCCGTGTTGGAGAACAATAGTTACAGGTAAGTAACTTGTTCCTTGTGAAAAATGTAGTGTGCTCACTGATGCAGAACTTAGAAGTGATAGCTGGATGGTTCTGAATGCACCTGCAACCACTGCTATGGCGCAGGGCAACCCTACAGACCATTGTTTTTCATCTCCCATGCCATTGCTCTTGGAGTAAAGCCATATGGACATTGTCTTTGTCCCAATCCAAAAGAGGCAGTACAAACAAACCTGCTTGGACACATGCTTTCTGCATAAGACCAGAAGCAACCCTAGACATGTGTATGCCTCCTTAGACCTCATCAGTGAGATGTAGCTTTGGTCTCCATACACAGATCCCTCAGGACATAGGTCTGGGCATAACAATTGCAGTTCCCTTCTTGTCAATCTTGAAGCTTGATTCATAGTTTTAAAATCATCATTTGAAAACTGTAATCCCGAGCAGGCATGGCTGTATCACATTATAGCTGCATATAAACAATATTATTATTCCTGGCTTCAAGTTACTGGAAATACATAAACCAAGTGGAGCATTAAAGGTGCGTCTTATAAATTTGATCTTGCATTTCTTGATTTGATTCGAGGTTCACCTCAATCAAGGATCGCCGTCCTAAATTGGCAGACAAAAAATTAAACCGCAGGTGCATTTTTGAAGCAATTAGATGATATCCCTTTTTAATTTTGTTTTGAGAACTGGGATATACTCAATCTTATTTTGTCCCCATTATTCAGAGAGGTGGCCTACTATTTCCCTCAACTTCAGCTTGATATCTGTAATGGCTCGCATATGTACATTACTGGCATAGACTACATTGAATGAGTTTAAGTACAGGCGGATGACAGAGGAGTTTTCTGTGTCACGACAGATAGATTTTGCAAGGGAATCTCAGGGTTGAGCAGTGTTTGTTTGAGGTGGATTTGGTTCATAAGTGCACAATGTGAGAGCCTTTAGTCTTTCTGAATCTCTGAGCGGCATATCATGTAGTGTCCATTTCGGTCAGCTCTGAAATAAAATAATTGCTTGGCATGTGAGGCTACTTAGAGTTGTTTTGGCTCTTTTGGGCTGGCAAGATAGCTCAGTGAGTTAAGGGCTTGAATTTGAGGTCTGTGCGGGCTCTGAATGTCACAGGTTAGAATCTGAATAAGGCAAACTCAGCCTTTGACAGCCTGAGGTCAGTGTATGAGCATAGCTTTTGGTTAGGTAATAGTAATCCTATGTGCTTGAGGCCTGCGGGCGAGCTGGCGTGTTATCAAAAATTAAACTAAATAAATAAACATGGCCTATTTAAAGTGTTTTTGTTAAGTTTCTCTATAAAAAACAGATAACCATTATTAGTCATGATCCATAATGGATTTAGGTAAAAAAAAAAATAACAACATGATAAGAGGTATAAAACAGAGGTGGATATGGGTCCCTTCTTCTAAACGTGTTATTTCAGAGCACGAAGGCATCACTATTTGGCATGCTTATCACCTCCGTAGCACTACGCTCTCACTTTTTATTATCTGACATACACATCATTGGCGCTGGTAGAAAGACAAATCCAGTTGCATTCACATTGGACACTGGATAAACCAGTAGGGCCCGCTGAGGTTTGCCCTCTCTGGGGAATCCTCAACAGTGCTGACACTGCTTGCAGAACCCCCTTTTTTAACATGAACGGATGTTTAGCCAGTTCAGAGAAATGCACATTGGAAAGAGGCTCAGGAGAACTGGATAGAAACAGTAAGGGGTTTTCAGATTGTAAAACAGAATAGACTTATTCAGTGGAAGAAGTGTGCCAAAATAGAAGTGGAAGTGAAACTCCGGCGGCGGAAGGCCGAAAGCTGCACCACGTTTTAATCCATGTATATGGGCTTGTGAAATCAATCGCCTGCCTCTACTCGCTGATCTTAACTCTGTTGGAACCCATACTTAAAACCTACCTGAACAGCAGCTGCTTCAACAGAAATATAAGTGATGTGCTGTCATGAATAGAATGTGGTAAGTTATTACAAAGCCTGGATCCCAAGACTGAATGTCTTTTATCTACTCTGCTATGAATGAGTCAGAGGGATGAATAGTCTGTGGTCCTCAGGTGTGCATTACAGTGGTCCAAGTGACTCGTCACTAAGGCTCCCACTACAGCTGCACACTTGTCCAGTGTCATGAAGGGGCACATCCCACGGAAATGTCTAATGTTTGTTTGTTTGTTTTATTCATTTCTAATACGCTCCCGACCCAGGGGTATCAGGGCGTGACAGTTACAGAAAATGCACGACTTAGTTACGACATTACAGGAAGTAGGCAAAAACATATGTACAAGATATAAACAGGCGAGCATGTTACATGAAATGAGCAGGAATAAAACATATGACATGTACATGATAGGGCAGGAGAAGGGCATAGGCATAGCAAACAAGAGACAGTAATAAGACATATGTACATGTTAGAGCAGGAGACAGTCATACGCACAGCAAGCGAGTGGCAAGGAATACTATCACAATGGTCAAACCTAATGGTCAGTAGATTTGAGCAGGTTAATGTAGTTGCGTCTAAAATTCAGGTAAGGTTGATCTTCTCTAAGAGAGTGTGGCAGGGAGTTTCAGATTTGGGCAGCTTTCACAGGAAAGCTGCTGCTACCTTGCTTAGCGAGATTAAATCTAGGAATGGTGAGGCAGTTGACATTACCCAGTCGTGTCCGTCTAGTGGAGGTTCTCCTGTGGAGTCTGGCAGAAAGATAGCTGGGCGCTGCATTGTTTAGAGCTTTGTGGGTGTGTGATGTGGTTTTTAGAAGGATTTTATTGTGAGTTGAAAGCCAATTGTTTTGGCGTCTAGCCACTGAAATATGTGATCTTCTAGTCACTCCAAGTGCAACTCTTATGGCATTGTTTTGGAGGATTTGTATCCTCTGAGTAATAGATGTATTGGCGCTGATGTAGAGGGCGTTACAATAATCAAGCCTGGAGAGAATTAAAGCTCTAGCCAGGATCATGCAGTTGTCATTAGACAAAAAAGCTTTGCCAGTCCTGATGAGCTTACAAGTGTAGGCAGTAGCGGAGGCCATTGATTTCACTTGTTTGTCAAAAGAGAGGGTCGAATCAAAGTAGAAGCCGAGGGTCTTCAAATTCTTAATCACTCTGATGGTGTTCCCGTCAATAACAAAGGATGAGTACTTCTGGCCTAGTTTCTTAAGGTTGGAGTGGGTGCCCAGGATGATAAGATTAGTCTTGTCATCATTCAAGTATAGACCGTAGTTGCCATCCATTCCTGGATGATGGGATATAAGCTATTCACCAACGCCAAATCCTTGTCGTAGTCCCCAGAAAGTGGGAGAATCTGAGTATCATCTGCATAGTTGGTGTAGGTGATACCCAGAAGGTCCAGATCATCGAACAGGGGCTTGGTGAATATATTGTATAAAGTGGGGCAGACACACAAGCCTTTAGGGACACCGCACGTGATGGGAATGGGGTCGGCCGCTGCTTAGGGGGAGAAGACCCTCATGGTTTTGTTGGTCAAGAATGATTCTATCCAGGTGATGGCCTCTGTGGAGAAGTGGGCCACTGAATCCAGGTGGCCACATAGGACCTTGTGGTCCATGAGGTCAAATGCGGCCGAGAGATCAAGCAGTGAGAGGAGAGCTGTTTTACCTTTGTCTCTTTGTTCATCTACTTGAGTTTTCAAGTCGAGGAGGGCAGTTTCCGTCCCATGTAGAGGTCGGAAGTCCCTAAGAGTTTATGGTGTTCCAGATATTTTTGGATCTGAGTATAAGCAACCTTGTCAAGTATTTTGAGCAGAAAAGGCACCGTTGTGATGGGACGGTAATTGGTGGGGATTGAAGAATCCAAGGTGTGCTTCTTTAACAACGGGAGTACCCAGGATTGCTTCAAGTTGGTGGGAATGGTACCAGATACGAAGGAGGCGTTAATAAGTTAAGATATAAAAGGGGCAAGGTCTGTTGCGGCATCTTTTATGATATGTGCTGGGCATAGGCCATCCTGGCAATTGGAGGGCTTGAGTGAACAAATATACTTTTTCTACCTCAAAAATGGATGTTTTGGTAAAATGGAATTTGGTATGTTGGTTGGATGAGATTTCACTCGGGGGAGGGTCTGAATTGTTCGTTTGGGATGATGAATTGAGGCAGGCTTTTTTTTGGCTATTTTGTTTTGGAGGGTGATAACTTTGTTGGAGAGTGCCTGTTAAATATCTGAGTATCATTTTTTCTTTTTGATGCAGGTATCAGGTGTGGGGATAGGAGACTCTAATTCTTTTAGTATGGTGAATAATTCCTTCATGCTGGAATTGGCGTTAGATATGTGTTCATTGTAGGAGTTACGTTTAGCCAAGCAAATTTCCTTCTTGTATTGGGAGGAGATTTTAGTTAAATTGGCCTTGTTGTCTACTGAAGGGAGCAGTCTCCAAGTGGGTTCACAGTTCCTCTTTAGGCATTGTAAGTCCTTTAGCTGAGGGGTGAACCACTTGTTTAAGAGAGATTTGGGTTTGCTAGATCTGAGTTTGAGTGAAGCAATTTTATCAAGTACAGTTAACATGATTTTGTTATACTCATTAACCAATGTGCCTGGATCCAGATTGTCAGCCAATGAAGTGAGGGTCGGGAGAATGGCGGGGATCACTGTTTCCACTGTTATGTTCTTTTTGTTCCTTGTTAGACAAGGAGGGGCAATTGGTGTGGCTGGCGGGAGTGGTCTAGTTGTGGACAATGTGAAAGACACAAGGAAGTGGTCTGTCCAAAATTGTGGGGAGGTTGAGGTGATGTTGGCCGTGCTATTGTAGTCGGCCACCCAGTCTAAGGTTCTCCCTTTATTGTGTGTGGGATTATGAATTTTTTGGGATAGGCAAAGGTCAGATAGAATAATAGTTATGGTTAAGGCGTGTTTATCTAGCGGAGCATTGTATCCTAAGTTAAGGTCACCTAGTAGTAACAGTTGAGTAGCAGGTTTAAGGTTATTGGACAGTAGAGTGTGGAGGTCCTCTTCCCGGGGGTTTATAGATAAGGTGGATAGTGAGAGTCTGGGAGTTAATTATTGGGAGTTTAGCGATGAGGACTTCGAAGGATTGCATAATTTGTGGGGGAGCGAGTCTCAGAGAGAGGCTTGTTTTGGATATAATGGCAATGCCTCCGCCTTGAGATTTGTCTCTGTCCTGTCTAAATATTGTATAGCTGGCTGGGACGGCTAACACAAGCAGTGGTCCAGCCGCATCATGTAGCCATGATTCAGAGATGGCCAGGAAATCCAGGTTATCTGCCAATATTAGATCAGAGATATCTGTTGCAAGGGCCACCAGGGATCTAGCATTTTAAAATAAAATCCTGTGGAAATGACCTGTAGCTTTAGCAACTGTAGCATGTAAGCATTGAACCTGAGTTTGCTTGACAGGTTTTCTACAAATCTGGTGTAGATGGGGTTTGAGAGAAATTATTTCTTGTTGTTAGCAGAACCTCCTCCAGCTTCAATGGTTAAGATGAAGGCAGATAGTGTTCATCCCGGTTGAGATATCATTCAGTCTTAGTGAATGTACAGTGAAACAGATTTCAGCTGGGTGTAACTGCTATAGGGTGGTAAAATGAAGAGATATGTTCTAACTTAAACATAACCATTCCAGAATGGGGCAAATCACTGTAAAATGTAGTGGAACTGTGAGCAGTAAGAAATAAAAATAGTGGTACTCCGTTCCCAATAGCTCCCGCTCACTTTGACTGCTGGACATCTTAAAATATGCCTGACTTGTCAGAGTGCTACATGTTTTGTCAGCCTAGTAGTGATGCCAGTCATCTCCATGGGAGTACTCAGGCAGCATTTTTGTCCAAAACGTTGTTTCTTATTTGTACCTGAAAAGTCCCTCTGCCCCCTCTCTGGCACTAGTCCAAGCACCAATGGGACAAAGATCAAAATAAGTACTACGGACCTGATTCATGGAATATTTGCCCTGTTCAAAGTGAATTTGCACAGTTAAAAAGTGACTTTGCACTGTCGACACAAACCCTGATTCATGATACCGTGTTTTTTTGCCGTCCAAAGTCAGAGCATAGTCCTTTTGAACTGCAAAAATGACTATGCGCTGACTTTGCCCAGACTTTGCACGGCAAAAATACAGTTTGCATGGTTCCATGAATCAGGTGGGCAGTGCAAAGTCACTTTTCAGCAGTGCAAATTCACTTTGAACTGGGCAAATATTCCATGAATCGGGCCCTATGAGTTTAGTGAACAAACAGTATCTCCCGCCTTTGTCCTTATTCAAAACTGAACCTCATTATTGATTTTAAATCACAGCATCCATTCATTCTGCTTCATTTCTTTTGTAAAACAGGGGGGGTCTGGGAAACTCTACCAGCACAAACACAGCCCATTGACTTGTTCTTGGGTGGATGGCCCCTGGGAGAGTCTCAACCAAGTCTTTAGCTCACTGTTCTTTTTACAGAGAAGAAATCTCCCCACATATCAGTCTTTGTCCTGCCCAGGGGCAGTCCAGCACCGAAATGCTAGGCAATTCTCCTCTGAACAAGAGTACCACAGCAACCCCATACACGTGTTTCAACCTTGTTGACCATCATCAGTGAGGTGAAGCTGTGTCTCTCTAAGAGCAGTGAGCAAGGAGCCCACGTCTGGAGTCCCCTAGTAACAACTTAGGGTGAGACCCAAAGTTACTTGGTATGCAAAACAGGGGGGGGGGTCTGGGAAACTCTCTACCAGCATGAACACAGCCCATTGACTTGTTCTTGGGTGGATGGCCCCTGGGACAGTCTCAACCAAGTCTTTAGCTCACTGTTCTTTTCACAGAGAAGAAATGTCCCCACATATCAGTCTTTGTCCTGCCCAGGGGAAGTCCAGTGCTGAAATGCTAGGCAATTCTCCTCTGAACAAGAGTACCAGAGCAACTCCATACACGTGCTTCAACCTTGTTGGGCATCATCAGAGAGGTTAAGCTGTGTCTCTCTAAGAGCAGTGAGCAAGGGGTCCACGTCTGGAGTCCCCTGGTAACTTAGGGTGAGATCCAAACTTACTTGGTATGCAAAACAGAGGGGTGGGGGTATGGGAAACTCTCTACCAGCACAAACACATTTCTTTCGTACATGGATGTTCAGATTGATTACGACTTCACTCGCCCTCAACACACATCCATGTGTTATACTCGCCTTTTGCGTTAGAGCCAGCAAAACACCTTTTCCTTCAAGCTCAATTAAAAATAAAGTTTTTGGGTAATTCTCCTCAAAACCCGTCTCGAGGCAAACACACGAGGAAACTGTGCGATGCATTTTTTTTAACCTCGACCAGCCAAGTGCGCAGAGTGAAACAAAAACGACAAATATTCATGACTGTGAGATTAAGGTAATTAACTTGTAAGCAGCTCATGCATATTCGGGGAATGCAATATTCACGTTATATTCACTGAGCGCGATTTATCACCTATTAGTAACAGCTCGTCTTCCTTTTCAAAGATTACGCAGCTATTCATGCAAAGAAGGCATTTTAAGGTGCTGGCAATTGTTTTAAGCACGAACTAATTTCCATCCTTAAATCTGCATATCTCAGCTGAACATGGAGCGCGTGCCTGATATCCACTGACCAGATATTCCTCAGAGGAGCATGAATCACATGGAGCGCGTGCCTGATATCCACTGACCAGATATTCCTCAGAGGTAGCATGAATCACATGGAGCGTTTGCCTGATATCCACTGACCAGATATTCCTCAGAGGTAGCATGAATCAGGATTGCAGCATTAGGTGTGATCGGGGTAACAATAGCCAATCTTCATCCGGGGGTGGACTGGGAACCAAAAGAGGCCCTGGAAATGATGTTCAAAGTGGCACCATGTTACACCTGTTTAGCAAGCCCAACCCCTGTCAGAGGAGGACATTTGGAAATAAAACGGGTTACCACACAAAAGAGGCCCAGTTTGCAGAGGCCTAGGTGGAAATCTCCAGAGTTCCCTATAGACCAGACCGCCCCTGTCTACATCCATCTCTAAACTATTTTGGCACGCATGCGCAATAGGGATTTTCTAATAATAACTAAGTGCAGCAAAATAGTTGATAAGTCACCACATCAGCGCTTATGGAGTAGCCATGTGTCTTTGATTACACGAGGGCCATATGCAAGCTGTGCCAGAGCAATTATAATGATAAGTTGTGTCAAAACTATAACCAGGGATTTTAGATGTGCATCACACCCGCTTAAAATGTGACCGCTTACTTTTAGCTACCTCTCGCCTTGCACTTAAACGCAAAAAGTGGCTCTTGAATTCATCAAATTGCTTCCGTGAGCTCAGCTGGAATTCTCTCCCCTAGGGGCCTGCCTCGAAGCTCGGCAGCAACACTAAGGAAGACTCTCACATTAAAACATGAATCTCTTGTTGCACTAAAACATTTAAAAAAAATGTCTGCCATTCATGAAAAGAAAAATGGCTTTAAAATGAGAGCCATGGGATGTAGGGCCGATAAGTTACAAAAAGTAATACAAGAAATCGCGTGGTAATCTGTCGCCTCATAAAAGAGTGATTGGAATTCCAATTACGCCTCGCGCCCCAGACATCACCATAACACTAAAAATCGGAAGATATTTAAGATTGCTTGGAGGTGAAAAGTCTTCAGATTGTAATGTAAGTTTTAATATGCCTGACCCATAAAAAATGTCAACGTCAAGTGATTTGTAGGAATGGCGTAGAAGCAATTATGTTGGCCTCCCACCGACGGCTGCCTCTTCATTTCTTTGTTCTGTCACATCTGCATAGCCCTTTGATATTTTGCAGCGCAGTGCCGTTACATTCTGCAACTTACAAACGTGCCAATATCCCACTGAAACATGTTTTTGTAAATCGAACCACAAGGTGTATATTCACTGTCGTAATTATTTCCCCTCACCTTTCTTGTGCTCGGTTTCTCTTTGCCTAGGACACGGTTTATTCTTCACCACTTTCCATCAACATGGATTTTTGGTTGTTTCAATACAGTCCTCCCAAATTATTATGATTATTATCATTATTAATATGTATTTATTGAGCACAAAACTAACTTCAGGAGACAATAGAGAGTTGTACAATCTTTGGGGGGAAGAACACAGTGAGGGAGGCAGAAAAAAGGGGGGCAGGGAACTTGCACGAGGGGCGGTCGGGCAATTGGCAGTGAGCAATCTACACGCAACCAAGGGAGGAAACAGTCAGGAGCAGATCACTGAGTCTCAGCTAGGGTGGGCAGTGTAGGGTTTTTGGACCTACGTGCTGATGAGACGTGCTGCTGTAAGCAGGGCACATCTCAGGGGGGCAGGGTAGGCACCGGAAGTCCTTCCAAAAAGGTATTGACACCATCAAGGTGGGGGAGGACCAATGCTTGGACAGCGGACCGAAAGATGTTTTCTGGGAGGAAGGGCTTGATTAATCGCAGGAGAACAAGTTGGTACCAAGCTGTCTGTGTCTTCCTTGTTATTTTCTGTTTGAAGGTGAGAGGTCTGTCTATATTGAACCCAAGGGACTTAGTGCAGGTGGCCAGCTGCGGTTTGAAGCCCTTGAGGTTCATAACAGAGAGCCTGGTCTGGATGTCAGGGTGTTCAGTGTTTTTGGTCACCAGTAAGAATTCAGTCTTGGATGGGTTGAGGTTCAGATAAACACTGGTCATCCAGGACTGGATCAATGTGAGGCAGACCTTGAACCTGTGGATGTCTTCAATGAAGGATATCCTGAGGTAGACCTGCGTGTCATTGGCGCAGCGTAATGTTGAAGTTGATGATATTACCTTTCCTGTGAGTTGGGTCTTTTGTGTGTTGTGTGAGGTTCCAAGTGTCAGGCAGAAAGTGGAGATGTTCCTTCATTGACTTGGTTGCTGGGTTGCCAGGGATGTTGAAGTCGCTGAGGAAGATGTTGTTGGGATGCGTGAGAGACATGGTGGTGACCAAGTCAGTGAACTCTTTGATGAAGGAGGTATTGGGCTCTGGTGGTCTATATAGGAGGTGAAAAGTGACTGTGTGCATTGGGAAGAGCATGAGTGACAGGGTAGATTTTGGAAAGAGCCAAGGGGGGGCGACATCCAGTTGGCTGCATGGCCAAGAGGCCTTGTGAAAAGCCTCACCGATCTTGTTTGGATGGTCTTGTTGTAGAACTCTGTAGCTGTTGTGGATGAGGACATCTGCGATATGGGTGGAAATAGATGTCATGTGTGTTGATGAGGTTGGCAATGTCTGCTACATGGTCGATCACTGAGCGGACATTGTCGAGCATCAGTTTTCATATAGGGGTGGATGATTGAGTGGTCATGGAGTGTATGATGATGCAGATGAAGTAGCTGCAATGCAGTGTCCATTATGCTTGTGGTGAAGAGTGTGGTTGGTGATGAGTGGGTATGGTAGGGAGCGGCTGTTGGGACAAAGGGGTGAAACACATATTGAAAGGTGCTTACCTGATGTTAGTGGAGCAGTGGTCCTGGGTCCTTCTTGTCCAAACAGGCCCAAACAGAAATGTACCTTTTCATCGACTGCCCTTCACTTCAGACGCCCAGGCGAGAGATGCCCTTGATCTAAGAATTAAGGGAAGGGAGAGGCTGAGCTAAGAAGGTGGTTGGCGTTGAGGTCACATGACCTAGATCCACTTGCTCCTGTGCACCTGCTCACCAACGGCAACGCAAAAGAGGCTGGGGGGCTACTTAAGTGGGGAAAAAGGGCAGCCAAACAAGAAGGCACCAACATATTAACAGTGATTGACATGTGGGTGGGGCTTAGGTCAAGTGACCTAGATCTCCTTGCTCCTTCTCAACAACTGCTTTAGCTTTCTGCATTGACATTGGACGTTTTCATCATGCAGAGACTTTTCAGCTGCTTTTGGGGGTGTTTGGTAGACGTACATTATAACTGCTTTAAAGCTGATTTTATGTTTAAATGTAAACCTTTTAAAACATTTAAATATAAGTTCTGGCATCAGGGGCTAGATCTGGAAAAGATCTGGGTCTATGCTAATTTTGGGACTATCAGGACTGGGGGCTAGCGAGCGTTTTTGGTTGTAACCCCTGAGCTTCTATCCGGGGCTACAACCAAAAGACCCAGGGCTATAGCTCCCCCAGCCCCCTGACCCCCTAGCAGCGCCTCTCTCCGGAATTAAGTTTCTTTGAGAAAGTTTAAATAAAAATATGTATTTGCAGTGAAAACGGCCGGTCACACCAGCTTTGGAAAATGGTTGGTGTTCTACCTTTGATTTTTTAGGACCATGACAATGGTCTTACAAGATCCTCCTACCCCCATATTAAATAGCTGCATGACAACCATCCCAGAATTCGACATCTGCTTCATTTTCATAGAACAAGCCTTCCAATGGATTCTAGGAACAGCTGCCTTGGGTCAATCGTCTGCTAAGAGGCGGCTCAAAGAATATCCCTCAAAGGTTAGATGATGCACCTCACCCTTGCTGCCCATCTAGATAGTGAGACTTAAACGGATACTGGAAAACGTATCAGCACATTCCACTCTTCCAGCACAATCTGTCCTGGAAAGTTCCTTACTGCATCTCTCTGTTCTTTATATCTGGCTTCTGCACCCTCATCATTGAATCCCAAAGCTGGATGCTTCATGCTTACCCCTGCAACACATCTGCAGTCTATTCCAAACCGTAATCTAAGGAAGCAATAAGTAAAGGGCATACATAAAAGGGGTTAAAGTGCACAGGGACACGTGGGAACTACTGCGCGCAGGTTCTGAAGACAAACATATGTAAATCCACTTTAGGTAAACAAAGTTCAGGATGCAATGCAATACAAGGGCATAACCAATCAAGTCAATTTAAGAATGCAAAAGTTCAAGATTGGCAAATCATACCAGCAAACGTTTGCTCGTCACTCCGATATATTTTTGATAGCAAGGTGGTTTTCATTTTGCAATTCTAATGTTGCCATTAAAAAAACAATATTTAACACATTTACACAGGACACTGCAACATACACTAAGGACTATTGTTTTGGGGGAAAATGGTGTCCTTTGTTATGCACTAGATGACATTAGAAGGTTCATGCTTACCCAACATGGAAGGTCTAAAATAATCGCACTCAAATGAGATCTCTATCTTGTAGTAAAGCTGGGAAGCCCAAGGGGGGACATTGAGCGTAGTGAGGAGGATTAAAGTTGGTGAATGGCTTTAACAAGCTGGTATAACATGCACCTGCAGGCCATTTGGCCAATCACTTTCGTTCTAGATTTCCCTTCTTAGAGAATATGCTTATTGTCGAAACTCACTGTGCTTGGCTTGCCAACATGTTGCCCTTAATGAAAACTACTTCATGATATGTCTAGCAAGGGAATTCTATTGGGGATCTTGATCGCAGGAAAGAGCCCCTTTCCACGTCCATGTTGTGGGAAGTGCCGCCCTACAGGAGGCAAACCACAGGAAACTGCAGAGGAATGAAGCCAGAGAGATATAACTCCACAGCAGTCTGCACCATTGCGGAATGAGACATGGTAAATTCATGATTGTATACCTGCTTGTTTGGCCTTGTGAGCGCCTGGTGCACCTTGGCTTACCCGTGTGTGGCGCTATACGAGTAATAAGTAAGTAAATAAATAAATAAATACATGCAAAAGGAACACATTCAAGGTTTATTCTCCTTAGTAGAAGGAACCTTTCCATTTAAAAGTAAAATATCTATTCTTAGTTAAACTGTTAAACTGAATATTAAAGGATGTTTGTAACAAATAGGATCTAACATCTCCTCTAACAATAGCATACACTTTGCCTTGTTTCAGTGCATGGGGCACCCTTGACGATGGCTGAGAATGGCATAGATACCAAATACTTTGAATCTTCAAGAGATCTCCTACCAGGCTCTGAATAATACCCTTGACACACGTCAAAGTGGTCGCTGTTTAGAGGATGGCCTTTGCAAAGTCATAGAATCAGGCTATTCCTTCTGGGTACTTGTGGGACGGATACATGTCCTAGGGCATGGCTGAATGCCATGGCCAAGTCATAGACCCAAGAGGGAGAAATTAGAAATAAATATGTATGTTAAGCATTTCTTGAGAAAGTCTGCTTCTACCTTACTGGCAATTGAGATGCGTGACAGTGAAGCTTTAAGGACCTGCATTACCTAAATACAATTTTACACAAGAAACAGCTTCACTTCATCACCCTTTGTGCCTTCGATGTAGCACACACTGTAGGGCACACAGCACACTGACTCAAGTGAGGCTTTGTTCCCATTGAATTGGCCGGCACTCTACGCTGTCCTGCTGAGTAGTCCTTGCAAGCTCATGCACAAGGGATGGATTCATAGAGTGAATTTATTGGACGAGGGGAACTTTCCCATTTCCCATTTATAGCCCTATCCATGTCACTGGAGGTCTTCCTTTTCTCGCTTGTGAAACTATCCCTACGCTCGGGCCAGGCTGCAACGTACTGTCCAATGAAAGAGTTGGGGGTTCTGGCTCCTCCTTTAGAGTCATGTTCATTTAAATTAGGGGGGTTCAAATAAAAAGAGGGCCATGCGGAGAACTTTTGGTATTCAATGCAATATGGGCAATTGGATCTCTTTTCAAGCTAAATATATACAGAAAACAAACTGAATTGAAGGGAAACTATACAAAAAAGGCATTGGATAAAGCTACTTGGTACATTACTCAATATGTATTCATTTCTGGAAATTAAAATTTAATTTCATGGGTGAGCTAATGTCATTGTATCTCTTGAACAAAGACAACAAATATAGCCTACCAATCCTATTTTGGAAGGGGACATCACCCAACAATACAGAATGACTCATAAAATGAAATATACTCCAGCTGAAAATGGAATAAAAATCAGCATATAATGCATATGCACTTTTGTTGGGCAGAGTAATCTACCATACTTGAATTGCAAATTCAAGTGCTTCCGCGCTTATAAAATTTTAGATTCAAATATTACCACGAGCTTCTACGCATTGTTAAGTTCCCGCACGGATCATTAAAGGAAGGTTATAGAGGCAGCTTTGTGCCCTTCAGGAGCGCATTCATGCACTGTGCTCAGCATGCCTTTCATAATATGCAATAAAGGAGTTTTCCCAATGCCATAACTTTTTTTTGTCACACTGTCCGGTTTTCGTTTAAATTAAAGAAAGGAACGCTTTAAACGGTTTTAAATATTGTGGAACACACCAGGATTACTTTCTGTCAAACTAGGTAAACCAGTGAAGTTGGAAGCCCGGCAGCGTCTAGTCATCCCTTAATCCATCCAATGGCAGTGCACTGGGAGCAGTGTGGCAATGATAGCAACCATTATTGAAGCATCTAAAAGTGGGGATATTCCTTCATGAAGAACTTTATACATACAATAATATGAAGGCCCATGAAGGATTATAAATGCAATCATAAAACACGGTTACCATCACCCCATTTTCCATCACTTCTAATTAAAACATTTCCTCCAATACGGCCAGAACTCAGACAATACAGACCCTCGTCAGGATATGATGATATGATAGGTTATTTATAACGCGCTTAATACTCAGAGGTTTCTAAGCGTGGACCCGGGCATCGAACCTGCGGAGCACGTTGCCCCTGAGCTATCCTACTGGATAACTGATCAAGATCCCAAACAGACTTAATGTGGCCAGACTTGTTCTTCTAATCCCCTGCTCTGCCTTTGGCACGGTGAGCAATTCAGGGTATCATTGTCACCGGAGATGTGCCTCCAGGATGCCTGACTCAGTACTCTGCCACTCAGCTCTTTTCTCGTGGAAACATTTCAGACGTTGAATATGGACTGAATCAAATTGGGGCTTTGATGACCTTCAGATCTTCTCTCATGGCTCTTCTGCCCGGTGTCTTGCACCCCCACCCCTGATAGAAATGCTATTGTCCCACCTCCTTCATTCATAGGTCTATCATGGGAATCACACCCGGGTGCTTGTATACATTATGCTGCACAACATATAAGAAGTTGTGCTATAATGTAAAATTGTTCAGCAAAACAACACATTCCATTCAGCTTTATCTAGCAGGAGAACCCAAATGACATGGCCATGATTAATTACTTCTCCCCTGACCTTTGAATTGATGTTGTCAATGCAAATATCCAATGTAGACTCAACAATTATTCGTCCATCAGGTGCCTGCAGTATCCGCAGTCTGGAAGTAGCAATAGAAACCCTACTGAATACATTGCTACTCGATTTGGATGGGGTAGAACTTTCCATTTAGAAGCCAGACTCTTCTTGTACCATAGGCAGAAGGATTGCTTTTAAAGATTCCTCAAGATGCAAAAGCATTCTAGTCTGATGTGATCCCCAGCATATCAGGATCATACAACAAAATCAATAATGCGACTGCCTCTGTCACAAGACACACTTTGTGGTGCCCTTGATTTGCATCTGCCTCCCAGGGACGTTGACAATCATGTTCAGCCACCCCAGTTTACAGAGGGGGAGTAAGCCAACCTGCACCAGCAGTTCATAGTGGTCAATCCAAGAGTGGTGTCATAGAAGATCACCTGCATGCATTCTCCTCGTCACTAATTCTTGAGTTTATTATTTCATATATTTATTGCAAATTAAATGATAGGGCATGTTTTACTTTACATGTTTATTCATCTTTTCAGAACAGATCTAGTAATGTTACATATGCAGACTTCTACGCTTGCCTTGCGGGTGGATCTCCTTTCTTGTATTCTTTTGGTTTTGACTCACTCAGTAGTTTCTAGTAATCAGAGCTTATCTTAAGACGTTCAGTTAGTGGGTTTGCGTGACTTGCTACAGTTGGACACCTTCTGGCATAGGAATACTTGCATTACAAAAAATGCTTCCTCACAAAGTGGTATATGTTATATGGTATTGTATTGGATTTGTCATTTAACTATCACCCTTAGCCCATTTCTATGGCCTCAATACGCTTTGTGGTTGGAACGCCCTTGGGGACCAAAGTTCATGAGTGGGAGATTCTAAGAGTTAAGTTTTAAGATGCGTGTGTGCATTTTGCCATGTTAGGACTTAGGTGGGCTGGCTAGGCTCCAGTATGTAGCCCAGAGGTCAGGTATGTGGGTGGGTGCTGTCAGTCGTCTAGGATTGACTGCTAATGTTGAAGACTCAATGGGCCTCATTACGACCCTGGCGGAACGGGTTAAACGGCGCCGTAAAAGGTGACGGCGCCGTTCAACCCGTTCTGCCACATTACGAGGTCCCCTCGCGGGATACGTTAAGCACACCTGGGAAAACCAGACATGCTTACCGGGTCCCGCGAGGGGAAGCGGGAGCAAACAAGGGGCCATCTCGTTATGGCCGGTTGTTTGCTCCCTCTCCCATTCCCATTCATCCCTGTGGGGGCTGAAATGGGAATGGGGAAGGACCGTGTCCGGGTCCTTGAGGGAGGAATTACTGGGCCTTCAGAACTCGGAATGGCCCGGTATGTCCTCATTCCGAGGACCCGGACACGGATGCGATTTCGGCGGCAGCCATGCCGCCAATAGCGGCATGGCTACCAGCCGAACTCCTAATGAGGGCCAATGTGTGCCCAGCTAGACTGACATTTTTTGTAGGGTGTCACTGTATACTAATGGTAGAGGTGTTGAGGTACATCAGGGTTTCAGTGTGAATGGCTTTGCAAGCTGCTAGACTGGAATTGCATAGCCATAGCTGCATTCTGTAGTGCATGGGTGGGTGGCAGTGCCTGCGGCCTGTGTCCACAAACGTGGTGCAAGATATACATACCATAAACTCGGATGGATTTCATCTGCAAAGTCGTTTTTTTCCCTAGGTCCAATGCAATTGGCCGGTCTTGCCAGATGTGGTGTCCCTAGATTGGGAGCCTGAGAATTGGAAGAAGAGGATCAGGAGCGATGAGGGAGTGAAGTATGATTGTCTGGGGGTTAGGGAAAAAATGTATCATGGTGTGCTGCTGCGTTGGAGATGGTTGAGGTCGGATGTAGTGGGCACTGTTGAGCATAGTGGTGTGCCAGCTTGTAGCTCTGATTTGGGCAATGTGTGGGATGGTGTCTATGTCTATGCGTAGGAAGAATCCTTAATTGGGAGATCACACATGTATGGATAGTGCAGCTAGGGTCGGGTGTGGGAGCAGAGGTTGTGAGTCTGAGCGGTAACTGCTCTTACCCATAAGTGCCTAACCAGTCTGGCCCCTGCTTACCTAGCTAACCGCTTTATCCCCCACTCTTCGCCCCGCCCTTTGAGATCTGCCCAAGGTCATACCTTATTCATGCAGAGATCCATCTGCAAAAAGCAGGTGGGTCCAGCTTTCCAGTCCTTGCTGCCAAATTATGGAATACTCTCCCTAAATCACTTAGAGCTGAACCATCCTACCACTCGTTCAAAAATAAAGCCAAAATCTGGCTTTCTGCACAAGATTGGGCTCAGTCTTGCATCTAACGCCCTCTTCGATGTGCGTGCCTTTGACCTGGCCAGGTCAACTGTAACTGTACGTCTACCATTTTATGATCCTACTCAGAAACTGCTTGCATATCTCCTGTATCCTATTGTGAATTTGACTAGATTGCACATACGTGTTTCTTTACACCTGTACCTGCTACCAACACTGTCATATCATGTACTTACCTGTAATATTGTTAATATCAAACCCTCTCGCTTTGTATGTAATATTTTCCAGTAACCTGTAAATACCTAATGTATATTTGTAGGTTCACACCACAACTGCTTTGTATTATATATTGTATGTATGTTAATCTGTATCTAACCGGTCTGTCTCTGTAACCATGTACTTTAAGAAATGCGCCCAGATGCCACTGGGCCAGGCGTGCAATACAAATAAATAAACTAAACTAAGTGTAGAGACAGAAACACCTAGAATTGGAACATCTGGCTATCAGGGGAAACACCTAAAATGGGGGCACAGTAGTTAATGCAGGAACACCTAAAATTGAGATACCTGGATAGAGGAAAAATGCCTAAAATGGGGGTCACAACAGTACATTCAGTACCACCTAGAATTCAGACATTTGGTCAGAGGACCAACACTCTCAAAATGGGGGCCCAACAGTGAATGCATCAACACCTAGATAGCCTACATTGGGGGAACAACAGTAAATGCAGTAATAGCTAGATTTGGGACACCTGAATAGAGGGAGGCACACCTAAAATGGGGGCCCAACAGTAAATGCCTAGAATTGAGACATCTGGATAGAGGGAGAAATGCCTAAAATTAGGGCACAAAAGTAAATGCAGTAACACCTAGATTGAAGAAGAGTGCCTAAAATGGGGACCCAAGAGATAATTACATGGTAATTAACGGTTGGAGTGCAGCAGTGATAGTACTATTCGTTGCGAGCTAGCAATCCTTGGCAAGCTATGTTATTAAGCTGAGAGGGGCGGTAAGGCTTTCTGAAATACAGTAGTTTCTGTATTCCCCACCCAGAGCACTCTTAACTTGTCAGTTGCTTCTGGTTGATTTCAGCAGGCTTCCCATGCGAACATGGGCAAACACAACTATGGCTGCTTCTACGGGAGCCGCCCTTTGCCTTGGGACCCTAAGCCGCAGAGGCTGCCCGGGCAGGTGGATACCCTGAGTGGAGGACTTAGCAGGGTTCTAAAGGCCCAATAGGAATGGAGGTTGGCCACACAGGGAAACACCAAGGAAGCACGATGGCCAGGGGCAAGGAGGAAACAGCGCGAGCATCGAGGAGCATGATGATTATGCTTTAAAAAAAAAAATCAATAAATGCTCAGGGTCAGCTGGGACAACAGGAAAACACACGTACCTGCAAGGGAGCTCATACAAAATGAATGTGCAGCACTGGAGATGCTACCAAAACACTCATGTGGTTCTGTGATGGTAAAAGGCCCAATCAGAATGGAGGTGAGTGGGCAGGGGGAAACAACACCTGGAATTGCGAGTACCAGGGACAAGGAGGAAACCGTGAGAGCACTGAGGAGCATGACAATTCTGCTTCATAAAAAATCAATAAATGCTCAGGGTCAGCGCCAGTAGCAAGAAAACACACTGACCTGCAAGGGAGCCGATAAAAAATCTAGCACAACTCCTGAATTTCTGCCACTGGAGCATTCCCTGATCCCACCGTGCACAGCTCAACATTTTTTGGATTATTAGAAACATGTTCCATTACAGGTCTGCTCATTATCATCTGGGGTGTAACAATCAATCATAATCCGAAAAATATAAATTGTGTGGAGAATTTTAAAAATGAAAATACACCTGTAGACTATTTAAAAGTCTAAAGAAAGAATGTTAATTTTGCAAGCGTATCTTGCATTTTCTTGTCTTTTCTGCTCCTCTTCTGTCCTTCTAGGTCTTCCTGTTTACAGACTTGCTCCTCTGTGGTCTACCTATAATTATTCGATTCGCTTTCTTCTTCATCTTTCTCCATGTGAATCTATTTCTCATGCCCTTCTTTTTCTTCGTTGGCTTTTCTTTGACTCTCGCCTATTGTTTGGTTTTCAATTAATCATCTTTAAATGTCTCTGCGGTCTCGCTCCTCCTTAGCGCTCTTCCCTTGTGCCCGTTCTGACAATTCTAGTGAGGTTGTCACTGCTTCACCGGGGGAATCTCACCTCATGTGATCAGGGAAAGGCAGAAGCTACCTGACTCTGACCCTGGGGGTGGCTATTTGCAGGAGGACCACATGAGGGAAGACAACTCTCGGGAGGTGAAGTAGACTCGTTAGGTGTAGGCAGACATTTCCCTGTTTCTTTAGCCTCAGTTAACACCCACTTTGCGCCCTATTCCTGTATGGCATACTGTATGGCATACTGTAATGTGGGTCCAAAACCTCCAGTCATGACCAATCACCAACTGTATTTGCTGGATAAAACTGAGACGAGGAAAAGGACTGGAGTAATGAAGATCAATATACCCAGAAAGCAAATCCTGTGCTCTAGTTGTTGGAAAAGTATAACAGGTGCCAGGCCATATGAAAACACCACACCTGGAGAGAAGGAGAGACTCACTTCTTCTGATGTTGGTCGGGACACCGAAGGAGAACAGGCTGCCGTGCGGGCTGTAGAAGCTGCTGGAGGTGCTGCCCAGGGAAGCCTGCAAGTGGAGGTTTCGCTGTGCTTGTGCCTCGGACAGCATGAGCTGTCAGGTAAAGGAGGAGGCAAAAATGGAACCAGAGAGCATACGGAATGCCTCCCAGCTGGCAATCAAGCAGCAGCGAGAACGGTGAGACACAAAGAATGCCAAAGCAGCTGACGGAGACCGATGAGCTCAGGGAGTGAGGTTGGGACACTGGGGTGCTTCATGACGGATGCTGCATACCGTTGATGAACCTGGTAAGCCTAAACAGGGGAGCTGTGACACCGGGCCAATTGAGCAAAGAGACTAAAATGAATGAAGAGGGGTCTCACTTCTCCTGACGTCGGTAGGGACACAGAAGGAGAGCAGGCTTCAGTGCAGGCCGTAGAAGTTGCTGGAGATGCTGTCCAGGGAAGCCTGCAAGTGGAGGTTTTGCTTTGCTTGTGCCTCGGACAGCAGGAGCTGTCAGGTAAAGAAGGAGGCAGAAACGGAACCAAAGCGCATACGGAATGCCTCCCAGTCAGCAATCAAGCAGCAGCAGGAACAGTGAGATGCAAAGAATGCCAAAGCAGCTGACGGAGACCGATGAGCTCAGAGAGTGAGGTTGGGACACTGGGGTGCTTCATGACGGATGCTGCATACCGTTGATGAACCTGGTAAGCCTAAACAGGGGAGCTGTGACACCGGGCCAATTGAGCAAAGAGACTAAAATGAATGAAGAGGGGTCTCACTTCTCCTGACGTCGGTAGGGACACAGAAGGAGAGCAGGCTTCAGTGCAGGCCGTAGAAGTTGCTGGAGATGCTGTCCAGGGAAGCCTGCAAGTGGAGGTTTTGCTGTGCTTGTGCCTCGGACAGCAGGAGCTGTCAGGTAAAGGAGGAGGCAGAAACGGAACCAAAGCGCATACGGAATGCCTCCCAGTCAGCAATCAAGCAGCAGCAGGAACAGTGAGATGCAAAGAATGCCAAAGCAGTGAGACCAGAGAGTGAGGTTGGGACACCGGGGTGCTTCATAACGGATGCTGCATACCGTTGATGAACCTGGTAAGCCTAAACAAGGGGGCTGTGACACCGGGCCAATTGAGCAAATACACTAAGATGAATGAAGAGGGGTCGCTGACCCAATATATGAAAAGTGTAGTTAAAGAATATTGGAACTATATAAAATAGAAGGTGTTTTCTGATAAGAAGTGTGAGTATTTGACCCGCACCCAAATACTGAACCAATTAAGAGTGTCCTTGCAGGAGAATTAACCAGGCCTACAGCGAGTCTGGGACCTGCACCCTAGTCGCAAAATAAAGTACTGGCAGGGCAGTAAACCAGGCATACAGCAAGTCTGGGTCCCACACTCAGTGAAGATTGCTGAACTTGGAAAAGGGGGGAAGCAGTTTCCCAAATGTGTGTAATCTAGGGGAAGGGAGGTTCCCTCCTCTTCTGCTGTGGAAATGTCAAGCAATCTGAGGGGAATAAGCATACCCCTTGAGCCTGTGTATTGTGAAATTGTGAAGTCTGTAAACTGTGACATAGCTAATAACCCTGGAGCTGTGAATTGTGGAACTGTTAATTCTGTGAACTGTGGAAAAGATAAGAAAACTCAGGGGCAGTGGCATACTCCTTGAGCCTGTGAATTCTGACACTGTGAACATCTCAAGGTAAGGGTCATGTGCCTTTAGATTGTGGAATGGGGTAACCCAAAAGTAGATCAAGAGAATGATTGTATATCTTGAGTTGATGAACGATGTTAACTGCATTAAACTCAGTGAAAGAGTCACCCCCTTGATATTGTGGAGTATGGTAATTCAAAAGAGAAAAACATTGAAACATGGAGAATTCCAGAGGAAGGGAAGACCCCCTTTAACTGGTAGAATTGCTTTTGTTTATATAACTCTTTGGAACTGTATGTTGACACTTGGGAAAGGAGCTGCAGGGGATCAGCTAAAAGACATGTTCCCCTTCATGTTATATTGAGTTTAGTGTGTGAGGGTCAGGTTAGGATTTTGGACACAGGATGGAAACGTGTTGTTTTGGACATTCTGAAATGGACGTTCCTTAGTTTTGATGAGAGAGGGAAACCACTTCTAGAGTTAGGGAGAATGGTAAGAGGTCCCCAACCCTCTCTTTAACTGTATCAATAAAAGTCTTGAACAATCACCATAATTCCACTGTGCCAGAGTCGTAATCTTGATACCTCAAACCATCTATTTTCCTTCCCACTATCTGTGGTCTTTCTCCCAATTTCATTTCAGCTGTTCCTTGCCCTCCCTGTGCAGCCTCTGTCCTTTTCCCTTCTTGCTGGAATGCCATTCGACTTTGTTACACCTTATTGAACCCCTTTTTATTTGTAAAATGCTTTGGTGTAAAGCACTATAGCAATACATTAAATAAAAATACAAATAAATGCATGTCTTGTTGCCAATTTTTCATGTACCAGCTTCATGCAATGGGTCTGCCTTTGTGTTTTCAGTTGCCGCAAATGCAACCAGTGGTTTGTTGTCCACAAGGCACTCTGGTAGCATATGTCTCTCATCGTGGTTGGCCTAATTAGCCTTCTTGCAAGACCACATCTGAAACTCCCGTCCACAGGTTTGCCACTGAGACTGGTCATTGCCATTTTAGGAAAAATAATGGAGTTCACAGGATTCCTAGACCTATCCTGTGGCACTTTGCAATGCACTGCATAATGTGCCCGCCCAGTACATTGGGCATATCTTCTGATTGACAAAGGGGCCTGGGTGTTGTGGGAAGGTTGAGTCACAAGCACAAGTGCCCTTCAGCTCTGCATGCAGTAATGATCAGCGCAGTTCATGCCCTGATACTTGAATGTGAATTGGATGGCAGCACCGTCAACAAGGAACCCTCTCTCCATCCTCATGTGTGATTGGTTTGCCTTTCAGGGAACATCCCTTACATTATTTTATAGTCCTCTTCCTCTTCAATACCAGTTCTACAACCCCAGCGCTAACAAACAAAACAACATGTAAAATGCACAGCGGTATCTGTGCAATGCGTGAGCATTCCTGTACCAGTCCTGCCAGAAAGGCAAACAGGGACCGGAAGTGCCCACTGACTGCCTTACAAGTGTCTCTTCACCTGACCTGCACCTGACCAGCATGGATGAGGGAAAGCATAGATGCATGTTTCTGAGGGCAATGAGAATTAGACGCTCAGATGTTCACTTGCCAACCCTCCTGCCACAGCCTCTAGAAAGAATGTCCACACGGCATGCAGACATATCATATTTGTAATTATAAGGTACAACTTGTCCTTTGTGAATTGCACTAGCTTCAAATGTCCTTTAAAAAAATCTTTTTATGTACACTTATCACATGAAAATTTTAAAACTGGTATTTCAATTAACATCCCAGGTGCTTCATGTGTTAAATGACCATTGCACGCAAGTCTGTTGCTGCCAAGTCTCTCCTACCAGTGTGCTTTATTCGTAATGTGAAAATGTGTTCATGTGCTTAGTTGTCGTTAGTGCATTTGTCAAAATTAATTCTGGTCACAATCAGCTAAAACAGTGTTTCCCTATAGCACACGTTTCCATGAACGAAGTGAGCTGAGTGGTGATGCGGCTGGAAGAACAGAAGGAGTCTACACATAACATTTATTATGCATGCATATCGTACTGCATTGATAGTTTATATACCATAGAAAATGGGTACATCTTATAATACACCACACGCAAGATTCACTGTGGTAAAGCCTGATTGGTGGGCAATCACAAGAAATGACAATTGCGGTGATACAAATGTCAGAGAGTTGTAAGATTTCGCTGTAGGCTGTGGCCTAGGGCTGTGTACATCTAATCAAGCAACCATAGCATAGTGCAGCCCAGCTCCAACACTGTACCCTAATCTAAAGGAGAAGTGGCCAAGAGATTAGTTAAAAGAGAGATGCTGTGTTCCATTCTCGCATAAAAGAGGGTGTGTGGTGCCATGGCGTTGACTTTACCTATATTGGTTGGAAATGTTTTTACTCAAAATAGGTTTTATTTTCGTCTCTTTTTTAGAATTTAATTGATTAATGTTTTGTTTTGTTATATGTGAAGTATGGAAATGTAATGTGATTTGTTTGTGAAAGGTTAATTTTAACCATAAACACTTAGGAAAAGATACAGTAGCCAAGAGCACCTTTTTATGCAAAATTGGACAGTTTTTTAATAGTGGAGGTAGATTTATTCTGTTTATAGTGACCATGAGTCACCTATAGTGACTGGGACCAACAGTCATAGTTCTCAATTCTATGCTATAAGTTTCATTTTGTTATGTTGGCTTCAAAAATCAAATATTGTATACAAACAATGTGTAATGATTTACAAAACTTAGTCTAAAAGAAATTGCTTTGAAACATGTGATTTGTGAGTGGCTATTTCTTAGGGTTGGAAATGCTTGTTTCCTCTGACTCGTTCATTGAAGATTATGTTGGGACACAAAAGCAGGTTTGCACAGACCAGAAGGCTCCAGAAACTCGTAGATGCTCAGGGAAAGAAACGGGAGACAGCTATCATGAAAACGGCATTCATGCCCACTCCGGAGGGAGGACATGGGCGGTATAGGCTCACCAGCCTGAGCTAAGGAAGGCCCGAGTGACGCCAGGGCCTCAGCTTGGGCTGTGGGCCATTACCGGCCATGTCCTTCCTCCTGAGCGGTAAACACACATGGAGCATGGCTATGGGGTTGGAAAGACTCTAGTAACACACTGTTATCATACAAAAATGGGAGTTATTACAAAAAACAAATACACAAGCTGTTTGCTTATAAGGACCACTAAAGGTCCCACACATTTGACATCATCAAAATCAACTCTACCATACATATACATAATCACTATCACACATCCAATGTACTCTCACAATAGTCTGGGTTGTAAATTACAAAAACGTTGTGTCAAAGAAACAAAACATTATTCAATTTCTCACACCCATATGAACTACCAGTGTGTATATTTGTTAAATAGAAAACATCAGCTTATTAACATTGTCTCCACGTGTTTCGGTCAACAAAACTAGCTTCTGATGTAGCCCTGCGTAACTCCGACTTTCTTCAGGACGTGGGCAGGGCGTAAATGTCGCCTCACTCTTACAGAATGATCCAGGGGAAGATGTCTTCAAACAAACTCTCTCCAATGTGTACTTGTGGGGGTAGTGCAAACTGTGGAGCTAATCAATTTCAAAGGAGCTTCTCATATTGCAGCCAAAGCTGCCAGCACTTCTCAGTATCCACCCGGTGCGGTGGCCCTTTGCTGATTTCACAACCGTTCACACAGTATTTACTCTGGAGTCAGGCACCTGTACTCAACTGCTCTAGAATTGCAGTATTGCAGCACGTAATACTCACTGCCAATGTGTGTTGTTATCCAATGTTGAATGCCAGCACTTAGTTGCGTACAATTCATAAACGCGGTGTCCACTGCAGAGTCATCCACATGTATTACTCTGCACTGTGGACTTCAGATTGGCTTAGTACCCGTCTGTGATGTGTTGTCCGCCTGTGCGGGCATGGAAGCAATTCACACACCGGGGTTCTTCCGGGCTGCAAATGGCTTGTGCAGTTGATCAATCGAGTAAAAAGGAGGAAAAAAAAGATGGCCACCTCCATATGGAAAAGGGACAGAACTCCTGTCCCGCAGTTCAGTGTGAATGGAGGGAGTGTGTGCGAGAGGGGATCAGAGAATTTCTGGGGGAGGTGAGGATGCAATAGGGAGAGCGTCCCTGTTGTCTCTCCACATTAACCAACAAAAAAGCCAAAGGCACTACCCGGGGAAGGGCATTGAGTGGCTCAGACAGCGGGTGGGGAATGTGTATTCTCGCTCACTGTTCCAGCCACCTGATTGACTGAGTGGCCTTCTCCAGGTGCGAATGCTTATGTATCAGCACGCATGGATGAACCTCTCATATCAAGTGTATTTAGGCAGCACACTGACACCTGGGGAAAGGCCTAGCCACTGAAAACAGACGTTTACTATTCTCCAAATAGACATAGCCATCTAACTGCTGACCTTTGCTTCATTGGCTCACAGTGGCTGAGATAATGCAATTGAAGTCACCTAAACCCGGCCCATAGATTCTTCAATTGAAATTGTCCCCCATCCCGCACCACCAGTGTCAACACAGATCCTTGCTATGATTAGGTCCGTACCGCTATCAAACGGGGACATCATTTCCTTTTTTTCCAAGTTACAAAGCTTTAGAACACAATATTTGTGAGGCATGAACGATCCCCTTAATTTTGACAAAACTTTAAAGACATACCCATTGTCTTGTAAAACTTATTAGTCAGTGAGTGTGCAGCCCCGCCTTTCCCAGTAAGTCATGTTTCCAGAGTGGAATTTCAGCCCCCCAAGGTGTAAAGTGCATTTAAAAGTAGATGTATCGTGTAAAGTGCATTTAAAAGTAGATGTATCATGCAGAGGCAATTTTTCTATTTTAGTTTGTACCCAGGTGTAGTAATGACTGCGCTAGCCAGCTTTGAAGAATATCATTAGAATATACACCGGGCCTGTACGTGAATCCGCGGACCCCCTGTCGGTGCACATCTTGCAGGCTCGCACCTCAGACAGCCTGGAACCTCATTAGTCAGACACACATTGCTGTTATGAACCGTGAGTCACTGCACCTGGGCCTAACCTTGAATATGCGCGACTTTTATTTATTTTCAAACGAAAATTTTAAGTCAGATGTCATAACTAGCACTGCATTCTTGTAAGGAAAGCTCCTATAATTAACAAAAGTATCATTTCTGGTCTAGTTATAAAAAAAAAAAAAAGCGTGTGTTTTATATCTGCACAGATTATGAACATAATTCTGTATTATAAGGACATTATATGTAGCTACTAATTCCCAATAACAGATGGGAATAATTGGATGAGCAATAGGGATGTCGCGCCTATTTTCCTGCTCACTTCAATTCAACAGATGCTAACCCATATATGTGTTGCTTTTGAATTGCTTTACTCCCCAGTGTTTGTCCCGATTGATTTGGAAGCGTGGCATGTGCTCTCGGCGTCATTATTGCATGCACTGGCAGCAGTTCTTCAGAAGACATATTTAATATCACTCAGAAGCCTCCTAGTCCCCATCTCATGAGCACTCTCTTCTGCCCAGATGTTATGCGGTCCCTACCTCTCCCAGAGAGCCTGCACATCTAAGCTTTGTGCGCCGCATCCCAAGTGAAACAAGGCCCGATTGCGTTTGACAAATTATACATAGAATTCGGGACATAGGGCCACATTACGAGTCTGGCGGTAGCCCTGCTGGAAAAACTGGCTGGCTGCTGCCGGACCGGTAATACCATTCCGCCTCAGTGGTTGCCGGAATCAGTGGGGCATTGCAACCCTGGTGACCCGGTAATTCCGTGGGTGGAATTCTGTAAATCACCATTCTCATGGAGTCCAATAGGACTCCATGTGGATGGGGACCAAGGGAACACTGGTTCTGTCTATGACAGAGCCAGTGTTTCCATGTCCACATGCAGGCGGGTGGTGTTATTTCTGCCAGGTCAGACCTGACGGCAGTGACACCTCCCGCCTGCAGGACTCTGAAACAGCCGGTCCGGAAACAACGGTGGCAGTGGATTTACCGCCACCGTTGTATCCGGACCGGATGGCTTGTAATGAGGCCCATAGAATATACGCAGATGTTGGCAGAGCAAAGAGGCTCAGTTGGAAATAGCATGGCACCTGAAATATTTGCAACAGGTGATGATGATATGGCATGCACTTCGGAATCATTTGAAGGGGTGGTGCTGTTGAGAGGGACAGCAATTGGCATGAGTTTTTTCAATACATTCTTGGGTCCTTGTATTTCACCTATTAGAGATTCTGGTGCAGGGTTTGCACCTGTTTGTCTTCTCTGTAAACCTTGCATTGCCTGCTTTATCCTTCTGAAGATGCGGACTGGAGGCATGTTAAGAGTATCTCAGAAGTGGTCTGTTCCATAATGTGTACAGTAGCAATACGTGTTTTCAAACTTCTCATTACGCAACAGAATGCTACATAAAAAGCACCTTGATTGGTATTTTCCATGGTGGTCTTGCAGTACCCTCAGTTGTGTACTACTTCCACAGTTTCAACACACCGAATCAATCCCTTTTCATCCAATGCTAATTGAGGATCTATGACCACTTGTGATGCTTTCTTACATGTTTCCTCAATCTCACCATTGAACCTGAGCTATACATCTTTGTATTTTCTATTGGCATCATAAATCAGGTGTTCACCATTACCATTTCAATAATAATATCTAAAAACACTCTTGCCAAGAGTGGTCTCTATGTTAGCAAGCTGCCAGCCAACATCCCTCACAAGAACCGTTAACCGGGTTTTCAGTTTCATATTCACTCTCCAAATTGACAATCTTCAGTATGAATAGGATTTTGTCGAATTCCAAATGTAACATATCCATTACATTTTGATCAGTAAATGAGCTGAAGTTAAATGTGATGTTTATCTTATTATTGCATGTCACCACTCCATAGAGGCTGTCATCCTGAAGCTTTGATGTGCTCGACCCTTCACATTCATAAGCATACCATGAGCACCAATCCAGTGTGGGACCTGTCTTCTCAGTCCTGATAGTACATATCTTTGGTTTTCTCAATGACACTAAGCTGTCTTTTATTCCACATTTAAATGCATTCGCCAGTTCCTGATTTTTCATTTAAACATATTAGAGAGGAATTCCTTGACTCATATCTGCGCATGTTGTACTTAGAGCCCCAAGCTACACCTCAGCGATAATGTCCAATGAGGCTGAAAATGTCTTGGGTTGCTTTTGGTATTTTACAGAATGTATATGACCTAGTAGTTCATGCCTCTTTATATTTTGCTTTGGGAGGTGGGGGCGGGGAAGGGGGCAAGCCTGATTAAATTGCTAAGATCATTTTCAGTGGTTATGATTTTTCTAAAACCTTCCAGCCATCACTCTTCCGTTTTCTACAAGTCACTCTAAGTGGGATAGACATGCCCAGATTTGGATGCCCAGATTTAGAGAATGTCCAGCCTGGACTTCCAAGTTTGTTGTGCCTAGACCGCCATCTACAAATACTGATGAATCCACGCCGGACCTCCCTATGATTTGTCCCCTTCTGCAATGACAAAGCAGACGGAAACTTAATGGTCTGGAATGTTACTGAGAGCAATGTAAGGGGTTATGATGCATTAAACCGTCCTACCGACTCAGGTAATGCCCCGGGGCCCATAGTTATAGCGAAGCGAAGGCCTTAACGAAGGCCCGGGGCATTACCTGAGTCAGTAATGCCCCCACCACGAGGGTCATTTTGCTATTAGTAACCCGGCCTGCATTATATGTGTGACGGGGGCACTGAAAGCATTTTTTTCTGGCGACAAAAAAAAAAAGAAACGACCAGGAAAATGGCCGCCATGGAAAGGGAAAACCGAGTCCGTTTTCCTTTTCCATGGTGGCCATCGGGAGCGGACACGCCGGGAAAGCAAGTGTTCCTGGCGCGCCCGCTCCTGAAAAAGGATCAAAAAGAAGGTAAGTGGTGTTGGGAGGGCAGGAGTGGGAGGGGATTAAAAACATTTTTTTTAAAAAAAAGCGTACCTGCGTCCCCGGCGAGGAACGAGGGAAATCTCCAGCCGTGATGAGGCGCGGGGCTTCCCTCGTCCCTCACTGGGGAAGCAGGAACAAGAAGGTAAGTGGGGGGAGGAGGGAGGAGGGAGGAAAGGGAATATAAATTAAAAAAGCCTTACCCGAGTCCCCGGCGTGGGGCGAAAGCAGCTTCTCAGCCACAGGGAGGCCCGGAGCGGGCAAGGCCCCGCTTCCAGCCTCCTCATTGGCTGAGGAGCTGCCACGCCCCCCACCAAGGACAAGGCGGCTGGAATCCCGGCCGAGAATCAAAGGATTCTCGGCTGGGTAAGGACCCGGCGAGAGCCAATCAGAATGCGTGTTGCATTTTGCTAGACTCTGCCGGGTACTACTATTCCATGTTGCACTCTTCCAAGAGATTCATCTACACGTTGTTGGCACTCTGCACATATGTGTTCTCAACATGTTGTTCAGCACACATGTAATTCACTGTCAATCTGACAACTGTTGCTCACCTTAATGTATTACATATTTTATAATATCTCCAAATTTGTCATACTGTTGTTATTCACTGGAATTGCTCATTTCTCTTTCCATTGCCTTCCCCAATACTCTCCCAGGATGTTGTAAAAAGAAAAGGATCTAAATAATGGTGGTGCAGTCAACGCTTCTCTAATCATAATCTAGATTCAAAGATGTGTCCCCTCTCACCCTAACGTCTTATTCACCTCTGAATGTATTAGTTCTAAGTGTGCTAAGACTCGGCTGTACGTTTATTGTTTCTCTCCTGGTTTCACCCTGAGACACGTGAGGTTACCACTTTAAATCTGGATTTCAAAAGCACCCCCATTATCGCAAAGCAATGCAAAGTGTGCTGAGTGTTCATTGTGTTCAGAGGTGGCAGGGTGTGGGTGAGGAGGTCCAATGTTTGCGTGGAGTTATTTTCTAGGACCTGCGGAAACCTGTGCCTCCTGTCCCTCTCAATTGACGGCAGAGAGGTTGGTCTTTCTTCACTTCCAAGGTAAGAGTTGAAAGTACTGAAACTTGCTGTGGCCTTTGAGACGTGATCCATGATCAGAACCCCTGACTCTTGATGTGGTTGGAATTCGGAGTGCCCAAGCCGGGCGTATACTATTTGTTTGAACACTTTTAACTTATTGGCAGGCCGGTTTTATGCTGTTGGAACTTTAACATTATTTGAACTTGGCAATAAGACGAGGCACCTTGTCACCCCATAGCTTGAACTACGCAATATACATAGAGTGCCTTTTTGAGCAGCCTTTTGTGAGGTCACTTGATATAAGGCCCTGTGAAATCCTGAGCAGGAGTGGTCCTATAGAGACTATAGAAGTTTGTCTGTACCTTTCAATTGCTTATTGAATAGGGGAATGTAGGGCGATTGCAGGCAAGTAGCCTTTGAGCCCATATGCTCACCTATTCAAAATTCCTCAATCTTGGGGCTTTGTGTGTCAGTACGGCTTTTTGCCTGTACGAGCAGGTAGGCTCTGCTACAGGGGAGGGCCTGTGGGTTTGTATATCCTTGAGCCCCCCTTGTATACTTCAGCAAACGGAGTAAAAGATGCTAAAATCAGGGCCTAGTTACTAATGAAAACAAGTGATGTTAGCCCTACTGAGAAGCAAGATGAAACAACAGCTGGAAGCACGTGACTCCCTCCATTCAACCAAATGAACCGGCCTCAGACTCGTGTGTAGCATCAGAAGCCGTATTGCCTGGTGTCTCCCCTGGGCAAAATCAGCCTCAAAATGCTGATGTGGAGACAGTTGGTGGGTGGGAATGGGCCTGCTGTGTGTTCGCCAAACACAGAGAGAGGTGTGATTGATCCCCCTCCCCCACGGGTTGAAATGGTCTGACTGCATGAAGCTATGGCACTAACATTATCCCCCCTGCCAAACAATCACCAAAATAATTATAAGCCAGTAAACCTCTCAAAGTTCTGGATGGAATTGATAGCATGATGTATAAGAGTGATGAAATACCTCAACCTCCGTCTGAAATAAACCTCGGGCCTCATTATGACCCTAGCGGAATGGGTTTAACAGCGCCGGTAATTCCACCCTATTACAAGGTTCCCTTGCGGGACACGCTCTGGATGTCTGGTCAGACCAGCCGTCCTTTGCAGGTCCCGCGAGGGAACTAGCATGCTAACAACGGGCCCGTTAATGACGGGCCCGTTGTTAGCATGCTCCCCATTCCATTGAGCCCTATGGGGGCTCAAATGGGAATGGGGATCGTCCGGGTCTAGGTTCCCTGAATGGGGAAATACCAGGCCCTTCAAAGTCTGAATGGCCCGTTAATTCCCCATTCAGGGAACCCGGACACGAGCTTGGAGGCAGCCATGCCCTTATTAAGGGCATGGCTGTCTCCAAATTCTAATGAGGCCCCTAGAATGCTAACAACGGGCCCGTTGTCGGGGGGAAATTCTGCCGGGGTCGGCCGGGCCGTCCGCGGACCTCCAGGCAGGGAGGCCCCAACTCCTCCCGTATATCCCAGTTGAGACAGAGTATGAGACACACACAAGGAGCAAGGTGACTCTGCTGTTTATTAGACAATAACGGCAGGGATGGGTCAAGGAGCGTACGCGTCCGTCCTGACACACACACAATCGTGGGGCTCGCAGGCCCTTTTTACTGCATTATGACGCGCTATTTGCGTCACTTCAGAAAGTTAACAAAAAACCTATCGCCACTCTTAATTGGTTGCTCGAGTGGTAGGGTTAGTATAGCACACATATAGAGGACAATGTTAGTGGACAAAGGGTAGTCAGGTGATATATCTGGGTTGTCCCTACAATTAGATACATGAAAATTGTTACATGAAGACTCCTGAGGATTGGTTAATATTACTGACGTCTGAGATAAGAGCCCCATGTTCTGATTGGTGCACCCGTGAGCTTCCCAGCCTGGGACCACCGTTGTTCCCAGCTCTCGGTGTACCTGCGATTGCAACAATGTTTCAATATGTGTACGTGCAGACAATGTGAGGATTTATTCATAGTTGGAAGGCTGACCGCTCCCACTGTCGCAGATGTCCATTGAGCCTTTCAAGTGTATCTGCCTGTGTCTCGTAGCGAGGGATCCAGACGCCTTTTCTCTCCTGGGTTTGGCATCTCGTCAGGTTCGGCTTGGTCACGTGGGGAGGGACCGTGTTTGAGGCAGAATTCTGCACAATTAATATTGCTTTTCCACTGTGTGTCTGGTTTAATTTGCAGGTGTGACCTTAACGTTGGTGCGCGGAGTGCGAGGTTGCAACATCGTGAATGTGGGTTTGCAACATAGCGACCTTGGCTGGTTGCTCCACCGGGCCCCTTCTGCAGGATCAGCAACCAGACTCTTGCTTTGTTAATGTCCACGGGAGCTCTTGTTCGAGGCCTACTTGGTCCTGGTGCATAAGTGGTCCGGTTGGTGCATGGGTGCTTTAAGTTATAGTAGCATATAGTTCCATGACCAGTATCGTGTCTTCATTATAGTTCTTATGGTGGTAACTGGTTTCAAGAGAAGCGTGAGCAAGCTTTGTAGATGAATTCATGACGCGTCTTGCGTTTCTGCATTCTGAAAGCCTATGTAAAAATAATAAAGATGCACGTCCGTGAATATGCCTGTCGCCTACGTCATAGCACTGAGTATATTCTTCGTGTAGATCGATGTGGGAATGTCCAATGTGTATATTTGTACAGATGTGCTTCCCGTTGTCTAGGTCGTCATGGCATCTCTAACGACGTGTAGATTTTAGTCTAGTTGGTCCGTGCCGCAGGTGTCGGCATGGCCAGTGCGGGCTGTTGGGCAGGCAGATGGACACATCCGTATGTTCCTATACCAGGGTATTTGGTCATCTGGTAAATGGACAAACTCTTCTCGTGGCGGGTGTCTGGGTCATGACCCTCTAGGCCAAGCGCGAGAGGTGAAGGACGGGAGCCTGGTCTTCCATTCTCCCACTTCAGTCCCCCCTCTGGTCGACTTGTCGACCACAAACATATCCTTCTCGTTATCTCCTCTTAATCGCCATATCTTAGTTATTCCTCCCAGATGTCCATAATGGTTCACATGATCTTCAAATGACCAATACATATATTCACATGTTCCTCCAGGAGTACAGTATACCCATTTCCCTATGTAACTCCTGGGGTTTCTTGGGTTCTCGATCTTCACTGATGGTGGGTCTAGATGGTTGGTGATGATTTGTGTGCGCAGCTTCTCCCTCTCCTGTATTATCACACCTGCATGTTGGCCGTCATCTGCTGGCATCAGGGGGTGCATTCCCACCATTTCGAGCAACTCGTCAGTGGTGCGTGCCTTCCGGGCCTTCCAAAATCTAATTATGATCAGCGTAGCTCCAGCCAAAATAGTACAACCCACTATTATTTTCAGTCCATCTGACAGCCAGGATGGCATCCATGACCATAATATTGAGAACCAGCTCTTATCCTTGTTTACACCGTTACTTTCATCCATCATTTTGGAGTGCATCTGGGCCAATTGTGAAACTGCTTCAGTCAGTGTACCATTATCAGCATCGTTGGCAGGTATAAATGTGCAGCATGATTGTCCTATCTTTGCACAAACTCCTCCTTCCATTGCTGTGAGAAGGTCCAATACATATCTGTTCTGGAGTGCTACCATTCTTATAGCTCGCAGCTCCTCTTTTATTGCGTTAAACCCATTTACTGTAGAATTGATGGTCCTCATTAGTTCCCATCTAGTTATTTGGAGCCATTTCGCGTTTGCGTAAGCCTGCAGTCCCGGGTGTATTATTGAGGAGAAGAACATTGCTGCTCTGCTGAATAGTCTGTGTTCTGGCGGTATGGAGGTTAGTTCCGTTTCCGACCTTCCCCACAGGTAATTTCCTGTCAGTGGCTCTCCTTGTCTTTTCCTTCTATTTAGGACAGTATCATTGTTGTTGGTCCTGTTCCCTTGCTCCTCCTGAAGTGGTGCAGATCTCTTTTTTCTCTTGTCCCCTTCATCCATTTTGGGAAAGTTCGCCACATTAACATGCTTCTTAGGTACCACTAGTGATTGTACATTGACGTGCACCATTGTGCACACACCATTCCACAGGGGGGGCAGTGTATGGTATGCCTTTTCTCCACAGGCCCAATAATGGTCCATAATTACTGCTGTTCCTGCTCCCCCCTCAGGTAACTCCGTCACACTTGCACAATTGGTGTTATATCCTACGTCCACCTCTCCTTTATGCTGGTAGCATACCTTGGGCGCAGTCAGCGGTAGTATTGTTATTGGGTCTTCATCTGTTTCTACCCACGTGAGCATTGGTACATACTTGATCCACGTCATCCAACATCGGTGATTGTGGGCCTCGATAGTTGAGATAGTTTCTTTTGTTACCATGTTGCTGCAAATCACTCCTATCTCACAGCTGTTGTCCAGATACACCTTTCCTGTTATCGTCACCAGCGGCCTCTCCCAACTCCTTGTTTACCCGGAACTTCAGTGGCGTACCAATCACATGGTAGATACTGCAGTGTTACTTTCTTTGTTTCTCCTTTTGCAGGGCCACTTGTTATGTATCTGAATGCTTCTGCATGTAAACTGGTCTTGTGGTAACTCAAATAGGTCTTGAGGAAGTTGTTTTCATATGGATATGAGTCTCGTGTTTTCCATGACATGTGCACTACCGTCCCTTGAAATCTTCCTTTCGGTTGGAACAGTGCCAAGTATATTATGCATTGTGCTATCTTTTCATCAATTTCTGTGGCAACAAATGTTCGTGAAGCACTCATGGCGTATGGTATTAATGAGCAAACGTAGCAGCTGTCCTCAGTTGTCTGTTTACCAATGCGGGTCATGTGTTGGTACCATATGTTGTTTGTGACGTGTGCTGAATCTTGTATAAAATTATCAATACCTTTATTGTCTGAGTACGTGCTGCGTTTAACTCTATTTTGCTTGGGTGCAAAGTTACTACTATCACCTGACGTAACACCTGTTGCAGCAGGGGACGAGGGTATATTAGGTTTAGGTGCAGCAATAAAATTAATAGCATAGCTGTACTGCCATACAGAAGCAGCCAAGAACCCGGTGATCATCAAAATCCCTATTACCTTTATTACATATGCTAGTCTCACCGGCATTTTGCTCTTACCTTGCTGCAGTCCTGGCAGCGTATTCTTGCGACGTTAAAGTTGCCCGCCTGAAAATTCTCAAAATGCTTGTTATTAAATGTTAGTGTTTTGTTTCCTTTAAGCTCTCCCTATCAAATAGTCATTCAGTGCCCAGGCGAAGAGCTGTTCCCATGCTACTCTAAGTGATCTGTCTCTTAGGATCGGCAAGTATGGGCGGAGGTGGGGCATGGAATATTCTATGGCCAAGAGGAATGCTGTGTAGTAGACACGCATCCTTCTCCTTTTTAGGTACGTTGGCCTTTTTATTTCGTATACAAATTGGTGTGACAATTCTTCTGGGTAGTTATCGTCTGGGAGTACCATCTACACCTGGGCAGTGAACTTGTTAGTAAGCTATTTTTTTAACAATACAATACGCAGTTCCTGTATGTGCGAGAGAAAAAGAGAACATTCACGTGTTTACAGGTGTATTTGTGAGGCAATGTCTTTCAGGTCAGTTATAACTATACTTGGGGGTCAATGGGTGGGGGTTTGGGCTCAGGTGGCGGAAGTATTTTTACTCCTTGAGCGTGTGACCATGGGGTGGGCAGTATGGGGATCACCCCTTTCTTCGTCAGTTATTGTCTCCGGGGAAGTTGGGTAGTGACACGGTAGGGGAACAATTGGGTCGTTGTCTGTGGTAGAACTTCCTTCCTCTGTCGGGGATGTTGTTGCTGCTCTTCCACTGGACCTGTGGTTGGCGCTGGGGCGGGTCTGCAGTTTGTAGATCTTTACATCATGTAAGTGGTTCCAGGCACGCTTGTCTTTTAGTTTTACTGCTCTTGTTGATACGTCCTTTACCAGATGGGGTCCAGTGAACCTCTTATCGTTCCACTTTCTATTGAAATTGCGAAGTAGCACGGGGTCACCTTTGGCAAGTTTGCACAAGTTCTCCTTTTCCAATTCGGTACTGGCGCCTTCTTCTTGATTGCTGGTAGACCCGCCCCGTGTGCGCTCGAGCTGTTGAGACACAAACACAACACTAGTAATCAAAGAAGACACATATTGATACATTTCATCACCTAACACACTTGCTGAACTTTCGTGGTCAGTGAATGCCCTTGACGTTGGCGTTAGGGGAAGGCGCATTTGACGTCCAGTAACCACCTCGTGAGGGGTGAGGTGGTGGTCGGACCCTGGCCTATTCCTCAATTCAAATAGGGCTAATGGAAGGCAATACAACCAGCTTTTCTTTGTTGTTTGTTGTATTTTTGCAATTGCCTCCTTCAGTAGGCCATTCAGGCGTTCACATACACCGTTAGCCTGTGGGTGGTATGCACATGCAAATTTATGTTTTATGCTCAGCAAGGATGTAATATGTTGGAACATTTCGTTTGCGAAATGTGGGCCGTTGTCTGACCTTAACACCTCGCACACTCCCCACCTGGGGAAGACCTCCCTTACTAGGAATTTGGCTGCTCTAAATGCATCTGGGTGTGAACAGGGCCCTGCTTCAATCCATCTAGAGAATGGACACACTACTACAATCATATATCTATTACCTTGACATATGTTGATCATATCAACATAGTCAATGTGAAGGTGCCGAAAAGGTCCCTCTGGCCGGGGTATGGTACCTCTTATCACCTTTAGGGTATGACCGGCCGTAAACTGCTGACATGTAAGACAATTGCTGATAAAATTTGACACATGAGAATTTAACTCAGGACAGAACCAATCTTCTCTAATTCGTGCTGCAATTATTTCCTTGCCTGTATGGGCTGGGTGATGTAATTGGCTCAGGGCGGTGTTTAAAAGTGCCAAAGGTATTACAACTTTCCCAGTGCCACTCTGGCGCCATAATGCGTCGGTTGGTGACATTGTACATCCTCTTTTTACCCATATTTCTTTTTCGGCCATTGGTGCAGCCGCTTGTAGCTCCATAATCTGTGTGGCTGGAAGATGGGTGTACCCTTCTCTTATCAACATCTCCCTAGCCATTCCCCTCCCTCTCCCTCTCTGTGAGTATGTGGGGTTCCATATCTCACCAAAGCATGCAGCATATTTTTCGCATGTGCGTCTGCTGCTGCATTCCCTTTTGAGACGTGATCTTCTCCATTGGTGTGTGCGGTGCACTTTACTAGGGCTAGTTCTTGGGGGTCGTTTATTACTTCAATTAATTCAGCCAATAAGAGGGCATGTTGCACTGGAGTGCCATCAGCTCTCCTAAACCCTCTTCTTCTCCATTTTGATAGCCCTGAGTGGACAGTGGATGTAACGTATGCACTGTCGGAATATATGGTTACTCGTTTGTCAAAACTTTCCTTCAATGCCAATATTAGTGCAACCAGTTCCGCTGCTTGAGCAGAATAATGCTGTGGTAATTGTACACATTTCATAGCCACACACACCGGCGCCTCCATCATTTTAACCACTGCTGCCCCAGTCCTCCTTATCCCATCTCCTTGATCAATAGTTGATGACCCATCAATAAACAAAAGCTCACCTCCCTCTAGTGCGTTTTCTTCAACTTTTCTAGTACCCGAGTACATTTCAGTTATTTGGGTGCAGTCATGGGCATAATCTCCCTCCTCAATTACTTCTGCTAGGAACCTTGCAGGGTTAACCGTGCTACATCTAACAATTGCTAGTTCAGCTCTAGACAAGATGATCTCATAACCTGATGCCCTTTGCGTTGTTAGTGTGGACTTAGGTTTATTCAATATTGCAAATAGTGCATGTTCCACAAACAGTGTAGTCGGACACCCCATGGTTATTGCTGATGCTTTTTCCACTGCAAAAGCAGCTGCAGCGAGACCTTGTTCGCAAGGGAAGTGGCCTAACATCACAGGGTCTAAGTGACCGCTGTAAAATGCTACTGGTTTATAGCCCATGCTCGTTTTTTGGGCCAATACTGCCTTCATCACTGCTGAGTCGCAATGTGAAAATATAAAGAATCGTCGCTCATAGTCTGGGGATGCCAGTACCGGAGCAGTTGAAATTGCGTCTTTCAATTCATCAAAGGCCTCCCTCATTTCCATAGTCCACCTCAACTTTTTCCCCCCTTTATTTGCTTCTCTCAAACCCTCAAGCAGGGGTCCTATGTATGAACTGTAATCAAATACCCATGCTCTACAGTAGTTGCACAGCCCCAGAAATTGCTGCAGTTCTCTCACAGTCTGTGGCATTGGAGTTCTTGAAATGGCCTGTGCTCTTTGTGGTGCAACCTTTCTTCCATGTTGGGATATCAGTTGGCCAATGTAAAGTACCTGTTCCTGACAGTATTGTATCTTATTCATGTCTACCTTGTACCCTTTTTCAGCCAATATCGTCAACATTTTTAAGGAGTCCTCTCTACATTTACTTTCGTTTGTACTGCAAATTATTATGTCATCCATATACTGTAACACTGTGCTTTCCATTTCAACGTTACTCAAATCCATCTGTATTACTCTATTGAAAATTGAGGGTGATTCACAATACCCCTGTGGCAATCTGGTATGTTTCCACTTTGTATTTCGGTAAGTGAAGCTTGTCAAATCTTGTGAGTCTGGGTGTAATGGTATTGAGAAAAAGGCATTTTTAAGGTCAATCACTGTAAACCGTGATGCTTCTGCTGGAATGCCACACAATATTGTGGCCGGGTTTGCTGTTACTGGATACTCTGCTTCTACTATGTTATTCAAGGGCCTGAGGTCCTGTATGAAGCGCCAAGACCCCCCTTTAGCCTTGCGCACTGGGTACACAGCCGTGTTACAGTGTGACTCTGAGGGGACCAATATGCCATTGTTTATAAGGGCCGTTATAGTTTCATATATGCCCTCATCTGCCTCTTTTGACAGTGGGTATTGTTTCACTCTTGGTAGTATTGCACCTTTTTTCAATTTTATCCTTACACCCCCTATGCTTTTTATGCATCCCACGTCATAAGGGCTAGTAGTCCATAACGATTTGGGCACCTTTGACATATCCTCATCAAAGAAGGGGACTGGGGTGCATGCGGGTGCCACAAGTGCCATTGCAATTTTCTGTGCTACTTGTTTGTGAGCCACTCTTAGCCATATTCCTACACTCATCATGAACACCATTTCACCTTCCTCCTTTTCTTCTGAGAACAGCTCCTCATCTGACACCTGGGTCAGCCTACATCCTTCTGCTAGTGCTATCACTGCCCTCCATGCTCTCCCTTCTTTGTCTTGGGCATGTACAGCAATATAATCAGCTGTTGCAATAATGCTCTCAATGTCCATTACAAACACCTTTCCTTCTGGTTCATTAACAGGTGTTTCTGGTCGGAACAGATAGGCTGCTGGCCTCCTCCATATCTTCCCTTCTATCCCTGGCATCCATGCAAACGCCATGTCTGTTCCATACTGGAATAGCTCGCCATCTACTGGCTCCGCCCTAATCGATGTCTGTCCACAGTATGCTTGCATAATCTGTCGTGCTGCGAGCATGTTAATCCCTGGAGTAGAGCAAATTATGCCATCCTCTGTAAAGGAGATCGTCATATTGAACCTGTTCATTATGTCCCTCCCCAGTATATTCACTGGTGAGGCACTATAATATAAAAGTGGAACTGACAGATCATAATCTCCAATAGATAAGGGAACGTTATCAGTAAAGGGAACCAACCCTTTAGCCCCAGAAAATCCTTGGGTGTTCATGGCTTCGCCTGACATCTTAAATTTACCTTCCCTTATGCAAGACCGGGTTGCCCCGGTGTCAACAAGGAATGATAATTTTTTGTCACCTATCGTTACCTCTATGCGTGGCTCCTCCGCACTATTAGGTGTTACTGACAGGATGGGACACACCAAGGCCGTCTGTGGGCTGTCCTATTGTGGGTACAATGATTGGCCATTCCCTGTGTAAGGGTTGTGTCCCAAGACCGTCACCCTACCCAATTGCGTTTGTTGAGTTTGGGGTTGCTGTGTTAACGTTACTTGTTGTTGTGGCATTGGCTGTTGTTGTGGTATTTGTTGTTGTTGTTGGTCACTTCCTTGTTGTAACGTCTGCTGTTGTTGTATGCCCTGCTGTTCTTGTGAGGTCCTAGGTTGTGCTTGTTCATTCCATGCTGGTGTTCCTGGCTTGACCCTACACGTACGTGACATGTGCCCTAATAACCCACAACTCCAACACACGGGTGGTTCCCTGCTTTGCCATGGGAAGCTCCCTGTGTTGTCCTGGTATACTGGTTGCCCTGTGGGGTAGGAATTTCTAAGTCCTCCCACCTGCTGTTGGGTATTATATCCGTATCCTCTCCCTCTCATAAATCCTCCTCTCCCCCTATTATAACTATAATACCCAGCTCCTTGCATTGGGTACCCTCCTCCCATGTTTGGTGCGTGTAATTGCAGTGGCGGGACTGGGACTTGTTGTGTTATAGTCTGTGGAGGTGCTATTTGAGCAGGATCTTGTGCAGCCACTACTTGTATGGGGCTTTGGGCCATTGGTGTGGGCGTAGTTATTAGTGCCCCTTCCATTGTGTATTTAGTAAGTTTTTTCTGTACTAGTTTAGCCTCTTCTGTTTTCCTGTCCTCTTCTTTTTGTTTCATTTTTCCTTGCCATGTCCTGCAGTGATGTACTATAGTCAGTTGTATTTCTGGCCATGGTTTTGCTTCCATTCCCACTACTTTCTTTAGTTGTTTCTGAACTCCTTCTGGGAGCCCTTGTACTAGTATATGATAAAATATGGCTGGTGTTTTGTCCCATTGTTCTCTAGTTTCCATGCGCCACTTCTCTTGGATATCCTGGATATAATCAACAGGATCCTCATTCTCACGCATCTTACGGGAAGTAATTGCTCCTATGTCTGATGTGTTTGGGTACTGTACTCTCAGTGCCTGCCATAGCGCATGTCTGCAGTTTGCAAATGGTGCCCCATCATGCGATGTGTTTGTTATTGTTACCCCATGGAATCCCGCTCTCTTCCAAATGTCATCCGCTCTATCCCCTAATATTGATATTAACAGGCCCTTTACATCCCCTACTGCTAGTTTCTGTCCTGCGGTGTGTTTTTCCATTTCATATATCCACTTACCCGCACCTCCACTTAGTGATGGGAGCCTACATTTTATATTTTCCTTATCTGTATGCTTCCAAGGGACGTACTGTGGTCTAACCCCTCCTCTCTCCAACAGTGGCATTAAGTTGTGTCTTGTGTCACCCTTTATGTTCCACAATATCGAGTCTTCACACCCCTCCTCTTCTTCCGGTTCCTTTACCTCTTCAATTCCGTCCTTATTACCCCTGCTCCTAACTCCTTCTCCATCCTTTCCCCTTTCGTCATTTCCTGTAGTTAATGTGGGCGTGTTTATTTGTCTGTCTTGCCTGCGACTAGGGAAGTCTCCAAGCCGACATGCATAGGGTGTCAGTTCGTCCATGAAGGGCGCAAGCTTTATTCTGCGCAGCGAGCGTGCGGTGGTTGAGCATGTAGGGTGCGATGGGGGAGGGCGTGATGGAGATGGGGATGGTGTGTTTTCATGGGTTTGTCTTTCCACTAGTCCTTTCACTCCCTCCTCCCTTCTCCTACTGATCCATGGCGAGTCTATGATTGTTCGAGTGAGGTATAGCTTATCTAAGCTTTCCCTTTCACTCTTTCTTCCTTCTCTCTCCACTCCTTCTTCCTCCTCACTGCAAAAATCATTCATAAACGGCACCCCCCACTCTGCCTTTTTCCCTTTTATTGTTACTGTCTCTAAGTCTATTAGGTCTATTTCTCCTTTTCCTTTGTTATCAACCGCTCCCCCTAGTGCTGATGTTGTTGCTACTTCTCTACTTCTATATACATCCCCACATCTTTCACTCTCCCTACTCCTCCCTTCTCTTTCTCCTTCACTTTTCTCCTCCATCTCCCTACTATTTTCCTCCCTCTTCCTTTTCAATTCCTCCATCACTTCGTTGCTCATCTGTTCCAATATTCATTCATCCTCTTTCTTCCTTTCCCATTTCACTCTTTCTCTCTCTACTATACTTTCTATTATTTTCCCCTCTTCATATTTCTTAGCTGTCTCTGATAGTACCCTCCTCTTCCATATTGCCATTTCCTTTTCTCTTTCTTCTTCTTCCTTCTTCTTCTCTCTCAACACTACTCTTGATACCCTGTCTGCTGCTGCTTTTACCCTTTCAGCTTCTCTCCTTTGCTCCTCATTTTGTTCCCTTAATTTTTCCAATTCGTTCTTACCTTCTTTTCTTTTCCTCACTCTCTCTTTTTCCTCCCTCTCAAGCTGTTTGATCAGTTCATTCTGCTCATCCCTTAGTTTTGCTAATCTTTCCTCTAAAATCTCTTCCTTTTGCCGTAATAGCTCCTCCCCCCTCATTTCACTCACTCTTGCACTATCCTCGTCTGTTCTCTTTACTACCTCCCTCTCTTCTCCAGTTAGTGAACCTCGTAATTTTAATAATATCTGTGCAGATACCCACTCATCATGTCCTATCTCTACAGTCTGCTCTTCTCCAATCTTCCCCTCCCCCACTGCCATTTTCCTATGAGCCACATATGGTGGAGGGCTGTATGCCGGGTTCGAGTATCCTTCAGCCGCCCTTAACTGTCCTTCTATTTCTCCTAATTCTCTTAAAGGGTACAACCCTCCTCCCTCCGTTTTCACTCCCGGTGTTATGGGTATCTCGTTGTTCGGTTCCTTTTTTATGTCGTCTGATTTAACAATCTTTTCTCCTCCCTCTCCTCCGTTCCCCGTATTCTTTGTGCTTTCACGCCCCTGTTTCCCATCCTCTCCTTCTTTCTTAATCTCCTTTTCTTCCGGTGTTTCCCCCATAGTGAACATTCCATTTGGTCCCGGTCGGGACCCCTGGAACATCCTCCATAAGTTAAACACCTCCACATGGTTTGCCAACTTCTTCCCCTTGTATGTATTGTGCAGATGGTTTAGCAGTGAATGTTGGGCATATGGATCGAAACTCCCATTAGGCGGCCATGGTGTTAACATTTTGTTATCCGTCCCCTGGGTCCACTCTATACTGTACTTAATTAATTTCTCCCTCTGGGGTGGCAGTGTGGTGCATATGTGTTGTAATGGTGTAGTGAGGGTGTTCCCCCACCCTCCCGACCCTGTCCCGTATGACATAGTGACGCTCCACTTGTTATCCTTCCCTTCACTAGTAGTTTACAATATACAACCTTATATTGTTTACCTGGCCCCGTAAGTATGGGGACTTACGACAATCCGTTATGTATGGTTTTACATTTGTCGATTCCCTTCTGTTACTACACCCTTACGGCCCCCTGCGGCCGAAGCGCACACAGCCCCCTGCGGCTGCGTACCCTTTACGACGCTCTTATACAGTCGTCCTGTTTCCCCGTTCCCCTCCCCCTGTTACACTTGCCGTGGCCGGCGTTCTCCGTGCGCAGCCACGCCCCTTTCCCCTTCTCCTTTTCCCGATCCACTCGTTTATCGTTTATCTCCGCGCCCGCTCCCTTATCACATTTCTCTTCCCCACCACTCCCAAAACCAAACTTCCTTGTGTTTGCGCCGTCCTATTAAATCCCTACTGGTGACGTCACCGATATCTTCGAGCTACTGGTACATTCTTATTATGTTCTTTTAAGTTCAAAATACACTTGCAACCTACCCCCGCTAACCCTACAGCTGTCTTCCTGTCACTCCTGGAACAAGGTAATCAAATCAATAATATAAACGGACTGCGCACGCTGCGTCGCCTCGCGTGTGATACGCCCCTCAACAGGAGGGCTTAACCAGCCAATTATCTTCCGTATTGGGCAACTTAGTTAACTAGCCACCGCCTACAGGGAATCGTCATCTACCTATCGAGTTTCTTGCTCGAACAATAGGGATCCTCGTCTACTCATTGATCAATAAATGCCAAATCGTAGGAAACCACACACACCCCCACCCTTACACGTAGTCATGACTTAGGCCAATCAGTGCCTTACGAGCGGCCGCACGTCATGTTCTCGTGCTCCGCCCTCCCTCTTCCGCGTAACGTAGCCGACTGCTCTCGCACTCGTTTCGCTACCATTCATTCCATTGGCAACACTAAGTTGTTAGACCTTCGCCGCGCATCTGTACAACACCTCCCTCATTCACTTCCTCCCCCCTCCCTCACAATTTCGCATTGCTTGTTGTGCGTGTCATGCTCACCAAGTTCTCTCGATGCAGGGCCACTCGACTGCGTGCACCCCTCCAAGCGGCTCGCCACCTCCCCTCGTCTGGACCACGTCTGGACACTCGCCAACCGCGGGCGGGATACTTCTCAACCGGCTCCCGAGGGCCAATATCCGGATTGCGCTGTCCGGTCTTCTCGCAGCTCCGCGATGGTCCTGTAGTCCTCAGAAGGGGGCAACGGCAGAGGGGGCCGCGCCGCCGGGCCTCCTCGCAACGGGAGTGCCTGGAAAAATTAAAAATAGAAGGTCGAAGTAAAAAATAAAAAGTCGATCTTAAACAGATCTCAGCAGTGCCTCCAACTTGTCGGGGGGAAATTCTGCCGGGGTCGGCCGGGCCGTCCGCGGACCTCCAGGCAGGGAGGCCACAACTCCTCCCGTATATCCCAGTTGAGACAGAGTATGAGACACACACAAGGAGCAAGGTGACTCTGCTGTTTATTAGACAAAAACGGCAGGGATGGGTCAAGGAGCGTACGCGTCCGTCCTGACACACACACAATCGTGGGGCTCGCAGGCCCTTTTTACTGCATTATGACGCGCTATTTGCGTCACTTCAGAAAGTTAACAAAAAACCTATCGCCACTCTTAATTGGTTGCTCGAGTGGTAGGGTTAGTATAGCACACATATAGAGGACAATGTTAGTGGACAAAGGGTAGTCAGGTGATATATCTGGGTTGTCCCTACAATTAGATACATGAAAATTGTTACATGTATGATTGGTTAATATTACTGAGGTCTGAGATAAGAGCCCCATGTTCTGATTGGTGCACCCGTGAGCTTCCCAGCCTGGGACCACCGTTGTTCCCAGCTCTCGGTGTACCTGCGATTGCAACAATGTTTCAATATGGGTACGTGCAGACAATGTGAGGATTTATTCATAGTTGGAAGGCTGACCGCTCCCACTGTCGCAGATGTCCATTGAGCCTTTCAAGTGTATCTGCCTGTGTCTCGTAGCGAGGGATCCAGACGCCTTTTCTCTCCGGGGTTTGGCATCTCGTCAGGTTCGGCTTGGTCACGTGGGGAGGGACCGTGTTTGAGGCAGAATTCTGCACAATTAATATTGCTTTTCCACTGTGTGTCTGGTTTAATTTGCAGGTGTGACCTTAACGTTGGTGCGCGGAGTGCGAGGTTGCAACATCGTGAATGTGGGTTTGCAACATCGCGACCTTGGCTGGTTGCTCCACCGGGCCCCTTCTGCAGGATCAGCAACCAGACTCTTGCTTTGTTAATGTCCACGGGAGCTCTTGTTCGAGGCCTACTTGGGCCTGGTGCATAAGTGGTCCGGTTGGTGCATGGGTGCTTTAAGTTATAGTAGCATATAGTTCCATGACCAGTATCGTGTCTTCATTATAGTTCTTATGGTGGTAACTGGTTTCAAGAGAAGCGTGAGCAAGCTTTGTAGATGAATTCATGACGCGTCTTGTGTTTCTGCATTCTGAAAGCCTATGTAAAAATAATAAAGATGCACGTCCGTGAATATGCCTGTCGCCTACGTCATAGCACTGAGTATATTCTTCGTGTAGATCGGTGTGGGAATGTCCAATGTGTATATTTGTACAGATGTGCTTCCCGTTGTCTAGGTCGTCATGGCATCTCTAACGACGTGTAGATTTTAGTCTAGTTGGTCCGTGCCGCAGGTGTCGGCATGGCCAGTGCGGGCTGTTGGGCAGGCAGATGGACACATCCGTATGTTCCTATACCAGGGTATTTGGTCATCTGGTAAATGGACAAACTCTTCTCGTGGCGGGTGTCTGGGTCGTGACCCTCTAGGCCAAGCGCGAGAGGTGAAGGACGGGAGCCTGGTCTTCCATTCTCCCACTTCACCGTCATTAACAGGCCTGTTGTTAGCATGCTCCCCATTCCCTTTGAGCCCTATGGGTGCTCAAATGGGAATGGAGATCATCCGGGTTCCCTGAATGGGGAAATACTGGGCCCTCCAAAGTCGGAATGGCCCGGTAATTCCCTAGTCAGGGAAGCCGGACCTGAGTTTGGAGGCAGCCATGGCGCTAATAGCACCATGGCTACCTCCAAACTCGTAATGAGGCCCATTGTCTGTTTGATTCTCTCCCCCAATGTGATGAAGTGTGCTCACCATTGAGAAAAGTAGTTATTCCCCCTTTGAAGCGAGAGGGTTTAGTGGATACAAATGTGGTTGAAGTGAGTGCGGTAGTACACAACAGAGAACCTCGGGCTACCAGAGACGGGTACATCACAGGAGAGGTCTCGTCTAGAAGTGGACCAAGAGGTACCACTTGTAGACGAGTTATCATTCCCGTTTTTGGCACGTCTTCTGACTGCAATGAATCAACGGTACGATATCCTAAACTTTGAAATGAGGGAGGTACGAATAAAGCTGAAATAAATGTGTTTGAAGATAAACTTAATTGAGGGTTTCATTACAGCTACCACCATGACTCAGTGAAATGCCGAAATGCGGGGGGTGGTATCTCCTTGCTTAGAGGAGCGAAGGGTGCATAAGGATAAATAATCTGATGCCGTAGCTGTGCGTTCTGGCCCCCTGGAAGTTATCAACTGGTTGGCAGCCTGCCTGCCGAGTGATACTATACTATCCAGTCTTATGGTTTTACCTGTTAAAACAGAGTCTTTACCGGCAGTGATCGTGGAGCTAATATGTGTATTTCTCCTCAGTATCAATTTTGGGTTCAAGGGACTTGCCAGAGAACAGAGTTCCTGATTCCCCCCTAAACTGCAGTATGATAGAGCTACCCTGGCTCAGTCACCAATCCTAGTAACCAGAGAGCGAAAATAAGATGGGGAAACATCAGAAAAAAATCAAAGAACTGTAGGCAATACAATAAGGGATCTAGATATTTCTTACGCTAAGTAAGAGTAAAAGTAGACCAACAGTTAGTAATCGACGCCTGTTAACGGAAAAGGGAAGGCCTCCAGTAGTAGTAGTCCACGGCAATTCCCACGAGAATCAGCAATTGAGGGGAGCTATTAAAGGGGGTTGTCTACCCAAAGGCCAGGGCATTATTACACAGTTATGCCACCTGTAGTGGGGGAGGAGGTCCCTTTAGATCTGAGTAATATCTCATTGCTTCCAGGTTTGGGGTGCATAGGGGCAAAGTATTTCCCAGATGCTGGTTCTGACGAGGTAGGTCATGAGACAAGTCGGAAAAAAGTGGGTAAGGGAAAGAGTCATACACATGTTGATCCTCTCCCTGCCCCATAGCTGAAGAGTGTGTTATGTCCAACTGCAGTCTCTTTTAAACAGAGGGTAAACCCTGAAGAGATCTTTCCAATTTTTCGGACCCTGACAGAAAAGAGAATGATGTTTAAACAGAATGTTCACCAGGAGAGAAATGCTTTGGCCCAGGACACCCGGCAAGGTCATGGTAGTAAAACTAATGGGGGGTGCCCACAGCCAAAGGGAGGTAGAGGAAATAAAATAGAGGGGGCTTAGGTGAAAGGAGGAGGGGATATCCATTCTTTTCTATTCTTTGGTTGGCTCTTTAAAGAGTGAGGTAACAACCCCCTGAATCGTAAATATGTTGTATCCCTTTGTTCTGGAATATTATGTTTAATCAAAAGCCCCTCAGCGTTAATCGTTTGGTCCATGTTTGTATTCCAAATGTTTATGGAACTCTATGAAAGGACAGTCCCGGATGTCCTATTGGGTCAATTGATTATGATATTAGCAATCACTCCTGCTATGTAAAGGTATAAAGTATGCATTTGTACCATTTGTAGCTGCATGAAAGGAACCTGGTAGTCAGACAGTGAGGTTCGGAGATTGAAAATGCACCCTGCACTGGACACAACTATTGAAGTAGATAATCCAAATGTCTCTAAAGCACTTCTGACTCGCAGATTTGGAAGCCTTGGGCAAGTGCATTGCTAATTAGGAAAGGTTTATTTAGGAAACACAATTAGTGAACTCCAGGAGGCTTTTTGCAATGCCTAAGAACGGTACAAAACGCATACTTGACAAATTCATTAAAAGGCCAGACATTTGCTTTAACAGCATTCCGTGAAAACAATATACGGATGTAACTGTTTAGTATTGAGCACATGAAGACAACCCCGATGCTCAGCCAGTGAGAACGCAAATGGGTACGCATATTATGAGTAGTATATATTGTATTTATTGTAGTGTAGTTACTGAAAGCTGGGTGCCATTTGGAACAGAAACGATGCACATGAGCATCAATGAAGGAAAATGTGGCAGTCCCTGGAATTGGTGCCTTTACAACAAATTGGGGATATTTCATTTTGGCCCAATGCGGAGGTTAGCTGGGTTGACCAGTGTGATGTAGCAGTAGTTTGTGCCAAGCTGAACACATCATCTGTTCAGCTTGAACAAACCTGTTCACCACTACAGACCAAACTCAAACCACTGCAACTTTGAACCTTGCATCCGAGCACAAAGGTCACTGCATTGAACCAATGGACCACGACTCTAACCACTGGAGCATTGCGTCACTCACCTAACTGAAGCAGTGGTTACCAGTGTCTCAAATTGCCTTGATTACCAACAGGGACGTCATTTCACCAAAATCCCAGAGGTAGCGGAAGTGACATCACATGACCCTTGACCTCTAATGGCATCACAGGAAGTGATTTCATTTGACCCCATCCCAAAGTGACATCACGGGAAGCGATGGATCATGACTGTTTACACCTTGACAAAACAGGAAGTGGTATCACGTAGCATTGGTTCTAAGTACACTATGAAAAATATGGTTACAATATCATTGTAACGTGATATACATTTCATACAAGAATGGATCGCCATTTGTATCGGCAGAAAAAAACTTGCTGTAACTGCAACTTGCGAAAAGCAACATACATAGTCCGAAATGGATGCTTATTCTACTCAAAATGCTTTTTGGAAGATTTTGTCTGCATTGGGAATTTGAGGTGTATAAGAACAGACTAAATACGTGACTCGCCCCCTCAAGTGTGCCTGAAATAAACCTTTAATGAGTCTATCAATTATTGTATAGAATTCCAGAAAGACAAATTATTTGTTACGCCTATTCTTTGTTATTTAGGGTCACTGCCCAAAGTTTCACATTTGTGGAACTCCCTGTTTTTGTTTTTTTTATAAGAAGGCTAAGCAAGAAAGCCAGCCACTCTAGAAACAAAGAGCAACATGGCATTGGCCACAGTCCAGGAGCTTCAATTTGTAAAAAAAAAAAAAGAACAAAAACATTTTGTTTATGTTTATTTTAGGGGTAGCAAAGGAGACCACAGGGGTAGCAAGGGAGACCTCAGGGGTAACAAGTACATCCCCTGATGACCCCCAAATGACATCCCTGACTCCCAATTGCCATACACAATCCATACAGAGCTCCTAACGTGAACCGACTAGATGCCAGCTCATGCATGACCCAGCATGACTCGACACACATGAAACTGCTTTAACCCACACAGAAGCACAGCTTGAAACCTAGTGTGTTGCTGTCTAACCACGTAACACCAGCCGAAAGGTACTACTGACCCATAGTTGCCCCTTGTTCCTCTTTGGCTCACTTTTGCACTGTTTTTCACTGAAAGACATATTCTTTTATTAATTGTGTTTGCCTATTTCCTTTTTTGCCCCTGTTTCATTACCCTGAGTGCTGCATCTTTCTATCATTTGCATATTCTGTGTTCTCTCTTACAGGAGTGGGTTTTTATAGTTGTTTTATAGTTATTTACACGTCGGTGTGTTTAATTAGAACCTTGTTTGGACATTCCTTTTATTATGGATTGTTTGTACTTTGCTGTTTGGGTTGCTACAGGGCCACATTCACACCCATTCTGAGTATAGCCTTCCATCAGCCCACGTTGCCACAAAAGGTGAAGGAGGTATTTCTCTGGTTTTGCCTGTTTTACATGTATGAATCGGTTCACTGATGGTTTCTAGAAGAGTGGGGCTGAGTAGGTGGTTTATCCACTACTCATCCTTACACTACTGCAGAGCAGGAGTCGTTTAATCATACTGTATCTGTAATACTAATTGTGATTGTTTTGAATATATAAGAGCGTTATCATACAAACATATCTTCACAAATATTTATCTATTCATTGTGTTTTATAATCTATTTTATTTTGGTAACTAAGTCTAGATCTGATGATGCTCAATTCTATGAAATGATATTATTTCACCCACTAAATATAACACTGATTGGAATATTCATGTGTTTTCTTGTGTGATTATATTTTCAACTTGTGGATCTCCAATTAAGGCTTTTATTGCCTTAAGAAAAATCACAGCATTTCAAAGAGGTGCCGAAACTCAAATCATTGATTGAACCTAAATATATATTTGGAAAATAATCCAATATTGCATTCAGGAATGTTTTGAAAGGCTCTATCAGCTGAATATAAAATTATATTTTTAACATAATGTAAAACATGCAAACATGCATTTTTCTTCACACAAAGAACATGCACCAATGATTGATATATCCTAGCATTCATTCTGGAGAGCCTGTGTTTTCTAAGATGGAAAAATATTTTTGCACAAACATACAATGTGCAAAAAGCCAAAATCTGTAACACATACATCACATGTCCTGCCGAGATAAGACAAGCACAATTTGATTTGCTAGGGCAAAGAACAATCTGATGGCCTGAATAGTAAAATGATCCCATGTGAGGAATACAATATTTTTGAAGCTTACCAAGTTTAATGTATCAATCTCCAAGATGAGATCACATCAAGTGAGGGCGTGCGAACTGGGTGAAGAAATCACTCCCATTAGACAGCCCTCTTCATTAATATGCACAATGAACACTGAGGTGATGGTTTAGTGTGATGTAATTTGTGAAACACTGTCCAATCACATACATTGATCAGTTAGACCAGAGAAATAATACACATTTCTGAACGGAGTGGTTTCAGATATATATCGGTTCAAACCTTAGCTTATTGGGACACTCACTCACTCGCTGATTGACTGGCTGGCTGATGGAGGGAAAGAAGGAGAGATAAGATAATTGGCAACAACAGAAAGGTTAATTTAATAAATTGTTTTTTATTTGACCCATTTTAGATTATTCACAGAGCACTGAAAGAGAGACCTACCTGGAGGTAAACTTTCAGGGCTTCCTCAGTGAAAAAGACAGCAGACATAACCCTTCTTACTGGCTGATGCTCCCCTCCTCCGAGAAGGGGAGAATGGAGCCAGTCCTTAAGAGGGTGCCCAGCTGTCTGTAAGACAGACAAAAGAATGTCTTATGTAAGTATAATTCCAAGGTGAAATATTGTTCTGAGGAATACATACACTAAAGGGGAATTGATTAAACCCCTGCAACAGTCATGTGTAACTACTGAGGAGTCTTGGTACATACTTTGACTGTACATCCTGAGAAATTAGGGGATATTTCAGAGGTGTGTGTGCTTCTGGAATTATATATTGGGTAGAAAAGTTCCTACATTGAGTATGCTGGGAGATCTCTTTCTACTTAATGATCACACAAAATTATTCTGTGTGCCAAATGAAATCTCACTTTGTGCATAAAAAGACAAATAAGGTAATTGGAGTAATTTTCTGGTTACATCCCCAAATAAATTCATGTTACTGATATTAATCTATTGAAGACAAAGAGGAAAGTGTTATTGACTTTTACCCATTTGCCATATTTAAGTTGCCCAGTGAAAATGACAAATGTACACTATTGCATGGTAATGCAATAGAAATACCACTGAAGCAAATCTATCCAACATATATTTTAATTTTGCCGGTGATTCACATGCAGGAATGTTAAGAACCCTATCTTACCACTGAGTTTTCTAAAATGCTGTTTGAAATTTTGACATGTCATTTCAGTGGGGTTGGGTGTGTTATTTGAAATGAATATGAAGTAGAGAGATTTAGAAAGGCAGGGATGTTCTGATTTAATTTGGTTTCCTATAAAATAACAATTTTATCCTGAGCCCTCATACACTGTTCAACACATGGTAGATGTGCGCTCAGAATACATAAAATATGCATATAGTGATATTTGTGTTACAAATGTTTATATTCCTGAAAATGAAGGATGGAAAAATGAGGCAACCGGGGTATTGATCTTTCTCCATTGTAATTACCATGTGACATTGGAAGTTCATAGATGGATAATTTGTTGCTATGCAAATTGATTCATGTATTTCTATTTTTTAATAAATAGACGTTTTGTGCAAACCTATGGGTTTCTTGTACCAAACGGGGAGGGTGGCTATAGGGAATCAGTATTGCTAGCCTGGGGTTTCCAGGTTTATAAACATAACTTGTTTCAATAAACAAAAGATGTCTGCGCCTGATTTGGGTTGGGTGGAAAATTCCCTCAAATAGTTGTCACCCTATTAAAACATGCTATTTGAGTGGGCTTTCAAAGGCTAAACAACCTACCCCTGACATTTGCATACAGGTCACATTTCTCTAGCTCCTAATGCAAACCTTCTCTCTTGCTCACACACTCCCTCCATCTTAATGAGTTGACAGATGAGCGAAACGGTCTGTGTGGAAACTCTGACATTACCGTAACCTGCTAAGACTTATGGGGCACAAGTACTTTGTGACAGATTGGCATTTGGCATTGGGCACGGGTGTAGAAGCCCTGTGTTTTTTATTAGTTTTAATTTAGTAAAATCACATGGGTAATTCCATCTCTGGAAGGCAAATCTGCTGATAAGATTCCACGTTCCTATCTCCACGCCAAAAGTATAGTTTGAATCTGTGCCCTGCTGCATCAGTACCTGCTCTTTCAGTGACAAAGAAAGGTTCTGAGGTCACAGGTGCCCATTTAACAGCTGCAGTGACAGCCAAATGTCCGCAGTGTAGGGGCCGCATTTGAGATATGGACCACTGGATTGTCACTTGCTTACTCGAACCAGGCTTTACACCACCACTTGACGTGACTCGCCCTCGAACTTCTGTTTCGCTGAATCACACATTGGAGTAACATGATCACCGTTATGACAACTGGTGCTGGCTGAATCAAGCTGATGGAGCGTCACTCATCGGCCAATCCAAGCAGGTAGAACCTAACTTGACCAGACACGACCTCAAAAAGATCCTGGTCTATGCCCCTACCTGTATTGCCAAATGCCACTTTTGAACTGGACGATCCTGCCGGCCTAGTTTACATCAAACTTACAACCCTATTTCCAATGCTCCTTATGTAGAGAATTTAACTATCTAACTCATGTGGGATTAGGTGGCAACTGACCAAATGATGTAAAAATCAAAAACATGCTTTTATTTATACATTTTTTTATAATGTGCTAACTTACAGGGGCTCTGCTTCAAAGTGCCTAAGAAAAGCAAAATAGGACATTGGGTACATTTATGCAAGGAATAGGAAGCATGGAATGCGTTTGCATGCCCGAGTAGTCTGCCTAGATAAAGTCAATGGGCCTCATTACGACCCCGGCGGTAAGTGAATAACGATGCCGGTAAAGGATTACCGGCATCGCTTACCGCTATGGCTGATTAGGACCTGATAAACCGCTATTAGCAGCACCGTAATTAAGGGTGCCGTTAAAAGCGCCAAGAGCGCGGGCACACAACCACACATGCCGCAAATACCGGCATGGCGCAAACAGGGGATCATCACAAGTCAGGCGGACATGCAAATAATGCCCTACTGAAGCCCAGAAAATACCTTACAGGCATGGATTTAATTCCGCCATCGCGGACCACCCGTAAACAGCCATGTGCAGTGGTCCCAACTGCCACAGGTGCACACAATCAGCACAGGTGGAGGCAATACAGACTGGGCCAGCACAAAAGGAGCACACCCCACCCCTTCCCACACCCAGTCACACTCCACAATGATTCCAATACTACTAGCAATGCTGGGGCTGGAGGACATGATTGCAGTGGAAATGCTACAACAACAACAGGCAGCACAGAGGAGACGCAGGAGGAGAAGGAGGGCAAGGCAGGGCCAGCATGCCCCACCAGTGCAGCCAGTGGCACCACGCAGGCAGCCCCCAATCCCTCACATCAGAGCCAGTCCATTCAACCTAACCCCTGAGCAGATCCACACCCTGTACCGTCTGGACCGGGACACTATCACCACCATTGTGGACATGATACATGACGACATTGTCAGCCTGATTGAAACACGCACCGCCATCCCATACCTACTGAAGGTAGTGTCTGTGCTCCACTTCCTGGCCACAGGCACCTACCAGCACACAGTGGGGCACATGCATGGCATTTCACAACCATTATTCTCACGTACGCTGAACCAAGTGCTTGATGCCCTCCTGAAGCACACAGACGACCACATTTCCTTACCACGGTCTGCCCAGGAGATCTCAAACACCAAGTTGGTTTCCATTCACTGGCCGGCATCCCTGGTTGCATTGGCGCCATTGACTGCACCCATGTGGAATTGGTGGTCCCACATGTCATGGAGGTAGCGTACCGCAACCGTAAGATATACCACTCAATCAACGTGCAAATGGTATGTGACTCAAACAAGATCATCACACATTGTTGTGCCCGATTCTCCGGATCAACCCATGATTCAATGGTCCTGCGGAACTCCATGATACCACGCTACATGGAGCGACATGCAGGGCAGAGATCCTGGCTTCTCGGTGAGTCGCATGTTAGGCTCACTGAAATGTGATGTGGGTAGGTAATTGGGGTAGAGATGCATACTTCACCTGGCTGAGATGGGGGGGAGAGATGCATACTTCACCTGGCTGAGATGGGGGGGAGAGATGCATACTTCACCTGGCTGAGATGGGGGGGAGATGCATACCTCACCTGGCTGAGATGGGGGGGGGATGCATACTTCACCTGGCTGAGATGGGGCGGGGAGATGCATACTTCACTTGGCTGAGATGGGGGGGGGGATGCATACTTCACCTGGCTGAGATGGGGGGGAGAGATGCATACTTCACCTGGCTGAGATGGGGGGGGGAGATGCATATATCACCTGGCTGAGATGGGGGGGAATTGCATACTTCACCTGGCTGAGATGGGGGGGGATGAATACATGACCTGGCTGAGATGGGGGGGTGCATACTTCACCTGGCTGAGATGGGGGGAGAGATGCATACTTCACCTGGATGCAAGTGCCTGAGGGAATGGGCCATGCTCATACCCCAAAACTGCCCATAATGGACCTGACACCTGACCACATAATGCAAGATGTAAGCAGCCCTACCATGTAAATGATGCAGTGTCACAACCATTCCATAGCCATCTGCATGTGCCCTGTACCAAATCAGACCGTATCCCCCTCAACACAATGCAGCTACAAGCAATTACTATGGCCAATACACAGCACCAAATACCATCAACTGAAAGGACAGTCCCCCATCACTGCGTACAAAGGAGTCACATGCGGGCCAAATACATCAATAAACCACTACACTGACACAGCGGTCCAACTGAATTGCATGTCACCATTTGTTGTGCATAGTGAGATCATCATGAGGCTGACATCAAGGGTGCGAGGATGAAAGCATACAAATTACTGGACATCAGCCAGATCATAGAAACAGCCGCCGTGGACTAACACAGTTAATGAGCACTCACAAGGAACTGGACCCCTCTGCGCCCACTAGTTGATGGCACGCACACCAGTCCATAAGAGGAATACACACATAGCAGTCACATCGTGTGTCTCCATTCATGCATGGGAATGTGGTTGAAATCAAGAAATTAAAGCATGCTATGGTGTCATTGAACGAGATCCCATATAATGTGATGACTTACACATACATTGTTGCCCACATGCAGGTGATGCAGGCTATCCCTTGAAGAGCTGGCTCCTTACCCCAGTCCGGAACCCACAGAACAGGCACGAGAAGGACTATAATCGTGCACATACACGTACCCATGTGGTCATTGAGCAGACATTTGGCCACTTGAAGGCACGGTTTCGCTGCCTCAGCAGGTCTGGTGGGGCACTCCTGTACCGTCATGAGAAGATGGCAAAGATCGTCATGGCATGTGTCATGCTACACAATATGTGCATCAGATGGAATGTGCCCCTGCCCCCTGACGCAGAACTGCAACCACCTGATGATGAGGATGAGGAGGGTGGGGATGGGGCAACACCTCAGGGAGGCAGCAATGCACAGGAGGGACGTGACATGCGTCAGACTCTGATCAACCAATGTTTCTAGCACACATGGACGGGGAGTGTGACATGGAGATGGCACTCGGGGCACTGGGTGTGTCAGGTACATGGACACTGTAGACTGTTCACCAATAAAGCAAACATACGCAATAAGCAATGTCCACACATGTGAATTATGAGTTACCAAAATGTGTATTGAAGAATTATAACAAAGTGAACAAGCCCTCCACCGCACACACCCTACCCCCTCTCCCCACTACCCTCTCAACTCCCCCACACACCCTCTCCCCCCGCCCCCTTAACTCCCCCACACATGGTGTGCAGTAGCGTGCTCCAGTGGTCCGCATGGCACCAGTATGCATGGCTGTGCCTACTGGCCTCCCCCTCTTCCAGCACCAGGTGCCCCCCTGTCCGATCTGCGCAGGTTCCTGCCAGACCTATGCACAGGGCTGGTCCTGGTTGAACTAGCAGTTGAAGATGTACCCGGTTGTTCTGAAAAGTGTGGGGGAAGCATGGCCTGCATCGCTGCCACCATCTCAGAGAGGACGTGCCACACTGCTGCCAATTCGGCACAAATGTCCTTCGAGGATGACTCTATGGCTGATTTTAAGGTTGCAGCACATTCCGGGATGTCATCCCTTACACTCCCACATTCAGTTATGTGCTGTGTCAACAGGCCAGTGAGCTCCTGCTGGAGCCTCTGAATGTGCTGGATCCCCTCTTGGGTGGTTGGGGCTGCGTGGATCTTTGAGCGGTGTCCAAAATACTATGTTCCTCGGGCACAGTTGGTGTGGTGCTGGGAGTTGCAGGCCATGAATGATCCGGAGACAGACTGTGCATGCTGGTGTCGCACATGCTGCATGGGGATAGTTGTGGGGAATGCAGGGGGCCTGTGGCTGGAGTTGCAACATGCAGCTGATCCTCTTCCTCATCATCAGAGACTGCTGCTGTGGCAGCTGTCTCGCCTACTGTGCTGCTTGCAGCCGATGCAGTCCCTTCTGCCGCTGCCACTTGGGTGCTGGTGGCTGTTGTGGGCGCTGTAGTGGGGGCCGTAGAGCACATTGGTGCTGTGGGCTGTGGTGTTGTCTTGGCCTTCTGATGTGGTGCTGGTTGGCCTATGCCCCTTGAAGTGGAGGGGCGGTGTTGTCCCTCCTCGGCCCTGGCCTTCTTACTTGGTGTGCCATCTTCCTCCCTGCTGTCCTCGTCACCACTGTCTGAATGCATGCCTGTGGGGGACCAATAGAGGGAGAGGGTTAATGATGGGTCTACAGGTATCGGGCATGCATTAGGGTGGCTGCATCCATATGGAATGACAGATGATTGACATTGGGGGAGTGACATACGGGTTGCTTGGCTTTTGGGTGGGTGATGCATGGAGGTGTCTGGCCTTACACATATGGGGTGCATTCTGCATGTGGACAAGGTGATGCTCTGCACTGCCTGTACTCATGTGTCTGGTGGACCCTGCTCTACTTCATTGCACTGTCAGTTCAGGTGGACATCATCGTGGTGTTATTAGCATTGTATCATCTGGTACACCTACCTGCATCGGCCGATGACGGTGCTCCTCGCTCCATGTCCCTGACTCCGTGAATTGACTTTGCCCCTATGGTGGTGGTGCATATCTCCTCCCACGGTTGTAATTTGATGGGGGACTCAGCACCTCCACCTGTCGCCATCCCCATGTTGCAGTTTGCGGAGAGTATGCGGCGCACACGTAAATGCAGGTCATCCCCGCGCTTACGGCATTCTTTTGGTGTGCGGGGTGTGGTGCCAACGGCGCTGACTTTCTGGCTGACCTCTGCCCAAATCTGCTTTTTGCGCTGCAGTGCTGTACGGGACATCTCGTTTGAGAAGACCTCATCGGCATGCTCCTGCAGTGTCTCTGCTAGCATTGTAAGCTCCTCTCTGGAGAAGTGCTCCTTGCGCAGGCAATCTCCCATTTTCTTCACAGCTTTTGGCATGGTTAAATGCAAAAGGTAGTGGTGGAGGTGTGTAAGAGTTTTGGGGGTCAGATGACATCCGGTTGTGGTGGATGGCAATGGATTGTGTTTTTAAACATGGCCGCCGTGCTCTTTCCCGTTCCTGTGCGATGACGCTACTTCCGGTTCCACTTATTAACGGTCACCGCTAATAGCGGTGACTGCTAATGCCGAAGGCTTGGATGCCGGAGGAGCTATTTCCACTACAGACGGTGCCGGAAAGGGGGATTTTTTGCGGTTTTACGACATGGCGGTGAGGTCTTTACCGGCATTGCGCAAAGCTTGTGCCTGCAAACTCGTAATGGGCCGCTTTTAGTGGTCTATTGCCAGCACGGACACGGTAATTGCGCCATGCCGGTAATGACCGGTACTTAGCGCCCGGGTCATAATGAGGGCCAATATTTGAGTTCAGAGACAACATAGGAGTTATATAATGTGGGTGAAGCTTTGGCTAAGGAACCCTTGGTTAAAGAAATTCTGGTGCTTTCAGGTTATTCATATTACAAAAAACATAAAACAAGTCAAGGTAAGAACATGTCATGCATCCATGTGCAGGGCCAAGGCTGACAAAATTGAGATTATCAGGTATTGGCTCAATGAAGCCATGGGGTGGAAATGGAAGTCATACTTTATAAGTGAGGTAGAGTCAAGTATAGGAGTCCTGGGGAGATGGAAGGTTATTACATGAATGTACGCAAACATATGTGACTTAGATCTTCTGTTTACTGAGCCAGTTTTTCACTTTCCTTTTGAACCTTTTGAGGGTATATTTCTTTTCAGGATGTTGTTTCAGAATTTCAGACATATTATTGCATGACAGTTTCTTCCATATTTCAATTACTTGAACCAGTGTGAATTTAGATCATTACCCTGTTATCTTAGTAGTCATGTAGGCAAATATGTATGGATATACAAATACAGGGCAAAATCCAAAAGTTTTTGTTTTCGGGGAAGCAATTCTCAAAAAGGGACGTTAATCAGGGAACAGAAATGGTGCGTCAAGCACAGAGAATTGAAAACCCCTCACTACTAAAACCCGGGGGAAAGTAGAGATTGACTGATTGTCTTCACATACAACTTAACAAATATGTATGTAATATTTCAGGTGTTGTGGAGCAATGTTATGGATGATTAATAAAACAATAGTTGATTATGTAGGTTGGGGGAGCCAGTTGAGTTATTTTTATCCTTCTTAGATATGGCAGCATGGATTGGGTCCCTAAATGCATCTAGCTACTTTGTTTTGGATAAGTTGCAGTGGGTTTATGTTTTGTTTAGTCCTATATATGGATTATTACACAATCTAGATAAGAGAGGATACGGGCTTTAGTCACCTATATGTTGAGTCATTTCCAAGCCACAGACAATTTTGCTAAGCATTTGGAGCTTGAAATGGGATTGTACAGCTATGGAGTTTGTTTGTGATCATATTGAGAGTTTTTCTGTGTGATCTGACTGCATGGGTGCAATACATAGGAAGGATGACCATATAAATGGAAGTGTTGCCAGATTTGGTATCTGGGAGAAACCTGAGGGTATTCCCACTCCTATTCCCCATGCGTCCTCTACGCAGGTGACCAGGGAAAGGGCATCGCTTTTGGATCCCGACCCTGTGGGTGTACAAGCAAGGGAGGATCATCTGAGTGGAGTGTCTTTGGGGACTGGGAGTTGGATGCCTTTGGGAGAGACATGGTATCCCCTTTTCCTATTGATGAACATCCCAACCCTTTCCCCACCTTCATGGGTTATTGTGAGTCACCTCCCCTGACTTCCTCATATGGGACCATCTAGGGCTGCTGAAACCCAACAACATCATGGACCATTACCTCAATAACTTTACATGGTAAAATAATGACAGCCTACAGACACCTGTTCAGGAGATACCGAGCGAAGAGACCACAGAAAACGACCAATAAGTATGGAAGACAGAATTACGAAATGGATACCACAGATGGCAACATTAGCGTCATGCAGTCTCTAAGATACGTAAATGCTGACTCTCCTCTTACCAGGTCTACTACTCAGGCCTAGCAGCCTCTCGCGCCATCATGTTGATAATACCCTTTCACCCCATACCCTGCCCAAATACTTACCTAAGATACGATCTCAACTAGGTGCTAAAACAGCCAGACTGTACAATGCCTCTGTCCAACCTATCCTTTAGCATCATTATCACCATAAACCACCACCAGAGACCCGGAAAATGGGCCTAGTGTGACTACATTGGTGCGAGAGAGCTCCGGCCCTATATCTAGTCTAATCCTACCTGCAACCAACCATAAACCACAATCAGTGACCAGAAACTGAGCCCCTAAGATGCATAGAGCTGAACCTCAAAATTACCGCCTGACAGAGAAAACAAATCTTACTCTGTTCCTAGCTGTGAATCTACCTCAGTGTACCACTACCGTGAAACATGAGGACAATCACTACCAGCTCATCCAGATTGTAATCCTGAAACAGTGGTCTCATAACCATAAACCATCTACTCCAGACACTCACCTCTCCTACCACTATGCTCACTCACAACTTTGCACCAAAACTCAATAGAGTGCAGCTATACCCCTTGATCAGTTTTGGCCTAGTTGCACACATACGAACAATACTACTTGAACACCTCCACATCCTGCTAGAGCGCAGCTATACCCCATAAAATAATCGACCTAGCTGCACACATAAATGTCCTACACACGCCTCATGCCGCCAGAATATAGTCTTGATATAATATGATATTTATAAAGCGCTTAATACCCAGAGGTTTCTAAGCTTGGACCCGGGGTTCGAACCTGTGTTGCTCTGTGTCGTCTTGCTTCCAAGACAAACATGTTGCCGCTGAGCTATCCTCCTGTGATGCTTGGAGACCATCCACCAGACCGTACACATTCAACTGATCTCTCACTACCACCACACCTATTGTTATGATGCAGCTACCATCAGGCAAATCACACTGGCTGCACACATATTGAGTGCACCCAAGCACCCTATACTACCCTACTCTCTCGACTGGCTGTACTACGGTCCCCAAGGGCATTCAACGCGCAAGCACTTGGAGATCATACCAATGATATATAGAGCACTATATAAATGCCAAATAACAGTAACAATATATAACCACTAACAGTACTGGGACGAAGAAGAAGCAACTAGGAGTAATGAAGATTCGGTTTTTTACTATTCTGATACTGGGAAGAGGAAGAGGCCTGCTGAGAGTTGTAGAGGTCAGGCATGTCCCCTTAATGAAAGTCAGGCAGGGCTGATTGCACATTCACACCTGCAGACTGTTAAAGTACTGCAGGTGTATAAAAGAAAGCCCAATCAAATGATAGAAGGAAATGTGGGAAAATACTTCTCAGTATTCCCACATGTATTCAGAAAATAACTTTAAGGCAAAACAAAACACCAGAACAGAATGTTGGTTTTAAAACTCAGAGAGACAAGTTTATTCCACTTTAAGCATGCCCGGCAGGGTTTACAAATGACTATCTGAGGTTCCTACTGTCTCTGTCTCTCCATTGACAAGAGGCACATCCTTATACCTTTAAAACCCATATAGATTTACAACAGGCCATTGACTCAGGGCTAAAATTGAACTTCAGCCAGGATTTCACCTTACTTCATGCAGCTGTTCCTTGGCTAATATAACACACTTTGAAAAGCTGAATCCTAATAAGGACATTTTGTGTTTTTGCAGGCTAAGGGCTTCTTTAGAAATAACATGTTTGCAGCTATCAGTTTAGAGAACCTATGTTCAACCACTTCCAAAGCCTACAATGTTTATACATATTGCTAACAACCGGTCCTTTTTTTAACATACTCCTCTTAACTATACCTATTTCATCAATCGACCTAATCTGCAACATCTATAGCCAGCATTTCTTTAGTCACATTTTCTTGAATAAAAACATTTGTGGTGGATTTCAAAGTTGCCTGTGTTCTGTGACATAGTTGCATTGGGGGCACTTTTTACTACACTAAACAAGAATAGCGCTACATAACATTCCAGTGATAATAAGCTACCTAACACATAAACATTCACTCCTGACAGTACTGCCTAAACCCCTTGGCACACCGCCTTTTGTCTTTTTTCTTCTTCTCTGTTAGGAGCATAAAGATACATGAGTTCTCTTTGGGTTGAAATAGCCATACAAGTGAACTTGTGTATGGAGCAAAGAAAACAGCTAAAAGACATTCCATCAGGACATGTTTCATGGAGCTCATTTGCCCCTTGGAGTGTCTCTTATTACATCACCCTTTCAGGTAGTTTCTTATAGATGATGGGCTTGCCCACCTGGTAGCTGTTCCTTACGGCAAAGGATTCCTTTTTTGCAGTTTGCAGTACAGTTGACGTGAAATTGCAGTTTCTTAGGTCACAAATTACATCGCCCTCTCTGTTGCTCCAGCAATGTCTTGTGGACGAATGGCAAAGATGCAAATATCCAATGTCTTAGCAGAAGTGGTGCTTTTAGTGCAAATTACGGCAGTCAAAGGTGCGGGTAATCAAAAGAAGCCATTTGCTTTCATGCGTAAAGCGTGGACCTGAAACTTGCAGCCTTAATGTCTTTGCTGCTATCTGAGTGGTGAGAAATGCCTGTGACGTCCCTTTTCACGTGTGGTGCAGTCCTAATGCTTGCCAAATACCCAATCATCTGACTGGACGCCCCGTGTGCCGGTATACCCAATGGTGTTTAGAAAAATACTCCAATCTGCAACCTGTTTCCAGCGAAACGACAGGTGTTTATCTAACTCTTACAGTAGTTGATTAACAGCGGCTATAACACATTTTGAAATTTGGCACACCCCATTCATTTGCTAGTCAGCCCATAACTACTTTGTAAGGAGACAATCCAACTCCTGAATGCACTAATTCTGTTGCAGTATTAACAAAAGATACATTACTGTTTCTCCAAACAGTGTAAGGCAGTCCACATCAGAGTAAATACTCCTTTACAAGTAATTATTTTACAATGCTTAATGCAGTACTGTCTTCCCGGGGAAATACTTCTACCCATTTGCTAAACATACATTCTTATCACTAACACATATTTTTTCTTGACAGGGAAGCACCTTTAATAAACTCTAGCTATAATGCTACAATAGTAAATTAGGTCTCCCCGACTCTTCACAATGTTATAGGACATACATTCTAAACAGTTTATGAAAGGCAATCATGGCTGTTCTTAAGTTTAGTGTTACTCCACTCTGTAGTGAGCACTTGTACCCATTCCTTTTGCACCTAGATGAGACATGCCATATGCATAGGACAACATTAAAGGTAACTGATTGTTAACACCTGCACTTGCTGTGAGCTGCAAGTTAAGACTGCCTCCCTGACGATGTGAAGAGCACATAAACCGGGAGGAGAACACCAGTGGCTGAGAAGGTTTACTGTGCAGGGAACTGGAGTGCGCCCCTCTCCTCTTTTTCACCGCATTTGCAATTTTTCTGAAGGGTGGAATCTTTAGAAATCTTATAGGGTGCTGCACCGGGGTGACATATGCCCTACTTTGGAGTGCCTCAATGTAGGCTACCCCCCCCCTTTCCCCACTTAAGGAATTGAGTGTGAGTTTGTTCCTTGCAAACCTGATGACTACAGCTACCAGAAGTCCTTGCAGCAGAATCATCACTGATTGTTAACACCTGCTCTTGCTGTGAGCTGCAAGTTAAGGCTGCCTCCCTGACGATGTGAAGAGCACAGAAACCGGTAGGAGAACACCAGTGGCTGAGAAGGTTTACTGTGCAGGGACTGAACTGGAGTGCGCCCCTCTCCTCTTTTTCACTATATATATATATATATATATATATATATATATATATATATATATATATATATATATATATATATATATATATATATATATATAGAGAGAGAGAGAGAGAGAGAGAGAGAGAGAGAGTCATTCCAATGTCCCCTCATCTTGCCAATAACCACCTAAATATTTCCCAGTCTGTTTCCATTCCTGAAACTCTTGTTCAGCAAAGTTGTGAAATGCTCTAAACGCATATTGGCTGTCAAAAATATTAACTAAAAGACCAGAGGTTAACTCACAAGCTCTGCTAACAACAATTATTTCAGCTGCTTGTGCTAAATGCTGAGATATCCTACATGCCTCAACAATGGTTTTCAACATTGTATAACAATATTTGGAGCGAATAATGTCAGTTCATATCTAATCAACCTGGCATTTGTCAGGTTCTACATTTTAGTTTTATTCAATAAAATCCCAAATGGGTCCAATGTGGAAGAAAAATATGCACACTGTCTGTTTTCCCCCCTATTTTGTTGTGTTAGTACAGATAATTTCACCCATGGGTCGTCCCATTAGTTTTCGCTGAGCCTATCTGCATTGGATGGTGTATCCATCCAAGCAGAAATCACCACAGACCCAGGCCTCCTGCAATAAAAAAAGTTGCCGGCAATTAGTTGTGCAAGGCCCATCGGGTGACATAAGAAGGAACTGTATCTCCAAGTGTTCCAAGAGATCCAGTGGAGACTCTCCAGAGTGTGCAATTGTCAATAATCGCTGGCTTCAAAGGAGTCTGGTATCCATTGATCCACTTCCCACTGGTTTTGTAAAGGATCCATAGGTTTGGCAAACAAAGCCAAAAGACGAGGAATGTCTGTATTGTGATCACCAGGGGTCAAAATACTTGCGATAGGGGTTTTAGTAAGAGGCAAGTCTCTGCCTGGAGGAAGGCATATGGTGTACTTTTGGCATGCTGTTAATTGGAACCCAAGAGCTTTCAAGGACACTTGACAAGAGCTGAGTAAACCTACAACCACAGATGAAATGAATTACATTAATGCACAAATAGTTGGGCTATAGATATCAGGAAGCTCCACGTGTGTTATATCAGCCGATGTTAACAATGGGATACTTATGCCATAGTTCTAAGAGGTAAGTACGATTTAAGAAAGGACCAGCAGAGATCGGCTTTAGTTCCTCAATCTTAGCCCATTTGCCCAGGGGTAGGGCATTTATTTTCTATTTGCAGTTGAGACTGATGCATACCAGCCATACAATTATACGATTCTTGTGTTCTTGTGGTTCCATATGTTCTGAGGAAAGCCCAGTGTCATGTGGCAACATATGCTGCTGTAATACGCTTGAGTTTTGGCCCTTGTTATAGAAGTTGCTACATACTGCCCACCAGGGTTTAATTTCTACTTTCAGTTTGTATGTAAGTCACTGTGTCCACGTTGTTCAATCCAGGATACAGCCATTTGTTTAACGAGCCTTGCAATTGCACTTGCCTGAGGGAACCATCTTCTAATGTTCTGGAGAAGGTGGCTTTAGGGGGTGGGATTCAGTTAACATTCCTGCACCCACATGTTGGATGTATTCACTAGTTGCATGCGCTGAACCTGTTTGGTAGTGATCTTTACTTTATGCAGCAAGGGCCTACATCTTCTTCTATCCCCTACTGGTTAGAATGACTCAGTGACATCTGGGACAGCTGTGACTTACTCTTCAATTGATACTGGGGCTTTGTGATCACTATCAACGGATTCCAAATGCACAGAGGCATGAACCTACATAGCCCCAGAGTCAATGGCCATACAAGCACTTTCTAATTGGCATGGAGAAAAGAGTTTACAGAGGGCTCCTTGATGAGAGACCAAACTCGCTGACAGTGTTGCACAGTCAAGCATAACAAACACTTCAGCGTCATTAGTATTGATATTTTCAGGATCAGCCCCCCCTCAGCCCCCCACCCCCCGCTACGGCTTACTAGTATAGCCTCAACAGCTCTCGCAAGTGTCCTCTTAAGGTCCTGTTGCTCCTTAGCTATGTTGGTTCAGGGTGTGAATGATGCATCCACAGTGGATGCCACAACATTCAGGGTGGGAGTGAAATGTTTGAAGAGAAGCGTCAACCTCTGACAAGCTAGAAGAGGAAATATACTTTTGATGGTATGGCGTGGCAGGCCGGTTAGTATCTATTATGTTATTGTACTGCCCTTGCGAAGAGTTCAAATCCCTACTCATTCCACCAAGCAAGTTTCTCCTCAGGTCCCAACAAAGGTCGAGCAGAGAATTGTTTTTGCCTACGGGGCATCCCTCTATGGTGCCCATTACAGAGTCAACGGTAGAAGTGCTTGGTAAAGTTAACACAGCTTCCACTGATTCACTAGCCACAGTTGTCAATGGCACTGCCCCAAAGAATCCTGTGATCCTTGGATGGGCCTCAGGAGCCAGGTCCATTTTGTCTTTTTTTGGATGTGTAAAGTATCAAGGATGTGATTTGGTTCCAAAAAGTGCTTACTTATAGAAGTTCCCTTACTTCGTTGCCTAATGTTTTAACTGTGGGGATTCAGCTGACTATGTAGCTGCCGGACAGTTCACGTAGTAGGGCCTACTGGGGCATTTCAAACGCATAATCAGAAGGATTACTTTCTGTAATATTTTTAATATTTTTTATATATTATTAATATTTTTAATCTTGTGGGGTATCTTGAATTGTATCTGAAATGTAGATATGTTGACAGGTTAGACATCTTTTGTTTGTGCATTGCATAGTTCACTTTTGTCTGCAATGTGGATACAACATGCTTACTATTGTAATTTATTGGAGATTACATGGTTGACTGAAAGCAAGGAAGGGCATTTCAGTTGAAAACTCACACAGACGTTCATCTTGTTGCGAATGGGTTGCAGTACCTGAGCAATCTTACGGAGAGTTTCTAAGTCTGGATTGTATGTTACAACTAGTGGCACCCGATATATGTATTTGTGCAAATTGGAATCAAACCGTTAGGGAAACAAGAGAAGACCACTTGATTGTTCGTTTTGTAGACAAGATGCCGGTATTGTTGTGAGTGACTTCAACAGCATTGAAAGATAGGAGACCACTTTTCATTTTTTGGTTTATTATTTTAAATAAACAGAATGTTTATTAAAAACAGACTGTTTTTTGCCCCATGTGGTGTTGCTGGATTGCTGTGGTGAGGGGTATTAGATCAGTAATCTTTATTTGTAACATGGATCACTAGAGACTAAAATATATTTCAGACAGTGGAGTTATTTCTCTGCTCCTAGAGAGAAAACTGATTGTTCCGACAGTCTTTACCAATTCCTCCCACACTCCCTAATTATCCCTTTGCTATGAGTATGCAAATCTGCATTAAGATATGATAAGTCATTTATAACGTGCCTGTACAGAAGTGTTTCTAGGCGCGACAAGACAAGGGAGGGAAGACAAACAATCATACTAGCCTTGTGTCATTCAGATCGTGCAAGTGCAAAAATGAGAAGTGCAAGGGGAAAGCAAGGGGGTGGGGGAGTGCAAGGGAAGAGAGGAGAGGAAAACAGGACAGCAATGCTCTGAGTAACTGCAGCCAGGGCTGCACAGCTCTAGGTAGTACAAGGGGAACAAGGGACTGTAGGGTCACAGTTGAATACCCTATGTGCGTGGTAGACCTGGAGGCAATGCAAGGGTGACTGATCAAGAAAGAGTCTGGCACGCAGTGAGACTCTGGGGGTAGCCAAGCAACCAGTCAGTACAGCAGACAGGTAGGGCAGGTCAGACTTCTCTAAGACTGATATGATGTGAAAACCTCACTTCAGATAGTTCAATGGCCTGAGTGGAATGCAGAATTCTTTTCAAACCTACTAACACAACTCACTAAGCCTTCTACAGCATGAGCCCAGAACACACTGAAAGATTTCATTGCATACATGCCAGTCAAGTTTCATTCCAGCAACAGAGCTCTAATAGCAATTCCATGCATTGGCTGAATGGTTTGAATGTAGTTAATGTTCTGTAGGGGAAATTATACCTTATGGTCTTATAAACATGGTGGGCATCTCTGTTGCAACCGTTCCTTAAAGAGATATAAGTCATATAGCAAATAAGTCCTGTTGCCTGTTGCCTGATGGAAGCCATTTGTAAAGTTAATGTTTTAGCAGGACGGCTGACAATTCTGGGATTTTTTGCCATCTACCCACAAAGCTAGGACTACAAATATTCTTGATACATTACTCAACTGAACCATTTTATTATGGGGAACACATCCATATTTCCCCAGAAAGAACTGTGGCCTTCAAATTAATTTTGTGATTGTAAATCACATTTTTGGCCTACTGGGACTTTGAGGTTCTATTTAGCTGCAGTCCTCTTTTTATTTTGTCACACTGACAAGCATTGCCGGCAGGAAGCTCCTTCTACTCACTTCCTGGAGCGCTAGAGGATTGACCTTTGTAATACCATGTGTCCATTTAATCAACAGGGAGCCGACAGCGCAGTGGTGGAGCACAGCGGGCAAGGCTTCATCGTACCAAAGGTGCACCTAAATTAAGCCTGTCTGTTCCCGTGCATGCAACGGCCGGGCAGGCGGAGTGGACCACTAGTGGCAGAGTAAGTTATAGTAGACAAACCCTGATAGGTCTTGGTCCTATACACACAGCAAATCTGCTGAATTTTGATAAAAAGCAGAAGTTGGTTACTATTCATCCCAAAGTCATGGAAAAGCATGTTGTTGAAGGTTTTTTGTTAAATACCTATTCTATGGTGGTGCATGCAGTCTCCTTATTTGAGTAGTTCATAAAAGATAACCCCTGACAACTTATCTCTCAGTGAACATTTTTATGACTGACAGTTCTACGCCAACTCTCTCAGAGCCACTACTGGACGGATATAGAATAATGCACCTTGATCATTTAGCACTTCACCCCAGTGGGGGAGATGCTATAATTTTTAAATCTATCTTTGCTATTACCATGGTCGCTTTACCACATTGCCTATGTCTAGAAGCTCTGCTTGTTCGTTGGGTGGTGGATAGTTCCTATTGTTTGCATTTCTTGATGGCCTATTGCCCCCCCAGGGTCTTACTCTACTTTCCTCACCCCGTTTCTCGATCTGGTTGCTTCCTGTCAAATCATGTTTTCAAATTTAATCATAATAGACAATTTTAATATTAGGTACAATTCCCCTCTTGCCCGCACTATGGCCCAGTTTTTCGATTTTGGTTTCCAGCAGGGGGTACTTGAAGCTACCCATACTTTGGGTGGTATCCTCGATCTTATCTTCTCGGCAGAAACGGCCATTTCTATGGCTCCAGCTATACAAGTACTGTGGTCAGACCGCTATATGATACCATTTGCACTGCATACCCCATGTACGGCTGCTATTACTTTTCCAACCACTGCTATGAAATGCAATTGACGCTCCATCAACCTTCCACTTATGGCATCTTTTATTAGTAGGGAATGTCAGAACATCCACAACTGGGCCTTTCCTCTCTATCAAACATCTTGCATGATGCCGCCTAACCAGAAAGTATCATCTACTCATCTGGGGTGCCAAACAATCCTTCTTTACCTCCAAGTGGAGTCAGCACTTTGCCAATCCAAAGACTTATTCTCAGTAGTCAAGTCATTCTCATCATCTACTTGTTTTTCACCAATGGTGACTCTCACTCAACATTTGTGCAATTCGCTGAGTGAGTTTTTTGCTACTAAGATTACAGACATTCACAATTTCATTGCCTCCACTGCCCCGAGTTGGCCTTGCAACATGGCGGCTGATTTACCCACCTCTGATCCCCCTCTCTGGTCCCATTTCCCGGATTTTTGTGCAAAGACATGTCTAGGGCAGCAACTTCACTGAAGTCTGCAGCTCCTTTTCACCCCATGCCATTAAATGTGCTAAAAGAAATTCTGCCTGTGATCACCTCCTGGGTTACGGCAGTAGTAAATCTCTCTCTCCTATCGGGCGTTATTCCCACCAACCTTAAGCAAGCCGTTTTTATTGAACTTCCTAAGAAATTGTCACTGGACGCCTCAGTTCTAGCTATCTACTGGCCTAATTCACACACTGAAATGTCATCTTGGAAAATATACACACCAGGCATTCCTTGTAGTAAATGTGACATTACTCTTACAAATGCTGTAGTGGCCAAAGCCAAACCAAATGGCATTCAAGTATACCTATAGATATCGAATGGTGTAATTAATGTTGTATATTTTTTGGAATCAGGATGTAGCTGTATATGGTGGTATGCAGCTGACAAATCTATCGTGGAGTATACATCTGCTCTGGCAATGAAATTCAACATTTCAGAGATAACAGGTAGAGGATATTTTTCTACTATCATGGGCTTGTTTAATCCCTTAGATCCATGCATATCCTCAGTTTGCCATTGGGTTTCTTGGCAACTACAATGGGAAATACCCAATCAGATGCATCAACGTCTTCAATCACACCTTCATCCTTACCTGGTATTTCTGCTTTAACATTGTCCCTTAAAGTTATTGAAATGTGTCTCACTGCATGCGACATAGGCTGAACCTCAGACTTTACTAATATCTTATGTTTGGATCCTTGGAGCTTTCCAAACCTCTCTCTAAACACATTAGGAAATAATTATTTCACTTTACCTCTGTCATATTCAGATTCAACATTGGTGGCCGTCACTATGGAAATGGGTTCTTGCCCCCCGGCATTTAACTTAATCTGTAGTTTAGCCTGATCCTCCCATCCCAAAACATTCACTCGTTTGGAAGCTATATATACCTTAACGTCTGTCAATCTGCCCTTAAACTCAATTAATTTAAGTCTGTATCCTAATTTTTGAATCACAGAGCCCCCAAAAGCTACAAGATTCTTGATATCTAATTTTTTCAGAACAGGGTTGAATCCCTTTAAACATTACTCTTGCCATCTTTCTTTTGTTATAATAGTATAAGGATATCCTGAATCAACTGTGAGTTCTGATATTATACCATCAATTTTAAACATGGCCTTAGGAGTGGTCAATTTGTTATTGTTTCTAACCATCATAATCGCTTCAACTTCCTGTCTCTCTGCTTCTTCATCCTCTTCTTCATGTAAAAATGTTGTCCTTTGGTTGTGCTTTTTGTTTTTGGACACTATTCTGAAATGGCCCTTCATCCCACAGTTCAAACACTTTTTGTTCAGTGCCGGACAGTATTGCGAATTGGCATAATGTCCCTTTTTGCCACATCTGAAACACTTTCCCGCAAGTGTTTTCTTTGTGTTCTCCTCTCTGTTGCTTTCGTGGGGTTTTTATTAAATTCTTAGTTTTACCACTCTTTGTTTCTCACTGAATTAATCTCCTTTGATAATTTGTTCTCTTTCACTACATTCACTTTAGTTGTCCTAGTTCCCAAGTAATTTTCTCGATATTTGATAGCCTTGCTGCACGTTATAGTATGTTCTACTTTTTTTGGCAATAGACATTGCTTCATCTAAAAACAGATCACCACACATCCATACCTTTTCTTGAGCGACAGTTGTGGGGTGCATTTAAAGCCTACAAACAGAAGTCCCTTCCCCATGAATGGCAGGCATTTAAACCATGCAACAAAAATGGCCTGGTTTTTGGTTTTGCCTTTCACCTGAATGGCAGGTATTTAAACACTGCAACACAAACGGCCTGGCTTTTACTTTTGCCTTTCACATGAATGGCAGGCATTTGAACACTGCAACAAAAAACGGCTTGGCTTTTGCTTTTGTTTCATGTAAAGTTAAAGAGCCATGTGGAAAGGGGCCTACCTGTCATTATCAATGGACATACAGCAGTTTGATTTACAAAAGAAGGAGGAATCAAAGAATCCTGTAACATGGAAAACTGGATTTTTCAACATTGAAAGCAAAATTGACCTGCACATGTGTTTGCAAATAAAAACGGCTTTAAAAAGCAACAATGAGATAAATATCACTGCTCAACGAAAAATGTCAGGAAAGCAAAACATGATGTGTGGGTTGACCAAAGCAATGCATATTATGTTTCAACCACAAAACTTCAGTGACATTTGAAGAGACACCTACTTGAGGAAAAATCTGTTTCTGGCTGAGGGCAGAAACTTCACAAAGGAAACTCCACTTCCAGCTGGATTTCACATCTCCCATCTAATGACCCTGCAATACAATCGGGTGCTGCTAAAAGCTTCAAAATTCAGTATGCTTCAGACCTGCTGACTAGGCAAGCAGGGACTTCAAGAGAACGTCATCCTTGGCTGGAGCATGAGAAAAAGGTGTGAATCCTTGTTGCACCCATTTCAAAGAAGCACACACTAATTTCAAAGACACACATAAAAACCTCTGGTTACAGGCTAAACCAGAGGGACAGATGGCTGTGTGGGATGGGGCAGCCTTCCCCTTTGCTGCACAGGAACACTCACAAATAATTTAAAAGTTTATTTCATTTTAGTTCATTTGCGCAGCAACCATACTGCTGATTGATTTCATTTGTACACCATTTTTCATGTATTTTTCAGGCGGTTTTGTGGGTATAAAATGCATCTACCTGTGACTCTAGGAACTATAATGGCCAGTTAGAATAGGTTGCTGGTGGATCTGAACATGTTACAAATGTGAGAGTTCATGAAAAGGTGGAACATGAAATTAGGAATAGGCTTGATAACTTACATATTCATAACTATTGTATATTTTCTGAAAATGACAAAAATGTGACATGTGGACATGCTACACCGTACAGATTTTGCGGTCGGCTTATCTAATTCCCCATAATCAGCTAAAACAGAAAATATATTTTGTATAGCAGCTGCTAGTACAATTATGAAGTTGTGATACATAACTAATTTTTGCCAAAAAGTTAAAAGGGGAACAAAGGATCTTGACAAATGGAAAAATACAGATCTTGCTCCAAACCCCTAAACCAATCATGACTGGGGGCGGGGAGAGAGGTGGTAGCTGTCCAATCCTAGTGGCAGGGATTTTTGCAGGGTACTTCCCCTAGTGACCAGACCCCTGCCCTATCTTTCCAGAGTGTCCTGAGATGCAGCTGGGGTTCCTGAACCTTAAACACAGGCTTGCTATGTAAGTGTAGCAATAACCCTAGCCCTAAATTGCAGGAACTCTACATTCTTGTAGCATTGCATCCAATATTTCCCCCATTGAAAATTCCCCATTGAAAACCCCAATAGCCAGTGTAGTTCAGTTATCTCCCAATTGAAGAATCTCTTGTTTGCCTGTGTATGTTAGCATATCCCCATTGAAAAACCCCTCATTTGTCTACGGACATCCTTAGTATCTTTGTAAGTAAATCAATTAATTTTCCCATTGGATTTCACAGGATTGGGATTGGTGGAATTCGAAACCAGCAATCTATTTCCCAATGTTTTTGTTAATTGTTATAGTTATAAAGTGTTGCCCAAAGGTTTTAATCCCATTGTGATCTGGAAACAAATGTGTCCCTGTGTTTAAATTGGTCCCTGATACATGAATTTCCATTTGCCACTGCATTTTCTCTTTGCATCTGTCATCCTGAACAAAAATCGATTTGTCTTGTGTGAGTTACCCACTTTCCCAGAGCCTACCTGTCATTTGCAGCCTCAAGAAAAAATGAATCCAATTTGCATTTTTCTTTTTCATTGCCCACGTGCAGAATTTCCTAAAAAATATATTTTCCTATTGTAAGTTCCGCATTGCTCAGAGCTTGCCTGTCATTTGCAGCCTCAGTAAAAATGAATTCCATTTGCATTTTTCATTTCCATTTGCCACGTGTTAAATTTCCTAAAAACTATTTTCCTACTCTGTTTCTATTTTCCCTTGAGTGTGCTGGCTAGTATTCTCCATAGCCCTCCTGTCTCCCAAGTGTAGGCAGTACCAATGTTCTTCTATTCTGTCCCCTAGCAGTTGTGAGAAGTAATTTAAAAAAAAAACATTCTTCCATTGGTGCTCCAAAAAACGATTTTTCCCTGCTTTGCTGGCTCCCCATATTGTGTCTGTGTGTACCACCACAAAACCGATTTGTCCTCTGTATTCCTACTCCCTTCCACTGCCTTCCATTCATAGGAATCAAGTCCAATTGATGTTTTGGGGGTTGAGTGCCACAAGGGGGAGTGTTTAACCTTCATGCAATCATTTTGAGTTGAATTGTTTTTGTCTTGGTTTGTCATTAAAAAACAAAGTAGTATCACAGTATATCTTAACTGTGTTGCCTTCTAGAAGTTGTTCTATTTGTGTTGCCACAACATTGGTTGCTGTAGTAAATGGTTGATGTTCCTTTGACATTCAATAATGAATTAATAAACATCTTATTGATGCACTTTGGCCTGGTTCCTAGTCCATTGTGACACGGGGTGTTTGTGGAGGTTAGGTGCGAGACGGGTTGGAGACCTACTCAAAAATTATCCGTAGTATACTGAAAAAATAAGTAGCATTTTATCATGCACCACATTCATTTGAGGGGAAGGAGTTTTTCGGGCTTGCGTGTCCTGTGTAATAAACCGTGACACAGTACTGTTGGTATGGATAATTATTTGATCTCGCATTAGTTCATCCTGTGTGACACCTCTGCCAAAATTGCAGTTGGCAGCAAGTTTTTTTAGTCCATTGACATACTCGTCAAAGCTTCCACTCACTTCTTGTCTCTTCATGTAGAAAAATACCTATTCATTGCAACATTTGTTTTAGGTTGATAATAGTTATCAAGAGTTTGCATCACTAACTTATATTCATCAGCTCCATCACCATCTCCATTTTCTTCTTCACTTCTTTATGGAGGTAATTCTCTATGTACTTTATGTCCTTCTGGACCTAAGGAGTGCAAAAGCTATTTTTTTTATTGCTGTGAAAGTTCCATTATCAGTTTTTTCTATATAATTCTTCCAATATTCATTCCACTCTCTCCATGGAATAGAAGGTTCACCCACTGTAGCCCAAAATGGTTGTGGAGGATGAATTGTGACTCGTTGCTTCTTGTTAAACCTAAGGTTATTTCAAATCTGTTAAACTGTTTTAGCAGTGACAGTTATGACTTGGTTGTAAATCATAGGATTCTGATCCTTCACTGGAATATAACTGCTCAACTCACAGTTTTATAATTGTCAGAACGTTCTTGTGCGAAGTACATAAGATTTGCTTGTCAGTTTAATCCGGAACATCTTCATATGCTGCTGCATAATTGCCATAGAATTGACCGGGCCAGCCTGTTTTAAAGATGGTTGCACGCAAAGTCATGTCTGTAGGTCCCTTCCTCTAGCGCTATGTACGTTGCTTTACATATAGTAATGAACGCTTGCATCGAATGGACCGCGCACGTGAACTGTTATGTTGCAAAGTTTTCCTTCTTTGTATTTTCAATAAATGTATGCATAGTACTCGCTGTTACGCTCCCAGCACTCCTGTAGCTTTTGTGCTCCCCGGTGATTAACTTCTGTAACTGGACAGGCACAACATAGAAACACGTACCGGCACTGCTGTTGGGCCTCTAAACTCTCCCGGCTTGTGCCTCCAAATGAAGATGTGGCGCTGATCCCATCCTCGTCGCCATTGAAGTAATGACGCACAGTCTCCAGAAACAGTAGGAACACTTCTTTATTCACAAAAAGACTGCTAATCTAATAATTGTAACAGGCCCCACAACTGCTTCCTTCACTCTTTCCACCATCCAAACGCCCTACTCCGAACTTTCCCCTCCTTCATTCCACATTCCAACCTAACCTTTCCATAACAGCATTGTAGCTCAGCCCTATACAATGAATGCTAAAGGTGTGAGGCTAAGAATACTCCACAGAATACAACACAAAGTGCTTTTGTAAATCAGCCCCCTTCTGTTCTGAAGGATACACAGCAACATAGACACAGATACAGAAAGTGCATGAAAAGATGACTACAAAATCAACTTTCTTGTGTTTACTGTCTCCTTATATGGCTTTCCTGACGGACTACATTTCCCCGCATAACTTTGCTAAGGTTCCTCTCTGTGTATTCCTGATCCATGAGATGGTTGAGCTCCATACATATTTGTGTTTCTTCCTCGATATATTACTGTCAAATCTTGCAGTTTCAAAAGTGGATGTTTGACAGTTTCTGCGCACAGTGTGTGAATGATTGCCTCCTCGCCCTGGAAACTGACGCTTTGGCGCCTGATGCACATCATTACCAGGACGGTGATCTCGCTCGGCTCCTTTAACCCCTTATTCATTCTGCAGCACACGCACTTCAACTATGTTAGGAGAGCAGTGGTCGAACCCATTTGAAAGTCTTTGAATTTCTCTCCTCAAGCTGAGCTCTCGAAGCAATACTTGGTAACGATTCCCGAAATTAAAACCAGCATTAAATGGGCTGGGACACTCTTTGTCCCTCGATCATACCTAGCAGTTGTCAGGGTGTCTTCTATAACCACTTACCAGCAATTAGGATTAAGTCTGGATAGTCAGAACCCTGACTGTGTTCCTCCACCCTCTGCAATGATTGTGTACCCTAAAGCAGGGTTCTGCAAACTGTAGCTCTCCAGATGTTTTGGACTGCAGCTCCCATCAAAGTTAAATATCTAGAGAGATGTTGCATGTGGCAGACTCCAGCTCTAAGGAATCCCATTGTGGGTGCTGCGTTTCTTCAGACTCTTTATAGTGTTTGGGTGTATCAACATTAACTTGCTTTTAAAAAAAATACACTATGTTACACTTCATTAGGTCACATAAAATATGGAATGTATTCCATGCAAAATAGATTTGCAGACCTTAATGTGCATAACGGCTTTGCAGTAAATGTTCAGTTTGTAGATGACACCTTTTTTCAAAATCGTACATTATAGTTGGGTACGATCAGCAGAGTAGACCCAATATTGTCATGGCTCATAAACTCTGCGCAGCCAGAGCTTGCAGCATGAAAAACTGAATTTGGAAAATAAATTAGAACGAAATAGCTCAGGCGAGACTACTTGACCCTCTATGGCCTGTCAAAAACACAAAGCAACAAAGAAAAGTTGTTTCTGTGCAACCCAGGGCACCATTTCGTTTGCAAATGAATGCAAAAACAAGCGACATGAAAGTGGTGGAAGAAGGACTTGCACACGCTGCAAGCTGCAGCATTGCCCGGCTGAAGAAGCAATACTTTTGCTGGCATCTTGTTGATAACCATGCCACAGTGATCCTCAATCCCAGAAGATAATCAACATGTAGAGGCCTAGAGTGCTTTCCAAGAACTCCAGCCCTAACCTTTCATTCTAAGTGACACTTGGAATACTCAGGGTCATTTAAACCAACTTTTGAAGTCGTAGTTGTACAGTTCTGTAATTGCACAAATTTACATTTAAGCTGTAAATCTGTTTTGTTCAGAGTCAGCTGCATCATGGGGTGGGATCTGACAATCTGTCTACATAATAGGACATGGGGGTACAGGGGGTACAAATCCCCCCACAATTTTAAGTGGGGGGGATGTAATGTAATTTATCCCCCCAGAATATGTGTTTGGTGTGTCGTGCAGGGATCTGTTTTTGAAGTGGGGGAAGGTGTTGCTTACTATGTAACCTGCCCTCTCCCCCCTGGCCCCTAAAGCATGGGGGCAATACCCTGGGGACAGATGGGTGATCATCTGCCGCCCCCAGGGAAGGGGGGCAAACAAAAAAAAGATTATTTTCCACAACCTACCCCTAGGAAAGAGGCAAAACAAAAATAAAAATAATGATAACTTGTTTTGGGTGGGTGCGGAGGTCACTAAACCACCATGGATGTGTTTAGTGGAAAGGGGGGTGCCCACAGTGTCTTCTTTTCAGCAATGCATGGAATTCTCTGTTTTCCTTGGTGGATCTGTAGGTTGTCCACATGAGCAAAATCTGCTTTGCATAAAGGCTTGGGGTTATCAGTGGGTTAGTCTTTTCCCTTTTCGCTGAGGTAGGTGTATCCACACATGTGAGGTACCGTTTTTGTCGGGACGCCTGTGGGAACGCGGGAAGATAGGATATCTGTTGTTGGTGGTGTGTTTCGGTGGGTGGGCAGAGGGAACCACAATTCTCAGACATTTCACTCTGGCCGGCCACTGAAACACGGCACCAACAACACATGTCCTACCATCCTGTGTTCCCACAGGTGTGCCGACGGAAACAGTATCTCACATGTGTGGCTGCACCTACCTGGGCGCAAAGGGAAAAGGCTAAACTGCTGGTAATCCCCAAAGGGTTTGGGGAGACAACCTACAGATTTGGGCCTAGGGTGTCAAAGCCACGAAGGAAAACAGGGTACTGTGGGATTTTTTAACCCACTCTGCTCTGCCCTGTGGCATCATTGTGTGCTTGTGGCACCAGAATCAGCAAAATGGCAGCGAAAGCCCTATGTGCGCCAAAACCTATGAAAAATTGCACTTTGAAACCGGAAAAGATGGCTGCCAAATCTACTTTGCCTGTTGTCAGTGGTGGAAGGAGACCTCACTGCTGAAACCTGTCACTGGGTTGCCTACCGAGTAAAAATGGAACACTGCAGGAAAGGCAGTGCTTTATTGCAAGAAATCCAGAAATTGCTCTTAAACCCCTTTTTCTTGGTTGCTGAAATTACAGAATGCCAGTCCAAAACATCAGAAAACACCCAATATCTTTGCTGGGTGTTACCCGTCACTTAATTTAAGGAATCTATATGAACATACAATGTCATGAAAAGCGGAATCTATCATGAAGATAGCCACAGTAAAAAGTGTGCTTGCCTGTGAAAATCTGTCAAAATCTGGGCGCAGTACCTGCTGGCACCTGTGACTGTTTCAAAAGCCTGCATTTAAACTATAAATTTGTACCATTCAGATCTAATTTCTCAAATATAAGTGACCTGCTATTAAAAGTAATATAGGTTGCAACTGTTTAATCTCCATGATTTAGAGACTGGAATCAGAGTTCTAGCTGCTTGATTAAAAATGGCAAGTTTTATTTTAAATTAAGGAAAATGTTATAATTTGACAGTGAATTTAGCTGAACTCAGAGTCACCAAACCAGTTTTCCCCAACAAAAAGCATCTAAGTGTCAGCATTGGCCTCTGCCAGGGGAAGAAGGCAGGGATTGCTCTTGAGCTACAAGATGGCTATGGGGGCAGGGATAGACATTTGTGTTGATTCTCAATGGACAGAAAGCATATTTTTAGAAAAGAATGATAAAGGACTGTGCGAATTTGTAAAAATTAGAGAACTAAAAGCATTGTGAATGTGATTTTTTTGTGCACATTTTAAAAGGAGCCAGAACTCTGTGTGATGTTCTGGGAAGGCACAGTGAAAATTCTAGTTGTGTAGTAATTGTATTCATGTCAGAAGCACAAAACCTCAGACGATTATGCCCAGATATCATGCGCACGTATGTACAAAATTCTGGACAAATCAAATGTTGTGTCCCAGATAAAAAGTGTGAAAAACTTTCAAATCCAGACCCAAGACCTCACAGCTACGGGGCTTGGAAGAATATTTTCTCCACAAAATATGTGATCTATGTATTTTATTGGTATAAAGATTGTACACATGTAAATATGTATTATATGAAAAAGAGATTTTATGGGCAAAAGGCAAAGGGGATGTTTTCCCTGCATCATAAACCACAGCATCATCATGACACTCTGTTTTCTCCTCCAATCAAGGGAGAGAGCAGACTTTAGCCAATAGTCTACCTAGGGAGTGCGCCTAGGATAATTCAGCTTACCCACCCCTTAATCAGACACATAAATAGGGACAGCTGAGGACCTAGAAAAACACACTGATCCACCCATCATCCCGATTTCAGCTAAGCACTTTGACGGAGATCCATCCATGTTCCAGACTCCAAAAACTTTGCAAGCAGAAAGGCCCTTTTCCAGAGCATAGCGAACCACTATCAGCTGTGCCTAATTTCCAGAACCCATCCCTGAACTTAAAGGGGAACACAAAGAAGCAGCCAGGTTGTGCTGTAACTGCTTGCCTGCCAAAGAATTATCTTCATAACCAGAGGGGCAGATTAAATCCCAGTCTGGTGGCGTGCTGTGCTGTGCAGACCAGAGAGCCATTGCAGATCCAGTGCAGTCATGCTGTGCAGTGTAGACCAGAGCGCCTTGCTGTCCAGTTTTGTCATGCGGTGTCCGGAGGGCCTTGCTGATCGCTGAACCAGACCAGTCCGGTGTGCCCAGCAGTCTGTCCCAAGAAAATCCTTGACCAGAATCCGTGACGGTTCTATTCAAAACCTTGGTAGTATGTATCCATAATATAGGATTGTCACTAGCCTATGTACTGCCCATAGTCATCCCTATCCAAATCCATCCTATCTCATATCCAGAACTGGATTGCTAGATATCCGTTTTGTCTTGCCTGAACTCTCTCTCTTATCCTATAGTCCTTCTGTAATAATATTGTTAAAATCATCTTTGCGCTGATGTATTAAATCTGAAGAAAGGCAAGCGTCTCGGCGGGCAAAAACCTGATCGGTGACGTCTGGTCAGGTGGTTATGCTGTCGTGTAGTTTGTATCTTCATAGTCCATCCCTAGTGTAAAGAAACCTTGTTTGTACTTTTAAAAGCGCATTCTTATTTTACAATTGTGCCTCTTTCTGAAAAAAACAACCTCCACAAAACGTTCATAACTTCTTCATACTTTACTCTAGAAACGAAATGTAAGTGTCTACTTGAAGCTAACATCCTAAGCTTTCTAGAGAACCCAAAACCGAATCTCATATACTTTGTCCGCAATCGTGTTTATTTCCCCAGAATTTATTACCCACAATCCCAGACAAAGTGAAAATTGTGTTTTTTCCACCAAATTCCAGACTTTGGCAGGGATTGTGGATCATAAATTATGGGGCGATTCACGCAAGTCAGACCTCTGTGGATTCCCACGGGTGTCTTCTTTTTGGAAATGCATGGGGTTCCCTGTTTTCCTTCGTGGCTTCGACACCGTAGGCCCAAATCTGTAGGTTGTCCACATGAGCAAAATTCCTGAAAATCTGCTGTGCGAAAAGACTTGGGGTTACCAGTGTTTTAGGCTTTTCCCTTTGCACTCAGGTAGGTGCACCCACACATGTGAGATACTGTTTTCGTCGGGAAACCTGTGTGAACACTGGAAGGTATTCCATTTGTTGTTGGCTGTGTGTTTCGGTGGGTGACTAGAGTGAAATGTGCGGAAATTGTGGTTTTTTTTTCTGTCATTTTCCCGATTTCCCCCCAAACTATGGAATTTTTCCCTACATAGTTGTTGCCTGACCTGCGCAAATCACCCCTTCCTAAACTTGGGATATTGGGCCTCATTACAAATCACCCGGTATGGAAACAACAGTGGCGGTAAACCCGCCGCCACCGTTGTTTCCATGCCGGGCGGTCACAACTCCTGCAGGTGGGAGGTGATGTTCCCGCCAGGTCTGACTTGGCGGGTTTAACACCGCCCGCCTGCAGGCAGACGAGGAAACACCAGCAGCATTACGAGATGCTGCCGGTGTTTCCATGATCCCCATTCCCATTGAGTCCCATAGGACTCAATGGGAATGGGGATTAACACCATTCCGCCTCCGTGATTCCCGGAAAACCGGGGTTGTAATGCCCCGGTAATTCCGGGAATCATGGAGGCGGAATGGTAATACGAGTCTGGCAGTAGCCAGGCGGTTTTACCACCTCGGTTACCGCCGGACTTGTAATGAGGCCCATTGTCTACTTTTCAGAAATGTATGCCTTTCTGGCTTCCCATTCAGCTTTCCTACCTTTTCCTTCCATTCCATCCATGCATGTTCTATTGGACAAAAAATGCCAAAATCGCCTACCTCTCACAAAAAGACTGATTAGCATATCAAAATATGTTATTTTGGTTTCCACTCGATCTGTTCTCGAAAGCCTGGAAAATGGTGAATCCAGCACAGCAAACCTTTTGTTCCTAGCTCTTACAAGGAAAACACCACAGGCGTCTGTGTACATTTTATTGACATTTTTTTAAAAAAACCCAAATGTTCTCCTTTTTGGTAATTTTCTCTCACCCCCCTAAATCAAACTAGGATTCCTGGGTGGTGTTACGACCACCTACAATTGGGAAGAAAGGGGCTGAGGTATCTCACGTAACAAAGAAGTTACAAGGGATTGAATGGCGACATACCAAAATCACCAAAAAAGGCCCTGTCACTGGGGGGAAATACCCATGGCAGTTAAGGGTTCAAGACGGTAAAGCCCCAGAGGAGATATCATTTGTAAGGTAGCTCAGTTAGTTAATGCTCCAAATGCAGATTGTGCACAGGAATATGTAACACCTGTGTTAAGCACCTGGCTTAATCTACCGGTGAGATAATAGGCAGAATGAATGCATTCAGCTTCCGATGCAACACAGCATTTTACAGGTCAATTGGTCCGAAAAAGTGGTGGAAAACACTATTACTGTCTCTTTTTCTAATTGGCCCGATTTCCGTGCATTTTCTGGGTGGAGTTCGGGAGCCGAGTGGACACACCAGGACCCCCTGTATTTCCCACTCCACCAGACAAATGCAGCCTTACTGCCAGCATGGATTCTCTTGCTGGAAATAAGGAAAGGGATTCCTCTGGGATCTGCTTGGAAATGAAACATGGTCAAATCGTGCAAGGAAGCCATTGTCAATTTCGCCAGCAATCACTAATTGCACGAGGTATTTACACTCTTCCAAAGTGGAAAAGCGATGTAATTTCACCTGCCTTTTACGCTAAAATCTTCCATTTTGTGGCAGAAATGTAAAAACGTGCGCCAATGGAAGTGGTCCACTCCATGCAGTTTACTTTGTGCCTTGATGCTTGAGGGTTTTGCATGATGCTACACATGTAATAAATAAATAAATACATTTAACATGACCCCAGATAAATGGCAATTCATGATCAGAATGAGTGAGCATGGCATGTCGCTGGTAAGTGGGTGTCCTGTGCTTCTTGAGTGCTTTGGCAAACGCCCTTAATTGCCATCTTGCGTTAAGTGGGTGCTTAAACCCATCAGTGTGGATTGCGCAATAATAAGTCGACAGAGTTATTTCAAATGGTCAATTTCGCTCTTTGGGTGACATTGTCAAAGTGGGAGGATGTTGCCCAGCATGTGCCACTTTCTCTGCGTAGTGAATTGTGCCCACCCTGAGGAAGAAGTGTGAAAAACCCACAAGGGCACTGTGCCCTGCTCTTTCTGTGTGTGTCTTCCCCACAGAGCGACAGATGGCGACTCAGACATGGGTAAGTCTCAGGTGGCAAGCCTGTACCCTAGTTGATGTGGCAAAGGATTCCAGACTTCTGAGGCTGATAACATTAGTAGCATTGAGTTACATGCCACCTGATAAGTATGTGTGATAAAGATGCAAAGCAGAGCTGTTAGTGGGCTAAAGCAGGAGGCAATGTCTGCCCACCCTCAAAGGGTATGTACAACCAAAAGTAATAGGCCCTCCCCCCATCATGGCTGGAGGGGCCAGGCTCCAAACCAGGGCAAGAATGCCCTCCAATCATCCATGCCCACTAGTAGGTTACCCCTTGTGCTCCAGGAACCCTGTTAAACAACCTCTGTGCTTTCCAAGTGATACTAACGTTATTTAAAGCCAGAAGTCTAACAGGTAATCGCTTGATTGCAGCTGGAAATTAGCTCCTGGTGTGATCAAAATGTCTTAACCAAGTGTGACATCCTCCCCTTCATTTATAAGTAATAGGTGTGTTCTCGCGTTTCTTCATCCACTGATTTACTGTTAGAAACAAAGGCAAGATTTGTGTCTCTTGTGCAGGCATTAGGAAGGCAGCTACCAGCCTCTGGCATAATATGCCCATGTTCTTCCAATATTGGCTATCTGTTGCCCTCTTATGGCCACGTAGAACCATCATGGCAGTGACTGGCAAATGCCTTTCCCCTGCAGACAGAAAAGCGGATATAAAAGGCCAATTCAAGACACGGAACAAATAGAACTTAAGACAGACTGCAGCTGCCATTGCTGTGTTAGGGAGAATATGTTGAGTGTTCAAGCAAGGAGGTATGTGTTAAGCAAGCAGTGAGACAAGGCAGAGGCAAAGAAAGGCCAGAGTGGCTCTTTGAATAATGTAACAGGGTAGAGGACCCATGCTCTGCCGTCCTTGTAACATATGAGAGAATCAAATAAATCAGGCTTTGAGCAAATGTTAAACGAGAAAGGAACAGAGTCCAGCTCTGCATTCAGAATACCAAAGGCAAAGAAAGACTAGGCTCCGAAGCCAGCATGAGATGGAATAGGAGGGACCAGACTCATCGTTAGAGGCTGGCCTGGCCCTTGCAGGGTTGCTAGAGGGGCAGCCCACATAGCAGGCTGCCCCGCTGGCCACCCCCCTGGGTCCACATACACCCCACCTACTAGGCATCCCCCGGGTCCGACACATTTGGCCGCGGACCTAGGGAGTGCTTATAAGGGGATGGGCCTGTGATTGCTCATCCTCCTTGTTTGCTGTACCACCCCGGAGGACAGTCAAAGCAGCAACATCACACACCTGGTCCCTCTACTACCATAACAGGGCTTACTCAGGGGTACAAACAAGATGTCCTCTTTCTTTGAAACCCCCATCCTTCCCTTCCAAGAGACACACACATCTCCTTGCCCCACACAGAAAAGTAGCAACTTTCAGTTGGTAGAAAAGGCTGCAACTGGCAGGAGTCAACTTACAGGTGATCTGCCTCTTAACGAGCTGGCGTCCTAGCTGTGGCCCACTGGAAGTAATTGTTATTTCCTCTCTCTTACCATGAGCTCACAGTCAGATGAAAAATCCAGACATGCAACATACAAAGACATGTTCATTGCTGCTGCATCCTTTAATTTTCTTCTGTAGTCTTTTCTTCTTTTCTCTTGTTTTATACAGTGATATTTGTAATTTAATACGTACTGCTATTTTAATTCGAATTTTGTGAAAAGTCGAGTTCTTTGACTAAAACACAATAAATAAATAAATAAAACTCCTTCCTCCGTGAGTACACAAGGTAAGACAACTTTTCCACATAATGAATGCTAGTTAGGGTACGTTTTCTTCCATCTAGAAAACTCACACAGCGCATTGACGCTCAGATTGCTGCTTTGCTGGCTTATTGTTTGCCTCCTCCCTGAGGCTTCTGCCAGCTGTTCCTCTCTCCAGACACAGGGAGGTATGCACTGTGGCAGTAAGGCCACACCATACTCCACCCCACCTGTTGTTAAATGCTTCCGTCCAGGCCACGCTGTGCAGAGTATGCTACCGCCAGTTACGTGTATGCAGCAGTCGCACTTCTCTCTCCTCATGCCTATTCGTGAACTCACATTGCAATGCAACTGCCATTTAGACCACTGTGACTGACAGGGCCCGTCAACATCCACAGAACTTCAACTGTTTTCTCCCGTGAAACTTTCAGCTGCAGAGAGTACTTTGAAGCAACCCAGTGAGCACCTGTAAAACAATCAATTGTTAGTATTTTATCTTTCATTTTTTAATTACAGAGGTTTTCGTTTTTGTGCAAAATCAGAAATGTTTGCATGGTACTGTAAGTATTTCTTGTGCTATGTACATCAGCCATGGCTCAGAAGCGTGGTGGCGACCCATGTACTGAGCAGAACGGCCAAGCTGCATTCAAAGCTTTGGTTCTGGTTAGAGCTCTATGGACAGGCGGTGTGAGTTGAGTTGGCGGGAGAAAATCGAAATGGCTTTTGAAAGTTACATGAAAGACCATTCACTTCTCTTGTCAAACCAGCTCACTTTTAGTTATATGAACAGGCAGAAATGTTTTTGTGTGTGTTTCACACAAGTTCCTAGGTGTTAGAAATTCATTTGCTAAGCAATCTGTTGTAATCTTAAAGTAGGAATTCTAGGTGGTAGGTGGTCTTGCCTAGCTGGCGGTCATTTCAACACAGCATGCTCAGCCTGAGTGAAGCAGTGGGCCATAACTACTGATCAGGGGGTGTAGGAAGGCTATCCTGAGGGCAAGTGTATTTAAACCATCTAGGTGACAGGGCTACCTGCGAGAGTTACAGGTGTGTCTTGATGGGGGGGTCTGTGTGCACGGAAATTCAGTCGGTCTGAGGCAAGTAAGCGCAATGAGCATTAGAAGGTGCACCATGTGATGTGTTTAAATGCATGCTATATTTTCAGCTCAAGACGTGCATTGAATGCACTCAATTAGTCTATAGTAGAGATGAATATAGGTATTTGACTCTGTTTTATGTGGACAGTGAATCTGTGTTCATTCTGTAACTATTGCTCTGGAAAAATACTCGGCAAAGGGACGTTTTCTGTTGAGCCTAAACGTGTGTATTAAGTGTGGTCACTTTAGTTGAGTTAAACTACAAGCTATGGTACTCACAGGCACACAAATAACAAGAATGGATTCCGATAAAGGCAACACGATGGGCTGGCCGGCAATTACTGCAGGAATGCACTGTGAAAAGTTTGTGAGGAAGTAAAGTATATAATGCCGCATATTTTCAAGAATGACTAAGGAAGAAACTAGATCAGTACGTAATGATAAAACACTGGGCGCGCAGAAAGGAATTGAGCCTAAATACGGAGTGACATGGCGCGCCTCCATTGTTTTGAATCACTGATTGGACTGGATGAAAGCAGAATAGAAGGGTGATTTGTTTAAAGAATACTTTTTCTGGACGACTAGTAAGGTTGGGGCAGCTGCATTGCTGCAATCATCTCTGAAAGCTTACGTGCTAGGCTGCGCCATGAATGTAGTACACCTAGGGTATAACCAATTATTTCTTGCTCCAGGGCCTGACAATTGTATTTGATTTAATCCAAAATAGATTATATAACTAAATATGCTATGTGTACTTGACATACTGTGACACTCTTTCCTTGTGTCAACCAATTGCTGTAATGGTGATTGTGGCTGGTTACACAAACACACAAGGTTTATACATTTTAGATAAATACGAAATCTCTGGAAAGGTAATAATTACACATGTCTTACCAGAATTACCATGTATTGTATGGTATAACTAACATGATTATTGCTAGATTATTGAAAATTGCCTATAAATGTTCCACCCCCTTGGACTTTTCAAGGCTTGAAAATATAAATTGAATTCCTTTTTTTCCTATCACTAATCATCCACATTTATATACTTTCTGTTATTTCCACATAAAAAATACATAAACGCTAAAACATTGATCAAATATTTAAAAATCATAAATGTTTCATCCGGTATAATGTCACATTTCCATTTGCCAAAATAATAGCAAAGAAGAATAACACTATATTACTAAATCCCCATCAAAATAAACAATATTTCAGAATAACAACACTTATATTTGATATATGTTTACACAACCAACTACTTTCTATAATCAGTATAAATTTGTTACACATTGTGTTCTATGAATTATCTAGATTCTTGCAAAAGTGCCCATTTTGACATCTCTCCTATTTGTTTGCATATTGTCTGAAGAAATGTTTGTAATTAACCTCCTTACTTACATGCTTATGAAATATCTTATTAGATTCTGAAGGTGCCTCATAGTATATAAGAACAGTTTTAAAAGCAGAAAGATAGAGCAACTACTGGTCACTTGCTCAACGATAGATCAGCTTTTTAAATATCCGTATCATCCTTGTTATACATTATACCTTATTATACATTTGTGTTTGAATATAAGTTTTTTGTAATCTGCTGTGAACATCTATGCTTCCGAGTTGAATATGCATTTGATGTGGACTTGTTTTCATTTGACTATGATCTGATTCTGTTTCCAAAATACGATATATAGTTCACCCCTATTATCTAGAGCTCACCTCTGATATTGTTCCTGTTTTTTAATATCATCCTTCTGATTCCTCTTTTCAGTTCCTTTTGGGCTGGTCTGATCGGCAAAGATATGTGTAATTCATTCCCTGGTTTTCCATATCTTACAGGTACATGATAGTCCTCAAATTGATCCAAATTCCTATTTCATGATGAATACAACAGATGCCAATTAGTTTTGGCACTCTTCCATTTAGTTCCTGTGTCTTTCAAAATGTCTCAGTATTGGCCCTTTGCCATTACGTCCTCATAAACTTATTCAAACTTATCAATCATGTTTTGTTGATTTCTTTTTAATGTAGTTATTTGTTTGACATTTGCAATGCACATTTGGACAGAATGAACTGCATCTCAGCGCAGATGTTAATATTTCCTGCATCGCCATCCAAAAAAACGCCATTGTGTCTGAAATTGTCTGAAATATTTTTTGGATGGCGATGCAGGTGAGTGCACACGTGTCTGGGCCTCCTGGGCTTCAATTTTTGTTGTCCCCACAATCATGTGTTCCCCCCAGCCCTCGTTCCGAGCTCTATCACCCCTTCCTTTCCCTGCCTCCCGCCTCCCAGCCCGCCCCCACTCCGTTGTGATTGGTTGAGTGGTTGTTTTGCAAAGGCTGTATTCTGGCACTGCTCCCTGCTCGCCTGTTTTCTGGATGGTGATGCAGGTGACTGCACATGTGCCTTGGCCACCTGGGCTTCAATTTTTGTTGTCCCCACAATCATGTGTGCCCCCAGCCCTCGTTCCGAGCTCCATCTCCACTTCCTTTCCTTCCCTCCCTCCCACCTCCCAGCCCACCCCTTACACTGATTGGATCAATAGATGGCCTTAATGGGCCTTCCCAGAGCAGCCGTCTGCCCAGCAGCCCCTGCGGCTAAGGGCCCAAGGCAAAGGGTGGCTCCAACAGAGGCAGCTCCAGATCGTATCTGCAGGTATCCGCAGGAGAAGCAAGAAGCCGGTAGACTGCCGTCAACAAGCTCCAACCAAAACTTAAGTAATGCAAGGGTGGGGTTCTGAAGCAATCACTTCACGCCAGAAAGCCTTACCATTTTTACTTATTATATAAGAACATTTTTTTTTAAAGTTGGTTTAGTTAAACTTTGAAAGTGCGCCTAATAGCACCACTGTAGTATATCTTAACTAGAAAATGTGCCTAATAGCGTAACTGTTGTATAGCGTAACTGTGGTATAGTTGAATTTAGAAATAGCGTAACTGTGGTATAGTTGACTTTAGAAAGTGTGCCTAATTAACTTCACTGTGCTAAAGTTGCATCTAGAAAGTGTGCCTAATAGCATGAATGGGCTAAATGCTGAATCTAGAAATTGTGCCTAATAGCGTAATTATGATATAGTTGAACTTAGAAAGGGTGCCTAATAGCGTCACTATGCCTAAGGTTGATCTTAGAAAGTATGCCGAATAGCGTAACTGTGGTATAGTTGAATTTACAAAGTGTGCCTATTGGCGTCTCTGTGCCAAAGTTTGAACTTAAGAAAGTATGCCTAATAGCGTAACCGTTGTATAGTGAATTTAGAAAGTATTGCCTAATTTAACATCACTGTGCTAAAGTCGCATCTAGAAAGTGTGCCTAATAGCATCACTGCAAAAGGCTGAATTTAGAAAGTATGCCTAATATCATCACTGAGCTAAATGCTGAATCTGGAAATTGTGCCTAATAGCGTAATTATTATATAGTTGAACTTAGAAAATGTGCCTAGTAGCACCACTCTGCCAAAGTTTGAACTTAGAAAGTGTACCTAATAGCTTTGATGTGCTATAGTTGAATTTAGAAATAGTGTAACTGTGGTATAGCTGACTTTAGAAAGTGTGCCTAATTTACATCACTGTGCTAAAATTCAATCTAGAAAGTGTGCCTATTAGCATCACTGTTGTACAATTTAAATTAGAAAGTGTGCCTAACAACGTCACGGTGCCAAAGTTTGAACTTGGAAAGTATGCCTAATAGCGTAACCATTGTATAGTGAATTTGAAAGTATGCCTAATTTAACATCACACCAAATACTGAATTTAGAAAGTATGCCTAATATCATCACTAAGCTAAATGCTGAATCTAGAAATTGTGTCTAATAGCGCAATTATGATATAGTCGAACTTAGAAAATGTGCCTAATAGCATCACTCTGCCAAAGTTTGAACTTAAAAAGTGTACTTAATAGTGTCACTGTGGTTTAGCTGAATTCAGAAGGTGTGCCTAATAGCATCACTCTGCCAAAGTTTGAATTAGAAACTGTGCCTAACATCATCGCTATGCTAAATGATGAATCTAGAAATCATGCCTAATAACGTAACTGTGGTACTGTTGAACTTAGAAATTGTGTCTTATGTACGGCCCATGTCCTGCTCTCGTGCTTGATCACAGGGGCTTTACTGACAACCACCATATACAACTACTATGCTTACTCTCCCCTATACACCATCATTCAAAAAAGACACAGCTGTACTCTGACACATTTTGTCTAGCTGTTCTCATAATAACATATCATGAGATTTCGGCTAGCTTAAGCGTCTCTTCAGGCCTAACACAGCCAGAAATCAGTCTGGGTGTCCACCATCCAGACTGAACATATCCAACTAATTTCCTCAGCAGCACACCTACCGCTGAGAAGCAGCTTTCATGCAACAACCACACCAGCTGCACACATATCCGGTGCACCCACGCACCATACCACACTCTCTCTCTCTACTGACTGAACTGCGGTTCCTGAGGGCGTTCAACCTACCAGCGCTTTGAGATCATACCAATGATACATAAGGCGCTATATAAATGCCAAGTAACATAACATAACAATACATGTGTACATAATCTATTATTAAGGCATGAGCTTTAAGCTGACCACACAGTACCCATAACCAGCCACAGGTGGTTTAAAGCATCTTGATAGGTACATGTGAGCTCCACATGTGTGGGCTATTATGGAAGCTGTGCCAAAGTACATCTAAAAGTCTTTTGATAGCCTTTTGGGTAACATTTTTAAAATGTGTATTTATCCATTATTACAAATATATGCTTAATCTTAACAATAGTTAATATTAAGCATGGTTAATAATATGTCCACGTAAGACACTGATTTGGGCAAATCTGTTTCCTTATTCTTTTCTCCCATTGGAAAGGCTAATTGATATATAAAACATTGCAGCAAGGTCATGAAGCATGTTGTGGTTTATTACGCGGTCAGACTTAACTCAAGGAGTTCCTTTTCTCCCAATCAAGGTGGCGCAAAACAAAGCACTATAATTTGTTTAAGGTTCCGTTTGCTAAGGCCTCCAACCCGTCTCACACCCAATCCCTACAAATACCCAGTGCCACAATGGACTAGGAACCAGGCTGGTGTGTAGAAAGAATATAGATTTAGAAATCCATTTAAATCAAATTTGACAAACAAACTAACATCAGCCACCAATGCTGAGGCAACACAAGAACAAAAATTACTTAATGGCACCAATGCAGAGATAATGCTGAAATATGCAGAAACAATTTCCTGCAGCTTTCTTTTCAAATCACCCACCAATACAGAAAAAGAACAATTTAAGACACACAGTGATTGCTGATTTGGTTATAATACTTTTTCTCCCAGCAACCCCCACCCTCCAAACATTATTAGACTTGACCGCTCTGAATTGGAGGCCAGTGGCAGAGAGTGGGAACACAGTGGGGTTCAGATAAAATGCACTCTTTAGAAAAAGGATTCAAGGTGAAAAATCCTGCTGCACTTATCACAGGAGATGCAATATGAGGGAAAGAAAAACAGTGGGAACATTTGTTTTGCTACACCTAAAAAGAACAGACAGGGCTTTGTGTTTTGGGTCAGTGCACAATGGGAACTAATGGCAACTTTGTGTTTTCCACCACCCATGGAAAGCAAATACAAGGCTTAACACTTCTGATTTAAAATGAAGGGGATCAAGGGGGACTTTCGTTTTGCACCCTGCACACTCACTTGAAAACAGGGTTTTGGGGATAAATTCTTTTGGATTCAGGACCCCCCTTTTCTGTACCGAAGTCAATCAAATCTTCATGGCTATACCGGCTCAAAACTCACTGGGAAGAGCTTGTTGGTTTTGAATGCTAACAAAACACATCCCCTGATTTCTATTGGGGAATTCATTGATTTACTTTAATTAAATATGCTAAGGATCTACACAGACAAACAGGGTATTTTGCTATGGAGGAAATAATTAAAACAATTCTTGAAAATTCAGAGCCAACACACTCTGTGGCTTTGGGATAGTTTTACTTACAGGAGAGGCCTTGTAGTGGGCATCAGGGAACAGCAGGGCACCTCTAGGACAGTAAGGGTATCAGTCAAGGATAGTCCCCTCTGGCTCCTCCAGGGGTCTCAGTCAAATTGTATGTCTCCTTGTCCATATGTCAAATGCAAGATTTGGGGCCTCTATTTGGGTGTTTCTCGCAAGAGTTCAGCACCAGGTTACCTCCCGGGATAAAGTGAAAAAGCTCAGTTCTGATGCAAACTGTTCTACTTATAGGTCAAATTACATCATGACCTGTCACGATTCCTGCGGAAGGGATGGGTTGGTTCTCTCCACCCTCTTCCCACCGGTGTGCTAATAGGAGAAGGAGTTGAGGGGTGTGAGTTAGGAAAGCTGAGGGAGGAGAAACCTTTGTCATCCCAAACTAACATGTGGTTTGGCATGTTTAAACTCTGAAAATCTATCAACATGGTAAGTACCCTAATTTTTCAATTCTTTACATCTATGGATATATTTTTAAGAATTACATTTTAAGGCAAATCAGATGATACTATTCTAAAGTCAGCACGCCCTTCCTGTGCAGAGATACTGTTTTTCTTTGTTTACTTAGGAGCCGCATTAGTGAAAAATATGCCACTTCATAGTTCCACATGTTAATGTTGTCCACCCTCACACCAACTTTCAAATCTCTTGGCATCATGGGAAGGCCCAAATCAAATTTTCCTTAATAACTTCTGTTATAATTATCACAGAATAATGGTTTCCACATGGTTCAAAGGGGATTAGTGGCACCTTTAATAAAAACAAGTCTGGAATGAGCATTGTGGCATATACGCTACCCTTTTTATACAATAAAATGTATGTTTCTATTAATTAAAACCCAGCTTCACAGACCTCGCTCAATCTAGCCCCAACGTTTGTTCCTCTTAAGCGTGTGACCAGCCAGATGCTGGCTCATGTTTATCTTAGCCTATCCCTCCTTGGCCTCGCAATGGTCCTGACTTTAGCTTTAATGCACATTTTATGGGAGTTGTGACCTCAAGGTCACTTCTGCTGAAAAACCGGCAAGGCTTTATCTATTTCCACCGTGGTTACCATCAATGGCAGTATATTTCTTTGTATTTTTATGTAATGGACCTGATTGATTGTTGACAAAACAACCTCCCTCTCCAGGACAAGCCGAGGAAAGGTCTTTGATGTTAAAGACTCATTTCAGTAGGAATGCACAGCTTCATGTACAAATCTGCAAGAAATGGCTTTTATACTCACACACAGTACATTTTACATGAATCATTTTATAAGGCATCTGGGCCTTATATCCATGTGCAATGTATTTCTATAATCTCACAGTTGCAAAAGACATGAGTATCACTTCTGGAGTGTCCATAAACAGGGCAGTTATATGAGAACACCATCTTCACCTTGAAACCAAGAGAGCACTTATCTTTGCAAACAGTCATTTCGACGAGCAAAAAGAAAGTTCTTTTATTTCTTATAATTGCAATAAGCTTGTTTTCACTTAATATTTCTGGATCACAATCTGGGATTGCATTGAAGATAATGTACACGCTGCTATCTGTCTCTTTGTCTCTGGAGGATAGCTCAGGAGCAAAGTGCTTGCCTTGGAAGCAAGACGACACAGAGCACCACAATTTTGATTCCCAGGGCTGTGCTTAGAATCCTCTCGGTGTTAAGCACGCTATAAATAACCCATCATTTAAGTATAGCTTTCCATGGATTTAGTAAAACAGCATTTTCAGCCACAATTCTTGCTCTTTCCTTGCTGAAATGCATTGCAAATATCTTCATGCTTTGAACTTCCAAGCACACTTCTCCATCATTTGAGATTCAGGCCTGTCTTTAGTTCAATAGGCCTCATGTCTGACATCACCATTTCTTTCATTAAAACTCAATAGCAATAGAACTCTCTGCAATGGGTATTCGGCATTCTTTTCACCCTCTGTTCTAGGCTCTACCCTGTTCCTGTGACATCTGTAATGAACCATTTTGACATTGGGCTCTCTTTTGTCCCTCAGGTTAACAACATCTCTAAGGCATGCTGCATTCCAGTTGAGGCTTTTTAAAATATGTTTGTCTTACCTTTTTGCTCTGAAGTTGTTGGTCAGCCAGGCTCTTGTTATATTCTGGTTAGATTACTACAGTGGGGCTACACAACTTCCTGATAACATGCTGAAAGTGTGTGCAGAATGTGGCAGCAGACAAATAGAGCAAGCTAATGTCTTCGAATTGAGAGATGAATTAAATCCAATGTCCTATGTTTTGGCCATTAATCTGTTTTTAATGATTTTGTATTTTAATCTCAGTTTCCATCATTATGTTGCTACGTTGATCTTATGATCAGGTTGTATAATATTTTAGATAATTTCTCCTTCCACAAGCACCTGTAGACTTTGTTAAGGTCTTAATTCATCTTCTTTTAAACAATTTAGAGCTCTTTTGTTTAAAATGTGTTCTATAAGTACTTTTAAGTTAACACAACATAACTTTGAAAAAAAATAATTGTCCTACTTACAAGTACAAATAAAACAGTATGAGTGAATCACGAGATTGTGGATTGTTTGTCTAATCTAGACAATTACCCTGGCTTAGGTGAGTAAAGAGTATACGTTAATGTTCAGGAGGATTAGAGTCTTGTCTTTGCAAGGTTAATACCACCATTTCATAGACTAAGTAGAACCTTAAATCCATGTGAAGAACTTTAATAACATCTATCCATACATCTTGGAGAGAGGTGGAAAACTGTGTGAGCTTTATGCTAACATCACTTCGATAAGTTGACAGCAAGATTTGTCCTGAACATATTTGACAAGTGGATGGAGAATGCTGCCCAGAATTTAAGACTTCTCTTTAAATAAGTTTTATTATAGGGAGACATAGTGAGACCCCCCACCTACATGTTGTTACAATCTGAAGAATATATCAGCAGAGGACCATTACCAGTAGAAGATTAAAGGTGTGGTGTTACAAAATGTGTCTCTGAGCATTTCAAGTCTAATGATTTAATGCAGTTATTATGTCAGCATGCACTACTTGAAGGCGAGCATCTTACGAAGATCAACGTGGTAAGCCAATGACAAACTGTATTAACCTTTCTGATTATTCTGAAGTACAACATCAATGCCTTGATCCTTCTTGAATGAGCAGTTGGCACTCAAAAGTAGGGAAAATCGTTTGCAAATAAAGATTGTTAAAGAGAAAATACAAGAACAATTCTTTACTAAAGTGTCACACCCCATGGACCGAGATCGATTGTTAACATTGACTTTTATTTCTTGGCAAGTGTACACTGGCCATGACCTGTTCCATCCACAGTGGCATATGTGCTAGTAAATTAGCTGGTGTGCTTGTATCATATAAGGGCCTGCATAAACTAAAAGAAATGCAACAATATTTAATTGGAGTGCTTTCTTTTATGCCTGCCATGATCAGGCCAAAGAATGAGATTATACATTTCAAATAAAATGACATATATAACTGTTATCGACTGTGATAATGCCCCCTACCTGGGCCCGGGTTTATGAGGAAAGCAACCATGTGTATCGGGTGCCACCAAATGCCCCATTATGTAGAGCCTGTGGTTGGCGTGGGGAGGATCCCTTTGTCACCTCCTCAATACCCAGGTCAGAGGGCTGGGGCTCACATGTACCACACTAAAACATATGGCCATTTAGGCTATTCAGAAAGTGTGCTAGTAGGCGGCTTTCAGGATGTGTTCTCTGTAGGCCATGCTGTGCAAAAATATATTTTATTCTAATCATGTGACATGTGATTCCACCCTCGGTTGCAGGATCAGGGATGAGAGTTACCAAGTCCTGCTCACGATAGAAGACACTGCTGGGCTGGTGGTGAGCATGCAAGGATAATGCTGAGCCTCTGTGCTACATGAAAGAAATATAAAAAGGCACGTTTTTCTTTTTCCAGCTGTGACCTAGAGGCTTTAACCAATCATGCTTCAATTGAAGTCACCTGTGGTGCAATGTTTGAATGCTCTGTGATGATTCATTAGATGTCATCACTTCTCCCAGAGGGGGAGCCCCGTTTCATAAGGACAGGATAGTCTCAAGGGGAGGGACCCCACCTCCCAACCCCTTCGGAGAAGGACAAATAACTAGGTAGAATCAAGCACAACACCCCAACCCTAGTCTTTCATTGCCCTTTGTCTGCATTTCATCAACCCTCCTTCCTAGCACTTCTATTAGCTACAGTCATAGTTCCACTATAATTTTGATTGAGATGAAGAAGATTAACCACAGCATGAAGATTACTGAACAGGTTAACACAGGGATGAGGACCCTCTTGGGAGCCATGAAGAGTGGCCCGAAGAAGGAACCACAGCGGTATAGACTTCCGCAGAGGTGTGATTCCTTTCACACAATAAGAACCACAGAAAGGACTGCCAACCAAACAGAGATGCACAGCCAACCGGGATGAGAAACCATGAAGCCCAGGAAGCATGAAGAAGATGCAGAGAAGGCCAGCACGGAGTGGAACTCTTTTGCCTGAGGGTGGTCAAGCAGTACCTGGAGGCTGGCCAATGGTGACCCGAACACACAAGGGTATCCTCACTCCTACTCCCCCTCGATCCTCTGCTCAGGTGGCCAGGGAAAGGCCATCGCTTTGGGATTTTGACCCTGGGGGTGGAGAAGCGAGGGAGGATCACCTTTGGTAGAGGGTACTTGTGTATTTGGAAGAGGGTACCTACAGGTGAGACATGGTATCCCCCTTTCCCTTATGAGAGCCAACCTAACCCTCCCCCAGTCTTTATGGGCAACTGTAAAACAGCTACCCTCAATTTTCCTCATTCAACCTATTTCACTACTGGGACGAGGAAAAGGCGACTTGGAGTAGTGAACACCAGTAACTCATTTCACCACTCTAGTATTGCGATGAGGAAGATGCATGCAAAGCAATGTAAACGTCAGTCATGACGCTTTAATTGCAGTCAGGCAACGCTAATTGGGAATTCACACCTGCAACTTGTCAAGTGGTTGCAGTTGTATAAGAAGGGAGAGAGAGGCCAGCAGAGAGGCCAGCAATGGATCCTGCCTGCAAGGAGAACCAGGATGCTGGCAGACAATCCTGAAGCCCAGGAGCAGGTGGGCCAGAAGTAATCCACAGGTATGGGAGCCTCCGTGGTGGAGATGTGCAGTCGGAGTTGTGAGGAAAGCAAATTAAACAAAGTAGCCACCAGCATCCACAGAAGGGAAGCAAAGCTGCCAGTGGGAGCAGAGAAGATTCAGAAGTGTGAGTGGGGCTTGCAGTGGGGCTTGCAGTCCAAGGTAAGCCAGCAGGCGGAGCAGAAGTGGAAGAACACAGCTGCCTGAAAGGAACACTGAGGACAGGTGAGTGAAGGGGAACGTCACTCAAAGCTGGGGCACTCCTAGGGGCTGCATGAGAGCGAGACAAATGCAGAATGAACTACATCACGTGCAGATTGAAACAGACCGAAGCCAGGTTGAATGAAAATGTAAAATGTCACTGATATTGAATACCAACTGAATGAAAAATGTATGGGCAAAGCCACAGTCTGATGAAAGATAAAATGTGAAAGAGCATGACAGAAAGGTGAGAAGAAGTAAACCACCACAAGTTGAACTTTATGCATGAATGCAGTACAGCAAGGTCAAAGACTGGCAGAGGATATGTGACAGAGTGTGGAAAAGCCAAGAGGCTGACCAGGAGTAGCCAAGTGAGCATGAACCTTCACATAAAGCCAGTAGGCCGACAAGGAGAGGTTAAGTGAGTGTATATATGTAAACAGGAGGAATACCTAAGAAACAGAGTGAGCTGAAGAGCCTAGAGTTCCTAGGTTACGCGACCTGTAATGGGGGGACCATTTGATCTGACAACTGCGCCCAGACCAGGGAACCCTTTATTGTGAAAGCCAAAAACATTGTTTAAATATTGTGAAAGCCAGAGACATGCTTTGTATTTTATTTGTATTTTATTGTATTTTATATAGCGCTTTAAGCCAAAGCGCTTCACAAAGTTACAGAACACCGTACAAAAATAATGAAAAATAATCAGAACATCAGTTCTTACTGGTAGCAGGCAATCAGCGACTACGGAGAAGATGGATTTTTAGAGAAAGAAGGGAGAGAGAATAATCAGTAATAGAGCATATAGAGAGTTGGAGAACACTTCAATGAAAAGGAGAGAGGAGCTGAAAAGATCAAAACCGGGACTGAGCACATGGAGGGCGAGGAACACTCAGTCTAAAGGGAGAAGAAGAGCAAAGAGCATGAGAAGTAGAGTAAAACGATATAAGTACAGCTCGGTAGTCAGGTACAAAATGGTAGAGGGATTTAAAGACTAGGCAGAGAAAATAAAATTTGAGTTGAGAGTGAAAGGGAAGCCAGCCTAGTGAGTCCAGAGAAGAGGAAATAGAGTCTCTATAGGAGAGAAGAAAAAGAAGACAAATAGAAGAATTTTAAATATATTTCAAGGGAGCAAGACGTGAGGATGGAAGATCAAAGAGAATAGTAGAGCAATAGAAAAGGCATATGAAAATTAGAGAAGAAATTAGCAGTTTGGTGGCTTGAAAATGAAAGGCCGAACTTTGTGAATATTGTAGAGATGAAAACGGCAAGAGGGAGAAGTGAGAGAGATGTGGCAAGCAAAAGTAAGATTAGAGTCAAGGTAGAGACCAAGGTTACGAGCTGTGGGAGAGATAGAAAGGTTCAAAGGAGGAAAAGATACAAAAGCAGGTGGTAGATGTGGAAGCAGAGTGTTAGCAGGGAAGAATAGAACCTCAGTCTTCCCTGCATTTAAAGTAAGGGAATGAGATGCCATCCAGGCCTTGATAGCAGAAAGACAAGCAGTAAGAGTATGGTGGATCTCAGATGTGAAGGAAGAGAAGGATAGAAAGAGTTGAGTGTCTTCAGCATAAAAGTGATATGAAAGACCAAACGAAGAAATTATAGTTGTGACTTGAGAGGTATAGAGAGAGAAGAGAAATGGTTCCAGGACTGATCCTTGGGGAACACTGTGCTCAAGGGATAGAGGTGAGGATGTCTCATCAGTCCAAGAGACTGAGAAAGCTCTATTAGATAGATAGGAAGAGAACCAGGAAAAAACAGAACCCTTAAAACCAAAGGAAGAAAGAGAATCCAAGAGCAAAGTATGATTGACATTATCAAAAGCAGCAGATATGTTCGGAAGAATAAGAAAAGAGGAGTGTATAGAGTAGTGAGTGGTTAGAAGAGAATTGAGTACACAGGTTAGGGCAGTCTCAGTGGAGTGATGGGGACGAGAACCAGACTGAAAATGAGGGAGAAGGGATAGGTCAGTAACAAAGGATGAACAAGGTGTTCTAAGAGTCTTGATAGATAAGGTAGAAGGGTAATATGATGGAAATCAGAGACAATCCAAGAATTTGCAGTCGTTTTTTTCAGAATGGGAATGATAATTGCATGGTTAAAGGATGTAGGGAAAATAGATATAGAGCGACAGATATTAAAGAAAGAGACAAGAAAAGGTATGAAAAGAGGATATACTTTGGGAATGAGAGCAGATGGAATAGGGTCGGTAGGAGCTGCTGTGGGATGAGCTTTAGCCAGCAGAAGTAGCATATCAGATTGCGAAACTGGTGCAAAGCTAGAAATAAAAGCTGCGGGAGATGGCGGAGGAGAGGGTACTGCAGTTGAGGGGGTAGAGTTTAGAATATCTTGATGCAGAGAGTGAACTTTAGAAGAAAAGAAGTGAGCAAAGTCAGGTGCAGATATCATAGAGTTAATAGAGTAGTCAGGAGAAGGAGGAGAGAGAAGCAGTGTTAAAGTTTGAAAAAGACGCCTAGGATGGGCCAATTGCGTATGAAGGAGGTCTGAAAAGTAAGAACGGTTAGCAGAAATAAGGCAGTTATCATAAAGGGCGTGATAGGAAAAGTAAGTGGAGTGATTAGATAGAGATCTTATTTTGAGCCAGCGTCTTTCCAGACGGTGGAGAAGGTGTTGCATGGCACAGAGGTGAGATGATACCCAGGGTTGAGAAAGTTTACGGGTAGGCTGAAAGGCAGACAGAGGAAAGAGTTGGTCGAGACCAGAAGAGAGAAATGATGAGAGGACAGATGCTGCTTCATCAGCACTGAGAGGGGAAAAGTTCAATAAGAGGGGAAGCGTGTTGGTGCACATGCCGTGAAACAGTGAAGAAATAACATGGTTGAAGTAAACTCAGAAAGAGTCATCTAATTGAACTGTCAAGCCAATCAATGTGGAGTGTCAAGTTGATGTGGTTTTGTGTTGAACATTGAAAGAGACCAAGCAAGTAGACAAGTTGTAATCTTGGGGGAAGGGAACCTGAGACTTGATAAATTGTAATGCTGTCTTGAGAACAGGAACCTCAAGACCCTTTTATTTGGAAGTGTGTATCCATGAACTCAGGGAAGGGAAACACCAAGGATTTGTGGAACTGTGTTGCCTTGAACTTGGGGAAGGGAACTGCAAGGAGTTGTGGAACTATTGTGAACTTGGGAAAGGTAATCCCAAGACCTTTTGTGGAACTTTCTTGAACTTGGCAAAGGGAGATGAAATGGAAGCTAGGAGCTGGAAGAAGCTCAGAACTTTGTTTTGATCACCATTTTGTTTATTGTTGATATCTCTGAACATTGTTTAGCTTTAGTTGTGAGGGCAAGGGTAGGTTTTGGACAGAGACTGACTTTTAAGTTGAACTTTCTTTCTCAGACTTTCCTTAGTTTTGTTCAGGTTGGGAAATCCCACCTTAGCATAGGGCAAGTTAGGCTTTCTACCATGCAGACATTTGAGTTAATAGACCATTTTATTTTGTCTGTGTCTTGCTTCATGGTTCCTTCACAACCGTCAGTCCATGGGTCGGGCAGGGGATCCACAAAGTGAAATCACTGAGACATGGAGATGCCCATACAGCACACAGAGCAAGAAAAGAACCCTGGGAAGACCCAGACGTGCATCCCGAAGACAGTCAAAGTAACGAGAGAGGCGAAAGGTAAAGGAGGTGAAGAAGCCTATACCCATACAATGAGTGGGGTTATCCTCCTTGTTCAGTATTTGGCAAGAGAGGCAGCCAAGGGGACGCAAAGAGAAGTGGAGAAAAATGAAGGTCGGGCCCTGTACTGCTTTTGGGAAAAGCAAGAGAAAGATACGAGTCCTCTTCCTCGTGGCAGTACTTAGCAGCAAAGTGAACCAAGTGGGCCAGTTCAAAGAAGAGGTTAAAGAGAAACGAGGCTTTGGGACCCAAAGCCAGAAAGAGATATGAGTCATCTTCCTCGTGGCAGTGCTTGGCAGGGAAATGAAACAAGTGGACCAGTTCAAATAAGAGGTAAAAGAGAAACCAGGGTTTGGGACCCGAAGCCAGAAATAGATACAAGTAATCATCCTTGTGGCAATACTTGGTGAACCAAGTGGGCCAGTTCAAAGAAGAGACAAAACCAGAATTGGTTGTTGTAGGCGTGAAGCCTAATAAAAAGAAGGCCTGGGGAAGGGAGTCATTCCCCCAGGCTATCTGAAAGTGTAGAGCAGCAGGGGAAGGGTGTAATTCCCCCTGATTGTGTTGGACTAAGAGCAGGGTACCATGAGAAGGGAGTCATTTTCCTGCTAACCTGGAATAACAGTAAGGTCCAAAAGTGCCTGGGTAAGGGGGCCCTTCCCCCAGGATATGTGAAGCCGGATGACAGGAGAAGAGACACATTCTCCTGACCCACCAAGCAGAAGGAGCGAGATGTTTGGAACTTCGTTATCAGGGTAAAAGAGCCAGTACCCCTGTGAACACGTGCGAGAATATTGATTGGGACTTTACTATCAGGGGACAGGAGCCATTATCCTGGCAACGTGTGAGACATGAAAGTATTCTGAGCTGTGTGAACTGTTTTGAGAAACCCAGGAAGAAGGGAGTCATTCTCCTGGGAGCTGCCAGAACAGAACTACTTTAGTTTTTAGTTTCTACTGTAAGGGACAGAAGTAAGGTTTTCTTGACACAGGATGGGGGACATTTTGAGTTTGACAGCCACATTAGATTTATTAGTTGAGCCATGGAAACCACTCTCAGGAATAGGGATAGATAGGTGTTCTTTACTCTTTTTCACTGAATAAAAGTTTTTAGCCCCAGACATGGTACCATTGTGTCAGCATGCTTCATCTGCATACTTACTGTCCAGAATTCCTAAACAATAAGACAAGTCACACACAGCTGCAAACACTAATGTGGGATGCCACAGGTAAGGATGATAGGGACATTTATTTATTTATTTATTTATTTATTTGTTGATTTATTTATTGATTTATTTATATATACAGGAATAACAATGCACTTTTGATCACACAAGAACATACAATAGAAAAGTAAACAGATTTGATGGGAAACAGTGAGCTTCTTACAATGAGAGGAGTTTGAGGGATATTCTGTCTCAGGTTGTGGGACAGAGGCAGATTAGAAGTGAGGGAAAAATGTTAGCTAGAAGGCAGATGAGAGGTAGGTTAAGAGGGTAACTATGAGGCGAGGAGGTAGGCCTTTAGTTTGGTTTTGAACAAATATGTGTGGACTGAAAAGAATATCATGAAAGTGGAGCAAGAAGAGAGAAAGAGCAGAAGCAAGAGCAAGCACAAGGAGGGCGAGGAGCCACAAGGATAGTCGAGGAGGCAGAGCAGAGATTACGAGAAGGCTTATAGAGTTGGCTAGAGGAGGATGTAGTGATGCCTTACCAACTTGTGAACCAGGAGAAGAAATTTAAACCTGACCCTGTTTTGCATCATCATCCATCCAGCCTGACGACAGTACAATGAAGTGGGTGTAGAGTGATGGAGTTCAAAGAGAGTCCTGGTAGAGAAGTTCATGATCTTGTCGAGAGGAAAGAGAGCATAGTTGGGGAGACCAAAGAGGATGCTGGCTCAGTAGTCTAGTTTAGAGAAGACAAGAGTCGTTAAGAGATGTTTGGCAGTGTTGAAAGGAAGGAGGCTCATGATTTTCCTAATATTTAGGAGGTTGATACGAGCCACTGTTCCAGTTTTGGAGATGAAAGTAGAGAACACATGAGAAGGGTCATAGATGACACAGAGGTTTCTAGCTGAAGTAGACGAGGGGAGAGCGTCAGGTGTGAACTGTATAGGTATAGGAAGAGATGTGAGAGTGCTTTTGGCAGGGAAAAAGAGTACCTCGGTTTTGGTAGAATTTTACATCTGAGAGTGCAAAGGCATACAATATTTAATGGCAGAGAGAAAGTTGGATATTTTAATAGAGAGATCAGTGGAAAGTTCAGGAAAAGAGAAGATGTGGGAGTTGTCCACAACGAGTTGGTACGAGAACCCAAAGGAGGAGATCAGTGCCCCAAGATCGGAAGTGTAGAGTGTAAAGAGGAGCAGACTCAAGGCAGAGCCTTGTGGAACACCAACCGTTGGAGGAGTGAGTTGAGAGGTGTTGTTGCTCAAGGAGGCAGAGAATTGGAGAGGTGCAAGGTAGGATTCAATCCAGGCAAGCGCTTGATCACGAATCCCAAGAAGAAAGAGAGTATTAAGGAGATCAGAGTGATCAACAGTGTCAAAGGCAGCAGACAGGTCAAGGAGAAATAGGATAGAGGATAGGTTTTTGTGTTTAGCAGAGTAGATGAAGTTGGACACAGTCACGAGAACAGATTCTGTGGATTGACAGAAATGGAAACCTGTTTGTAGAGTGTCTCCAAGGTTGTGGATGTCTAAGAAATTGGTAAGAAAGTTGAACACAACTCTTTCAGGCACTTTACAGTAGTACGGAAGGAGAGACACAGGGTGAAAGTTAGCCGGTAGGTTCGGGACAGCCTGTTGATTTTTAGGAGAGGGATGACCATGGCTGTTATAAAAACAGAGGAAAAGCAAGCAGAGTTGAACGGCAGGTTGAAGAATTTAGCGAGGTGAGAGGCTACTATAGGGTGAATAGGCTTGACTAGCTGAGGACCAAGAGAGTATGATGGGGCACAAGAGGGGTTAGCCTTCATCAATAAAGATATCACTTCATCAGTATTACTGTGACTAAATGGGAGATGGAGGCAGAGGAAGATGGTAGTGTAGGCAGAGTGTAAAATGTAGGAGGGTGAGTTTGTGGAAGGTCAGGAGATAGTCCTTAATTATGCATTTTGCAACAAAGTATCTAGCTAGGTCATTAGGTGTGAGAGTGGAGTTGATAATCATAGACTTAGAAAGAGTGCATTTACGGTACCCTGTAGCGGTTGAGGATGGTTGGAGTAAGAGTCAATGAGGGTTAGGTTGATTTCCCTTTCAGCTCGATCAAGAGTGCACTTGAGATAATTCAAGGCAGAGAGGTAGCGCTGCAGGTCCTCAAGCTAGTAAGTATGCCTCAATTTGAAAATCAGCCGATGCATGTCTGTGCAGAGAAAGCGTACGAATGTGGTGGCCTATGGTTGAGGATGCTGAGATGTAAGTGTGAAAGTAAGCTGTGGGAAGTGAGAGGAGAGTGAGTCATATTGTAGGGATTGGAAGCTGTAGAAGGCAGTGTTGGTGTAAGAGGTATTGGGTGTGAAGGAGGAGGGTGAGAACTGTAGTTTGGAGAGAAAGGGGGTATGGCAGATGGTTCAAATTTCCTTTTAGTAATAGGTGAATCAAGTGGTGAGGCAAGGTAAGAGGGTGGAAAAGAGATGGTAGTGGAAACAATTGAGTGATCAGATATGGATGTTATGACAGTAGCATTAGTGGCTGAAAGAGAGCTGGAGATGAATAAGAGATCCAAAGAGTTACCCACTGTGTGGGCATGTAGGTTATGGATAGAGTGGAGAGAAATCTAAACACTGAAGTTTATATTTCTGAGAAGTGGTTGGAGAGGGAAGGTTAAAGTCACCTAAGAGAATTAAGTGATGTTTAGTGGAAAGAGATCAAGAAGATGCTCAAGATCATCAAAGAATTGGCAAGTGGGACCAGGAGGGTGATATATGGAGATGATGTGAATTGAGTGAGTCAGAGCAATAGCAGAGACAGTGATTTCAAAAGAAGTAGGAGAGGATGTAGCATTGGAGATTTGTGAGGCATTGAGGTGGGAAGAGAGTAGGTGTCCTCCACCTCTTCCAGTCAGTCGAGGAGAGTGAATGAAAGATAGTTTGGAGTTGTGTAGGGCCACCAGAGTGATGAGTGGCAGTGTCAGATGGAGTAATCCAGGTTTCAGCGATAGCAAGATGGTCTAGAGAAGGAGAGCTTGAGTTAAGTGATAAATAATGTTTTGTTGAATACAGACTGAACATTCTAAAGTGCAATGTTCAGTTGATTAGCTAAGGAAGAGTAGAGAAGGTAAGTCTCAGCGCAAGAGATGCGAGGTGGAAAGGTGTTAGAGGAGGTATAGTTAGCTCGCCGGCTTTGTTTGTTGGAAGGAGATCGAAGAGAAAGGGAGTAGTGGGAGTTGTGAGTTGTGAGTTTTATAATAGGATGGGAAAGAAGGAAGGTGTCGCGTGATTGGAGAAATAGTAGGGAGAGGTGACTAGGAGGAGCAGGATTGAATGCACTACTGGTTAGCAGCACAGTGGGGAGAGCCAGTACAATCATTAGGAAGCTTCAGGTAATCACAGGTGCAACAATGAGAAAGGCAAAAGCAAAGGGTCATATAAAGGACCTTCGATCCAAAACAACAATAATTATGATTAACTATTAATCTAATGTCAGTATACCTTTGGAACTCACCAACAAACAATAACAAAAGTAACCTAAAAAGGAGTGTACGCCAAGCAGAAGAAGCACTATTTATTCTGGACTGGGAAAACAAGATTCATGCAGAATGCAGAACAGAACTGCATGAGAAGCGCTGTCACAGATATGCCCAGTAGACACATGCTTTTATAATCATACAAACTAATTAGCATCAAAACACATTGCAACATTAGGATAGTCCTCCATGTTGAGCTGATTGGTAGAATTGTGTCATTCCCCTATAATAAGATCTGCATTATTCTGAAATGATTTGGTCCTGCAAACCTTTCCACACCACCCTCGACTGCCTCTGTGATGTTGCAGTCCAATCCCCAATTCCCACATCATAGTGCCAAAACATTGAGATATTTCAGCAGCAGATCTTTATTCATCAGCCTCAGGTCATCTCCATCCATTTCTCATGGGAATACAACCAATCATGACAGTGCCAGAGCCTTGAACCATTGACAAGTTACTGTTTTACATCTTAGGTACTCTTTGAACTTCTTCCCAGGCTAAGATGTCCAAAGGGGCAATTTGAAACCATCAGTAGACCAGTTTATTTAATCTAATATGCCGAATTATAAACTGTTTGTGCACTCACTGCCTTTCCCTGGCACCCATGAGCTTCACTTCCTGACCTCGAAAGTATCACAGACTGTTCCTTTTCTTAGCATATGATCCTGGGAACGTGTAGTTTGCAGTGTGCTGCCAGCCTCTGGATCTACTATGCAAGTTAATGAAATGTAAATTTATTTCTAGTAAAAAGCATGCTTTGAGGCCTGTTCACAGTGCCTAGGTCTAATGTTAATCCCTGTATACTTACATGTAACCCAACTTTATTGCCTATATGTTATTTACTTGGAACACAATTATTTAGGGTGTTCTCCAGCCTAGTGCATAGAACAGTGTGGAAATAAATGAAGTCCCCTCCCCTTTTAGTGGGCTACTCCTGCAATTGATAAGTTTGCACCTTTTTACCATGCTGAACTAGCATTTTTACCACAGCAGGGTAATCATTAATAATTAGCAATGCCTGGATTTTGGTATGTGTCTGATAGTTATGTTATGTTATATTATGTTATGTTAAAGGTTCTTATACTGCACACTCTTGCCACCTGTGTGGTCTCCTGGTGGATCTGTAAAGCAAGGAGGGAGGTGGGTAAATTAGTAGGACTGTGTGGCAGAAATAGCAAGAGAGCTGTGATGTGCTGTTGGCAGCTTCAGTTTGAAGAAACAGTTTATTGAGCGTAGGTGTGTTTTTTGGGTTGGTAGCCACCATGTGGTGTTGGGCGAGACAATGGGCCTCATTACGAGTCTGGCGGTAACCGCGGTGGTAAAACCGCATGGTTACCGCCGGACTCGTATTACCATTCCTCCTCCGTGATTCCCGGAATTACCGGGGCATTACAACCCCGGTTTTCCGGGAATCACGGAGGCGGAATGGTGTTAATCCCCATTCCCATCGAGTCCTATGGGACTCGATGGGAATGGGGATCATGGAAACACCGGCAGCATCTCGTAATGCTGCCGGTGTTTCCTCGTCTGCCTGCAGGCGGGCGGTGTTAAACCCGCCAGGTCAGACCGGAGTCGGGATCAGGTGGTCCGGAAACAACGGTGGTGGCGGGTTTACTGCCATCGTTATTTCCGGACCGCCTGAGTTACAATGAGGACCAATGTGTGGTTTGTTTCATCCATATCAGATTTGTATCGCACACATGTCAGCACTGTGAGCTGTGGCTCGGTATGAAAAGGCGATGTGGAGTCTAGCTAAGACTGCCCGTCTCTGCTCAGCCACCACAATAGGCAGAAATGTTGTGTCTCCTTTGATCCCTTAGGAGATTTGGGAACACCACAGCCCAGGAAACCCCCAGCCAGGGGCCTCCTGAAAACCAAGCTTCAAAGAGGCACACTCACAACATAAGGGTAAGACTCACACAGGGTGTTTCATAACTAAGTGTCTTTGAAGGTGTGGGTTTAGGAAGAGGGCAGGGTTAAGACAAAGCAGAAAGTGCTGAGGAAAGGTTCCTCCATCTTAGGTTTCTAAGAGCTTATTGTTGCTTTCTGTCTATGACAGTTCCTGCAGAGCAAAGCACTTTGGGTATGATGCAAGATGTCAAAACTCACTGTTACCTTGACAGAGATTGACCCCCCACACCCCTTAAAGCATGGTTCCTTGCATCCAAGCCTCGATGGTCCTTTACCTTTATAAGGAAGGGGCCTCCCACTCCTTCCTTGATTCCCTTGGAATTTTAAAGTAAAACACACTCATTTGTTTGTACCCTGTTGGGGGAGCAATCCTTTCAAAATTCCTCCAATTGTGAGGTGAAGGCACGTGTTCCATGGCAGAGGCATGCTCTGTTCCCTAGCCATCACCAGGGAACATTGAGGGTGACTGTTGGTGGACCAGGATCTGCACCAGTAACAAGGCTCATCACTGGTGGTGGAAGATTCCTGCAGGTGCTAGCTAGCTTCCCTAGACTGGGAGTGAAGAGGAAAGAATACATTAAAGTAACCATTAAGAGTACCTATCCAGAGTATCCAGTGTCTCCTTGATGAGTGAACCCTATGGCTGACCAGCAGACATAACACCTATTATTCGAACTGCCTCGATAGCGACTCCCCATCTGGAACAGCATGACTCACTGCATCTGAACCAGACTCTACTCATAAAGACAGCATTCCGAAGCATGGTTCAACATTGATGTACTATCAAAGAACAAATGTATGTACTTTTGTGAGGTAAGCTCAAGTGTTCCACATTTGGGATGCTAGAAACTGATACGCCACACATTTGTACCGCTTCGACCAAGACACAATGAACCACAGATACCATATAATAGAGGAGACTGCTCAGGACTTTTTGTAGGAAACTGCTCAGGTCTTATACCTCACTTATCCATTGACTTCCGATACTTCTGCTGCTATAGACCTGGACCTCTTGAATGCCAGGTCCTTATGTATAACACATCTGTAGTACTGGACCTTTTCTTAAGACTACATTTTCCTCTGCATTACCGGAACCTGGATTCTACCCCATAACTCAACTTTTTCTGGTTCTCTTACTTCTTCCCTGTCTTCTTTTGCTCATGTCCCTCGAGCCACTGGTGACAGAGGCGGCATTGGCATACTTTATCGTTCTTCCTATTCATCTGTCCCTTCACCACTTGCCACGCCTGATTACACTTCTTTTGAGTTTATCTATAAGATTTTCACTGCTCCCTATGCTATTTCTTTTCTTATTGTTTACCGACCACCTGGCCCTCTTGGATCATTCTGTGAGGATATTGACCATCTTCTGTGTTATATTCTTCCCAGACCAACTCTGCTTGTTCTACTTGGAGATTTTATTCTTCACCTTTTCTCTACTCACTCTGCCTCTCCCTTCCTTCCTATTCTTGACTCTCATTTACGTTCTCCACTTTCTACTCCTCCTACTCATATCTCTGGCTCTTCACTAGATTTCATTTTTCTTTCAACTTTCGCTGTCTCTTCTGTACTAGCCATACCTGTTTATTTATCTGACCACTCTCTACTCTCTGTATCACTTCTCCCTCCTACTTCTTACATATCCCCATTCCTTGTATACCCAAAACATTTTTTTGGGGCGATTTACTCAACTTTAACTCTTTGTTTTTTCATGACACTTGTACTACTATTCTTCCTTCTCTCACAACCTTCTCCTTTCTTACTGCTAACAAGGCCCCGTCCACCTTTTCTTCATCTCTTTCTTCAGGCCTTGACCAACTCTACCCTCTCTCTGCTTTTCAGCCTACTCGCAAACCTACCCAACTCTGGCTCTCCTCTCACCTTTACTCTATGCTTCATCTTCTCCATCGTTTGAAAAGACGCTGAATTAAAACTCATCTAATCACTCAGCTTACTTTTCCTATCACGCTCTCTATGATGATTGCCTAAACTCTGCTAAACGCACTTATTTCTCAGATCTTCTCCACACTCAATCTATCCACCCTAGGTGTCTCTTTCAAATCTTAATACGGCTCCTTTCCCCTCCTTCTTCTGATCCCTCTATTAACTCTTCTCTATCTGCGTCTGATTTTGCTCTCTTTATCTCCTCTAAAGTTCATTCTTTACATCAGGGCATTCTAAACTCGTCCTCTCCTAACACTGCACCCTCTCCTTCCCGTACTCCTTCTACTCTAATTTCTAACTTTGCTCCTGTCTCAGATTCCGCTGTGTTAAAAATGGTAATTTTCGAATTACCATTTTGTCGAAAACATTTTGCTGGAAAAAAAATGTTGCATTTTTTTTTATTTTATATTTTTTTGGGGTTTTGTTAGTAAAAAAAAAGTGTAAATAAAAAAAAACAAACAGGAATTTGGGGGGAACCCCCATTTCAAAAATAACATTAAAAAAAACATTGAAAAATTTTTTTTTGCAGCAAATCGTTGTCCAGAAAATGGCATTCGAAAATATTGCGCTCAAAAATATCACTATAAACCGTGTTACTCTTGTTGGCCAAAGCTCATCATACAGCAGCTCCTACGGACTCCATCCACATGTATTCCTAAAGTCTATCCTCTGTTGTACCTTTCCTTGTCTCCTTCTTTAACATCGTCTTTCTACTTCTACTTTTCCCACAGCTGTCAAACATGCAACTATCATTCCTATTCTAAAAAAATCATAGCCAATCCTTATTTTTTGTTACCTATCTATCTCTTCTTCCCCCCTTCCTCTCCCTTAGCTCCACTGACAGTACTCTGATCTGTGTGCTTAACTCTCTTCTTTCAGCTCGCTGTTCTAGACACTCCTCCTTTCTTATTCTTCTCAATCTATGTGCAGTTTTCGACACAGTGCATAATTTTTTGCTCTTGGAATCGCTTTCTTCCTTTGGTCTTCCAGGTTCTCTTCTTTCCTGGTTTTCCTCCTACCTGTCTAACAGAACATTCTCTGTCTCCTGGGGTGGTAAGACTCCTGCACCTTTCTCCCTCGACCACAGAGACCCCCAAGGGTCAGCCCTGGGTCCTTTTCTATTTTCACTATACACTTCACTACTCGCTCTTATAATCTCCTCCTTTGGACTTTTGCATCACTTTTATGCCAATGATACACAACTTTTGCTATCCTTCTCGTTTTCACTCCTGAAATTCACCACACTCTTAAGACCTGTCTTTCTGCCATTAAATCTTGGATTGCCTCTCATTTCCTCACTCTAAATGCTGGAAAGACAGAGATTTTATTCCTCCCTGCTAACACTCACCGCCGCACCCTCCCACTGTCTATTTCTTTTCCTCCCTCTATTCACTCTATTTCTCCTACAGCATGCAATCTTGGTCTTTACTTGGACTCCAATCTTTCTTTTGCTCCCCACATCTCTCTCACGTCTTGTTCCTGTCGCTTTCATCTCTATAATAGTTGCAAAGTTTGCTCCTCTCTGACCTTTCACACTACAAAACTTCATATTTCCTCCCTTAATTTTTCTCAACTTTTCTATTGCTCTGTAACACTCTTTGGCCTCCCATGCCCTCGCCTTGCCCCTCTAAACCTCTAAAATCAATGTATCACTCCTCTGTTCATCTACTTTGTCTTCTTTCCTATTGTGATTCTATTTCACCACCACTTGCCTCGCTTGTCTGGCTCCTTATCCACTCCCAACTTGAATTTAAATTTCTTTGTTTGGTCTTTAAATCTCTTTTTGGGCTTGCCCCTGACTATCTTGCTGGGCTCTTGTCTTTCTACACTCCTTCTCGTTCTCTCCATTCTTCCTGTCTTTTCAGGCTGAATGTTCCATATCCCCCCTGTGCCAGTCCGGCTTCCGATCTTTTCAGCTTCTTGCCCCTCTTCATTGGAATGCTCTTCCCCTTTCTCTCCAATCTATCATTGCTTACTCCCTCTTTCGTGTCTCCGTGAAATCTCATCTCCTTCACTGTCCCCGATTGCTCGCTACGAGAATTGATGTCTCACATGTACCATTGACCATTATTTTGTTCCGTTTACTTTTAACTTTGTGCAGTGCTTTGGATAAAGGTGTTATGTGAAATACAAAAACAAATGCAATAACATACAAATACAAATTGTATCCTATTAGCACGGAACACCTGATGCTGGTGAAGCATAGGTACACAACCATTCTTGCAATACCAAGAATTATAACTGGCCCCCTGGTTAATACCTCACTAGATTCTCCCACATAACAGAGGCATAATCGCTCCATTAACAGGAGGAACTGCCGGAAAGTGACCTGTCAGGAGAGTGTGATGGTAGTGTGGGAGGTGTTAGGACCCTAAGCACGCATGGGATATTCAGACATATTTATTCACAAAAATACAAAACATAAGATGTGGGTGAGGCACATTGTATTTGACTGCAAGAGTATACTAACAAATGAAACTGGGTGACTCCCCCTACATATTAGTACACAACTTTGTGGGGTTGTGAAATATCTAAAAACTCCTAATAGCATAAATAACTAAATGTAAATTGCACAAAGCTCTCTTTAGATCTAAACATATGTGAACTTGGTCCCATAAAATGAACCCATATAATTGTCCTCCCTGTTCTGCCCCTCCAGGTGTTTGCTCTCTGTACCTTTCTTGTTTTTTTGTTAAGTTGGACATTGCTTGATAGGTAGGTTTGTGGTATTTAACTAGTATACTTGCATGCATTCTAAAATTAGTTATGCAGACAATTGAATGTGCACTTTTCTCAACCAACTACTTCTTGCACATTCTTGTTGCATACTAATATGCAGAAATGAACCTGTCAGTATACCTGTCAAATCATGTTCCATAAACTGTAATTGTTTGCATGCCATTTTGCTTTCTTATACAGTTTAAAAATATACGACTAACAGAATGAAATATGATATTAGCCTAAACACTACTATTGATTCTCACCTGCCATCGCATACCGTTTGGCCTTGACCAATACGTTTTAATACTTTCAATACTTAGAGGACACTCGCCCTAGAAACTGTGTGATGAAGTTGCATGTGTACAGTAATTTAACAGAGCATGCATCTTATTTCTAGGCATAACAATTGCAATTCCATAAAAAAGGCCTATATATGTGCAGTGAACAAACAAATATGCACCATCATCAGCTGATAGGAACTGTTCTGAACACTACTGAAATACGGCCGAAATGCAAAGGTGGGTCCTATGAAAATGGTTGTGGGCCTTGCTTCTCATTCTACACCCTTCTTAAGCAACTCTTATTATCTGAAATACCAATAGACTGACACTGCTACTGTGCAGATGTAAAACACACATTTCCAATTGCCCTTTGCTGAAATATGTCTCCTTTAATTATGTCTACATTTGTTTTGATATTTTAATAGTTATCTTAAATGGTGTTGTTACTCTCAGAGGCATTTGACTGAAAAAATAACCACTGTGTCTATGCATCTGCCATTCTCTCACCAAGCAATTATTTTTTTTGTTTTTATTACATTTGTTTTCATATTTAAATTGAAGTTTATATTTCAGAATTAACATTTCTAAAATTCATTAAAAAACTATAAAAAGTTGTTGGGAATGGCCACATAAAAATGCAAACTGAGATGACACAACCTCGGTGAGATGACACAAACTGCTTTTTGTTCTTTGGTTAATTTATTTATAATTCCTGCTTAGCTTTAAATGTTTCTCTAGTCATATTTCGTTCATGAGTTTGAATCTTACCCAAACATTTTTATAATTTTCATGTACATGGTATTTTTATGGTAATGTGTTCGGGATCGCCTCGTAAAACTCACCAAAAAATTACAAAAGTAGTAAAAAAGGAGGGTACGCCACGCCACTGCCAGAAGTAACGCAATTTTATTTAGGGTCCCAGATTCAGCTGGGACAGCAAATTCAAACAGAACGCAGAACAGAACCGCATGAAAAGGCCCTGTCAAAGAACCGCGCTCAAGATGAAAACTTGCATAGAAAGCAAAATAATTAGCATATGCGATCATTCGACATAGCACAAATCTACCCACACAGAAATGATTGGTGCTCACACTTTGGACCCACATAGAACCCCATAAGTTGTGATTGAACATTGGGTCCATGAACTTTCCAGCACCGCCCTCAATTACAATAATGTGACATCATAATCCACCCCCAATTCCCACAACACAAAATGATATGATTAAAACATTTGAGACGACCAGCAGAACTTTATTATTCTGCCCTGGTTGCATCTTCCTGGCTCTCATTGGAATGGCTACCCACCACAACACCATCAGAGTCTTGACCCACAGATATACTATTGAATAATTGTTGCCTATTAGGAACATTCTAACCCTCTTCCCAGGGAAAGTGGTCTGCGGGTGATTTGAAACTGCTGTGTGTCTTGCCTGCTTCACTAGACAATGACATTTCATACATGGTTTTGAATCATAACATGGTCATACATTTCTCTTTCACTGGCAGACCCTGTAAGATCTAATCAGTTGACCTCGAAAAATACCTGGCTGCAATGGACTTTTGCCATGAACAACATGCTTGCACACGTTGAAAGCAGAAGTCGACTTTTGGGGCCTATATACTGCGCTTCATTCAACCACTAAGTTTGGTTAGACTTGCCTGTGCTCCAGGATTTATGGATTTCTTGTAGTAGGCTTTCAATTTTGCAGACATCAGAAAGAGCTCCCTCCCCTTTTATAGCGCTACTCTCTCAGCTGACAAGTATGTTCCTTCATACTGCACTGAACTTGCATTTTTATTACAGTAACATCCTAAAATTTCACAAAGTTCAGATAGATGTGATTTTAGATCAATTTGATAGCTGTTGTAATGTATTAATCCTTACATATCCATGTTGCTAAATTGTGTCAACAAAGGAGTTGTGGCACTGTAAGTAGTATTGTACACTTCTGTAAATAAATGCCATGATCACCCAGTTGGATCCTCTATAGCAACTTTAATTTCTCACAACTGTGCTACTGGAACACCAATTGCCACCAACTCTGGACTATTCTGGATTCATTCATCACCATAAGCCTCTCGGACAATCCATATTCATATTTTTGTCTTTACTTGCAAGACTTTGGTACTTCATTGTTCAATTTCACAACATTCCCTGGCTGCACCTGTGCAGCAGTCTTAGAACTACAACTCCCAAAAGGTTTAGAGATCAGTACTGCTTTGACTTTCCCAGGACCAGAGAGAGAGGAGGCATATTACCTTCAGGTGTGGTGCTCCAGGTGCTGCTAATGAGCCTGCTTCAACACAGGGCACATCGCTATTTAATCAACTGTGTGCAGGAGCACAGGGGTCTTGCATTTAATTAATGCCCAGCCCTTTGTTCCTTGATTCATGGATTTCTGCTTTGTCTTGTTGCCTCCAAAACCTGCTCCTGTTCTAGTGCTGTGTGCTCCCTCCCTTGAAGCTTTGCTACTCTGCCTGCACTGCCCTGCCTACTGCCCTTCACCTCTGTTCATCCAGCACTGCAGACCTGCTCCCTTGCTTGCAGTCCTCTTTTCCCTGTCTGCAGGCTATTGTTCCCCACCACCAATTATCTTGTGTGATGCCTTCTGCTCCTTGTTCTGTGGCCATAGTCTGCATGACCTGGCTTTAGCTTCCTAGATTTCAGTCCTGAGTTTACTTGTAGTCTGTCTGCAGTCCTGCCCTTGTCATTCCAGTCCATAGTTACAGTTCCTTTTTACCAGTCTACATTTCAGCCCTTGTTATCCTAGTCCAGAATTTCGGTCCTGAGTTTTCTTGTTCCCGGTCAATAATTCTGTCTGCAGTTCCTTGATTCAGGTCCTTAGTTCCTAGTCTGATGTTCCGCACTTAGATTCTTGTCACCTAGCTATTCCTCTTTCTCCCGGTTATCTGGCCTGAACCTTGCTCACTTTGACTTCTGATTCTTTAACTGAATATTTCTGTTACTATTCTTGTCCTCACTTGTGCGTGTGTGTAATTCCTTTGATCAGAGTTTGGCTGCTGGGATTCCCAGCAGTCAATCTCTGCCCCTTTCCTTTGTCACGTTTCAGTATTGTACCTTGTGCTATATTGTTAACAGTGTGCCTTATTCCTGGTTTAGGAGGAAGTCACTGTTCAGTTCCTGCTGGACCCAAACAGGCTTCAGTTTTGTGAGCAATGTTTCCTTGTTAGTGCCTTAGCGTCCAGACAAGACGTCCAATCTTGCTACTTCTTTCCATGAGCATTCAGAATAGGGCGCTGTAATAGTAATCAGGTCAGAAGGCTAGAGTTTCCACTGACCCTGTGGGAAACTCTTCCCCCAGTCTGTGTACACCAAAATTGGGAACCTAACGTGTCTCACTTATGTGTACTCCCTGACCCTTTCTGTTCACTGCCTGTATTGCCTGTGTGTAGTTATTGTCTATCTTTTCTTGCCTGCAAGATTCCTTACACTCCTGCCTCTTGTGCACTTTTCTCCCCTCTGCTTTGTGGACACGTCTCTGACCTCTAGCCCCTGATATATTTCAGTTCATGAATATCCTAGTCTTAAGATGTATGCAGTATCAACTACCAGAGACATAGTAAACTAAATAATTATTTGCATTCTCCTCTTAAACCTCTTTCATTGATTATTTTCTGATAGATCTCAATAAGTAGGAGATAGCATTTACACAGAGTATTCATATTGTCCTATACATTGCCATTTTAACTGTATTTTATTATATTGTTTGTTTTTAATGAGTGTATGTTGCTTTAATTACATTTATTGAAATAAAGCTGATAAGGATTGAATGAATGAAATGGCCAAATGAAACTTGCAAAATATTTGTGTACAACTGATAGGAAAGGGTGAGTATCCAATATCCACATCTGGCACTTCCTGGCAGTCTCACTCTCTTCTTGCAGTGAGGTACCTAAACAATTTTGTCCAGGGGCGGGTAGTCCAGGATATTTATTGACTTTGGTTGTGCCAATCTTACCTCTACCGTGACCCATTCCTACGAAGCAACATTGTTAATTTAAACCAAAATGCCCACTAGATTTCCCCCTTAACATCTATCTCAACCCTTCTAATAAGTGAACATTGTTATGAATAGATCTTGCTTTAGACAAGAAGGCATTTTAGAGAAAGAGGGATTAGAAAATGATTCCACTGTGACTGTCACCACATTGCATGGAACACATGCATGGGAGGGGGACCTAAAATCATTTTGCGGAATTGTTTTTTTTTGTCATTGCTTCAGAAATAATGTGTACATTTTACAATGAATTCCATTAAAAGGGTAGAATTTATGAACCTGTAATGAATTCCACAATGACCTCCAAAATAGTGAGGCAATTGTAGAGAATTCCAGTTTTCTGTGACTGGGGCCTACTTAAGCACGGAGCAACTCCTTACCATGTTCCAGTTCCCTCAAAGGTTCAAGACTAGTTTCTGAAAACAGAGCTTGTCAATAACCTTAAATATACTATTCACGTTGCTTTTATCCTTAGCAGAGAAATGACAGCAGACTTAGAAATGTGCACTGGAATCGTATCAATACGCCAATGATGCAGTGTCTGATTTCTCCTTAGAGGACCACATTGAACAGTAACTTGAAGTTTCCCTGATATTTAATCCTCATAACAACACTATCAGTCATATTGCAAATGGTATAAACTGAGATATTTTGACATAATTACTCATCCTTTTGTATGTAAGTGGTGTGTTAGATTCAATAACTTCAAAGTGAGTGAGGGCTCATATTTCTACACAGCACAGTATGCCAAGGATCTTGGCAGCAACACCCTGTCATGATTGCTAGTCTGTGGATATTGCTTTCACTGTCATTGCTAATATGACTCTAATGAAATTATTACCCTGCCCGTCTGTGTGGCAGAGATAACCCCTTTTTAGTAACATGGACAGTGTGAGAGTGCTGATTCCAGGCTTGGAAGTGTATGTGTGTTGTGAGAGTCACAGACATGAGAAGAAGTCCCTATAGTATGTGTCAGAAAGAATCCAAGGAGAACTGGCTCACAGGTAGGGCGTGTGTGTGTGTGTGTGTGTGTGTGTGTGTGTGTGTGTGTGTGTCTGAGTTAACTCCTGTTGTGTATTGTTTTGCCTATCCAGGTGGTTGTTGTGATTGAGAGATGGCATATGGGAGTATCCACTGCGCTAGAGAGCTCATAGAATGTAGGTTGGGTGATATGAAGTATTGTTCAATGGGCATGTCCGCTGCAGGATGAACTGGAATGAGTGATTTGGTTGTGGAGGGTTTCCTGTCTCTTATGTAATTTAAAGGCTTCTGGTTAACTGAACCTCATACATAAGATTAACATCATGTTTTGTTTGTACCGCCCCTTCATGTTTCATCTCTTGAGACCAGGGTTTACATTATAACACCTCCCTTTTATGTATTGGCCATCATCATATCCACATAGTCTTACAGTGGCAGAACCAGACTGCTCTCTGATCCTGCAAACTAAGACAGTACATTGATTGATAGTGGCATATTAATGTGACTGTTCACGTCTGGCCCTTACTTTCACTTTTTAAACAAAGAGGGGTCCTTGGTTATTTGTTTAATTTAACAGACTTCATTTTGGGCAGTGAAGTCCATAAAAGTACATTCAGCACAAATACAGTTAAACATAACACAAAGATGTTGTCATTACTTTGTACATTAATAAGACCAGTAATAAATCCATTGTTTTTACGTTCAAAATGTAAATCAAAGCCAGTTGACAGCGGAACAAGGTATTTCTTTCTTGGAGTGGAATATATAGTTGAAAAGTAACAAGAAATGACAGAATGTGGTATAAAAGGCGGGACTGAAAGGGCATAGACTTTCTTCAGAGCTAATAATACACCCCACCCATTTGGGCAGAATACAAGTTCAAATTATTAGAAAGAGCACAAGAGGTGCACAAGGCTATTTAAATAGATAATATGGATTGATATGTAATACCATTTTCTCTTTGTCCTTTGTCTCTTCTTTTCTTTTCGAACATCATTAAAAGAGAGAGCAACGTTAAAAATTCACCTTGTAACATGGATGGCAAAGTAATGAGACAATTAATTATGGGATTAAAGTGAATTGGAATGACTAATGATATATATCAGCACCGGTCAACACACGTGCCAGCTGTCATATAATATATTGATTGAATTTATATGTAATTTGTGACCAGACAATGATGAGTATCCATTGTTAGGCTGACATATGATGTATCGATTGAATTTATGTGTAATTTGTGAACAGACCATGTTAAGTTACGTTCAACATTTATAAATTGGTAGGTTTTGAAGTCTAAATGTTTTCTTCTAACTTATTGACAACTGTGATCAGATAATGTAAAGTCATATTTGATGTATGCAATTTGGTTGATTCAAGTATTGAGGTTATAACTAATTGTTCAACAATAAAACGAATTTCAAACGAATTGGAGTTATTAAGTTCAGTTTTTTGGACAATATTGGTTAACGCAGAAATATAGTTATAGGTCTAGGGTAAGGACCTGCGTAACGAACACTGCAGCTTTCTAAACTATTTATCAACCCAATACAAAATTCAGTCCAACAGCACTGGAGACTAATGTACCCTAATTACATACCCAGTAATTTCAAGTGCCTCCTATGGACAATCATTTCTTAAAGATGGCAGAATATTTGCAGAATATTTGCACAATAGAGAGGAAGACAGGGCAACTTTGTTTGCATAAAGAGGGAGTGCAAGCAACGCCTTCGGAACTAGTGACAACACATCCGAAACTCTTAAGAAAATATCAGATTAGAGAGGCTGTCGAAAAAAGAGGTCAATAAGTACTGGGAACAATCCTCAATGTCCATTATCTCGATAATGACAAAATCCTGAGAGGAGTGAGAGTTCTCATCTTACCCTATTTTACAATACTGAAGACCAAGATTTAGCTGCTAAATGGGAAGAAAACCTCAACCAGAGCTCTAAAGTTATGATGAAACTACTAGTGGAGCATGCCACTAGGGAACACATCAAAGTCAGGTGGCAAAGAGAACAGCACAAATTAGTGATTAACTTATCGAACTGGCATTAGAACTACAATTCCCTATATTTTTGTAGTCCTCCGGACTACTTCTTTGCATTCCAGGTGAGAGAGCGCGGGCACAAGACAGACTAGCCGGTTAGTGCCGGTTTGCATCAGGGTGTAACGGACAGAGTTTCTGTCTTGGCCAATGGCTTTACGAGCAGATCTGTGCATATATAATTATTATTATGGCAGCTACTATGCGGGACATACATTCTATCATTAATTAGCTTATCAGCTTCACTCAAGGGAACCCAAATGTCTGACTAGGTCTCTAACTACCAGTGAAAGAGTGACGCCATTTTAGCTAAATATAATCACCATGAGGCCTTTCAAAGTGGGTTCACCCCAAGCAGTATGCTGAGCGATTCCAGGAATCATGGCTCGATACGACCAAGCACAGTACTGTTAGTTAGACCCTCTTTTCCTAGCCCAAGTAGTTGGCCATTAGAGGCTTGGAGACAGGTCATTGCTCCTCTTTCCTTACCAGTACCTACACCAAGCTCAGTGCATGATGATACAAGCCAGGCTGACTACAAGAGGTTAGAGGAGGCTCCCGATACTGCACCTATAGAGGAAAACACAGTATTAAATTTAGCAGGTGACTCCTCTCTTCATTTTGCTCTTCTTAATACCCACTCACTTAAGCAACATGGAGCAGAGATAAAGGACCTTCTTATTAAATCTAGTCCGGATTTCTTGGCAGTTACGGAGTCCTGGCTTAACAAGATGATCCCTTCCGAAGCCACATTGGTGATTCCCCCTAATTACCGATGTTTTTGGGCTGACCACGACGGTGGCTGCGTAGGGTGGGTAGGCTTACTTCTAACAAAGCTGTTAGACTACCCTTCTGTAACACATGAGGCATTGGATGACTGTGAAACTTTAACAGTAAAACTTAAAATATCAGACAATGTTTCAATAACTATAGTTATCATTTACAGACTACCTAAGGCACTGCAGAACAGCTGTTAAGTCTCCTGAATAACTCCTCAGATTCTTGTGATGGCTGATTTAAACCAATGGGCAGAAGCACCCTCAGATAATGCTACTTATTGCTTGCTGGCTGCTTTTAATGCTGTAGGGTTCTCACAGTGGCTGAATGGACCAACTTAAATCGGGGGGCATAACCTCAAATGGGTTCTCTCACATCATCTGCCTCTCTCCAATCTAGTTGTACACCCATTTGTTTGGTGTGATCACTTTCTGCTCTCATTTTGCGTGGACATTTCTGCTCCCCCACCCAGACTTTATGCAAATCCAAGACCGGTCATAGAGACCAGCAATTGGAAGAATATCACTCCTGCTAAATTGTCATTCATGCTCACATCAAAGCTTAGCCTTCTGGATGAGTATAATAAGGCTGATGATTTAGCCCGACAACTTACAGATACTTTGGAGGGGGCCACCAATTCATTAGCCCCTGTCATAAATAGGTGTGTTAAGCCTGAGACGTTTAATAAGTATTTGTTTAATGACATTATTCTTAAACTTGGGCTCCAGCAGAGATCAGCCGAGCAAGACTGGTGTAAATATCCCACGCCTGCTATGTCACCTCCTATAGACTCCTAGTTAAAGAGTTTAAGAATGCCATTATGCATGCCAAATTGTCTTTATATTACACCAGGATTGCACAGGCTAAATTCAGCTCTAAGGAGTTGTTTGCCATCTTGAAGGAATTTAAGGGGAAGCCAGGTTCCATGGCTGTACCCACAAAGGACTCCAAGTGGTGTCAAAAAATCCATAATGTTTCTGTGGATAAAGTTGCGTCCCATCAACTATTCATTGAAAATATTAGAAATACATGTAATGCAGTGAGGGATCCCATAGCCGTTCCCATCCAACCTCCCCCATCACCGGATCTGAATAATCCTGTATTTCAGTTTACTCCTAGCACTGAGATGGATATCTCTCGGATTGTTGCCAAAATGAAACCTACTTCTTGTCAGGGGGGAAGTCTGCCCATCAAGACTCTTTATTGGTTGCTTAGGTGTGTTGTGTGCCTGGGTGATGAAATTGGTTAATCTTTAATTTGCGGAAGGATCTGTACCTCTTACCTTAAAGGAGGCATGGATTACTCACTTCTGAATAAGGACAACCTTGACCCGATGTCCAGAGAAAACTGTCGTCCTATTACTAGCGTGCCGTTTCTTCTTAAGATTCTGGACAAAGTTGCATGCCTACAATTTCAGAGTTTTATCGAGAAAAACAACATTCTTGGAGCATATCAGTCAGGCTTCAGAGCTATGCTGGATCTCAAGTCAAGCCTGTCTAATACTGTTGATTGTGGTCAGCCAGCCCTCTTGATGCTGCTCAACTTGTCTGCCACATTTGTCCAACAGGGATTCTGCATCTCACAATTGCAGTTAAATATTTATATTATTTCTCTCCTGACACTTCTGGAAGGCCTGGGTGTCCTTTATACCAAGTATGCTGATGACATCCTGGTCATCATGAAGCTCTCAGGGCAGTATTCACAGGATTCACTGGATATACATGCTATTTATTCTGCCATCCAGGATAGCTAATTCTCTGGCTCTTAAAACCAATAAAATTAAAGACGGAGTCGGGATCCTGGGACCACCCCCTCCTATCAAGTTCATGATGAGACAGAAGGTCAGAAAACACTGCAACCACTCTTTCTAGTTCGGACGAATCCCAAATGCCTCAATGATCGACAAATACACTGAGAAGTACCCTCTCAGTCAGCCATATAGACCAGGTGCAGTACAAATCTATCCATGTGTGAGTGAAGAGCCGAATACTATGGTCAGAGACACCTATATGTGCAGCTTGGACTAAGCACAGTGAAGCCATGTTGCTGACATCATTAGAGACACCACGACATAGCAGCGTTAGACATGAAGCACACGTGCAATCCACACTGCACCACACAAACACACACCTGAATACATGAAGAGCACAAATGCACAGTTCTATAGTTAGTGGACAGATAAATATACATACTGTCATTGCTTTTATTATTTTGTCATTAGGCAAATTCAGTAACGCAGAAACCGTAAGACACAAGAGCTCCTGAACAAGCTTGCTGGTGCTTGAAGCCAATAATCGAGTGGATATACAGGAGTATATACGGAACCTGATCAAACCACGTATAGCTAACCCATAGGGAATGTAGTATAACATGGACAATGCAGAAACCACATTATAAGATTTAGGAAAATTACAGTAGGCCTCAAATCATTGAGCAGAAGACGAGTTGAGCCGATTCAGGCTGGACAGAGAGCAAAACGCATGATGCCAGGCCCACAGCCAAGGACAAGGAATATGGCGACATTCCAATCCCCAGACGACAAAGGCACCAGCTGAAGAGAAATTGAATACATCCTCATAATTGGGAGCTGCAGAGCTCGATTTCGTGGTCTCTAGACACGTGATGCAGCTGAAGCAGACAATGGACAGTGATCACTGGTGAGAAAGAGGAGCCGATCCCAGGCAGCCAGATGCAGGCTTCAACAAGTGTGCAACAAGTGTTGCGACGAGCGGAACATGGTCTCATAGGCAAAGGTGGTGCACACAAAGTTACAATACAGACCCATATTCGGTCACATCATCCTTGAAAAGATGCTCAGTGGGCTGAGAACCATTTCTGGTCCCAGGCCTGGGGATGTTAGCTCTAGCCAATCACAGTTTAGTCCTCCAGCAGTAGGTAGCAACAGGAGAGAACCAATGGTAGGCCCACCTGACATGTGAGAACCAGTAGAATAACACATACAGGTACCTATATAGGTTATTACGCTCCTAACGGCCAATCGCACACAGCGATAGGTTTTTGGAGAGCGGCCCAAGTAATGAGGGAGTAGTGATGCAATTTTGTACTAAAACTGGCCTGCGAGCCAGAGGAAGCTGAAGACATACTGGAATTCACCTGTGTTCTTGTTCCAATCCCTGTTGGTTTTGTGTGTAATAAACCAGAGTTTGTACTTGCCGTAGACTGAGTCCTCCGTTTATACTGTGGGAGGCAGTTGGGTCCTCCAAGCCCGCGGACTTCCAACATCGCTCTTGCATACCTGGGAATCTGTCCCAACAAAACAGAATTGTTGATCGTGGCCTCTGGCCCTAAACTCAAATAATTGTCCTCTGAGTACAATAGTTTTAGCATTGCCAACAGCATTATTCAAGTGCAAATAAGATGAAGACCCTTGGCGTTATGCTGGATAAACCAGCATGTTGCCCAGATTTGGTCTTCCTGTGGCCTGATTAACAAATTACTCTTTCACATCCGGCCATTTGTGTCACATAAAAACATCTCAGTCCTGGCCTCTGCTCTTGCCAAATCCCATCTGGAATCTTGCAACAGTCGCATGAGTGGCTCCTCCCTGTCCAACTTAGCTGCACTGCAGGTTGTCCAGAATGGAGCAATATGGGCTATTTCTGGCTTGGCCAGATGCACCCATATAACAGCCTCAAGGTGGGAACTGCATTGGCTGCCCGCAAAACATATTATTACACACAAGATTCTCATGCTAACCCATAAGTGCCGGAGCAATACAGCTCCAAACTAACTCAGGGACCGGCTCAAGGCATATGTATGTGCCTTCTCGCAGTCTTAGATCCAAGGATCAATCCAGACTTGTGCAGCCTAGATTTAGGCTTGTGAAATATGGAAGTGGCTTTGAATGCTCTTCCCTTTGTCCTCAGAACAGTTGAAACGACAACCGTGTTCAAGAAGAGGTTGAAGACCCACCTCTTTAACCTCCCCCAAGATTGAGTCCTCCTTTGTGGACCCTGCTGGCTAATGCCTTTGTTTTTTTATATGTGTCTGGTTTGTTTTTTGTGTGCCCTGGGGCCCTTGGCCATGTGGCGCATTATAAAAGTCAAGTCAAAATAAATAAATAAACAGACAATTCACTGTATCTAAAAACTTGATACCGAATAAAGGACTATCATTTGCACCCTCAGTAGGGTCCAATTTCATACATTTCAAAGTGAGGACTTTTACACCACAGGAAGTACTGAGACAGCTTAGTCAACTAAATATCTTAGACCTTGAGAATACCCACCTACTCATGTCTCTCTAACAGGAGACCCGTCATGACCATGAATCAATTAGAGATGAATTAGGTGTTCACCCCAGAAACATGGTGTGCAATAGCTCAAAGCCAAATCTAAATTCACACCACAGACAACTGGTGAAAGTGTAATAGAAACCTTAGACATTCTCCAACTTTTGGACAAGAAGCATAATATCATGCATAAAACAAGATCTAATTTTACCATCAAAGAGAAAATGGCTCTAGAAGGACTAGCCAATGATACCACAATTGTATAAAGGAAGCAGACAAGTGTGGCAATGTGGAGATCCTTAGTTGTGAAGACTACAACAATATGGGTTTATAGCACATAAGGACACCAAGATGCTATAGACAACGAGCCTCAAATCCCACCAGAGAAGTAATTCTGGTTGTGAAAAAATCACATACAAATGGTACTGTGTTTGCAATTTGGTTGATTCAAGTATTGAGGTTATAACAAATTGTTCAACAATAAAACACATTTCCAACTAATTGGAGTTATTGGGTATATTTTCTTGGAAATGTTTCTACTTATGGGTCTAGGGTAAGGCCCACATAACTAACACAGTGGCTTCCAAAACTATTTATCAACACAATCAATAAACACAATACCAATTTCAGTCCAAGCGCACTGGAGACTAATTTACCCTAATTATTTTGTTAGTGTGTTATAAGTGGACTCTATATCATCAGGCGCGGCCGACTTGTCAAGGTTACATGGAATCAAATCTAAACAGTCTCCCTAAAGGACTGGTAATTATTTGGTGTTCAGGACAGTGTCCCAGTAAATTTGAGAGAGGCCCTCAGGGAGAGAGGCCCTCAGGGAGAACAACAGGTGTCTTAAGGTCCATGCCTGATTCTAATTTGTTATGATACTGCAGTTTTACTATTAATATTAAAGCTGAATGTTCAATCTTTAGCATGGGTATCACCTCAAAATCCTCAATTAGGTGTCCGTCTTTGATAAGGAACAAGAAATATATCAATTATTACATTCCTTTTGTGTCCATGGAAAGTTGGACTTGCAGGGATGTCTTTAGGGAATCTACCATTTGTAGTTCATAAAGAAAATTCAAACACTAAATTATACAGCAATATGCCAATTATATCTATCATTGTCTATAACCGGGAAGGGAATATTTTTTACTGATTCTTCATTACAGTCAAACAGCCCTGACAGGGGGCTTCTCCCAGTCTTTGCATTAAAATTACACGATATATGAAAAATAGCCTTGATAGTATCTCATGATTCAGAGAGAGTATTTTAAATTGCCATTTTGTTTGCCATAAGTATTTGTTATTCAGCATAATTGCCAATACATTTGTGGGCAGTACTAAATACCATTATGAGGACTAAACCCCCAGTCCCCTGCTCTTTTGTTTAACTGCTGGTATATTTATTGATATATAACCATCGATATGCAGTGTCCCTATAGTCAATGTCATACTTAAGCAAAAACTCTGCTGTGCTTGGATCATCCGTTTTGGATTCTATGCCAGCTATGTTTTGTGATAGAAATGTTATAAGGAAAAAAAGAGCTTTATACACAATTAACATCGAAGAACAATTCATTAGGAAATATAGCCTCTTCTTACATGGTTGTGGGTTCAATACTGTACAAATTAGCATCTTCTGGGCTGAAGACTGGATTTTGGATTGTTTCAGCATTAGTATCTCTTGCAGCCCGAGCAACCGCGTTCAGGGTTGGTTACTAGTTTTTGTAGTTATTTATTGTGATTTGGTATATACGTTTAAACCATGCACAAAAATATTTCAAAACAGTTGCAATGAAAATATTTATTATTCATAAACCCATATGAAAACACATAGAACTAGTAATTTCAAACTTTCCTGTTTACAACATCATTCAAATTAAGTAATTATATCGATTTTACTCCAAATGTTCAATCAATAAAGCTATAACATGCACATATTAACAACATACAGTATCTATGCCACTTCCCAATTAATGTACAATAAAATAAGAAATAATCAAATGATTTGTATTTTCAGCAAATCACAAAGATTGATTAAGTATCTGTAGAGTGCGAGCAACGATGCAACACTGTTTCCTTCCATTAAACGAAAACCACAGAGATTCACTTGAGATAATATACATGATGTTTACAATAGAGTTTTCTAATGTTACCAGTTACCCCACAATATAAAATAAGATATTTTAGTGTTTCTAGAGTATTATGCTTCTTGCAAACTCTACAATACCTGGTTTCACTTGCTCGACCTAATCTACAGCCTTTGCGTTTTGAATTCGAAGCAGGGTCAATTACAGGGAAAGCAGTACATGTATTTGGACAAACACTTCCTCTTTCTGATAAATTTGGAATATTCAGAGTACATAGGGTATTGACCTAGTTGGTCAATGGCCACTCGTCAATCTGAGGCATACAGTTTAGTCTTTGTTTTCTTAGGGTTGGTCATCAACACTTCCTTATCTGAACCTATCATATTTAAACATTTACATTACATATTTCTTCCCTAAAGTTAGTAGGAGAAGAAATTGATTTTTCTCTTAAAGCCACATTTATATCCACAAAAAGTGATTTGGCAGGCGGATTGACAATTTTAACATATACTTCTAGTTTCTTCCATAATACCATCACTTTGAGGGAAGTTTGTCCCAACTCATGTCTAATAACACAATTAGGTGTTGAAAGGACTATACTCAAGATTTTTTTCACATTGATCCCTGTAAAGAGTTTAGATATTTATGCAAATCAACAAGTATAGTCTCCATACCATATGTTATTGCAGGCACACTTTTGGCTGAGTAGAATCTCAGCAATGGTATCAATAGTGTCTTCTCAGACCAACATAGACACTTTTTAACTGGACTGTCAGAGGCTGCACCCTTGCTCTCAACCGCTCCTTACTATAAAAGACGAAAGCATTATTGGCTAGGGTGAAGCACAGATAGATATCTTATAGATTGCATCCTTTCCAGTTAAGAGTCACCAACTGTCTAGATCATTGTTTTTGGCTTCCTTTTATTTGTGAAAATAACAACCTTAGATTTTACTCCATTTATTAGTAAATTGTATGTTGCATAATTCAAAAACAAAGCTAGTTTCTATTGCAAACCAATAGTGTCCCTTAAAAAAAGCATGCTATCTGCAAATGCCACCTGGTTTATTTGTATGGCCCTCAGTGTGACTGGAAATGCTTTTACTGAATCCCATAGCTTATCAATGTCTGATATGTAAAGATAAAAAAATACTTGAGCAAGAACGCATCCCTGCCTGAGCCCAACAATGGTGTCTATTGGTCTAGTTAACAATCCTACTTTAGTCAACCTTATCCTTACATGTGTGTCTTGATGTAATAAGTGTAGCATATTAACAAGTGTTTCAGGAATTCCCCAAGTCAGCAATTTATGTCAAAGTTTTTGTCGGTTGACCCGGTTGGTTACAATTTTGAAAATGCAGTCAATCTACTTCTTATAAGAGGGAGAATCAATTCTGAAGTACCAAAGGTTCATTCCGTCCTCCTGTACTTTTCAATTGTAGCTCTCCCAGTAGTTGTCCCATCATAAGAGTAAACATGTATTACTGCAACAATACCAGTTTTGGTGCCCGTTGTGCCAACACTAGGTTAGAACTTTAGAAGTCTGAGTACTTTCATAGGGTTGTTAAATGTTGCTATAGTAGCAATGTCCCTCCACAACCTTGGGTGTAGTGCCCACCAATGAGGTCCGTCTCGCCATAAGAAGCATCTGTTTATTAAGATTAGGGCTCCAATGATTTGTATGATTCACTATTGCGCATTGTATTCACAGGAATTGGGTTGCAGTCTAGGTACTTGAGTTAAAACTATGTTCAACGACACTGCTGTAGGTAAAAGTTGCAAGATGTTGCCTTGGTTACCACTGCATGCACTATGTGGGAGGTTGGATTTTATGCTTTTATCTTGCACTGGTAATAAACGAGCTGGTATGTCAATTTTGCTAACTGGATAAATAGGCACTTTCTTTTTTCGGGGTATGGATGTTTTATTGGTGCCTGAGTTGCAAGCATTGGTGCTGGTGGGCGGTAACTGATTATCCCTGGCTAACAGAGAGAGATAAAGAGGTGGTCATTGTATCCACTCTACTGGCTAAACCAGGTTGTATTTTTGGAGATGTCTGTTTTAAGAACACCACATTCAAGATGCAATTTGTTAAGGTTTTCACTAACTGACATCAAAATTAAAAAAAAAAAAAACTGTTCAAGTGATTTGACAATAGTATTCTCATTTGGTTGACTGTCTTTCATCAGTTCCATCAATGTTGCAGGTTTTGAGTTCCGCTTCAAGGCTTCATCTTCAGCTGGAGGAAGAGTTCCATAGACAAATAAGTAGTTTGATTTAGGGTTCTTGTGTAGAGATGTTGTTTCAGGTTTATTGGGCTTCATAGATTTGGGATGGTTAAGGGCACCCCCTATGCTTGTTTTTGAGTCTTTGTAGTTGCTGTTTGTGTTGGATAGTATCTCTGTTACGAAGTATTGAGCTTTTCTTCATGTTTGTAGTAACTGGGGGTTTGGGTAGTAAGTAAACATTGTAAAGATTAAGCAACACCCTAGTTTCAGCTTCTTTATTTTTGAAGGAGTACTTTTCTCTTTGTCCCTTGCAAGAAGGGATTTCTATTAGCAATATAGGTTGGTAGTTGGATCCACAAAAATAGAGGAAATGGTGAGGAATTCCTGATTTCTTGAACAGCACTGTTAGTCCGCCCCTACCCCCTCACCAATGCAATGCTACAATGGTATTCTTCTGGTATTCCTGTAGGCATTATTTTGGACTCGCACAATCAGTCAATGGTGTAAACTTTCAAGCCCAAAGTGACGTGAGCAAAACCACAATATCCAGGATATCAGTACTGTATGAAAAATGTGGTGCTGGGAATCAGCAATCAGCTGTGCAGAACCCCCACTCAGACAGTGCTCTAATCACCATGGCCCTTTGGTTCCCACAGTCCTTGGTATTTTGACCACTATCCATGAACAACAGTGGCATTGATGTGGCCTGTAAACACAGATCTTCAGAAATTCTTATATTTAAAAATACTGTTTGTATCCTGCCTAGGATTTAAATAAAAAATGTGTCATGTGCACCTTTGTGTGTGGTCTGTGATGTTGAGGGAGTGAGTCAGGGCTCCAGATATGATTTTTAAGTTGGAGTATTTTAATTTCTATCTTTTAGATTTGGCAGTAAAATCACTTTTTTGTAAATGAAAAGGCAATTTCAATTCCAAATGGGCTATATTTTTGGTGAGTAAAAATATATTATATCTTCTAAGAAACCTATATCTTTTTGAAAGGTGTACCTCTTTGCACATATTAATTCATGCTAATTAAATTATGAGTTGTTACCCTAAAGTTCCTCTTCAGATCAGACAGTAATAGTAGTAGAGTTCCTCTAACTGTATGTGTGGTGGTCAGTCGGCTCATTGTTTCCACTGCAACAAGGAAGTTCTACTTAGTTGCTCAGTTCCATTTTGTTGGGTCCCAGACCCTTCTTTGGTGGTTAGTGGGCTTATTGCTTCCACTGCAATGAGGAAGATCTCCTTGGATACTTGGTTCACTATTTTTAGGGTCCCTGACCTGCCTCTGCTGGTCAGTAGGCTTACTGTTGCCACTGAGACGAGGAAGCCCTTCTCGGATGCTTGGTTCACAATTGATAGGGTCACCAGCATGTCGGTGTTGGTCAGTGGGCTTCTTGTTGCCACTACAATGAGGAAGCTCTTTTGGGATGCTTGGCTTGCAATTGTTGGGGTCTCCGACCCGTCTTTGCTGGTGATTGGATAAATGCCATCCATTAGTTTTTTTCATTAGTACTGGAATGAGGGAGATCTTCCCTGATGCGTTTTTCACTCTTCCAGTGTCCAGTAGCTACTTTGTTACTACTGGGACAAAGGAGATACTCCCTGATGCACTCCTGCAGTTCTGTTCCCCAATAGCCCTGTAGGTGCCACTGGGGTGAGGAACATTAGGTTGTGTCATACTCTCCACTACCCCTGCATCCCTACCGGGCCTCCCGTGCCTACCTTTATCTTCTCATAGGATGTGGCCCATCATCAGTCCTTGCTGGGATGGGGTTCCCACTCGCTGGCTTTCTCTGCTCTTCTCGTCCTCTTTGACGGTCCTGGTGCACCTCTGAGGTTCTCTGCTCTTCACAGTCTTGGCTTCCTTCTTGGACCCAATGGTCCACCTTATTGCGATCATGCCACTGCTTCCTTTTATTTGGCCACACAGTGCAGTCTCACAGTCGGCTCTGCTCCCGTCAAACCCACGATGGACACTCGCAGCTTGCCGCCGGTGTCTTCTGAACAACTTTTCTTACGGCCCTCACTCAGAGTTCGAAACTCCTGGGCTCCTAGTTTCCCTGTGATCGGGCACACTTTAGTCCATCTTCTCTTTCCTTTGTATCCAATGACTCTGCCCTGGCGCAGTGTCCACACCTGTAGTCAACGTCGCTTTGGCATTCCTCATGCCTCCGGTGAGCCAGCTCGTGGCAGCACATAAGAGTTGGTTATTCTTCATTCTTCTTGTGTTCTTCCATGTCTCAGTATGTTCTGTTCTGGTTATATCCCATGTACTATAATAATAAATGGGTTTACGGTCAATGAAATTACTCGGAATGGGAGGGGTGTTAGGGCATGTTCGGGAGTGATATTGCTCAATGGGCTGTACCCTAGGTGAGCGCCCTTGCCCCCAGGGGGGAGTCCCTCCCCATGAGGTCCTCCACATTAAGCCACCCCTATTTGGACTATTGCGTAGTGGCCGCACATCGTCACAGTTGGGAGTTATTTGATTTCTTCTTCTTTGTTGAGAGTTTTTAAATATTTTTAGAGAGTAAAGTGGTTAGTGTGTCACCTATCTTTAGATTTTAATAAAACGGAGACACTTTTTTATCATCTAACAATCAGACAAGTCACATAGAAAATACAGCAATGGCACATGATCCCCTGTAACTTCTGTGCCCCCAATATCACTATTGTCTCCTTATTTTAAATAGTCCTTAATAGTTAAAGTGTGAAGCCAGTGACAGAGTGTCTCATTTGTGGCAGAAATAAAAAAAAAATTAGGTCTGCATAGGCAAATATCAATATTTGAAAACCATAGTATTATAAATATTGTAGTCTTACTGAGTTTGAGTAAGAACAAAACAATACAAGGTAAATGGAAGATTCTGCTTCAAACTACCCACAGCCACACATTTTACATTTTATCACAGCACTTCAAATTATTCCTCAGGTGGTCTAGAGAGGTAGCATATCAATGTAAAGTCAGGACAATCAAATGTTTGCACATCAATTTTTTCGTTTCTCCATTATTACTTTTTTACAGAAATCAATTATTTTCTGTTTCTTATTTTACTTTGAGTGAGAGATATGCTCTGACACACTGTTCATCTCTTCTGACTGTCTAGACTCAGGTGATTTTCTTCAGAAATTCTTTCCCATCTTCTGGTATCAATTATAGTTTAAAGAAAACAGGCTAAATGCTCAAATGCGATAATCATGACTACATGTAACTCACACATGGTATTCATTCCCAATAAGCTACTTTAATTACATAACTGTATGATTCTGGCAATGAGATCTCCTGAGCTGTAAGCAATTTTTCTATTGGGATTATCTACAGTAACACGACGCCCTTTATCTTTATGAGTGATCATTTGTATATCTCTCTGTGTTTTTCTGACTCACCTCTCCCTCTTCCTTATTTTGCCAAATAAATTACAAATAAATCAGCATTACATGATTCACAATCTTTGTTGTAACAACTTTTATTCATACATATTTAGTCACATAATATCAAATGGTTCCCAAATATGCTCTAAGTTACTATATTTATAAATGCAGCAACTTGCCAAAACATATTTCAATATGCCTGTCTTTTCTGGGGAAGATTTGTCTAATCATAAGTAAGCAAAAACTTATGAAGAATAATAAAGTGAAATTCATAAAGTGGCACAGATTATTTAAACGTGTATGTCTACATATTTGTTTTGAAACATTTCTGACATATGAACTCTAGTTATATGACTTATTATATTAACCTTTGAACATTCTTCCTCTAATTTATTGATTATGGTTCCTCGCATCACATTTCCCCATCATATGTGTCCTTCATTAATTGTGTGTGTTTTCCTTAAAATATAATTAAACTAAATATTACTAATGTGCTTCACTATAGTAGCCTATAACTCATGCAGTGTTACCGCCGGACCCATAACGAGGCCCATTGTGTCAGGTTCAATTGAGCATTACACGTTGTTGTTATTTCTATATAATGAATGCCCTGGATGCAGATATACTGATTCCATTTAATTCAAGAATACATCACCACCCAAACCTTAGTATCCAAATGACAAATAGTAAACGTTTCCACTTAAAGATACACGAGCAAGAGTTAAAGTAATGGTCCTCAACAATTTCAAAAGGCCGTTTGCCCCTTAGTATTACATCAGCCCTTCTTTGCTCTCCCCATTTGCCAAGAGTGATACCTGATCTTAGTTTCACCAATTTTGATGTCATTTTACAGATCAAAGCCCAGCTTCAAGTTGGATGGGAAATCCATAGAAGTGCTGGATACCTTCTCATATTTGGAAGTAGTATTCACTCAAATCTTCTCCTGGAATGCCCAAATTAAGTCAGTTGCCAGAAAAGCATCTATTACAGGGAGAGAAATTATAAAACTAGTATGTAAGCAGAGGGATAGTTTTGCTGCTGTGGGAAGTTAGGAGTCACTATTGTTTACAGTGTTGAGCTGTGGGGTCTTAAAACGTCTGTTTGTGAAGTCGTTATCTATGAATATCACTTTTGGAAGTAACTCCTGTATCTACCAAATCGTTTTTCATTGGCTGTTTTGTATGCAGATGCTAGTTTTAAGAAAATGGAGAGAAGGGTAATGGACTGCCCTGCTATATAGACTGTTAAGAGGGCAGTCTCTCATGCAAGTGAGTTGTAGACTTTGCATGGCATGAACATGTTCCTCAAGCTCCTATGTCCCTGTATAGGAAACAATTGTCGTAGGACCTCACTGAATTGGGTTTTAGCTACATTCTGGATCCTCTTCATCATCCGATATATCAGCAGAGTCCCCTACTACAAAAATGTAAAACCCAAGAGGTAAGATTAATGACGGCAATAGAGGAGGCATTGATGTGATATGATATGATATGGCATTTGTAACGCGCCTATACACAAGTGTTTCAAGGCGCGACGAGGCAGGGAGGGGGGAACAAGGGGAAGACAGACAACGATCCTACTAGGCCAGGTGTCATTCAGACCGCGCAAGTGCAGGGGTAGGGGGAAGGGAAAAAGTGCAAGGGGAAGGGGGAGGGGGGGAGTGCAGTACAAATAAGTAGAATAGAAATAAAATAATAAATAAATAGGGCCAGCTGGTGGCAAGTGCAAGGTAAGTGCAGACAAGTGCTGGGGGGGGGGCTGTAGTGATATAGAGACAGTCCCGCAGTGCAGGGGTTGCCAGGGAGGCAGTGCAAGTGAAGAGTGACTGGGCCCAGGACCGAGGTCGGTGAGAGTGGCCTAGTTGCAGAATCAGTGCAGTTTTGGTGAAGAATTTAGCAGGGGAGAGGGAGAGAGAAAGCAGAAGTGAAGAGGAAGGTTTTGAGGTGCTTCCGGAACCGGAGATGGTTCTCCTCAAGTTTCAGGGAGGCAGGAAGGCTGTTCCAGAGGGAGGCCCCTGCCGCGGAGAGAGATCTACCCCCAGCTCGTTGCTTCGAGAAGCGGCTGACCCTGAGGGAGTTGGAGACGGATGAGCGTAGGGCTCGGGAAGGAAGATATTTAGGAAGAGAGAGTTGAAGGTATTTAGGCCCCAGGCCCCAGAAGGCCTTGTGGACAATGCAGAGGGTTTTGAACTTAATCCTCGCAGCCACTGGGAGCAAGTGTAGAGATTTCAGTCCTGGAGAGATACGGTCCCTGGGCTTGAGGCCAAGGACAAGTCTCGCAGTTCTGTTCTGGATAAGTTGCAGAGGGCGGAGAGTGGAGGCAGGCAGATTAAGATAGAGGCTGTTACAGTAGTCCAGCTTCGAGAGAACCAGGGCTCGGGAGACAGTGAGCTTCTGGGGGAAGGAGAGGAAGGGAAGAATACCTCTGAGGAGGTGCAGCTGGTAATGTGACTTCTTGGAGACGTCAGATATATGAGGAGAGAAGGAGAGTGTGGAGTCGAAGATGACCCCGAGGTTTTTTGCCTTGCAGGTAGGAGCAGGAAGAGGGCCAAGAGAGGCCGGCCAGAGAGCTGTAGGGAAGGAGGGAGTGGGTGTGCCGATGAGTAGGATCTCAGTCTTACTAGCATTAAGGCAGAGGTCATTGGCAGCACACCATTCCTGGATAGCAGACAGACAGTCAGAGATGAGGGAGGGAGAGGAGGAGGCCGAGGGTAGCCTGAAAATGAGCTGGGTATTGTCCGCATAGCAGTGAGAGTTGGGGCAGAGGGCGGCGATGCGGTGGGCAAGGAGTGCCAGATACTGGTAGAACAGCCAGGGAGAGAGATTAGATCCCTGGGGAACGCCACAGGTGGAGAAAAAGATGTCAGAGAGGAAGGACCCAAGTTGGACCTGGGAGGGTCGATTGGAAAGGAAAGAGGTCAGCCACGCCAGAGCCTGACCAGTGATACCCAGGCACAGTTGGCCAACATACCTTGGGCAGACATATTTGTGGCAGGTGGAGACGATAATTTATATATGTCAACACTTTCTAATCCACATATTAGACGCCTCTTCACCCTCACTAGAGATGATATCCTACCTCTAGCTTCTAAAATTAACAAATGGAATGGTCATTCAATCCCTACATGCAAAATGTGTAAGGCAGAGATGGAAGACCTGCCACATTCTCTTCTCCTCTGTCCCACGTATGGCCTCTTTCGGTCGCAATGCATCCCCCCTTCTGAAAAGAGAAGAATTGCTGGACAAAACAACTGCCACTCTGTCATTTCTTTTGGGGGACTCTGATATGGACATCACCAAATCAACTGCACGTTTTATTTATGGGGCTTGGCGTCACAGAACAAAGAAGATCAGTAGCCTTTGAACGTAGAGTTTTCGAGAGGCAGGCATTTTTGGGTCTGCGAGTGAGGATGCATTACATCGACTGTTCGGCCCTTAGTATTACATCTGCCCTTCCTCGCTCTCTCCATTTGCCAAGGGGAAGAGTGGTCTTAGTTTTAATTTTAAGAGTGTTTAAACTATTTTGATGTAATTTTAGATTTCACTAAGGGTTTTACTGGGTGGATGGCATCCATCAAGTTTTGTATTTCATAACTTTCAGGATTGTTGCTGCGTTTTAACTGTATTGCTTTTTAATACTAATTGTTTTTTATCTCTTGTACTTTTTCATCTTTACAAAAGGCTCAAAGAGCCCAAAGGGTAAATACAAAAAAATCAAATATACCAGAGCAAGACGGCAGATAACATGTGTGAGTTCTGCAACTGTTCACTTGTAGCCACGTAAATGATTGTTGGCTAGCAAGACCTAATGTTCCCTTCCCTCAAGCACGTACAGATGCTTGGTTGCTGCCCAACAACACATTAATAGAAAGAATCATGATCACAAATGATGCACATACAGCATGCAGAGCATCTATTGTCACTGCTATGCTGTGGAATGCATTCCAAATTCCTCATAATGGTTATGCTGGAGTCCTAATTTGCTGCACTGAAAAGATTGTGCTTAGAATTTGCACTGCAGCTGCCCTCTTTATTCTTCTTCTGCTATCAGAAGTGGGCAGAGGAGAGAAAAAACATTGCATCCAGCAATTAAGGCCAGTGCACACCATCCTGAGAGTGTGTCTATTGATTAGGTGAGACGCGCTGACTCCATTCTTGACAGTTATGCTTTATTTGATAAACAACATCAATTCTGATTTGCTAATTGGGCTACAGGAAATTATTGAACGTGACCATTTTCTAAAAATGGACACATTGTCAAACCTAACCCTTCGGATGGTAATAATAACTACATTATATAATTGCAGGAAAACAAGGAAAAGTGTAGTTAATCATGCAATTAGAATATGTTTCATGGCATGTACGAATGATAATGTGACAATGAGAAGTCATGGGGGAGTGAGCCTCCGTCTATGTGCGCACAGGTGTCTGTGGTCCAAATCTAAAGCAGGTGGTATTTTATTGAAATAATATTGCATTAATGCTAGAGCACTTTTTAGTTCACTGTTGGACTGTTGTTGTTTCGACATTCATTTTATTTTACTTAATATCATTTTTATTCCTGAGTACATTTCTTTAAGACAAATCACGAAACATTAGCTGTGCTCCTAGATAATGATGTACTTAGCAGTAATATTCTGAACTCCCAAAGTGCCATTGGCATGAACATCACTCATAAGAAATCGCAAAAAAGTACAATAAGATTGCAATTGAGTTGTTGGGTTTTCTGTTTGTAGCAACTGCTCTATGTGGGGCACTCGACCACCACTTTCCCAGCTAGCAGTGTGGCCAGTGCAAGGTCGAGCATTCTTTTTGTTCTCTTTTTCTGACTTTCCCTTCATGGGGAGTCCCACGAAAACCTCTATTTCCACACCCCAAACTCTCCATTATTCCTTGCATCTATCCTCAAAAACCCTCTACTATTCTTTTTAATTTGATAGCGTGAATACATTGCATTTTTGGGAATATGTACCCATAAAATGTTCTTTCTAAACAGGCATTCAGGATTTTGGCAGCATCGTAGCACCAACTATAGATAGAATAGGACATATTACACTTGTATAATTTGGCATAATAACATAAACAACGTTTTTAAATAGCACCTCATAAAAAATAAAAAATGTGCTAGCTAAGCTTTAACATGAGGTTTAAACAGAAATAAACTGAATAACTGGTCATTTTAAGCATGAACTATCAAATCTGCATTTATGCATATTGTAAGGGTGCAGAAGTAAGACTTGGACACAATGGTGGCATGTTTTTGGGTATAAACCTTTAGTAAAATAAGAAAATGTTGGACAAATGACTCTCTAGCCCTAAAGCTACGAGGGGCTTTGTCTACCTCAAAGAAAACTAGTGAAATTTCCAGGAAGTCCGAAAGAAAAGAGTATGTCACTGTTCTGTCCAAAAACCTGCCTCTGTCCCTAACACTCATAATGTAAAGTAACTGTGCAAGGATGATTTCTTCTTAAAGTAACAAGTGTTCTTTGTGTTTTCAATCAACAGAAAAGTTCCCAATTTCTCTGGTGATAGAAAGTGAAGAAATAAAACCATGTTCATAATGCAAGATTCCCGTGCTAGGGTTGTGCTCCTTTCCCCTAGAGTTCTCAGTTTCCATCCTTTTGGGCTCTTGGGCCCCTTTATCTTCTTAGGCAAACGTCAGTGGACAATTCACAGGGATATGCTATTTTGCTTGACAATCCTTTGTCTTGTCAACTTGATACAGTTTGTTATAAAATGATGGATTCCGTTTTAGGAGGGCCTTGACCACTTCAATCTCACACAAGGTCCCAGACTCGAAAAATATCTTGATTCACTCTCCTGCAAAGCTAGTGTCCTCTCTTGGACTGTCTCTCTTTCACGTGGGTCCCAGACCATCTTATTCTTCCTTATATTAGGCACTTGCCTTTCACATGGGTGTGGGTCCAAGACTCTCAGTTTGTTACTATATACGTTTGGTTCACTCTCCTGCCAAACATAAGACGCCTTTGTCTTGCTTATTCTTATGGTATCGTGTTTAGTTCACTCTCCTGCCATGATTCCATTATTTTGGTTATTCTTGCCTTTTCATATAGGTGCGAGCCCCAGGGTTGCATATATGCTTGGTTCACTGTCCTGCCAAACATGATTCTCTACTCTTGGGGTTTCTCAGGGTCCCCAACCCTCTTATACTTTCGTTTCCATATGGGTGCATGTCCCAGACTCGCAATGTCCCTTCACGGTCCCAGACCCTTCTTCCCCAAAGTTTGTATTCAACCGCTTGCTTCCCCGGATCTCCAACACCTCCTGATAAACCTGCGTACCTGTTTCCTGCTTCTCAGTAGGTACAAGCGTTTCCCCAGCCTCTGCGTTGTTCCTCGAGGCTCCAGCAGTTCATTGGTGAATGACGGGGTTTGCATCAGTTCTGCAAGCATCTCCATCTTTCCAGCTGTGCGGCCTGTCTTGCAGGTGGTTCACCGAAGCCTGTGGTGCCCTGAGGTACGCATCAGCAGCAGTCGAAATGTTCCTTCCAGCTTGGACCGTGTTCGGGTTCTCCTTCTCCTTGCTTTGCGGATTCTACCCCTTTGGCTTTTCTCTGCTTGCCCGATGCTCGGCTCCCACAGTTCCTCAGAGTTTTTCTCCGAACTGAGTTCCTTTTGATATGATACGATATGATGGGTTATTTATAACGCGCTTAATACCCAGAGGTTTCTAAGCATGGACCCGGGGATTGAACCTGTGTTCCTCTGTGTCGTCTTGCTGCCAAGTCGAGCATGTTGGCCATGAGCCGAACTCCCTCACTGGCCATATGTACATGTTCAAGCAAAGGACATCTCGTGAGACGCTAGACTGTTCACTCTGCTTCTCTGGAGTGTTCCTCAAAGTCTCCTTGATCTTCTTCCCTGAGAATATTTGTTGCCAATCCCATAAGGGGATTCCCTCCCCATGTGATCCTCCCTCTGTGCACCACCCCGAGGGGGACTATTGCATGATGGACCACTCTGGCCCCATGAGAACATTCTCCCATAAAGGAGAAGGGTGACATCCTCATATTCGTCACAATATTAACTGGGAAATGTGTATATAGCAAGGAATAACGTGTAAATTGTTGTTTACGCTTAAAAGTAGGGTTGAAAAGTGGTAAAAGATTTGACTAATAACTTGATTCTATATCTCCGGCACATGCAGGGACACTTTTTAAGGAGTTCAGGACCGACACTCTCAAGGATGATAAACGTATCCGCTACTGGAAGGACTCCATTTCTGAACTATTTCCATTGTGTGGTACTGGAGTAGAAACGATTTTGCATTTAATGCTATTTTGTGATTCACTCAAAGACTTGAGAGCATTGTATTTGCTTCCACTATTTAAGAAGTCCCGTGTTTGTTGAGCAGCCGAAGCCTTATAGTTGTGCCAAAAGACTGCTAACCCTAATCATCTATTCTTTGTTCCCAAGGTTTATTTATCGAGCATGTGCTCGTAGTAATTATTCGATCACGCAATTAGCTGATGTTTGATCATTGTAGAGATACTTTTTAATTTTATTTTAATTTTAATGCATTTTATTATGGTCCTTTTTCCATATTTACATTTCATTCGATGATTTCTATGTGTTATGAGATTTTAATTGCTAGTGTTTTATAAGTCATGCATTCTTAATACTGAATTTTGTGGTCATTATTGTGTGTGCTTAGGACACTTTTTGTCAAATAAACCATTATGGACTGAACTGTATATAGCAAGACCCTAACCACGTGCTGTTAAAATAACAGCAAATAGCACAGGGTTGTGGAAATACAATGTGTGACAGAGAAAATAGCAAAAAAGGAATTGAAACATGTGATAGGTTGGGAACCAGCCACCAAGAGAAGTCTATCAGTAATTTTCAGGGGGCCAAGCCAGGTATGCAAAGATGATGTGAAGAGTTTTCAGCAGAGGGCGACATCCTCAGTGCTAGATACGAGTCTGAAGGAAGACTGTGTTCAAGGCTCTGCTTCAGCTGGTTCTAATAGCCTGGGCATTATTACTTGGTTCCTACTGTAGGGAATAGCAAGGTGAAGAATAGAGGCAGAACATGCACACCCTTAGACTAGCTAAAAATACAGAACAATGTACGTTAATGGTGCCAGTGACATTGCAGTATTCTTAGGATGAATAAAATGAATAACTAGAGATTCTGTTGAGACAAAACAATGTTGTATTCAATATGTTGACCACTATACTGCAGCCAATGCTTTATAGGTGAGTCAGAGTGACACTCCACCACTGCTTTCACAGTAGGAGTTGGTCGCAACACGCACTTTGATTTACTTTTTGCTGTCATTTGCAAGCACACACCAGTGGTGCACAGAGAGATAGGCAGATGATGATTGTGACATGTTGAGACACCCTGACAACCACGTGCATTCTATGTGCCAGCTATATGCCCTGACGATGGACCACTGGTCCAAAATGCATAGGCTTTGTAGCTTTTTGGCATTGACCGCAGTATAGTGGTCAACATATTGAATACAACATCGTTTTGTCTCAACAAGAATCTCTAGTTATGTGTCTAAGAATACAACAAGATCACTGATACCATTAACATACATTGCCCAGGCTCTGTAGCTACACTATGGGTGTGCAACCCACACCACTGCCCTTCACAAGCCACAGTCCACAGTTCTGCCATTATCTTGAATGCCCCATGCAGAGGCATTTTTCTAGTCGGTATGCACCCCTCACTTTGACATTAACCAGAATTACCAGTAAACTAGTGAGAATACTGAACCTGTGCATAGTGGTGCCCACTCACACCTAGAATTTAAGGTGAAGAATAGAGACACTTTTATTTTTGACAGTTTGTGAAATGGAAAGTAGCTTTTTGATGGATGTTGATGTCCTGACAAATTATACAGAATCCTTTTATTTAAATGTGTGATTCCAAGAGTAGCTGATGCAGGGTGATGAAACATGTGGGTCATGTAATTAGATTCTCTCATCCCCTACCTTATGTGTGCAGCAAGTGAGGTTAGGCTTCTTAGGGACAGAGCAGCAAAAGGGTTGGCCTAGAAATTAAGGCATTGTCGTTGTTGAGTCTAGAAATAATTGTGCATTTAGATGATTGTGAGAAGTGACAGGAAGGATTCAGTGTTTGACCTTCCCTGAGCAGCTGCAGTTGATCAATGATGTCTTGTGGGAAGGTGCCAACTGAGCTGATACACTGCTTAAAAGAAGGTGTGCAAGAGGAAAGACTAGAGCATTGCCAAGTATCTACCTTTCAACCTACCTATCTCTTGATTATCTAACTCATCTTCTAGCTTTCCGTCTATCTATCTACCTATCCAATCATTTATCTTTCTACCCATATGTTTCATTTCTTAATCACTTAACAAGTTTCCTCTATAAAGACAAAGCTCTGAAATGTACACATTTTGATCAAATACAAAGACAGTACAACCAAACTTCCATCTATATTTATGAAAAAAACAAATTGCGATTTTTAAAAAATACATTTCTACGGTGAAGTCATATTCCTCATTTCCGTTTAATACATATTATATCAGTACTCGCCATCTACTCCTAAAATTCGACATTATCCAGATGTTTATACACTTTTTTCATTCTTACGCGAACTAAAAACCAGTCTGCAATTCATTTATTGTTCTCTATTTTTGTAAGTGAGTCTTACAAGGCTCAAATCCAAATCTGTTACTCTGAAACTGAAAAACACCCTTGCCCATAGCAAATATTTGCTCTTACTTCGTATAGAAGAACATCATTTAATTGTTTTTATAACATGCTTAATACCGAAGAGGTTTCGAAGCGTGGATCCAGATTGGATCCTGTGTTGCTCTGCATTGTCTTGCTTCCAAGACAAGTGCATTGCCCCTGAGCTATCCTCCTGGCCCCTTTGCTGCATTGTAGGTTTATTGGTAATAGAACAAACGTAGCACTGACCAAAAGGATTCCAGAATGTCCAATAAAGTAGAAGTAGCTTGAGCAAATGCTCCTGCAAACCACCTTAGCAGACCATTTTGACTATTGATACTGATAATCTTCATTATACAGCAATGACCAGCAAAAAGATTATTTATGCCCCCGTCAACCGAACATCCAAAAGGCCTTCTCTAATCACCCACATCCCTCAGAAAGTGAGATGAGAGAAGAAGCTCTGGGCCCATTTGATATATATGCCCTCCTGAAACTGGTTACATGATGTTGGTGAAATGAAGGCGACCCTCACAAATCTTTCATTAAGGTGTCTTCCCCGGAAGGATGTGTGACTGAAGTGGAGAGAAGGTCAGGAAGCTTGCAAGGCAAACTGTTCAGAAGTTACAGGACATATAAGGAGCTCAGGGAGGAGATGAATAAGTTTCAAATGAGAAACTCCAATCTGGAAGTTAAGTGTAGGATGAATAACCTCTTCTTCTGTGGTGTTGCTGAATCACAAGTTCCTAAATTACCTAGTTATCTCAGTTTTGTCACAGTGACTGGGAAATGTTACTTTGCACAAAGACATGACATTGATATAGAGACTCATTCCGAGGTGGGCGGTAAGCGATACCGGGGACCGGTAAGGAGAACGGTGCCAGTAATCCCTTACCGCCCAATTCTGAGGTCCCTTAGCGGGAACCGTAAAGGATGTGTGGTCTGACCACACGTCCTTTACGGGTCCCGCTAAGGGACCAGGGCGCTAATAACGGGTCTGCTATTCGCGGGCCCGTTATTAGTGCCTTCCCCATTCCCATTGAGCGCTATGGGGGCTCAAATGGGAATGGGGAATGGTTTGGTGAATGGGGACTTACCGGGTCCTCCAGGGTCAGAATGACCCGGTAAGTCCCCATTCAACCAGACCGGCGCCGGACCCGATATTGGAGGCAGCCATGGTGCAAATAGCGCCATGGCTTCTTCCTATCTCGGAATGAGGCCCATAGTGTTCAGAGTATGTAAATAGACACTGGCAGACCAAGGCAGGAGATTGTCACCTTTGTGAGGATCTCTTTAAGAGAATCTGCACCTCAGAAAGTGAAAGTGTGGGTCCGTTATTGTGGACAGGAAATCATATACAGGTCTGTTTATATCACCCCAAGAATGTTGTAACTAAAAGGAACATAGAAGATAGAGGCAAGGTTTGTCTGATGGGGCTCCAAAGTTTGGGTAACTTTCAGTTGTTTAACATTTTTTTGTAATCATTAACAAAAAAACACATTCACAAAGATAAACAATTCTTAAAACATTCCATAAATCAAATTTGGTACTGTGATTGTAACTCAAAGATGTTGATCATTTACACTTATCAGTACACTTTGCCATATATTTGGCTGGGGTAGAGTCACAAATATCAATTGTGAAACCACATTCACAACTGGTTCATCATTATTTTCATTTGACCAGAGGGTGATGCACCATCTTCTACACTTTGGTGTATAGATTTTAGTCACTGTATTGGAAAGTATTCAACACTTCAAAATTCAAATTGGAATGTTCGATCTTTGCATACAAAAAAGTAGTACTATTGGTAACAAGATCAGTACAAGTAGACTACAGACAAAACCACAAAGTGGAAACTCGACCCTGTGGGGGACCGGGAAACCACAAGGACACCACCCATGCGGTACATGTGGAGCGTGCAAGATGACGAAGAAAAGCTCTGAGGTGGACATCGGAACCAGTAAGAACTGGATACAAGGTGGTTTTTCCAACTGCAACACCACCCACGTCATCTACATGATAAGATATCAATGTGGCCTTCTGTATGTGGGCAAAACCAATCGTAAAATCAAAACACGAATAATTGAACATCGCAGTTGTCTGAAAAATAGAACAGAAAAAGCTCCAATGGTAAAACATTTCAAAGAAAAAATCATACACATGATGATTTTATATGGATAGTGCTACAAATCTTTAAAAGTGGTAACACAACCCAGATCGAGAGTCTACTCTTTAGGAAAGAACAAGACATGATTTACTAGATATGTGGTTTTGTGGGAAGGCTCAATGAGGCCATTGAATGGCATAAGACCAGATAGTGAATAACATAGCAATTCTTGTGCACCCACACTACCACACACTTCATCCTAAACAGCAGACACAGTCCAGTAGGGCGTGACCTTTAGGACCTAGATCAATGGCTGAAAACAATACAATCCTTACCCCCGTTTACTATTTACCACAAGGTTAACTTGAGAAATCGGGAGGAATACCCTTAAAAACATTGGAACCCATGAGGGATTAAAATCCCAGAATGTGGCGAGTGGGTAAAACAATTGAGCGAGACAGCCATGAAAAGTAGGTTAGAACCATCTGAAGACCAAAATGCTTATAACGAATATTGACGTTTTCTGGTGATCGATTACTAAGTATATCTGAGTGTATGACACGTACTGTAATGAAATACCTAGAACTACCACATTCTAAGCTGGGCTATATGTGATAATAGACTGATGGTTAAGGGGTTAAAACATGTATGAAAAAAGATCTAGCCCCAAAGGTTTGTACAGATGGCCAGCTGTGCTGAGGACATAGCGACACTCATTCCAGATTAGGTACACACAACCAACTATAGCCATGGAAGTTTTTCCCTTCCAAGATGGCACGCTGCATATTGCTGTGCCAGTAATAGGAACGCAGTCCATAAGAGGATGCGCCTCCTGTTACTATGACAACGGTATTTGACGTGAGGACCGTATGGCCACAACAGTCGGGACCAGCACTGAGAGCGGCTGGAGCTCACTAAGAGATTCTAGTAAGTCGGAATGCCCCCTGCCCGCACATAGTCTACCATGAAAGAGGCCTGTAGCTTAAAAGCCCATAATATATATTTTGTGTCCTAGGAACACGCGGCAATCTGAAAAACGCTAAACTCCAGAGGCACGTAACACACGAGCAAGAGTGTTCGCATCCACTTTAACAACAAGGGCACCAACATACGGGGAGAGCATTTTTACAAACTAACAGGTATTTACATCGTTTTTTTAAGTGTTAAGCCTGTATTAAATGCAACATAGTAGCGGTCAATCTAATGCACAGCTCCCTCTTCATTATAGACGGTGTGCGATGCGTTTTTGGTTCGCATAGTGAAGATAACACAACAGAACCATGAGGTTTTGAAATTATAATCCGACTTTACTACTATAGGTGAGAACTGATTTTTTTTTCGAAATGAACGACCATGCTGTGTATGTTATTGGCTCAACACGCCCTTTGGGGATTTTTTGTGACCAAAGCATCATTTTCATATGCTTGTCATTTATTAGGCAATAGAAGAAAGCCACAAGCTCCAATACTTGTGACACCAAACAAAGTCGGCCTCTATAACCCTGATACAGGTAATTAATTATGCCCTTATGGGCATTTCACTCACTTTAGGAGTCACAACTGGCTAAAAGAGAATCAGAAACTCATCCCAGTTTTCGTGTTTTGTCTTTGTCTTATAGGGGCAAGATACCATACCAGTGAAATTCATTGAAACTCAGTGATATTCTTGTGCTACAAATCCCAGCAAGGCTGGACGCTTGTACAAACATGAGGGTATTGCTCCTGAGGAAGGTTCTGGACTGAATCCAATTAGAACTGAAACATGTTGAGAATGTTTTCATGTTTAACACCAAAACAGTGACTAACATCTATGGACCAAAGAGTAGAAGATGGTGCATAACCCTCTGGTCAAATGAAAATAATGATAAACCAGTTGTGAATGTGGTTTCAAAATTGATATTTGTGACTCTACCTTAGTCAAATATATGGCAACGTGTATTGATAAGTGTAAATGATCACCATCTTTGTGTTACAATCACAGTACCAAATTTGTTTTATGGAATGTTTTAAGAATTGTCTATCTTTGTGAATGTGTTTTTGTTAATGATTAAAATTGTTTTTTTAAACAACTGAAAGTTACCCAAACTTTTGTGCCCCATCAGACAACTTGCCTCTATCTTGTATGTTCTGTATAGTAGACTCATAACCCGGGAATTGATAGAGGTCACACTCAGACATATGCTATAAGAGTGTATACCCGGGGTTCCTCCATTTAATTAGGTAATTGAAAGGAAGGCATTTAAGGACACAACATCAACAGAACATATCCAGGGAACGACCTTCAAACGTAAAGTGTGTTTGTTTGTTTAATTATCTGTATAGCGCACCAAACCCAGGGTTATCTGGGCGCATTAGAGCAAATTGCATTTGTTACAGAAATAGGCAATTAACCAGTTACAAATTACACTTGTTACCAAGTGTATCCCAATACAGATTACAGTGAAGTACATTAAGAGCAGTTGCATTGTCAGAAGCAAGAAATACATAGGGCATGGCACCAGTAACAATTTCAAACAGTAAGAACAGATCGATTGAAGTAGGGCCTTTGTTGGGCTTGAGGATAAAGGGATAGAAAAAAGTAGTATCCAGAGGGAAGTCTGAATGGTGTTGGGATCCTAATGGATGGCACAGTTAGTTATTCATAGTTAGCCAGGTGATGGATTTTTTTCTGAAGTTAGTGAAGGACTGGGTCATCTTGAGGGAGGTTGGGAGAGTGTTCCATAGCTGGGCCGCCATAACAGGTAAACTACTCCCCCCTGACATTTTTTATTTATATCTAGGACTACCACGCAGGATGTGTTGGCTGACCTAGTGACCTTTCTTGAAGATCTAATGGTGAATTTCTCAGTTAGGTAAGGTGGGGCAGCATGATTCAAGGATTAGAAAGCGAGAGACATGGTTTTCAGATTAATCTTGTCCCTAATGGAGGGCCATTTGTGCTGTCTCCTTATTTCTGTAATGTGTTCTCTCCTTGAAATACTCAGAGCCTGGTAAATTGTTCTTACCAGAAGGAACACAACTGACTCTGGATCTCCAACAAGTGTGTGACTTGCTGAACGGCTGTTTGGATGGATGGATAAGATTAAATTCATGTTACTTGATACATTGTACAGCATGTTATATGCACATTTTCAAGAAAGATGAGGCTGATCAACCATAACACAAAACGGGAATCTATGCTTGCACTTACAGGGGGATAAGACCAGCCCAAGCTTCGTATACAATGCATGATTTCTGGGCATATCAAAGTCACGATATGGTGACACATGATGTGAATGGAGTGCAGGAGACAGGAGTTGGTGGGAGACAATGGGCCTCATTACGTGAATGGAGGTAATGAAAATAGGAAGGTAGAATGGTATTACCGGCATCGTTAACAGGTCCCGGCCATTACGACCCGACAACCCGCCAATACCGCCACCGCCCATACCCTGCCCCTTAATACTGGCACGCGCGCGTACACACACCCCTTCATGGATTAAATCCTGGGATGCCGGTAATAGGAGGACATCAAAACTCACTCGGGCATGCAATTACCGGCCTAGGCGGTAATTAGGGCCTGCGCGATGGCGGCCATACAGGCATCGCGGACCACCCATAAACAGCAACCTGCAGTCAAGGCAAATGTAACAGGTGCACACAATCACCACAGGTGGAGTCAATGGAGCCTGTTCTAGTATAAAAGGAATACACCCACACACCACACCCCTTCCTACACCAAAATGATACCACTAGCTGTTGCAATCATGGGGCTGGAGGACATGCCTATACTGCTACAACTACAGCAACAACACCAATTACAACAACAACTACAGCTACAGCAAGAGGCAGAACAGAGGAGACGCAGGAGGAGAAGGAGGGTGAGACAGGCCCAGCAATTACCACCAGTGCAGCCAGTAGTACCTCGTAGGAAGACACCAATCCCTCGCATCAGACCCAGTCCATTCAATCTAACCCCTAACCCCGTAGTTTACACCATGGTGGTAAGGGTACGACCCAGGTGGTAACTTACTGCCTGGGTCGTAATGAGGCCCAATGTTCCCAATATCTATAAATGCTTTATCTAGAGTAAAACCTTGTGATTTGTGAATGGTGACTGCGTATGCTAGAGTTAGAGAAAATTGTTCTCTGCGTACATACATGTCTTTGAAAAGAAGGAATCAAGCTGTTGATCATCCTATCCTTTTTACTTCTGATAGTTTGTCAAAGAGAACATTGACAAACTGAATGTTGTTGTCACGTGGGTATGTTTGAAAGCTAACAACTGTACCAAGTGCTCCATTAACTAGTCCTTGCTCCACGTCAAGGTTACGTTTAAGCATTACTCTACAGTTTAAAGATAATTTTAATATTTTCTCCAATCCAGCTGTGTTGGAGATTGAGTTTTCTAAGGTATTTAGTTTTGTTGTGGCTTGTTTACACATGGGTAGTGTCATACCATGTACGTCCAGTTTGTCTGTGGAGCAAATTTCAATTATTGGTTGCATTTCTTTTTTCAACATTGTTTCATTGAATTTTGAACAGCTTGCAAGAGTTGACATCAAGGACAAACAATTGACATTTTTGTGTGCTAATTTTTCGATGACATCAGTAGCACATGAGTTATGGCCATACAGTGCATGGATTTTAATTAATATTGATTGTGCTTCTTGAGGTAGTCCACCAACTCTAATACTTTTTAAAATGTTGGAGTATGTGAGGTCTGCAGACTGGCGCATGTTTTCGGTTAATTCTCTGTATTGGAAATGTTGCCAAAGGTTATGATATGATATGATATGCATTTGTAACGCGCCTATACACAAGTGTTTCAAGGCGCAACGAGGCGGGGGGTAACAAGGGGAGACAGACAGCGATCCTACTAGGCCAGGTGTCATTCAGATTGCGCAAGTGCAAGGGTAGAGGCGAAGGGAAAAGTGCAAGGGGGAGAGGGAGAGGGGAAAGTACAGTACAGGGTTAAAAGCATACAGGATATACAACAAGGGCCAGCTGGTGGCAAGTGCGAGGTAAGTGCAGACAAGTGCTGGGAAGGGAGGCTGTAGGGATACAGAAACAGTCCGGAGTGCAGGGGTTGCCCGGGAGGCAGTGCAGGGGAGTGTGGCTGGGCCAAGGACCGAGAACGGTGAGTGGCCCAGTTGCAGATTCAGTGCAGTTTCAGTAATTTTAGCAGGGGAGAGGGGGAGAGAAAGCGGAGGCGAAGAGGAAGGTTTTGAGGTGCTTCCGGAACCGGAGATGGTTCTCCTCAAGTTTCAGGGAGCCAGGAAGGCTGTTCCAGAGGGAGGCCCCTGCAGCGCAGAGAGATCTGCCCCCAACTCGTTGTTTGGAAAAGCGGCTGACCCTGAGGGAGCTGGCGGCGGATGAGCGAAGAGCTTGAGAAGGAAGATATTTAGGAAGAGAGAGTTGAAGGTATTTTGGCCCAAGGCCCCAGATGGCCTTGTGGACAATTCATAGGGTTTTGAACTTGATCTTCACAGTCACTGGGAGCCAGTGTAGTGATTTCAGTCCTGGAGAGATACGGTCCCTGGGCTTGAGGCCAAGGACAGGTCTCGCAGTCCTGTTCTGGATGAGTTGCAAAGGGCGGAGAGTAGAGGTGGGCAGATTTAGATAGAGGCTGTTACAGTAGTCCAGCTTGGAGAGAACCAGGGCTCTAGAGACAGTGAGCTTCTGGGGGAAGGAGAAGAAAGGAAGGATACCTCTGAGGAGGTGTAGCTGGTAGTGTGACTTCTTAGAGACGTCGGATATGTGAGGATAGAAGGAGAGGGTGGAGTCGAAGATGACCCCGAGGTTTTTTGCCTTGCAGGTAGGAGCAGGAAGAGGGCCAAGAGAGGCCGGCCAGAGAGCTGCAGGGAAGTAGGGAGTGGGTGTGCCAATGAGAAGAATCTAAGTCTTACTGGCATTAAGGCAGAGGTCGTTGGCGGCACACCATTCCTGGATAGCTCAAAGACAGTCAGAGATGAGGGAAGGAGAGGAGGAGGCCGAGGGTAGCCTGAAGACGAACTGGGTATCATACGCATAGCACTGAAAGTTGGGGCAGAGAGCGGCGATGCGGTGGGCAAGAAGTGCCAGATACTGGTTGAACAGCCAGGGAGAGAGGTTAGATCCCTGGGGTACACCACAGGTAGAGAAAAAAATGTCAGAGAGGAAAGACCCCAGTTGGGCCTGGGAGGGTTGATTGGAGACATTTCCAGGTTGACATTTCCTATGCTGCAAACAGTTTTACGGCAGAGTTAGTGTCCTAAGGTTTTAAAAATAGATTCACCTTTCACTGGTGTCAATTGAAGATGATCTCAGAAAACAATAATGTGTTTTCCTACGAAGAGCTCTTCGTAGTTTGTTTTGAGTACTTCTTGTAATCTGCAGTGAATCAAAGCCAACATTAGGTTGGAGACCATGTTCACTTCATCTATTAGTAGCATTTTCAATGTTTTAACACTCAGTGTAGTTCCATTTCAGCTTCTGTAGAAAGTTTGTAATATTCTAATTTGTTTTGATGTTCTACTGGAAGGAGTAGTAATCGGTGTAAAGTGACACCGCCTATGTTGTTGGCAGCTAAACTTGTGGGGGCAGTTACAACAGCTGACAGTTTGTTGTTTGTCAATTGTTGAAGGAACTTGCTGATGATTTTGATTAAGAATGTTTTGCCTGAACCAGCACTGACGTATAGTAGTATAGGTTTGTAATTTTGGCAGGTACATTCATTATTTTCATGTTGTAAACCATGTGCAATTTCTTTTATTACTTCTTGAAAAATGCTACGCTGTTCATTGTTCAGTTTTGATTGCAGTACAGTTGTCTTCTGTATCTTCTTCATAGTGACATATGGTGTTTTCTACTTCTGTCATAGCTACTTCTGCCTCATTTGCTATTTGTGGAAGTCCCAGTAGTTCTTGACTTCCTGTTACAGAAGGTTGACTACTGTCGGGACTGTCTTTATCTAGTTGGGCCTGGAGTTCTTCTTCGTGTTGCTGTTCATTCTGCAACATTGTTTTGTACTGTGTAAAGTTTACATCTGTTATAGTGCTTCCATTTGCTTTGAAAGCATCTTCATAGGAGTCATAGATATCTAGTAACTCTTCTTCTTTTCTCCAGGGTTTAAAAAGTTGTAGCAGGGACATGTAATATAGTTCTTTATGTTGAGGAGTTTTTAATGACAATTTCATATGATTAATTAAGATTTGTTTGGCAAGTTTCACTAAGCTGCCTTCACAATTTGTCACTCTGTATCTACCTTTATTTTCATCTGGTTTTATATTATTTTTGTATGTGAAGTTTTGGGCTATGTGGTATAGACACATGGTTTCCAAAGTGCTACTCCTGTTTGGGTAGTATGTGTCCAGTAAATTGGTTTTTAAAATGTCTTGGCTCTTGGGATCATTTTTGGCTATTGTTTCTATGTCGTTGTATGATTTGAGAACTCTTTTTCTAGATTTAGCTGGACCAAGACATAGCCATGCTATATTTTCAGATTTTCCATACAAAGCAGTACTGGTTAAACAATCTGCAGCTTTATAGCAGCCACATTCTCTATGAGAGAGCATTTTTATGCCTAAGCTGTACAATTTCTGAGACAGTGTTTTGTCTGATGATAGGTCATCCCAGAGGACTTGAAGCTCTGTTTTTTCTGCTTTGGTTAAGTAGGCTGTAACATGCCGTGCAACTGCAGTGGAATTGTCTGCAATGTACTGCACAGCAATGTTTGCATTACATAAGAGGGCAATGATTGCATTGTAATCATTGATATATTTAGCTTCTTCTGTTATTTTTATGTAATATGTGTTCTTAGGTGATTTACCTTTAAAACTATGTCTAACTGAAGACATGAAGTTGCTTACTTGACCAGTTGCTGTAACTGGTCTAGGGAAACCAAAGCGGCATTTGGTGTAGTATTTCCCTTTGTTTTGTATTTGCGACGACAATATTTTCCACATTTGTGTCTTTGAAATTGTAAAATGTGTGCATGAAGATCACTATTTGAAGCTTCTGTTGGAATTTCACAAGTGACATATTTTTCGATAAACTGTAAAACAGTGGCATCACTGTCTTGACCAAATGTAGGAGCATCTTTAATCCATAAGAGCATGTGGATATGTGGTGCTCCCCTGGCTTGGTATTGTTTTCTCCAGAAGAAGTGTTGCACTTCTCTGAGGGGAGGAACAGCTTTATTACAAATAAAGTGTACCATAGCAATGAAGCGATGATGGTTTTTATCTTGAAACATTAACAGGATCTAGAGAGCAAAGTTCTCCAGGTGTTAGTATATCTATGTTTGTTTTGTTTTTGTTTGATATGCGTAGGAAGTCATGTAAATCTTCCCATGCATATTCTGCACAACTTAATGTAACAAAGCAAGTGGGTGGGCCAAGGTTTCTTATCATACAACATACATCTCCGTGACGTCAGAACCAGTACTCTTTAGTACCACGCATGTTTGCTAACAGATTTATAATGCTTGATTGTAAAACCTCATCTTCTTCTTGCACTTTTTGTAGTAATTGCATAGCTGACATATTTTGAAAATGGGTACCTGATTTCAATGTGTGTGCAACTCCGTAGCATAGAGTTACTAGTTCACTTTCAAAGAGTAGGTGGAATATGTATTCCACATTTTCAAATTGACCAGTTTCTGGTGACTCTTGAATTATTTCAGTCGATTCCCTTAGGTTTTCTTCAATATTCATTTCTTTGTAGTATCCATTGTTTTCTTTTAGATATTGCAAGGCTTGTCTAACTTTATGTAAGTCTACAAGTTGTTGACAATTTTTTTTGTCTTTTGCTCTATTGGATGTTGCACTCCTAGAGTGTGTACATGTTCTTTTAGATATAATGGTAAACGACTTTGCCACAAATGCCTTTCACTAATTCTGAGGGAGGTAATTTTGCTGTTTTTGGTTGAAGGCATATTATTGCTTGAAATGGATGCACTGTTTGAATTATGATGCTCTCATATAAATTGAGTTGTTGCAAGGGTTTTGGTAGTGGGAATAATTATAGTTATTTGTGATAGCAGGTGAAGGAGTTTGGTTGTTGTCAAGTTTTGCAGTGCAGTAACTGCAAAGTATTAAGGGGTCATTTATTTTGTATTTTCTTTCTGCTATAAGGTAGAGAGCTAATTCAAACCATTTGGAATCTTCATTGTCTTCTATTTTGTATGTTATGTCTAAAGATTTTGTGCTACTTTTATAAAAAGTTCTGCGTCACACACAAACATGGTTTGGTACATCAGCAGATGTACTTTTAAATTGTAGTATTTCTTTTTTGTATGTGTGTAGTAGAAGGTTGCCATTTGTAGAATTGTTCCTAGTCTGTTGAAAAGCTATTGCATTTTGTAAGTGGCTTTCACTTCCAAAATATTTTCTCTGGATATGCTCTATTTCTTTGAGTAGGTCTTTTGCTATAACATGTAGAAGATTGTAATTTAAATTGTCTAATGCTAAAGCTGGACTTTTAGCATAGTACAGTTTATGGACTAGATTTCTTATAGTTGAATGATGTGTTGATATCATTTTGATATGATAGAAGGTGCTTTTGCAATTAGGTCTTGAAATGCAGGCTAACGAATGTCCTTGTCGTCCTGTGTGTATGCGCACTGGCCAGGTACCCATATTTTGTAGAAGTTTCATTTAGAATGTGTCTTTGCATATTGATTGAGGAGCAGGCGTAAAGGTGTGAAAGATGTTTTTGTCAATTGACGTGCATGGCCATTTGTACACTGGATGTTTTGGTTCAGTCGGATGGAGAGGTGATACTGAGTTTTCTGGGGATATTTTTGTGAGCAGCGTTTCTTGTTCCAAAATGGTATTATTAAGTTTTTCATACCCTAGTCGGCTGCTATCTATGGCAATTGTGTTTGTTTGCTTCTGTTTGAATGCTTCTTCATTGAAATATCGTATTGTGCTAATTCAGAAGTTATTTTTGTTGAAATTCCATTCATTGAGAAGTCTTTGTTGTAATTTAGTATTTAGTTTTGTTAGTGGTTTCATTCTGATTAACACTAAAATAAATAGGTTCCTTTTGAGAAGGATTGCACTGTCTATGAGAGCTTCTAAGATTAATTTTCTACGGTAGGTTTTAAGGGCTGTGCATGATTTCTCTCCTGTTTTAGATTCTGAAGGACTCTGTGGCTGAACATTTTTTGTAAATTACTTTTTTTGGTATGCTTACTTGCCACTACATCAAGATTTCTAGGAGCAGTGTTAGCAGTGTTGGTAGCTGAATTCTTGTTAATCATTTTCTGTTTAATTTTACATTTTGAAAGAGGAGGCAAAGTTTTTGTACTGGAAGCTTGTTTTGTATCGCTTAATGACTCTATTAGATCATACGTTTGAACTTTTTGTACAAATTCTGCTAGAGATGGATGCTTATTTTGGACACTTTTATTTTAATTTGCTCTACTTCTGTGTTGCTTTCTACAGACTTGCGTTTTGGTAGGCATTCTTTGGGGTCTGTTGAAAAAAAAGAAGTTATGGGTTGGGCTGTTCTACAATGTTTGTGTGCTGTGTGCATGAGTGTCCGAGTATGATGAAGGATGTATGTGGTGGTGTGTGATTGTGCATTGGGCAGCTACAACTAATTGGGAAGGCTATTCTTGTATTTGTGTGTTACTATACTGGGGTTCAGATGACAGTAGAAAGTAAGCTAGTGGTGAGGAGAAGCACTAATACTAAATCTAATGGTATAGAATTAAAACAATTCTTTGTTCTGCAATACTAACATTCTCGGGCTGATATATGGAATTTGTGCACTGAAATACTGGGATTTGTGCACTAATCTGCCTGCAAATCCCTGTTTAACAAATGGGGATTTGTGGCCAGAATGGTGCACAAATCCCCGTTTTTCGGTGCACAAATTCCATGAATCAACCCCACAGTGTGTTTCAGTAACAGTAAGAATATTAAGGTAGTATTGTACTTACTTTTTTGTTTGGAAAGAGCAGGTTTCTTCTGAGTTGTTGTTTGTACTTCAGATGCTGTTGCTTTTCAGGAGAGTGGTCTTCACTGCAATTGTAAAAGAAAGAAGTTAGTAATTTTGTGTGTTTATAGCACTGCTGTTAATTTAGATGCTGTTTGATAATTGAACATAGTGTGTACATGCAGTTTCCTTTGACTATGTGCAGCCTTTATATTGTATTTACAATATGTTAGGTCAACATGCTTTGCAAATGAGTAGAACACTAAGTGTATGAAACTCACTTGGTTTCTTAAGGCTGTGTTATTGCATGTTAGGAGCTAGAAGAAATAATGATATACTTGTTTTGCAATTTATATAAGGTAAATTGCAGAAACTGTATAGAAAAGCATAGAATGTATGCGTTTGTGAAGGTGTGGGTAATAAAGCAGAAGGATGTGATGTACAGGCGGTGGTGTTATTTCAGTTGGGAGCTTTTCAATGTTAGTGTCTATCTGTGTGAGTGTATAAAGATGCATGGACTTATCCTGGCTGTGTGTAATTTTATAATACACTACTAAGTGTTTTTCTACAAGTATACTGTTATTTCTCCCATCTTTTAATATTCTAATTTTTTAGATAGTTGTTTGTGTAAAAAAATAATTTAGATAGCAGACAGGTTTGGAAGTGACAGTTGGTTATAGCAGATGGGAAAAATAATAGTGAGTTAATTTTATAGGTTATACAGGTTAAGTGGCAATTACTCTGTTTAAATGTATTTATAAGAGTTGTACATGTACTCTGCATAAAACATGCATACCTGTGGTTTGTATTCATGCATGTGGATATACATGCAGCTGCAAGTAGAAATCTTGGAGACTTGTACAGTAGTTTTTGTAGTAGGTGCTTTCCAATGATATGAGACTTGTACTCAGAGAGATCAACAGTACATTTGAAGTGCTGAACTCTGATGATGGAGTTAGATGTAGAGGTCTTGGATGTGATTGGTGGATGTTTGCGTGACTGCTTAGCTGTATCCAATGAGGAAATGGCACAAAGAGTGAAGCATAGAAGGGCTATCTAAGAGTTACGCGCTCCGCAGACACCACGACTGTCCGCGGACAGGGCGTGCCACATCCAGGGTTTTCCATCAAATCCAGCATGTTAAGGGGACTGAAGGGATTAGTCAATCAGGTGTTGAGGTTGTGGATTTGTGTTGAAAGAGGCTGTGTGTAGTGAATATGGCAGAGGTGGAGAAAGTTAGGGTGTTGGTGCTTGGAGATATGTTTGTGCATGGTTTACAGCAGTATATTCAATGCAGGCATGTGGCAAACAATTTTGATGTTAAAGGAGTGGAGGTGGTGTGGAGCACTGTGCCTGATTTCAATGTACAGGGAATTGTACGACTTTGTAAAGATATGGGCAGGATGAACAGTCCCCATGTGGTAGTTTTGCACTGTGGTGCTTTCCATTTGGGCTATATCAGTGCTTCTACTTTGTTGGCAGATTTGGAACACTTGGTTCAAGCAGTAATAAACATCCTTCTAAATGCTAAAGTTATTTTTTCTGTATCAGTACGTAGGGCAATATGGGACAAAAGTTCTGTTTTTTGTCCTCAGAAAAACATTGCTAGGTGTGCAATCAACCGAGGCATGTGTGCTTTCATGCTTAGAACGGGTCTTCTGTAATAATGAGAATATTGATTGCTGTTTATTTTGAAGAAGATGGCATTTCTTTATCTTTTATGGGAAATGCCATGATGTTCTGGAATGTAAGGGTTGCTTTGGAGAAGGTTATGTGAAGATTTTAGGAGTAAAGTAAGAAAAAAAAGAAGAAAAAATACTACATAACAGGTGTCTGTAAAGAATCTGCAAAAAAAACAAAAAAACAGCTCTTTTCAAAGTCAACCTCACAGGGAAATGGGGCACACTATTGAATTTAAATTCACCACACTCAGATTTTCGATATGTCTGCGGACATGGCGGTAGTCCACGGAAGTCGTGTATTAGATACAGGGATTTTGGGGTGGAGAGGCATGCAAATGAGAATGAGTAGAGCAAGGGATTGGTCAATAAAGTTTACTGGGTGTGTTGTGTAAGGAGAGAGTTTGTCAGAAAGTATTTTTTTTCCTGAGAGAATAACAGATAGCTATGGCTGTGTGTTCAGAAAACAGATTATCTGGATTTTGGGAGACTCATGGATACATTGGCTGGAGGTGCATGCAGAACGCTGTGGAGTAGCTGCACATCTTGGATTCCCTCATGTGGAAGTGCATTGGCATGGAGTGCATGGAATGAAGTGGCTGGACTTGGTACCTCTCTCTGCTACTTTGGAGACATAGCATCATCCAGAAATAATTATAATTCATTGTGGAGGGAACAGTTTAAGACATGTGTCTGGACTTGGGAAGGTCATGGACATGTTTCAAATTCTCAAGTAATTGTTTCTCGTATTACGCAGAGACAAATGTGGCTGCATTCTTCTTCATTTGGTCCACAAATGGGGAAAGCGAGGCGCAATGTCAATACGGCTGTTTGTGCCTTTTTAAGAGATGTTGGCATGTCCTCTTTTCACAATGAAAATATTATGTTTCGTAACACATACATTTTTTGCAGAGATGGAGTCCATCTTACTTCTGCTGGCAATCAGATTTTTCTGAGAAATGTACAAAATGCATTGCAACCTTTTTTGGAATTACAGCAATCCATTTTGCAGTAGGTGTTCACCATTTGAAGTTTTTCAAACACAAAAAAAACCACCAAAGGGCTCTTTTCAGAGCCACCACTTCCTCCCAGAGAAAAGTGCAATGGTTTTGATAGGGCAGCACCCCAAAATGTTATATGTTCACCGACTGTCCGCGGACTTCTAATAAATGCACAGGGCCCTGCACTATTTATTTGTCACTTCTATTTTTAAACTGTGAAAGGCGGCTCTGAAAAGAGCCTTTTCTTTTGGGCTTTTGTTGTTTTATATTTCTTTTGTTTTTTTTCACACGACACACAAGGAAAGGAGGGAAAAGGAGATTAAGGAAGGGACACCAACCACGTGGGATAAGAAAGGGCAGGTGGAGAGAGGGAGATGTAGGGTGGGTCTTATTTAGGTAGGTAGCAGACCTTCTCATGCTCTGTGACCACAGTCTTGAAAGTGCTCCGAAGACTCTCCCCCCTGCAGAGTACTGCGTCGCAGTACATACACAATATTGTGATTGTGACTCTCTAAAGGTAAGGGTCAACAGCATCATCGATAGCCTGTGAGGCAGCTGGAGGGATGCGCTGTCCCTCAGGAGTGTCTCTTGTGGTGACAGGAGCGGAAATGGAGGATGTTGTAGAGGAACTCAACCTACTACATTTATCACAAGGTACAACCTTGCGAATAGCCCCACCGTGGAACAAGCTTAGGTGTCGTTTCATGGATGTCGTACCAAAGCTGTACGAACCAGGCCTCCCATGACTCAGCACCATTTTGCAGTGGTTGCAGGTGACCTTATTCGCATGTGCTTTTGCAACCGCCACACCCAAGACTCATGGCGAGTGCTGGTAGTAGGGACTTCCACTACCTCATCCTCGTCATCCTCTTCATCCTCCTCCTCTACATCCTCACACCTCTTCTCCTCTGCAGGCCCTTCGGGAGGTGGTGGCGGTGGAGGGGGTGGAGGTGGTGCTGAGGCACAAGTAGCACCAGCTGGAGCAGCAGCAACCATAGATGCCATCAGGTTTGATGATGGAAAGCAGCAAGAGCAGCAAGAACAGCAAAACCCCAAATAGTCAATGCTATATCAGGTAGCCAGAAGCAAAATGAGCATGAGCTCTAGGGTGTTACCTTTTATAGGGGTGCAGGTGCACGCTCCACAGACAGCCGTGCTGTCCACGGACCGATCGAACACCCCAAAAAGGCTCAAAAAGTTCCAAAAAGTATGTAGAATGCCAGGGTCATTGTCTGGGACATGTGCAATGGTGAATTTCTTCTGGAAATACTTTGTATAGTCCAGAAAAGTACTTTTAAAATGTTCAGGGACCCGGACAGTGTCCGCAAATGAGGACACACGCTCAGCATGGCTGCAGTCACATGATGATGTCGCGAACACGTCTGCGAATGGGACGGGTGTCCGCAGGACACTAAATGCGGGGAACGGTTGTGCGCATGCGTGCAGATGTTCTATGGACAGTGTTCGGGTCCTCAAACTAATTAAAAGTGTGACACACGTGAGACGGACAGTTACGGACAGGCACAGTGTTCGTAGGACTTATGGGTGTGGTGCGCATGTGTGTAGATGTTCTACGGACAGTACGGACAGGTATAGTGTCCTTAGGACACCTCCATTTTGGGTTATTGCGGACATTCCAGACACCGAGTGTGTTCTAAGAACAGTTCCATCTTGCTTGCGGACAGTACGGACAGGTATAGTGTCCTTAGGACACCTCCATTTTGGTTAATTACGGACATTCCGGACACCGAATGTGTTCTAAGAACAGTTCCATCTTGCTTGCGGACAGTATGGACAGCTATAGTGTCCTTAGGGCACCTCCATTTTGGTTCATTACGGACATTCCGGACACCGAATGTGTTCTAAGAACATTTCCATCTTGCTTGCGGACAGTATGGACAGGTATAGTGTGCTTAGGACACCTCCATTTTGGCTAATTGCGGACATTCCGGACACCGAGCATGTTCTAAGAACAGTTCCATCTTGCTTGTGGATAATACGGACAGGTATAATGTCCTTAGGACACCCCCATTTTAGTTAATCGTGGACATTCCGGACACCCGCGCTGTCCGCGGACACCCTAACTGCCTTTTTAAAATAAATAAAACACAAAGGACTGAATTAAAACACACATATTTTTTTTTTATTATATACAGATATCAAATTTTTGAAAGAGACGGGGAAGCAGAAACTGACACGAATACAGGGGAATTAGGGTTTGGAGAGGATGGATGGGAGGGGATGAAGGGATGGAAGTCTCATCATAATTTGTTCCTTAATGGTGAGGGCTTGGGGATAGTTGACTGGGACATGTGGAGGGGGAACAGGTGCACATGGGACAATGATATTTAATGCTTTCTTTTATGTGGTTTTAAAAGATTGCAATGTTCAATAAGCATATCCATTTTTTGTTCCCTGCGCTGAGTATTTTGTAATGTCTCTTTTGGTATATTATTTTCAATGTTTGTATAGTCTGTTAAAAAAAAAAAATATATATATATATATATATATATATATATATATATGTTAAGTACACATAAAGTAATGATTATTAATTTGCTTATATAGAGAAGTGTCTAGCATTAGTATCACTGTCTTCAGTCATTTCCTAACGTGGGAAATTTTCTTCAAGCCATTCCAAAGTACTGGATATTTCTGTGTAAAAAAAAAATATATTACTTTTAGTGTACCTCATGCAGAAAATTTAGAATTATAAAAGAAAAATGAAGTTTACTTACTAGTTTCTGGTAAGTTTTGTTGTTACTGTTGTGTAGGTCTGATGTTGCTTCTCGCTGTGCAGTTTCTGTGAGGTAATTATATTGGAGGCATATCTTTTTTGTTTTGGTATATTCCATTTTAGTACATATGGTATTTAAATGGATGGTTGATGTGCTATATATATAGGTTCCATTTCTTATTTATTATTACATATAATGTGTTTATGTGCTGCTTTTTGAAATTCTTCAGTGTTTATATGGCATGATAGAACAATTTAAGATACCCCATGAGTTTTTGGGTAGTGTTGATGTTCTCTGCGTCTGTCCTTGGATATACGCACAGTCCGCGGACATCAAAATCACTAGCTGGGGGTTCAGTATGTTCTATGTTACATGTATATAAAGTAAGGGAATTCTAGTAAACATGTATCAAATTCACACTATGAATATGTATATTCAGTAAAACAAACTTTGATAAAGGAAGGTTATGGTTAATTTGCGCTATTAAAAACCTATGAAATTCAGTAAAAAAGCTTTGTTAAAGGGATGTTATGGTTCAAAGTAAAACCATAAAACCAACCATAACTCACACCACCAACGTGCATTGCTAAGACTAACACCCAGGACATCAAAGATGACATCACAAGTGTCATTGATGACATCACTGATGACATCACATGTGCATGTACTTTTCATGAAAAGTCTGTACAAGGGATTGTTATTATAATGTTGACAAAAAAGTGTCAAGGATCATTGGAATAGATGTCATGAGCTATGTAGTGCATTAAGCAATGCATTCATATAAATAGCATTCTATTATGAAGTTCTTTACAGTATAATAATCTACTCGTGTATAAACATAAGCATTGTGTGCAGCATACATGATGGAGGTGTAATATTTATAATCTTCCCATGTTGAATAGTAAAATGATAAATACTTTCTTATTAGAGTTTTGTGTACTGTGCAACATGTAATAAGTAGCTAATGAAACCCACTTCCTATACAATTTCATTATTACAAACAAAACACAAAGACACAACAACACATCCAAATATGGGTATATACAGGGAAAGTGAAGTATGCAAAAAAGAAGCAGTAGAACCAGAAATTGTTCATAACCTACCTAATTATCTTTATGCAGATAAATTATAGTTCTGCTTCAAACCTACTACTTCCCTATGAATAACTATCACATGATGTGACTGCACCCTAAAGTGAGTAATGCAAATACAAACAATAGCATATCCAGAGAAAGTACAGTAATAAAAAAACAACAGAACAATAAGAAAGTGTTGATAACCTTACTGATTGTCTTCATACACAGAAAGCATTGGTATCTTTCAAGTGTGTATTCTCCTTATGTACATATTTCATATGCTGTGAGTGAACTCCAAATGAATTACTGTAAGAACATATCTGAAGTATCAGTCTCCAAATATAGTACTTTTTGATTTCTTTGTTCCTAAGTATTACTGGCTAAGATATCTCACTAAAGGAAAAAAGAGGGAGCCAGACTTGTGATGTCATCAGTGATGTCATCAATGACATTTGTGATGTCATGTTTGATGTCCTGGGCTATAGTCTTAGCAATGCACATTGGTGGCATGAGTTATGGTTGCTTAGCTTACCATAACTAGCGAATTCCAGGGGTTTTTCGGTTTTACTTTGAACCATATCGTCCCTTTAACAAAGTTTTTTTACTGAATATATATTATGAACAAGACCTTTGATACGGTTTGAGGGGTTCTTCTCTCTTATGTAATATAATTTGGTATGTACCATTTCTACATGTTTCATAATTCTCAGTCCTTGATGGTGGTGAGTGGGTGGTTTTTCTCAAAATGAATCTGTTTTAATTATTTCTCGTGTGGTTCTGCATTAGAGCTACGTCCAAATGTGATTGCTTCTCAGATTTTCCTAGGTTGGGTGGTGGATAGTATTGCTTATACTGAACCCTCTATTAGTGGTCCATCACTGGAGGTACACTCGACTGTGATTGCTAAGTCTTCCTGGTTTCCTCTATACCTACCGTTGCTGTTTAGATATGCTCTTTGTACTTTTTTGGGGTTCCCCTGCCCACCCCCACCTTTTTCTTCTTTTCCATCCCCTGAATTGATGTGGGCAGTTAGGGCTAAAAATGAGGGCGCTTACCTTGAACTTCTATTACAAGCCTAATCGTATACTCTTAATATGGCAGTGGTAAATCCTTTCTGCTTTCATTAGACACCTCAATGTGGCCCCCCGGAATGTGAATGGGTTAAAACATCTGCAAAACGTAACCAGGTCTTATCCTGTGGCCCAAAAGCTTAGACGCAATTAGATGTGTCATACATTTTGTTCTACATTAAACACCAGAGTGAGGAGGAGTGTCCGTCCTGTTTAAAAAAAAACGACCCCCTAATATAATATCAAGCACTCCAACTACTAAGTGCAGAATTATCTCAGTAAAGCTCAGAATACAAGACACAGATGTGCTGATATGTTGTGTCTATCCACCCACCTCCGATGACCCTCACTTTTTCCATTAGTTGCACAACACAACCACACTGCTACCCAAACTCCATCATCCTTGATGGTGACTTCAACACAGTTCTGAACCCAATGTTACTGCGCCCTAACTATCAAGGAACTTCGTGAATGTTGAATATAAGGTGAGCGCTGTGAAGCCTTATCAGGGAATTCCATTTTAAGAATATCTGGAGACTGGAACACCCTTCTGGGAGAGGCTATAGCTTTCACACAGCATGCCATGATGTTTACTCTTGATTGAACCTCTTCCGGACAGCCGTCTGTGTAACCCTGAGTTCGTATAATGCAGAGATAGGCACCATAGCAGTAACAGACCATCCACCAGTATATATCTGCCCTGCTTTGAGACAAACGTTAGTTACATTTTTTCTTTGTAGGATGAATACATCGATAATACAAAGTGAGATGACTAAAGACATTAAGAGAAACTGACGTATTTATTGAGCGTAACCAGATGGAATGTTTGTCTGGTTCAACAATGTGCGAGACACTGAAATGCTGCATGAGAGGAGTGATAATGAATACAACTGGCTGCTACAAGAGAACAAAAGAGAAAGAGATGAAACAAGTATTTAGAAGCAAAGATCATTGAAAGCTGTTATGCAGCTACTAAGGATCAGAATCACCAGGCAGAACTTTGGAGTAATAAATATGAATTGATCAAGATTATGATGGACAAGGTGTAATAAATCATGTTCAGAAATCAGGTGAACTACTTTCAACAGTAAGAGAGGGACAGACACCTCTTCGGACATAGGCTTACATTTCAGGAGAGCAAAAGTCCTTTACAACAATCAGAGGAAACATGGTACTCCTAACATAACCCCAAAAGGAATAAATGACAAATTCAAGATTTTCTATGAGAGCCAATACTGTTCAGAGGCCAGACGTGAAGTCCTAAAAATAGAAGCCATTTTATGTCAGACTGACTTAGAACAAATGGGATACAATTACGCAACCACCTTTGATGATATGATTTCCTTCAAAGATATTTGTTCCGCCATCCTCTGTCGAAACACGAATAAAACACCTGGTACAGATGGTCTGTAGCCTGACTCTGCTATAAAGATCCTACGTGACATGTTCTCTGCATCCCTCCAATTAGGCATCTTGCTGAACACACAAGGACATAGCCTAATCACAGTCCGGTTTAAAGAGGATAAATCACCTATGCATGGTGCTAATCACATATCAAAAGTTTGATCAACACCGATTGTAAACTTCATGCCAAAACCCAGGCAAAATGAATGGAAAAATTGATACCTCTGCTGATCCATGAAAATCAAGTTGGCTTTTTCAAAGGGATGCATGTTCCATATAACATGAGGAAATTACTGTTGACCATGGAACAGGGACGGCATATTGGAAACCCTGTAGTTGCAGTGTCTCTTGACGCTGAGAAATCAGTAGTCATGATCACATGGGGGTACCTGTTCACAACCCTAAGAAAGATGGGATATGGACTGATGTTCTTATGATGGGTAAACCTTCTTTACACAGATCCTTTCACCAGTATCATAATGCATGGTCTTGTCTCAGTAAAGGTCAACCTTTAAAGGAGAACCTGCCAAGGGTGTCCCCTGTAACCCTTGTTCATTGTTGCAATGGATCCACTGGCTATCAAGCAGAGAAACAACAAAGATATCCAAGGACATATAGATGGGGGAGAATCAAGGAAGATTTGGCTACATGTAGATGACCTTCTGGCAGTATTGCAAAACTCAGACGTAAGCATGGCTTCCTGATGGATTTGATTGCTGTTTTCTCGAAGGTCTCTGGGTATAAAGGGAACTGGAACTAATCATAGAATAATGCCCGTGTCTACATCCAGCATGAAACACCTATTCAATCAATGGGAATTCACATGGTGTCCCACTAAGAGGCAGTACTTGCGAATCTGGACATGTCCTGAAGTGAATGGTGTGAATGTTGAGATATTACTGCTAATAAAAATTAAGTCAGACATTGAGGGGTGGTCTCTTTTGAAACTCTTAATGAGGAAAGGTCTACAGCATCAAAATGAATATTCCTTCCCGCATTAACTATTTCCTCTCCATGCTCCTGCATCAGCCACCAAAAGGGCTCTTCAAGAAAATTGATGATATAATACAGAGATTGCTGTGGGATGGCAAACCACCAATTCTAGCACTTTGGAAGCTGCAGATATTGACTTGCTTAGGATATGAAGGTCCCTAATTTCTCAAAGTACCATTTAGCCATCTCTGTGAGACACATTCGTAGAGTGACAAAACCTAATGTGGATATATGGACAAAGACTGAAATAAAACAGACATCATAATTGGAACTCAATGCTTTGTTGACCAATAACTCCTTGAGCATGCTTGAGAAGAATCCTTTCTCCGAGTTCCAACCAAACGGATGGCATTCAAAATACCATGCATTAGGTGTGGACACTTATGTGTTCTAAGATGCATCGATTTGGCCAAATCCTGAATTCAGAGTCCAAGGGAACAGTGATTCATCCCAATAGGTGTCTGGATGGCATTCACTATGTTTAAGACCTATTTGAGAATGGGGAAATTGATCAATTTTAACCAGTTGTGTGACCGGCATAACATGCAATATTGCACCTGTAGTGAATACTGACAATTGAGAGGAATCTTAGCAGAAAACGATGGGAACATGCCTGGTTCACCCCAACAAAATGAAACTTGGTCTCATGAGGAAGCACGCATGGCTATTTCCAGCAGAGCAGCTACTCCATGCAAGCTTCTGGTGACAACCAATGAGGAGGACATGGAAATGCTGTTATTGGGGACACAGGAAATTGGAAAAGACTTGAGGCTGGAATGTTGGACAAGTTGATGCCGCAATGTGTGGCTGGCATTGTTGGATTGGAATCTGAGGCATGTCAGATCGAACTTCTACATCAGTTACATTGGACAGCTGAGCAGATGCATAAGAGGAAACAAAGTGATGAGGATGCATGCTGGAAGTCTAAGAAAGCCAGTTGAACATGGAGCCACTAAATCTGGTTGTGCCACAAGACTAACACATTTTCGAAAGAGGTGTCTAAGAGAAAGAAAATCCTTCTTTTAAGAACTGACATCCCGATTTGGGGTGCCCTGTTCGTTATAGGTGATGGAAAAATGGTAGATGACTTGTCCAAAGTAAGCAAAGCCTAGCTTTCCGAGGGTGCATGCTAGCCAAGAAATGTATCATACTTGCTTTGAAATAAACTAAGAGTTGGAGCAACAAAGATTGGATCCATGATTTACTGACTCTGTCAACATTTGAGATGGCCATCAACAAGAGGTGGGGAAACTCAGACATATTTCCAGAAATGTGGTTCCATTCCTGGAATATATGTTTGAGTTAATGTGCAGGCCAGTTCAATTGAATCATACAGTCAAGACCATCAACCCTCCATCTGAATCCTATACTATTACACAACTTGGGACTTGTGCTGATGCTCACTCCTACCCTCTATCCCCTTGTATCCATATCTCAGCCTGATATAACTGTATTCCTTTCCTCGCTCTTCACTGGTCCACCGCTTTGGATATCTTCCCATTTCATTCGGAAAGGGCTTGGACTGCTTAACCCTTGTAACAGAAGTATTGTTCAGAAGGATCTTGTTTTAAAACGTTATTTCCCATACTGTTATTTCTGCCTGTTTATAATTGCTCCCATCTTACTGTGTCTAACTGTTCACTAAATGTTTGGACAATTAGCTTTGTGCTTGATTAGAATTGGCTATGTTTGACAAATCCAATAAATTAGTTTGTGATATGTACTCTGGATGCTTATTTTACATATCCCTTTAGTCGTTCAAGTTTTAGGTTTGTTTCAAGTTAAATATTTGTCAAACTTTTCTCAATTAAAACAATACATTTTACCCACTAAGACATTACTATATACTACATCACTTGCATGTATTATGTTAACCTGCATATGTACTAAACATTGGATTATAGTTATATTGCAATCTCACTTATAATGCTTGTGGTATGTGATTCTATTTCTCCTAAATGTGTATTCACCCATGAATGTATTATGGGAATTGTAGGTGTATAGTTAAACCATAATATAACATTTTACAATACATTTGGTGAAGTGTGCTCGATGTGACCAACTTTCCAAAACTGTTGATAACATGAACTTCAGAAACAAATGTTGTTGTCTAATTAAGGACAGTTTTGAAAAGATCATATTTTGCCATTATGGTTCAAAATGATGGTTTAATTAAAAATAGAAACCTCTCAACTATAAAAGTGCTAGCACATCCGAATCAGTAAAGGAAAACGAATTCCAGATGAGATATTCACATATAATTCTTCCTAATTCCTTAATAAATGCTAAAGATTAATTGGGATACATTACATATACCCTGATCTGATCCAATTTATATACACCCAATTTGATTATTTCTTTAAAAGCTTTTTCTCAATTAATTACATTTTGATTTGTGGCCCTCATCTTGTATAGCAATGTCTTCTGCAAATAAACAATTACATTCTGCTTCTGAACTCTGCTCAAGGTAGCCCAAATGTAGTTACTACCACAGGGTAAACAAGAAAATGACGTATTTACAGACATTTGCATGTATCTGCACACAACTAATCAATATGCTGCTTGGGATAAATCATTTCTTTTTTTAAAAAAAAGCACAGCAAGTAGTTATAAAGGCCTTGATTCATGGATTATTTGCGCCGAAACAAATGGGATTTGTGCGCCATTCTGCCCGCAAATCCGTGTTTAACAAATGCAGATTTGCGGGCATAATAGCGCACAAATCCAGTTTTTTTCAGAGCAAATATTCATCAATCAGTGTGAAAGTGTTTAAGGATTGAGAAAAAAAGAGTATCATGGGGAAAGTAAATTTAGGAAACAATAATGGAAGACTTTAAACTGCACAGTTTTCATTCTTATCATTTAGCAACCATATTGATAATGGTATCCCATTGAGGAGAAAAGAATCACAATGTTCTATGAACAACTTTGATGGGAGTAAGGAAAGGCATGATTAGTTATGGAAGTACAGAAATCCCAACATTTTTAAAAATATATTGAAAATGTGTCTACAATGAAGTACTCAAATTATGAGCTTTTATAAGTTCAGTGTGTATTACCCAGTATAGGAGAACTCTGCATTCCATGGTATGTAATGTAGGTTCCAAGGCTATTAATATGAATTTCATTATTCTTTGACTTGACACAGTTTTCAAGTTTAGAACTTCAGAGCTTCAGAACTGAGCTAAAACATTTTTGTAGACCCTGCTGAGTGGAATACATGCCATAGAACAGGTTACCTGAACCATTTACATTCTCAGTCGAGAGGCACAAATTAGTATTATTTTGAAAGACTTGGGGTTTCACCCTAAGTCACTAAGGAAAACCCAGATGTGGACTCCTTGATCACTGTGCATTATACAGGCTCAGCTTCACCTCATTTATGAAGCCCAACATGGCCATGTCTCGAGTTGCTGATTGTACTCTTATTAAGCGGGGAGTTGCTTAGCACTTCAATGCTGGACTGCTCATGTGTGTGGTATAAGACTGATATGCAAATTAAAATGACTCCTTTGTGAAGTGTGCAGCGAGCTAATACGTGGTTGTAGACCACTCCTGAGAGGAACATATTCTATTGAACAAGTTATTTGGAACCATGTTCGTTCTCAGTAGATTGGCTCTGATCATTTTTTATAACTCATAAACTGCTAGAACGTTCTCTTCTTTTCTCCACTTCACTCCACTCTTTAGAGCCCCTTGCCTTCTAATTTGCTGCTGGAACAGAACATCCATTACATTTTTTGGTCATCTCTGTTACAAACTGAATACATGACATTTTTATTTCTGGAAAAGCCTGCTTAGGAAATTGAGGTTTCACCCAGCTGGAAGAGGTTATACAGATGGATAGAGGAAATTGGCACACAATCTCCCAATATGATTAAATCACTCACAAGCAGGAGTAGGCAATACGGTCCACCTTAATATGAATGGGAAAGAGAACTAGTTGAATGGATAGAAGCAAGGGAAAGTCTCAGATCAACAGAAATACAAATACATGCAATATAGAACACACAGAGATCTGTGTGTGTTGGACCATACATTGAGGTTGTCTAGCAGCTATGTTGGTGGATTGTCATAAGCTTATATTTTACTGGGAAGAAATAATGGTCAAATTGAATAGATAATAGAGAGGAACATATATGTGATAGCAAATATACTCTGTTTAGTTATTGGTCATTTGTAATTATGTATTGCAAGAAGAGGAGCAATCATTGTCTTAATGTTAATCTTTGCAAGGAGAAAAATCCTAAAAAATTGTGCAAGGCATTCAACCAGATCTGAATGCATTTGGGAAATTAGAATATTGTAGCACGAAGAACGCCTATCTCAACTGCAGGAAAGGAGGAAATAACTAGCCATTGGGAAGCAGCTGATCAATACTGGCATCTATTAGCTATCTAATTGAGGAATAATGTCTGGTACAGGGTAGAATGTGCTTATGGAAGGCTAAAACATTACTAAATGCCTGCAAAGGATTTACATGTTTTAATTTTGCACCACATTGTTTTATTTCCACATTCTTTGTTCTCTGCACCACGATACAAACTTGTATTTTTGATCCAACAGGTTCCTCCTAGTATATGCCCAAAAGTCCAGAACTGAATATTTACTCCTCTTGAAAATAAAATAAAAAGAATACAAGGACTGAATTTATTTATTTATTATGGAACATTTAAATGCAGTTTTTAGAATATGATTTAAAGGCCTTCCAACTTCAGAGGTCATGGGCCATTTCTGATGGGGAATAAACAATTAAAATGAAAAAGTAATGCATCTGTTCTTGCTGTCTTCTTCTTAGGAGGTGAGAGGCCAACTGTTAAAATTAGGACATGGCCTGCAGGCAATTAATATATACTTGATTTGTTCCTATAAATGTTCATCTCATTTTTTTGTTAAAAAAGACTGCCACTCTGAATGTACTACGTTATCATTAAATGTCTGTATTCGTTGTCTTCTTCCTTAGAAAATTCACTATTGTCTTTTATCTGAAGGGCCGTAGACAAGGAAATATTTTTTTAAATCTTTAATGCCACAATTATTTGTTTATTCACATTCCTACACAGTCAATACCTTTATAAGCTTTGGCGGTATATTCCTAAATATGTGTCTATAACATTTTCTGAACATTGCCCAGGAGGTACTTTTCAATAAATTAAAATAATGTATTATTCGTGCAAAATTAATTACATCCATTTAAAGGGGATTTCCTGGGGCACCTCTTTCGCTTGACCTTGCAAAATGGCTTTCGTTTTCATTGATTTACATTTTCATTGTAGCTAATGGACATTCTTTCACCATACATTTTTAGTTTGATTTAGTTGCAACGCAACTTTTCAAATATTTGGACACATACAAAAGGAAGAACAATTTCCATTTAAGCTTACAATATGATTAAAATATACATAAAATACATAACATAAACCCACTCCACACTTCCATTAATCAACACATAATACATAATACATGATGCATGATACCTGGGTACAAATATGATAGATGTACACGAACATCATTCATAGCTATCTTTTTCAAATTCACAGCTCTCTTTTTGCAATTGTTTGACCTTCCAGGTACAGTAAAAATCCAACACACCTAACTGCAGCTAATGTTATATTACCATTAAGATTACCATAAAGGAATAAGGCCTTCACTGCTGATGGCTGAAAAAAGCAGAAGAAAACTGGGTACTGGAGTAACACATATGTCAAAAAGCAACTGCAGGATGAAGATGCATCTTCAAAGGGGAGATTTGTCATAAAGCCCCGAGCCACCCAATGCAGGTAGCATCAGAACACTGTTTGCAACAAATGTCAATTTTAGGGGACGTACCATAGAATAGCAACCGCCTGAAGTCCTGACTCGCAGAAGCATCTAGTACAAAACAACACCCCATCCTAATCACCAAACAAGTGCCAGGTTCATAACCAAATAGCTTCCTCGCCTGGATCGGTGGGGCTATGATGCTATCACAACAGCACCACTCCACCCCTTCTAAACAAGTAGAGGAATCAGCTGGTGGAGCAGGGAGCCATATAGTTAATTACCAGCTTGATTAGTTCTCTGTATAATGCACATGGTTCATGAGGGGAAAAAGGCAATAGTGTTGAAATTAACATTCTAATCCCTGTCCTTAGGCTCATATTAATGTAATTAAACCATAATACATGGTGGAATAGAATGAAACAGATGTTATACTTCCCAAACTAACATTACTTTAAGAAAAAGGTGCATGCATTGCGTAGGCACTGTTCAGTTATACTTCCAAGTGCTCCCAACATTATGAGCCTCAGACACTCTGATGGATACCTTATCAAATGTAATTTCATGAGGGCCTATGGAAACTTGAATCTGCTTCAGAAAACATCTGGGAGGATAGCTCAGCGGCAACATGCTCGCCTTGGAAACAAGATGACACGAAGCAAAAAAGGTTCGATCCCCGGGTCCGTGCTTAGAAACCTCTGGGTATTTAAGCGTGTTATAAATACGCAACTAAGACAAAAACAATTACGCAACTAAAAAAAAACGATTCCTGGAACAGCGCCTTGATGCCCGCAAGCTGTGTGAGCGCTTTAAAAATGCAAAATAAATAAATCATGAATTTGCAGACACAATCAATTCCGGGTAGGAGTTGCTATTAGGAAATACTATTGATATGGGCAGATGTAAACCATTAAATCAGTGTGTGGAAACGTGGGTCTGACACCGGACAATCTAAATAGCCTCGGGTAGCCCTGGCTGAAATACGCAATATTGGGGATTTAGTCAGACTCATGTGAATAATCTTTGTTAAGTTTTAATTATCACATTTCTTTTAACAGCCGCTAATTTATTATCCAAGTGCAATATTTTACCTTATTCCCGTGTTAATGGTGGAAAAACGTTTATTTTACTTTGGAAATAACAACATCCATGTTTGGACACCTTTTATTGGACTAACTTAAAATATGCTGAGAAGGTAGTTTCAATAGCTTTCAAAGTCCCAGAGACGACTTCCTTTGATGTTGGGAACACCATGCACAAAGCTGGACAAAATGGGCAAGGTATTCTCCCACTTTATCTCCATCAGCTGCTGGAAGAAGCATGAAAGGAATTCGGTCCTGCACGGCCTTTACATGTAAAGGGCCATATATCATAGAGAAACAGACACGTACTCAACACTGAGAAGCAAGTCTTCTCCCTCAGAAATTACATTTCAATCAGAGCCACATTATTCATCCAATAAAATGTCCAAGCATTTTCCCGGCAGCCAAACACCCCGTTTGATCAATTCAGAAAATATGCCCCTTTGACGAGAAATGAATACGTCTGAGCTCTTTGCGTGTGCTACACTGCTCTTGTTTATATACAACCATTTTAAGAGATTTCTTTTGAAATCCAATTATGTGCAATAATTGATTAAGCAGTGTAGAAATGAAAATCTAACAAATCGCAGAATTTAACGTCCTGCCCTCCTGCTATTAATACCCTAAAATGCCCATTTCTCTAGTGAGATAAACTGGCTGTCCCTGTATTTTCTACATTTCTTTTTCAATTTGTTTCCAGAGCGCCAGGGAACCACTCCGGGGGTTATAGTGCACGGTACAAATATCCTTTAACATTAACATTCCCACAATCGTCGGATTGCTGCAGAACTCGTCTTTGCACTTCTTTCACGTATGAGTGTATAGACTGTGCCATCGTATTTAGCGTGTGTAGTGTAATGACGCATTGTTGCACAGCTGTGTATCGATGTCCGCTTCATTAAAATAAGTCTGTAAGTGAAAAATTCCAACGCGCTCTTACAATCAATACGAACATGGCCTAAATGTGCTTTACTCAAAGTTGATATTGATTGAATATTAATAGCAGGCATTCAAGATACTAACTCTCGCCTAGATCCCACTTGAAGGGAAAACATAGGTTGTGAAAATATGCAGGATACTTTCGCAGATAAACTGGAATCAAAATGAATTCCAATAAATATTTTCATAACATAGACAACACCCCTATGTCTCACTGCTGACATCACATCATTAAAGACTGCATGATCTTTCAATGGCATCTTGTCCATTGTATGTCCATGACCAGATCAGTGCTAACTGTGGGTTACTATTTTCAGAAGTCACTGAAAAGGTCTTTCTTCCGCTTTTGCTACTTTTCAACACGTACAGGTTCCATATTTGCACTCTAATGCTTCAGAGAAATCGAGAAATCGCAGAGTTCATTCGGCACCCATGAGACTCACCTGGAAGTGATTTGGTCCGTATCAGCAAATCATATCAGTGGGCTCAGGGTGTGGTCTGCAGCCTTCTGTTTGCTACTTGAATCCGGTGGGATCAGTAGCATGCCTGTCTTTGATTTCCAAAAAGACCCATGCATATTCTCTGAAATATTAAATGCACTGCAGCATCACTTGATTCCTTGCATCCTTTCTGCCTTTTTATGTATTTCTAATGGGTGTCTTATGAGCCCCTATTTGGTTGTGGTTTATTTAAACAGCTCTGATATGTTTCCCTCTTAAATCTTTAAGTGCTGGTGCAGTTAAAAAGCTGCTTTCCTGCTGTGCTTAAATCTTTTGCAGTGCATCTTGTAGCCCTACCCGTATCTTTGCATTGATTTTTCTAGGAACGCATTTTCTTTAATTGACTCCCCTTTCTTTCAAAGAGGAATAGCATCAAGAAACAATTAAGGGGGTAAGGTACATTTTAGAGAATTGCTTGAAAAATTGATTTACCCGAATTAATTTCTGATTTAATGTCACTCCCTCTGAATGATCTAGTACACCTAGGTGGTTGCCTTTTTCTTCCTACATCCGCTATTCCATTCTGCATTCCCTTTGGTTCCACTGTGCCCATGGTTACCGACCGCCAGCATGCTACCTGCTAATACGGAATGCAGCTCACTTTCTTTCCTATCGCTGTAGTGGGGTTGGGATGCCTATGTTCTAATTCCAAGTGAGCAGCCATATTAGATAAGGGTAACGCTAGACCTGTGAGACAGTAGGAATTCACTCCTGAATGCACAAAATGCTTTCAAAAGGATGCTCAAGTGTGGGGAACACGTATTAGCGTATGACGACATGCTAGTATTATTGCAAGCCCTCCTTCTTGCATGGACAGCCTCAGACTCTTTCAGGATCATCTGATAATGGCACATATTCACGTGGAGTGTTGCCAGGTTTGTTTGTGTCATGCCAGCTTATTTCCGGAATCTCTAACTGATTGATAAAGGGTAACGGGCTCCAGATGGTAGTTTACTGTGCCCCCAGAAAGTGTTGCAAACCAAAGGGCCACACATGGATTGGACTTTCGCTCTTTAACACAGTCCACGTGCAGCTTTTCGTGTACTGATGAGCAGAATAGAAGGATCCTTTCTCAGTGAAAAATCATGTCTTCCGTTTCCACAGAAGAAAGTGTCCTGCTCACACAAATAAGCGACATGCACTCCACACCCCTTGCATCGTGCATGAGAGATGAGCGTAAATGACAGGGAATTTAGCGGAATGGGATGACAGCAGGACAGACCTCACTGTTGCCCCCATTTATTCGCTCACTTTGAAATCTCTGAGATTGAACGGTGGCTCCTTCTTGCTCACGACATCTTTTGAAATGGAGGCATCTCCAATGCAATTCAATGTATGCACGATCATAATAACATAGGCAGCATGTGCAGTGCCAACGTGGTAAGGCATTTTTCAACAGAGAGAATGATCCACTGTGAGATGCAGAACTAATGGAACAGTCACCAAAATGCGTGATTCAATGTGATGCGAGTAAAGGAAACGTGCTAAGCGTTTAGCAGTGAATCTCACGTAGTGAAAACATGTCAGCATCCTACTGGCCTCATTCTCCGATCCCTCCACCCCTGTATAGGTGTACTTCCATGGACAGCACAGGAAAGATGTCAGAGAACAGTACACCAGAACACAGGGAAAATATCAGGAAATCTGGCAAATTAAAGTAGGCGAACAATTCAGGCGCTTTACAATATTATTTGCGGAACATTTTCTTTTCAATTGCCAATTTCGTTTGCATAATGAGAACACACACTATTACAGTTATGTAACATGATTGCACATTCGCATTGTTTCCATCTCTCTATTTACTTACTTAAAATCAAGCGTAATTGTCATGCGGTATATTGAATGAAGGCCTGTTCACCTTTACTCTCGAGCCACAAAATAAAGTAAACCTATGGATTAGGGGTGTGTTAGGCCTGGGGCTAGCACATGAGAGTAACTCTACACATCAGTAAAGTAGAAGCAGAAGCCCAGAAAATGTGGGTGGTCACAGCAGCATGTCTTCCAACTGTGGGTGTTTCAAGGAGCGTGCATGAGGAAGATAAACACGTACACACTCGGAAAGGTGTACCTTTTCTTGCATTAGCAAACGTTCGAAGGAGTTGGAACACAATTGTGGTAGAAATAATGTGTGGTGGAAAAATATGTCAGTCAGTGAAAAGGTTTGACATGTTTTGTCATTGTTATGTAGTATGGTATGTTAGGCCACCAGTGGCCTTTCGTGTGAATCGGGTGTAACTGACATAGATTTTCAGGCAGTAGTAAGTTATTAGAATATCATTTCCATTTTGCTTACGCCAACAGCAGCTTTCATAGGCCAATTTCCCGGATCCACTTTACACTGCTGACTATTTTGTAAGATCGATAGCAGGTATTTCATAATAACACAGCTCATGAGATGTTTTAGGGTGCGCATTTCAACTAGGGAAGAGAAAATGCAAATTGCCAAATGTATCATTTGATTCCACATTGTAGTCATGTCTATTTCCGTAAATTAATATCAGGTTACATATCTTTTTGTCAGTGAATACGAGGTCTGCATTCTCATTTTATTATCTTCGTTGGTTGCTCTCATAAAAAGAGATCTTTTGGTTTGAATAAAGTTAGTGGTGCCCTACAAGCTCTGACCTTATATTTGTATGTATTTATTGCGAGGGTTCTATAGCATGGCCCAGTGTAAAAATATATTTAAATTGGCTGATGTGAGGAGGAAAATAAATGAATAATTACAAATATATAATTATGGTATGTGTCTTGATTAAAAGATAACTGGAAAAAAGCAGCTCTGCCCTCCATGCATCCAATATGCTAATGTGTGACCTGTCACAGGGGGAACTGTATGACAATTAGTAAGATACCATTTGGGGATAGTATGTTAGTATTTGTAACTACCTGCCTTCCGACACAGGGAAAAAATGTAGCAATGAAAGATGTGTTATTTGAGAGCATACATTTCTGGGGCCCCTACGAGTTGGTGGGACCCAGGTGGAAAGGAAGTCCATTCACCCGCTCCAATGTTCTTAATAGGGGCATCAGGTGAAGTTACATTAGAAGACATTTACAGGAATAAGGCAATAGACAAATACCTTTTTGTTGTGCAATACATGAGTATTTGTTGTAATTATTATATAGTAATCCGGTAGGATAGCTCAGCGACAATGTGCTCGCCTAGGAAGCAAGACAACAGAAAGCAACACAGGTTCAATCCCCAGGTCCGTGCTTAGAAACAAAAAAACAAAAAAAAAATTACACAAATAAAAAACAAAAAAATGCCTGTAACAGCGTCCCAATGCCCCCGGGCTGTGTCAGTGCTTTAAAAATGCAACACATTTTTTTTAAAAAAATGGATCCACCCAACTGTCTATTTCACTATGATTATGTTTCTTTAAACAGTGCACACTATGAAAATTATTGACTTTTAAGTACACCCTATTTTGGAAGATAAGGCGATAGCCTGAGTTTGCCAAAATGGCAAACAAGGATCACACACTTTAGTTAATTATTGAAGCCATGGAGTGAACATTGTTTGCCATTTTGGCACATGACAACATAGCTCCTCAGCTCTGGTTGGTACATATTTCCATTAATGTTTGTCTTGCAACTACTGAAAAAAGCTGCTTTATAGATGTGACTTCAAAAGTACACAAAACACTTATTAAACCAAACCGACAACAAATCCTTCTGTTTCCCCAGTCAGGATGGAGAATGTAATGTGAACCTTAACATCTTCTGTGTAACTTTGCCTATAAGACTTAGACACCCCTAAAACAAGCAGTTTGATAAGATGTCATGCATGTAACCACTCTTTGGCACATGCATAGCTATGCAAATTTGAAGTTGACACGCTTTAACTGTCTTTATAAATGGCACACATTTGGGTATTTAACTTGAGCTGTGTGCAGCTTTCACATGCAAATGGTACCATTGCTGCTCTTATCACTCTTAACTTGGGATATAGTTTAAGATCCCTGCGATGCATTGCACTGTCATATGTGTTTGTTATTTGAAGACCATTTAGGAAGGAAGGAACACATTAAAACTTGAAACAATATTTGCAAACCATACAACAAATTCTACAATTTTAAAATGCCAATTCCACTATTAAAAAGCAACAGGACATTTTAAAAAAGGTCTACCATAGCTTCTAAACCCTCTCTTACGCATGTTAACACATCTGATAAAAATGTATGTCTTTAGAATTCATGAATAAGCACATTGCATTCCCGGTATCTCTGATACCATTATTTATTTAAAAAAATTCTTAGCAGGTGTCGTCTGTGATCATCCAACAGAGGGCAGATCAACAAAAAATATAAAATATTCTCCTCGTGCCCTAACCCACAAACCCTTGTCTGACCTGGGAGGATAGCTCAGGGGCAACGCACTCGCCTTGGAATTAAGATGACATGGGCAACAATTTCGATACCTGGGTCGGTGCTTAGAAACCTCTGACTATGAAGCACGTTATAAATAACCTATTATAATTATAACCCGCAAGATCACTCTTTGAGACCCTAACCACACCACATTAGAGAAGATCAATCATATCCAAAGTTCAGACTAAGCTACATCAACTGGCTTAAGTCAAACAACATCTAATGACCGCACATATGTATCCTTATATATGTATACGTACATGTACCCATTATCTGTATATATTCTTATTACGTATTATTGCTTCTGTATTCTTGTATTTTTTGCTATATTAGTATTTAATGGTATATGTATTTTTTGCTTTTTCTCTTATTCTCCTTGTGTTACACACCTGTATTACCATGTCTACACTGTATTGCCAATTCTGTAACCTGTCAATCAAGCTGTGCATATTCGTAATTGCTGTGCCCTGATACCCTTGGGTCTGGTGCTCATTATAAATGAATAAACTAAAGTAAACTAAACTAAACTAAACTAAACTAAATCCAATTCATTCTTGCAGCCAAATGTGAAATATTTAGACAAATCATTAAAATGAACCTTCTGTGCACCAGTGATCTCATTTTACTAAACGGCTCTTCTCTACAATGTTTTTGCGGGCTGTTCCAAAGAATGTCATTGACCATACAGTGAATATTATCTTCACCCATACTTGCATTTTCAAGCTCAGCCACCTTAGCTTTCAGAACACCCTTCAGCTCTGAAGGGATACACATTTGGTAAAATATCATGCCCCAAATACCTGTCCAATCTACTTCCAAGTTTGTACCATGTATACTTTTGCTTCGCAGGAGACTAGCGAATTTCACTCAAAACCTTTGACCTATTTGAGTTTTTAACTTCAAATGTAACACTTGTTACAAACAAGTCCACAAACTTGCTTTTAGCAAGAACTGCAATGCTGAGTACCCCCGGTTCAGATTTAGGGCATCCCTGGGGCACTCATCCCCACCCACAGATTTTTCGTAGGAATTCATTTTGAGCTGTGCCAAGTCTGGAGCAATTAGTGAAACCCCACATTTGACATGCATATAATGCAGAGGAGTGGACTTTAGTCTCATCACCCTTAGGCATTTGTTCAACCTCTTCCCCCGAAATTATAGTAAAATCATTTCAAACCCATAAACAATGCGTGGATCTTTCTTGCCACCATTTTAATATGATCCACCCAGCTACAATTCCTATGGAACTCTAAACCTAAATAGTTGTATGTGTTCTCTTTTGAAATACTAACATTATTTGTTCTTTTTGCTGTTCCCAAACACCACAATCCTTGTTTTCCTGAGGTTCGGTTCCAGACTGTGCTCTTAAACAAACTAGATGGATAAAATAGTCTCTGCTGAAGACCATACTGTGTTAAATTTATCAGAGCCGTATCGTCAGCATACAGTAACACCCCATACTTGACGCCATCCATTTATAACTGGTGGATTCGTTTTTATCTTGGCATTATCACGGTAAAAGTCTGGGAGAAACAACAAATAATAATGGGGTTGGGGGCACCCCTGCCTGACACCCTTATTATCTGGAAATTCCTTTATATACCCACATTGGACAACAGCAGATGTTTCGACATATAGGAGTTGGATCAGTTAGAATTACCCTTCTGGTATCCCTGAACTGCTTAATTTCTTCCAGAGAATTGCCCTTTCTAGGAAGCCAAATTGCCTTGCCTAGTCCAAGAAGGCAAAAAACACTAACCGCTCCCTAATCTTAACATACTTTCCTAAAATAGTACCCACCAAAATGCAGTGGTCCACCGTTCTTCAACTGCTTTTAAAACCTGCCTTTCAGGGAGAATATTATTTTAACCTACGCTGATAACATTTTGTATATAGGTTGCTTGAGATATCGAGCATAAAGATAGGACGCTAGCCCTGCACATCACAGCATGCCTCTTTTTTAAAGAGCGGGACAGTCAAGCTCTTATTTCACAGGCAATAGCTGCGCATTCGCTATGGCATTAATGACCCTAATCAGAGTAGGAACCCTCCACTCAGGGAAGCACTCAATAACCTCAATTATAATGCAATTTGGCCCTGCTGCGTTTCCCCTTTTGCTACTGGCAAGGAAATGGTAACCTCTTCTGCTGTAAACGGTGGGCTTACATTGGCCGGGCATCCCATGCCATTCCTTGAGACACCAACCTGGTTAGCATTAAATATAATCCTTGGAAAATGGGTATTCCGGACCTCAGGTTTAATTATATTTGACTCGCCATACCCAGAGGGCATTAATCCTTGTGCCACTACTCTCCAGAGCTCCTGAATATTTATGTGAACAAATGTATCTAATTGGTCCCACGGTTTTTCTATATAGGCAGATTTTTTCTTTTATAAGATATTTTTGCACTTATATTTAAGTGCATTAATTTTGCCGACGTGTACAGATCCCGCCTTAGCTGCCTTGCAGAGCTTCCATTTTTCAGCTGTACAATTAAAGTCAAAGCAAGATGCGTCAGACCCCTCTTAGCCCTTGTGTTCGGATCACCCCTCCAAAAGGCCATTTAAAAGTAACTACAGAGCTTCACAGGTTGCTGATGGGAGTCAGCACAGCCTCATGGGGGGTCAGCAGAAGGAAGAAACTCATCCCCTCTACATTCTACTCTTAAGGCCAGCAAAAGCACTTATGCTGTGGCAGTCCCAATGTTGTGTGGTGCTGGTCAACCACACATCCTTCCACTGGCGTAACAGGGGCCCCCGCAGCCCCCGCGGTGCGGGGGGGCCCGCGGTGTGGGGGGCCCCACCAGCACATGGCTGGGAGGGGGCCCCAGTAAAAAAAAAAAATATATATATATTTCTTTCTAAAAAAAAAAAAGTTTCTTTTGAAATTCACTCTGCATTCATAAAGAACATTTCTGTAACAGAAATAATTTCTTTATGAAGGCAGAGTGACTACAAAAAGAAACTTTCTTTTTGAAGACTGAGGGCCCCCGTACTCCATGACATGGAAGACCCTAGGCTGGAGGCCTCCATGTCATGGGGTGGGGGGGGGGAGCCCTATGCCTTCAAAAAGAAATTGTTTGTTTTTGAAGCCACTCAGCCATCATAAAGAAATTATTTTGATTATGGTTCGGTCCTTAACTGAAATAATTTCTTAATGAAGTTATAGTGACTTAAAAAAGAAACAATGGGGCTCATTCTGACCATGCCGGTCCGGAAACAACGGTGCTGGTAAGCTTACAGGCACTGTTGTTTCCGGACCGGCATATTACAGGTCTGCCTGGTGGGGCTGCCGTGCCCGACAGGTCTGACCCTGCCAGGCACAGCAGCCACGATAGGCAGACCTGTCACGGAAGCACCGGCACCGTTAACAATGGTGCAGGTGCTTCTGTGTCCCCATTCCCGTGGAGTCTGGGGTTTAACGAAATTACCGGCACCTGATTTCCCAGCCGCCGGACTTGAAATAGCACGGTGGCACCGGGAAGTCAGGCCATAGTAATTTTTTATGGGTCTGGCGGCAACCCGCCGGTAGCACCGGCACGGTTACCGCTGGACCCGTAATGAGCCCCAATTTCTTTTTTAAGTAATAGGGCCCCCCTCAACTCCATGAGGTGTGCGTGTATGAGTCTATGGTGAAATGGTGCACACTCAAATGTATAGCCGGCTGCTTGTGTGTGTATGGTGAAAGGGTGCACACTTAAATGTATGGGTGGCTGTGGGGGTGTGCCTGCATGGTGAAAGGGTGCACACATAAATGTATAGGTGGCTACCTGTGTGAGTGTATGGTGAAAGGGTGCACACTTAAATGTGCGGATGACTGGGTGTGTATAAGGTGAATGGTGTGTGGCTTGTGTACAGGGGCACAAGAAAACCTTCATTTCGGGGGGGCTAACCCTTCAAATGTTGGGAGAGGCGCTAACTTCACATGCGGTGGGGAGGGGGAAACTTATTTGTGTGGGCGCATCCAAATTATTTACGCATTTTAATGAGACTATTCTAGTGCAGATTCAATGTTACAAGCAGTTAACTCTCTCCTATTAGTCTCCTGTTCCCTCTCTACCCTTCCAATCACTCCCCTGGCATGCAAGTACTAAACCCACATCACGATTTCAATCGCCTAAACAATGTGGAATTTGAATGCAGGTACTAACAGTGAAATGCTTTACGTTGGTAATTGCTGGGTTCTTGTTAACAGCAAAAACCAGGTGCCGTTTAAAATCTGTGTCCTGTTCGGTCTGACAACTGCTCTAAAGGTTAGCCAAGTTGAGTCAATATAGCCAAAATGTCAGGGGGGTAGTGCTGAAGCCCAGTCAACTCAATGGTGTTGTGCTACTACTTGTGTTTAATGCCTTGCTTACTCCTAGCCCTATTCTTCCTCGTCCCAGTACTTATATACAAGGCAGTACGTGTGTTTGAGGCACTCTGCCTCATACAAAAGTACTGGGAAGAGGTAGAGGTACATGGAGGTAATGCCTGATTTAGCTACCTGTAATCTTCATCACTCCTAGTCCCACTGTTCCTCATCCCAGTACTTACCTATGAGGCAAGGAGCCTCATACGAAAGCTCTGGGACAAGGAAGAGGGACGCAGAGGTAATTCTGGGCCAAGGAGCTGATTGTGGAGGTTGGGGTGGTGGGTGGGAGGGAGAGTGGATGTGTGGGGAGGCAGGATTGTGTGATAAATCATAATGGTTGTCCATGTCCAGGCTAAGCAGGCATGATATGTGGTATTAGTGACTAGAGAGGCATTTTGATTTAGCCAGTCTGTCATTCCTCAGTTTGGTATGACTTTCTTTTAACTGGACATTTCTGATAAAGTAGTCCTGCTAACTTTAATTACCTGGATAGATTGGCATTTGGGTGCTGCCAGTCTAGCCATTTCTTACTGCGGCATTGTATATTTTTCTGGGCATCTGTGATAAAATGATATGATGTGATTCAAGTAATTTATAATGCGCCTGTACACAAGTGTACACAAGGGAGGGATGATAGAGGGAGGACAAGACAAACGATCTCACTAGGCCTTGTGTCATTGTGAGAACGAGAAGTGCAAGGGAAAAGGGAGCAGGGAAGTGCAAGTGAGAGGGGAGGGGAAAACAGGGCAGCAATGCTCTCAGTAAGTGCAGCCAGGGCAGAGCAGCTATTGGTTGTGCAAGGAGAACAATGGACTGCAGGGTTACAGTTACATCCCCTAAGTGCATGGTAGACCCAGAGGCAGTGCAAGGGTGACCAATCAAGAAAGAGCCTGGACTCAGAGAGACTCTGAGGGTAGCCAAGCAGCCAGTCAGTACAGCAGACATGCAGGTCAGGTAGGTCAGCAGGGGGGGAGAGAGAGCGAAAGCAGCAGAGAAGAGGAAAGCTTTTAGCTGCTTCCGAAACTTCAGGTTGTCCGCCTCAAGTTTGAGAGGGGCAGGGAGGCCATTCCAGTTGGAGGCACCAGCAGAGGAGAGAGGTCTACCCCCACTCTCTGCCTGGAGAAATGTCTCAGCCTTAGAGAGTTGGAGGTAGCTGAGTGAAGGGTTAGAGAAAGAAGGTATTTTGGAAGAGAGCATTGGATTTAGTGTTGGCACTGGCCCCAGAAAGCCTTGTGGGCAATGTAAAGGTTCTTGAACTTGATCCTTGCAGCCAGTGGAGAGATTTCAGGGCTGGAGAAATACAATCCCAGGGCTTGAGGCCAAAGCTAAGTCTTGCAGTCCTGTTCTGGATTATTTGCAGATGAAGGAGACTAGAGGAAGACAGATTGAGAAAGTGGCTGTTGCAGTAGTCCAGCTTAGAGACAGGTAGCTTCTGGTGGAGAGTGAGAAAGGGAAGAGTCCCTTTGAGGAGGAGCAGCTGGTAGTGGGACTTCTTGGTGATGTCCGAGATGTTAGGAGAGAAAGAGAGTGTGGCATTGAAGATGACACCAAGGTTTTATGCCTCGCAGGAAGGCAAAGGAAGAGGGCCCCAGGTGGTCTGCTATAGTGAGAGAGGAAACACAGTGGCAAGGGTCCCAATGAGAAGGATCTCTGTCTTACTGGCATTAAGGCAGAGATTGTTGGAGGCGCACCTATCCTGAATCGTGGATAGACAGTCAGGAATGAGCAAGAGAGGAGAGGAGGATGAGGGGAGCCTGAAGGAAAGCTTAGTCATCCGCACAACACTGAAAGTTAAAGGATAAGGTAGAGATCAGGGAGGCCAAAGTGGCCAAGTAGAGGTTGAAAAACCAGCGTGAGAGGATAGAGCCCTGGGGAATGCCACAGGTAGAGAGAGGTGGCGGAGAGAATGGGACCACGATCGACCTGGGAGCGGAGTGGCGGTCCAAGTGGAAGTAGGTCAGTCACTCTAGGGTCTGATCTGTGATGCCCAGGTTCTCACAGAGTCGATTGATCAGGATGGCGATGTTGACCCTGTCGAAAGCAGAGGAAAGATGAAGGATGAGAATAGAAGGAATGCTGGAATCAAGGTTAGAGAGCAGCACAGGTGTTAAGGAGAGCAGCCTCTGGCAGCTCTGAAGCCAGACTGATGGTCATGGAGACAACCAACAGATTCAGTGTGGAGAGTAAGCTGGGAGACGGCAAGCTTTTCCAAGAGTTTGCTCAGGAAAGGTGGAGATTGAGCGATAGTTTTCCAGCAGGTAGGATCAGCAGACTGCTTCTTGAGGAGTGGGTGCACAAGGGAGTGCTCAAAGGGAGAGGGGAACATTGCAGTGGCGAAAGAGTGATTACAGAAATCGGCCAAGGCTGGAGCGAGGGTGTCAATATGGGCTTTGATGGTTCTGGAGGAGCAGCGGAGCACCTGTTTGGACGACACTTTCATAGATCGGACTTGTCTAGAAACCTCGTCAGGTGTTGTCAGAGAGAAAAAGGAAAAAGGAGGAGGAGAGAAGAGATGGCCAAAATGGGCCGAGAGAGGAAGAGGACATAGAGGACAGGATGTCCTGAGATTTAGCAGAGAAATGAGAGGCCAGAGCTGTACAGAGGGCATGGGAGGGAACAGAAGAGGTATAGACCACAACAGGATTGACCAGTTCCTTGCAGATTTTAAAGAGTTTGGCCGTGTTGTTGGAGGCCACGGAGATACATGCTTTATTGTGTGCTCTCTTCTTGATGAGTGTTATTGCTTTGACTGGCATTTTGCTGAAAACAGTCTAGGTATGTCTAAATGTGGCCTGGCATTCTGTACTATAATGTTATTACGTGTTTACACTGGTCTACATTGTGCAGCCAGTTGGAAGCATTAATGTTCCTGTGCACTGTTGGAGACTTGCATGTATTGGATTGTGTTACCCTACAAAACAATTGCAAACACTCTGGCTGTATAGCCAATTTATCTCAGAAAGTGTGCTGTATATTGCATTAAAACACATATTTATATCTTTTTCCTAGAGCAGTGTGTGGCATACCCCTTCAGCAGCACGTACATGCGTATTGTGCAAGCGTGACAGTCTAGGCCGGCCCAGAGTGTGGCGCAACCCGTGATTTGTTGCCGAGTTGGGGGGCCCCCTCAGCATGGCTCGCAGGGGGGCCCCCACATTTTGTGTTACGCCACTGCATCCTTCCCATGACAAGGACCACGCATGAGAGAGCATGAAGGATTGATAGCTCCAATAGGCAAGCAAAAACACCAGCAGCTGGGTCTAACCACGCTTGTATTATTTACAATTCGTACTGATCCACTACATACAAATTTGTGTTATTACGTTGTTTCAGACTACTGTGGCTTTACTACAAGTGGCTCCTGGTTACTGCAGATGGGGATTAAAGTTGACCACAGATGGACAGTACAGATAGCTACATTTGTCAGTCAAAGAGGAGGAGCAAAGGGAGTATTTGATTTGGCCAGAAAGAGGGAAATGGTTTCAGCAAAAAGAAGTTCAAAATGCACGCAGGGGGAGATTAAATATAGCTGCAGATGACTGTTATATATTGCTGCATATGAATGTTCAGGGGGCCGGTTGGAGGGCAACAGTGCCCACAGATGTAGAGTTAAGTTAATTGTTATTGTAAATTAAGGACGGCAATATTGGAGAATAAAGTTTAACATAGTTGCAAGATAAGGATGTCAGCAGTTAAGTTTAGTGACAGAACCACAACAATGTTCACACCTACAGTATCGGCCGAGCCAGCACCAGTCACATGCGGTGTAGCTCAGGGTTCCTGCGTCTCCCGACGCTTTATATTTTCATAAACCCCTCTTCGATGACTTAGGCCTCTTGGGTGTCTTCTATACAAACTATGCGGATGACACCCACATTCTCATCCCATCACTGGCGACTACCACACTGACTCTAAACTACTACATGACATAATCATACACGCTTGGATGGCTAAACACGGACTGTGTCTTCATGATGATAAGACAGAACTACTCCTGATAGGCTCCCAAACAAGACTCAGCAGATTAGACAAACAATTCAAACCGTTTAATATTGATGGTAATAACATAAAGATATCCAAGGAAGTGAAAATGCTAGGCATTTACCTTGACTCATCACTAATATTGACAGGACAAATCAATGCGATAGCTTCGACCTCTGCTTACACCTGCAAATTAATTAACGCTTGAAGACCCTTCTTGTCTACATCCAATTGCACCACTATAGCTAGAGTGTTGATCTTATCAAAACTTGACTACTGCAATGCCTTATACCTAGGAACCAACCAACACAACCTAAAGAATTTGGAAATACTACAAAATAACGTGCTCAGATCCGCTATGAGGATCCCTAGATCTCACCATATATCAGAGTTGAGACGCAATGCTCACTGGTTAGCAGTTCAGCAAAGAATTGCATGTAAAACCCTATCATTCACTCACAAATACCTTTCTAACCTAGCGCCAAAATATCTGAGTGACAAATTCTCACATACTCTCTCTGACCGACCAACAGGATCCGCACAACTACACTGTCTCAAGATTCCTAGCTACAAGCTTCAGAAGGCAGCGGGTAGCAGCCTCCCGGTTTTAGCAGCAAAAATGTGGAACACACTACCAGTAGCCCTTAGATCAGAACCATCTTACACCAAGTTCAGGAAAAATGTAAAAACGTGGCTCACCATGCAAGAAACACAATAACCGGTACGTCCTATGGCCATGCTCACCTCTGTACGTATCTACTATGCACTTTATTAATTTCTATTTTCAATTCCTGTATTATATTCCTGTATTCAAATCCTGTATTGTCTCAACTGTAATGTAAATATGTAACTTATGTAACTGTAAGAAATGCACCCAGATACCTAAGGGTTCAGTGCACTATATAAATGAACAAATAAACAAATAAATAAATAAACCACAAAGGGAAGATGGAGGTGGTCAAACATGGAGGCAAAAGTGGACACAATATTATGAATCTTAAAAATATAGTAGAGTATATTAAACATGGTGACGGCAAGTGGAAGTTAAAGGTGTCCACAGGTGGAAGTTGTAGTGAGGTACAGTGGAAGGGAAAAGTTGACTATGGCTGAAGAATAAATATAGCCATATTTGGAAGTGAACTGTGGCCAAAATTGAAAGTAGGCCACATTAGGGGATCAAAGTAGCCAAATGTGTGGATAATGATAACCACAGTCAGAAGTCAACGGAGGTCAAGGTTGAGGGTCCAAGCAATAGAACGTTGCCTCGTCCACTGTCTTCCATCCAACCATTTTTTGAAAGCAGAAGAACCAACATTAGTACCCGGCGAGGGTCAATGAGCTTGTAAAAGGCAAGCTAATTGGCCCTCTCCTGGGTCTTACCTGCCCGAGAAGGCTCGGACCTCCATGCCATCCGGAGTTCGTTCCACCACTGGCCGCCATGGAAGGGGAGAAGGGATTACATTTGGCTGGGGCCTCCCTCTGGAAATGGCTCCCTTCTTCATTGAAACTCGAGGAGAACCATCTCTGGTTCCAGAAGCACCTCAAGACCTTCCCCTTTGCTTCTGTCATCTCTCTTCCTCTCCCCTGCTGATTTCCTGATACTGCACTGGTCACCTGCCTACCCTCTGATTTCGTGCCCAGGTCCCTATCTGCCCAGTTGCACATCTGCACTGCCTCCCGGCATCCCTTGCACTTGGGTCTGTATCTGTAACCCTACAGTGCCCCTACCTGCACTTTGGACACCTGCTGTCTGCATTTACCCTTGCACCTGCCACCTGCTAGCCACACTTCTTGTTATTGTTTTGATCTCATGTACATCACTGCCCCCTCCCCTTGCCCCCCCACTTTCACTTGCGCTATCTCAGTGTCACTTGGCCTAGTAAGATATTTGTCTCTGTCCTCCCTCTGTTCCCCCTTCCTTGCCACGTCGCACCTTGACACACTTGTGCATAGGTGCGTTACAAATGCTATATCATATCATGTAGTCACTTCACCCTTTCCATGGCTGGCATTTTTTTTGTTTACGTTTTTCACATTGATTTTAAATGGCCGGCATGGAAAGGGAGAAGGGACTATGCGTGTCCTATCCCGGGCAACCATTTTTTGTGATTTCTTTTTTCTCGAGTTGAGGAACTGTTGCAGCACTGTTTCTCGAATCGAGAACAATTGCAATTAGTACCCTGGTATGACATGCCCGGGTACTAATGGCAATATGTCCCTCGGAGGGGGGCCATTACCGGTAGATAATGCCCCTGCGGCTCTGTTAGAGCCCTCACTTCGCTCAGGCTTCTAACTATGGCACCAGGGGCATTGCCAGACTGCTAATGTACCCCCTTCAAGGGCCTTACTGCCCAAGTAGCACACCTGTCTGCAGAGGGCATTATTGGCTTGCAAATATTGTCAATTAGTTCTGACAAGACATGTTTACAATGGGACACAGTTGTCTACATCCATAACAAACAAATAAATGTGTTTTTGTTTTTAATAGTATGCCTGTCACCAAGGTATTCACCTCTGACCATAACTTGCTTGAGGAAGGGTCATTATCCTAAGCAAAGAGAAGTATGAGTTAGGCTCATAGAACTATCATCTGGGCAAGACAAAATGTATGAATTGGCCTGATACAAGTATCACCTGTACAACACCAGAAATATGAATTAGCGAATTAGCCTGATACAAGTATCATCTGTGCAAGATCCAAAGTATGAGTTACTCTGATACACAAATCATCTGTCTCAGTCCAAAAGAAGGTGTTGGCCAGATGGGATGTTTTCTAATTGTATCTGTAATAGAAAATAATATAAAAATGCACATGAAGAAAAGTGGCATATTCATTAACGTGGGTGTTTTAGAGTGAGATGCAGAATGGTGCGTATAAATAGGAGCAATACAATAAAGGATACATATGAAGAGTTACCCTCTTTAATGTTCACACACATCTAATTTACTAACTCATTTTATCTATTTACTTTACTCACTATTAAAGTAACAGAGTCTTCACCAAAGTTCCAACACATGTATTGCTAATACCATTATTTATTTATTTATATTCATTGGACATTTGTATGGTGCCTATACATTGGTGTTTCCAGGCACAAGACAAGACTGTCGGAGTGGGGGGGGGGGGCATGGGAATCAAAAAGTAGAACAACAGAAACAGTTATATTGGCCTTCTGACAATCCTACCGTGCAAGTGCATGAGAAGGTGATAAGTGCAAGTGAGAGGGGGTAGAGGGAGAGTGTAGGAGTGAGGTGCCCCCAGGGGTGGGAGCGGGCAAGTGCTGGGTGGGCCAAGACTGCAGATGCCAGGGGAAGAGGGGGGTAAGGGAGGGTGAGTGCAGTGGATAGGGAGGACCAAGGTTGGACTAGTCCGGGAAAGGGAGCTCAAGGGCAAGTGCTGGCAAAGGATGCTGGGGGACTGGTAGGGGGTGGTCTGGCCCCTGTATGACTCTGAAAGGACCAGGCCCAACTCACAGCAGTGGATGGAGAGTTTAGCGTGTGAGGGGGAGAGGGAAGGAAGAGGAGAACAGGAAAGCCTTGAGATGTTTCCGGAACTTAAGAAGATCCGGCTCAAGTCTAGGGGGGGTGGCATTCCAGGGGAAGGAGCCAGCCGAAGAAAGGTATCTACCTTCCACTCTCTGCTTGGAGAAATGTTTGACATACAGTTGGAGCCAGAAAAGCTGGATGTAAAGAGGTCCCAGGGCCCAGACAGCCTTGTGGATGATGCAAAGGGTCTTGAATTTGATCCTTGCAGTCACTATCTGTTAATATACTTATAAACATTGGGAGGAGTCATTATCACTTTGGATAATGACCCTTCCTCAACGTATTGTTGCGTTAACCCATACTAATCCAGATGTGCACGTGCTGGATGCCAAGTAGATGCTCGCCCCATTTATAAACCACCAGAACCACAGCCTTGCATTGATAGTACCAGTGAACAGAAAACTAAGGGGTGAATTCACAAAGCTTTTTCAGACTTCTGCCGGGAAAGATTTTCATGCTGCACAGGCTTTACGTGTATACATTCCGTCAAGGTAATTAATAATACGTGCAAACTGTGTTACGTAGGCTATTGATTAAGTATGTATTCACAACTAATAAGGAAGTGTGAGCTAGTACATAAAATCCTGGTGAAGCATACGACGGGATATTGCTTACTCAGACTGACGTATGTGTGGAATTGCATCCTAGTTACATGAGAAATGCACGTCTACTTTGTTTATTCTTACCCCAAAAGGTGTGTCCTTTTGTACAACTCTTCGAGAAATGCCACTTATCCATGTAAGGCACTTCCCAGCACTTTAATTGTGTGACTCTGATACGTTTCAATGAGCAAATCATGGCGAGCAATTGGGAGAATGCAACAGTGGAAGTATTTGTGAATAAGGAAACGTGCTTGGGTTCTGCATAAATGATGGGACGCATTTCGTGTTTTTTGCGAGTTGGAGTTCATTTTAAATCCTTTGTCAATTGGTCGCTATGATACCAATCTCTTATTATAAACTAGACATATCTAGCACACGTAAGTTCCACAAGTGTGGCTTGTACAATACATGTAACTCCAGCCTTGCGTGCACCTGTATTTATTAGCTAGCATATGTTGATGTGTTATGTTGATGCCATCCAAAACCGTGAAGTCTTGCAGTGATGACTTCATGAGTTTTGGGTGCATTTTAACTGAGATATTGTTTGCCTATTAGATATGCCTAGAACACTTTAGACCGTATCCACTAACAGTCACAGAAAGCAATGCTGTGGTGCCGAGCGAGCACAGGCCTTTCTGCAGGATGAGCATGTGGGTCACCAGCTGTCAGCGGTTCGCTCTGAGGAGATAGGCCTTGAGCCGCCTGCACTGAGGAGAGTCCCTTGCTTTGCTCATGGCTGAGTTGGGGTTCCTCTGAACCACCCTACATGGCAAAGGCTGACACTCCATGTGAACTGCTAAGAGTTCTACCCGCAGAGATCTGGTCTAAATCTTCCCTATATTCTGCCATGCTCCGCTATCTCGCTGATGCCAATGTGACACACAGTGGCAGCCGAGTTTGGGGACGGGACACCCTCCATGCAAAGGCGACCCTCACCAACACACTGAACGCACCACTCCCAGCACACAGCATAATTCATTGGGGACTTGGCGCGTGAAATAAATGGTGCTACAGACAGCACACCTGTCTTAAAAAATGTTTTAACACTTGGGTATTTTAATGATTTTGGCAGGCGAGTGGGGTTACGAAATTTGAGTTTTGTTTGCACCTCTACCTCCCACTCCACCAAACCACTTATTTTTACACCAGCATGTCATTTTGATCCTGCAGTAAAACAACTGGATCAACATACAATCTGCCTGTTTTTTGCAGCTGATAAAAGCATGTGAATGTTATGAGAACCCAATGTAAATGCTGCCTGCCGTGTATACATGGCAGGTGGCATTCACACTTTTTGCGCTGTGAAGTGCATCACGTAGGTGGCACATTTTGCATGTCGCCATAAATAGAATTAGGGGGACCTGTTACATTGCGCTTACATCATTAAAGCAAGACCACTCAATGGAATTGTCGTTTGCACTGCGAAGTCCAAAACAAAGATGTAAATGCCAGCATATTTTACTGCAAAATTTTGTTTATGGACATCCTAGTACAACTTGTGTAAACGCCATCTGCCATTTACACAAAGCAGGCAGCGTTTACAATGGATTGCTATGGAAACGACCTGCTTTTAGCAGGTGGAAACAACGGGCGGGTTTCATGGGAAGCCCAAGCATTTGCACCAGTATTAAAATGTCTTGCTGGTGTAAATGATTGCACGTGTGTCGCAGAGTGAATGGCGCTGGCAAAAAAAGGTAAGTCCTCTCTGTGGACCCGCTCTGCCATACAAATGATTGTAAATGTGGTGTAGAGTAACACGCAAGTGTACAATGGGCACGCATGTATTCTGTTTTACGCTACTCCACGATGAACGTGACCCACAAGGTGTAAATACCCTTCTGCTTGTTTTTACACTTTTTCTTCATGGTTCAAATTACTAAAATGGTACGGAGGGGGCCATTTTGTACACAAGTCCATCCCAAGACTGTCCTCTCCGTGAAATGTTTCCTCCCTATAAAATGAGCTCTATGCTTTTGTCTCTTAGAAATGAACGGAGAACATCACAACAGTAGTAAACTACCTCCGCCGCCTAAGGTGTGCATTGTTACAAAGTCTGACCAAATATGCAAAATAAGTCCTTTGAATGTGTAACACATGTTGAACATGTTTCAAGCGGGAGGGTTGTTAATAGCCATTGCTCGGATTTCCTGGGGGTTACACCAGTTAAACTCGAATTTACAGTAGATTTAGGTCCAGAGACGTACGTGCACACATCACACAGCACATTAACATGTTACACGTTTGGACCCATACATCCGATTTCTATATGTGGCCACTCCGTCCTGATTATATATATTCATGCCACGTTAACGAGAATGCAAATACCAAATGTATGTTATACATAAATTATATTTTAGAAGTCACTGAGCTCAGCCAATGTAACGGTAGTCCCTATTCTGACATGTGTTTAGTTTAACATGTGAGCGTATTTTTGTAAACTGTTTGTATCAGTGAAACCACAGCTTTACTGCTTTGTGGCCAGTGCATTGGAGTACCAATATGTGCCTTTCAAAGTGTTAACATCATATTTCTAGTTTGTGAGGATGGCATGAGTTGTGTATGCCTTTCTTCAAGGTGTTTCCCATTTCAGCCATGGCTCCTCCAAAAGAAGGAGAGGGTTAACATGCAGACAAATGCATAGAGAACATGTTAAGCCATTCCCCAAATCACACACACTATTGTTTTGCCAGAGAGAGGATGTTGTGGGCTAACTCCTTTGATCATAGAACCACAATCTATGACATTGTATGCCTTTGTCGTGGTATATGTAAATATACTTAAGCACAGGTAACACAGTGGGATTCTACTGTGCATAACAATGTTTCTGTTCTGTTTGGCAGCTTATTTGTGTGTGCATCTCCATATCTGTCTCGTGCTCAACTCTCCCACTCCTCTGTCTGTCCATCCATCCATAACTCCATCCATGTTTCTTTCCCTTCTCCACCTATCCAGCAGCTCGCCAGACAGCAAACCCCTCTGTCCATAAGGTCTTCCATCCCTCACTCTAGGCACTAATTACTTATTCTGTCCATCACCCAGCCCTAAATCAGCTCCACCAATCATCATATGTATCTACAAATGCACGTTTTCCTCTGTGTGTTCGAACTAGTTGTAATTATTACACTGCTTATTGGGGCTTATGGCTGACAGGGCCCTTCCATGAATGGGGCCCTGTATTAACTGCGCCTGCTTGTGAGATTAGTCTTGTCATGTATTTTTGTGTTCATCCTTGTCTACTGTATACCCTTCTATCCATTATCCATCCAACCTGCCCCTACCCCTATCTATTCCAATTGTCAATACCTCTGTGTGTGTGTCAATTAGTCCAGCCATCCATCTGTTCCTCTACCCGTTAGTTAATCTATCTATCCGGTAATCTAGGTGTCCATTGCGTAATATGTCTGCTGCCAAATTGTGTCTGTGACTGTTCACCCCTCCATTAATGTGTCCTACCACCTGGATGTGTCATTCCCTCTGCCTTCATCTATCCATCTATCTCTATATCTCTCTATCTACCGGCTTGTCCACCTAGCTGGGCATGTGCCTATGGCTATCTGTCTATCTATCCATCTGTCCACTCGCACCTAGAAACACTTGTGTACAGGGGTGTTATAAATGCCATCATATCATATCATATCATATCATATCACCTAGCTGGGTATATGCATTTTCTGTCTGCTTAGCTAGGTATATGCATCAATCTATCTATTTGTCCACTTAGCTGGGTATATGCATCTCTCTATCTCTCTCTCTCTCTGTCTCTCTCTCTCTCTCTCTCTCTCTTTCTATCTATCCACCTAGCTGGGTCTATCTATCTATCTATCTACCTATCTATCTATCTATCTATCTATCTATCTATCTATCTATCTATCTATCTATCTATCTATCTATATCCACTTAGCTGGGTATATGCATCTCTCATTCTATCTATTTGCCCCCCTAGCTGGGTATTTCTATCTATCTGCTTAGCTGGGTATATCTGTCTGCCTAGCTGTCTATATGCATCTATCGATCCATCTGTCCACCTAGCTGGGTATATGCATCTCTCATTCTATCTATTTGCCCACCTAGCTGGGTATTTCAATCTATCTGCTTAGCTGGGTATATCTGTCTGCCTCGCTGTCTATATGCATCTATCGATCCATCTGTCCACCTAGCTGGGTTTATGCATCCATCTATTTATCTATCTCTCTTATCTATCTGTGTCCATGTACATCTGTCTGTTTATCTATCTGTCTAACAATGTGCACACACACACAGGCTTGAAGGTTCCCATTCTAATACAGAGTACTGCACAATCTACATGTTGTGATAAAGTACCTTTCAGCAGGCATTAGTTCATGTTGAAAGGTCGAGCAGCAGTACGGCAGGCAGGTGGCATTATTTATGACACCCATGATATTTACAGTTTGCATTATGATACAGTCTAGAATGTGCACAGTGGGCTTCACTTCCGCTAGGGCACTGCTAGTGCACAGCACTTTATCCAGAGGTCCGAGTCTCATTCTCCACTGGTGCCCCCACTTTTGAAAAAAGGCTTAAAGTTGCACTGCGGGTCTGCATACTATGCACTGGGACGCGGGGAACAGTTGACATGTTCCCCAGACTAGTGCAAACTGATTTAAAATCCTGTTTTAAACCAAACAGCGGCACGCGTTCTAGAACTGTCGGTGGGGATAAGAGAGCCCAAGTTGCAAGTCAAACGCCCCCTCCTCCTTCAGTAAATGCCCCCAGTCCCACTCTTATCCCTGTATTCCCCAGCAGAACCAGCAGGTAAAGCACAGGCTGTGACGCATTAGAATAGAGGCATTACACAGCCACTGGTGCCCCAAATATCCAGGATCATGCTTTTTGTTCCAAATACAAACCCTTATATATTATACTTCTTGATAAAAATAAATAAATACAGTATCACTTTTGCTGGCACAGTGAAAGACCCTTTCACACAATCTGCAGTCTGGTGTGTAATCAGAGAAGAACGACGCCCCCCTGTGCTGTCTGGCGCAATACATGGATTATCGATGTACACAGTACACAATCGAAAGTTCTAAACTGATATTGCAAGCAGTACCGCCCTTAGAAGCTGGAGGATGGGTAATGCAGTCCAGCAAGTTCAGAGATGATTAAAGATCGGGCAGATGTGCCAGTCCCTGGTGCTGGGCAGACATCACGTGGCACATGTTGGCCAGCCAACTTGCCTTGCTCTCCCCATATCGCTCAATACAGTGGCGTCAAATTAACAGTTTCCACAAACCCCATGAACGGCTCTCGTCTGTGTGTGGAATTTTCCCTGAAATGCAGCAGTCCAGAGCACCTGCTCAATGGAGACTTTCCAAAATTGAACGATTGAGCTGGATTGATAAATTATGGAATAAAATGCACAGAAATAATTTTGTTGTAAGAGGCAGGATTATATCGATCTGACTCTTGCGTGTTATGTCACCTGACTGAGGAAATAACAGACACAAAAAATCATTGCATAGCAGGGCACACATTTCTCAAACTTCCACGGAGACACAAACGAGCCCGACGTTTCTATGTACAGCTTGCAGAGTTATTCAAGGAAAATTCATTTGAATACAAACAAGTTACTGTAATTGGAACCAGTGTGCAATATCGTACGTAGCTAATGTTCTAAAAGAAGGGGGGGCGGGGGTTCTTTGGAGAGCAACATCCCCAAAAGTCAACCAGCTGAGAGGAATAACATTTGTGTTACTAACCGCCAAACCCCTCCATCCTTACCTGAGCACTGCGAGTGTCTCCCTGCAGGCACCGCTTCCCCTCCCTCTCACATGCCGGGCGAGGCTGCTTTGATTTGCAGCGTCGATGCGCCCACACCAGGCAGAGGTGTTGGTAAATAGTACCGTCCGAATGCGAGTCCTGCGCTGCTGTAGCTCACGCTTGCAGGAATATATAATGCGAAGCAATGCGAAGGCAGCCGCAGCTATTAAACGAGAGGCAAAGACCTCTAGCGGCGGCCCGACGCACGTCCAGAAGTATCTTCTGCTCGCTCCAGGGGGCGAATCGTGTTTCATTAGGACGCCCTGCAAGTGATGTTCAACAGCAATTCGCTTTCTTAATATTGTCACACATGTTCCAGTCTGCCTAGAAGGCGACAGACAACATATTTGCATATTACTGAAAAAGAATAATGCACTTAATTCTGATCCCATGAAGGAAAGTGTCAACAAATGTCCACTAATCAATGAATTACAGCCACATTTGTATACAGAAAGTATCGTTAATAGCCTTGGGGCACTTGCCCAGCCATTCCCATTGGGGTATTTCACTTAACTATCAGAAGCGGGAGAAGCATACAATGATTCCTTCTGGGAATTCAGGAGGAACATACCCTCAGCACTTAAGGGGTACAACACTCGTGGGCATTTTCCTTTCTGTCAGAGGCCATTCATTGCACAAACTGAGTTCTACTTAGTCCTGCAGTCAGTGCTGTCCAACCAAAGTGCAACACACTGCAGTGACGTTACAGCACTACACACTCGCTTTCCCCTTGTTTCAAGTGCTTAAAGTGGGATGCAAAATCAAGGGGGGACTCGTAGGCGGTGTGACGAATCAACGTCCAGGGCAAAAGTGGTCAAGGGATGAATAATATTGGTTTCTAAACCATCAATTAGCCCCATACCTCTAGTACACCAGAATCGTTGGTTAGTTCTAACACAGCGAAAATCCAATCATTACCCCATGATAAAAGGGGCTGTCCAGTCAACATTGTACACAAATATGAACTTTATTATTATCACAACAGACAGTTCTAGCACACTACAAAATACAACCCACCCTGGAAAGGATGCAGAGGACAGATAGTATAAAGAAGGAAAAGGAATGCACTCTGGATACTGACAGGAGGGTAGTTGATAAAGTAATATCACAGCAGTTCAAGCATAGTTGGTTTCAACACAAAAGGAGCAATGGGTCACATAATTTCACTACCGGCCTTCGGAGAATGACCAGAGGGACAGAACCACAATGTACCTTGTGCCTGTAGAAGTTCTTGGTG